>NC_134236.1:64643654-65274189 GCF_965152275.1 Natator depressus
GATTTATAAAAATCAACTTCTAAAATATCAATCTAATTTCATAGTGTAGACATACCCTTAGATTCTCCATTATGTCCAAACAGAGAGTGGCAGCCAGAGAGAGCCAGCTGCAGTCCCCTGGTTCTTGGCATTCCAGCCCTAGTGAAAGTTAGAGCATCAAGAATCCTACTCTTACTTTTGTCACTGGTGAGAAAGGTGGGTGAGGTAATATTTTTTATTGGACCACTTTCTGTTAGTGAGAGAGACAAGCTTCTGTCACTGGTGTAAGCTCCAGGATCAGTAGTAGAGGAACTTGGCTCTACCTCCCCCTGGTATTCCTCCAGCCTGCACTTGGCACACCGTCCCTTCCCCCTTACACCAGGATGTGGCTGCAGCTGGATTAGAAGGTGTCGAAGAGGGGAGAAGGCCAGTACGAGCAGGGTTTTCCTCATCTACAGGGCCTGTTGATGTAAAGAACTGCTATGCCTGCTGTAAAGGAGAGGCTGAGCAAGGCAAGAGCTACTCTAATAATAACTGATGAATCCTTGGCTGTTGAATCTTTGGTTGTTGAAGCCCCGAGATGTGTTGTCTTGTCTTATAAAAATTTACTATAAAAGAAAAAGGAGAAGGGAGCACATTGACCTCTTTTTACTTTACATTATTTTAAAGCTTCATCTGCAACATTGGTGCTTTAAACCAAAGTAGAGTAAATGGAGTTCAATGTGCTCCCTTAATTTCTATAGTAAATTTTAGTGTTGTTGAAAGATCCCAATTGACTTCCAAGTCAAGAGACCAAAAATAAGTCTTGCAATATGGAGTCAGAAGTTATATCAAAGGGGAAAGGGATAAAATACGGAATTGATAAAATGTAAAACTAATTTTCCCACCTTTCATCTGTTATTTGGCAACTGAACCCTTATTACTAGTGATGTGTGAAATGGAAAGAACCCAGCCTGACAGTCAGAACCCAGGGTAAGTTTGTTGAGCTGGAAGTTATGAATAAGAAGGTTAAAAAATATTTTTTTTTTTACTTCCATACTGAGAAAATCTGAAAAGCGGATCAGTGACTCAGTGAATATGGAAACCCACAATGCCATATTGCAGGACCTTCTGCCTCAAGTCCCATGATGCCCTTTGCATGTTCAACAAGAGGGAGAAAATAGGGACAGTGGTGAGCTGAGATCCCTGAGTTCTTTAGGTATGAGTTTGTAATAGGATTTGCATCAAAATGACTAGTGCAATTTTAAGGTACGTTTGCAGAGATAACATGTCACAGAGCAGTTTCTCTTCCTGTGTTAGTACCAGAGAGCTGTAGACTTACTGGAAAGAGCAACAAAAATTAGAACTCCCTCACAGTATGTTCTATTTGATTGCAGAATACTATCCCAGGAGAATCAATTCAAGTGACATCACTCAGGTCATTTAAAATTAGGCTGGATAAAAAGCATTAGAACAAAATGCTTGAACTGGCGTGGAGGATGAACAGATGACCTACTAGGTCTACTCTAGCTCTAATTTCTAGGATTCTGTGACCCATCCCATCTATCTGTTCCACCACACCACAAATGTTTACTACAACCCGATCTCTCACCTAGTATAGCTATCATTCGTCTATCACAGAGGTTCTCAAAATTTTCCATAGTAGGCAAGTCTTACCAGAGCGATGTTACGTAACACCTCCTCCTCCCCAAATCATACTCTGGTGCTCAAGCTGATAATGTCCCTCTAGCAGCTGTAGTAATTCCTTGAATGTACATAAAATCTTAATCTGTGTGCCTGGTGGAGAAGGAAATACTGGGGGCAAGACACAGGGAGTTGGGAAGAGTGGACTTGTTACACTGACGGACTTGTCTCTCCCTCCCACTACCAAACCAATTTTGTTTCAACCTGCCACTCTCTCATCCTAATCCATTTTCCAACCCCACAACCCACTCATGGCCCCTTTAACTTATCCAGATCCCTCTTCCTAGTCATACTCTTCCAAGCTTCCTTCCTCTCCTAGCTCTGTGCGGCTGTATGCAGGCCTTGGTCCCTCCTTCAACCAGCACTACATTCCCTGCCTCAGTTCCACAGCTACTTACATCCCTTGATGGCTGTCAGCCTGGATTCCTAAAGTACCTCCTTGGACTGGGTACAAGGCCTGGATCCCAGATATTTTCCCTCCAGCACTTGGTGGCTCCCTCTGACTGGTGTCCCTGGACCCTGCAGCTGACTGCAGTTAGGCCTACAAGTGCCAAGTCAGAAGGAAAAGGATCTTTTTATAGAACAGTGGTCTCTAGTCTTCCTTCTGTTGGCATCCAGCCTGCAGTGGAATCAAGGGGGTGGAGACAGCTGCTCAGCTGTGCACAGACTACATGCAAAGGCAGAGTGGATCACTATTCAACTGTGAATCATATTTTGGAAACTGCTGATTTATCACTGAAAGATCCTCTGTCTAGATGCTCTGTTGTTGGTACCTTTGTGACTGATACTGTAAGCTTACTGACCAAGTCTCCCAGGATGTCAGGAGGACCTCCATGTACAACCAAAACACTCCTGATTTAACAATGTTATCTGCCACATAAAAATAACAAAAAGCTTCCATTTATGTTAAAATAAAAAAATCAACTGCATTATCCACAATCATATGTGTTAGCCACTTACATGCATCAGTATAGGCCACAGAGCCAGGGAGGAACCCAAGTGATGGTCCAACCACTTTTGGTGGGCCAAACCTGAGTGGAACTGCAACCCAGGTCACAACACAATTCATTCATATTTGACCCAGTCATCACCACAAATCTCCCTGACATTAATTTGAAAACGTTGGTCAGTATGCCCATAAAGCTGTGCAGGCATTAGAGCTACGCATGCCTTTCTGAATGTGGTGAAAAACTTGCTGCTGACACATAGAAATGGGCACGAAGATAAAGAGGACCTGCCATTCTTGTGGAAGAGAGCAATCAAATGATCAGCCTGAATAGCAAGATAACATATGGCACTCTTAATGACTCAACGTATTTTGCAGTGCACTGCCGAAAATTCATAGATTCAGAGAGTTTAAGCCCAGAAGGAACTACAAGATCATTAAAACCATTACATTTCACCCAGTCACCCATGTATGAACCTAGTAATTTGTGTCTGGCTGTAGTATAATTTCCAGAAAGGCATCCAGTCTTGATTTAAAGACAACAGAAATGGAGAACCCACCTCTTCCCTTGGTGGTTTGTTCCAATGGTTAATCTCCCTCACCATTGAAAATATGTGCCTAATTTCTAACATGAATTTGTTTAGCATCTGGTTCCAATCATTATGCCTTTGTCCACTAGATAAGAGCCCTTTAGTACCTGGTATTTTCTCCCCATGAAGGTACTTATACACTGTAATCAAGTCACATCTCTATCTTCATTTTGAGAAGCTGAACAAACTGAGCTCTTTAAGTCTCTTACTGTAAGGCATTTTCTCCAGCCCCCAAATCATTTTAGTGGCTCTTCTCTGCACCCCTCCAATTTTTCAACATCCTTTTTTAAAATGAAAACACCAGAACTGTTCACAGTATTCCAGTATCAGTCTCAGCAATGCAGTATAAAAGAGGTAGCTTCACCTCCTTAGTGCTACTTACTACTCCCTGTTTATACATCTGTGATGGGGTATCCACCCCACACAAGGCCTGAAGGGGGTAGATTAGGCCAATTAACCTATAGGCTGCACCTGGAGGAAAGCCAGGACATGCAAAGACCTAATTGGCTGATGAAGTCCAGCTCGGGGAGGAGCTAGGCTGGGTTTATAAAGCCTGGAAGCTGAGACTAGAGAGGGGCTGCAGGCAAGTAGTCTGCAGTAACTTCCTAGGAGAAGGGAGGTGTATTTGAGGCCACAGGTTTCTGTAGTTACTTCCTGAGAGGTCAGAGTTTGAGCTTCTACACGCAGGGGGTGGGACCGGAAGCTGTAGGAAGGACTCCATGGAAGAAGCAACAGAGTGGGAGGAAAAGCAGACCACATTTGTCAGATATAGAGTCCCTGGATTGGAACTGGGAATAGTGGGTGGACCTGGCTTCCACCACTGGTCACTGGGGAAGTAGCACCATCAGGCAGTGCCTGAAAAGACTGCCTGAGACCATTTGTGTGGAAGGATTTTACTACCTGGGGAGTGACCTGGCTGTAGGGCAGAGTCACAGAGAAGAGGCAGCAGCTCCTAGAGTGGGAGAGGGGCTGCAGATGCCCTAAGAGACACTGTGGTGCAGAGTTCTAGCTCAGGAAGGGGTGTTGACCTGGTTGAGCTAATCCCCAGAACTGCCAGGAGGTGGCACTGTCCAGGGGTGAGTACAGCCCCTGGCATAACATCCAAGCATCACATTAGCCTTTTTTGCTACAGAGCTACACTGGGAACTCATGTTCAATTGCTTGTCCACTCTGATCCCTACATCCTTTCAGAGTCACTGCTTTCCAAGGCACAGTCCCCCATTCTGTAGATATGACCTGCATTGCTTCCTTAGATAGATAACTCTGCATTTGGCTGACTTAAACTACATTTTGTTCAAATGGGCTCAGCTTACTAAGTGATACAGCTTGTTCTGAATGACTGCCCCGTCTTCATCATTATTTACCACTCTACCAAACTTGGTCATCTACAGATTTTAGCAGCAGCAATTTTGTACTTGCTTCCAGATCATTGATGAAAATGTGCCATTATTTTACAAAGATATTTTGTAACAACAAACAGATACCTATACAGCACAACACTGGGACTGGTGTCAGGTAATTTAAGGTGTCCCTTAAATTAAAAGGTAGGGTAATTTCAAACCCTGCTAATCATGAGGAATATGGGCAAGGACAGTCATTTTCTATTTTGCTGGTAAACCAGATGGAAGCCTTTAAGTTGGATACCACAAATATGATTAAAATAATTTTGAGATCTTAGTAAAGTGTGAGAGACTGAATTTATGGACTGATGTGAATTCGTTCACTCAGACTGTTCAAATCAACCACCTTTGCCAATTTTATTTCTGGTTGCTTCTCTTTTCAGAAAAAAATATCCATATTTCCATTAAGCTTAAATCCACTCTTCAGGGAACATCTTTCTATAAACCATTTTCAGTTTCTTCTATTAATCCCAGGAAAACATTAAGCCATTGGTCTTTTCTTTTCACATAGATTTTAATAAGTATGAACTGACTTTTAGTAGACAGAGTCCCAGATTAAAACTCTTGAACTCAACACTCTCTAACTTCATTGATATTTGGAATCTGAACCAGAGTTGTGGCTAGTAGTTATCTTGTTAATGAATAAAGCCAAAAACTCCATATTTGAAATTTGGGTGGGGAAAGGTATTCAAAATCCAAAATTTAGCACATGTTTTAAGAGACTAAATATTTCTTTAAATTGACAATGCTTTGTGTTCTTTGCAAATATTCCCTACACCTACGGTCTCTCTAACAAGCAACTAAGTAACTTTAAGTTGTTGTAATTGCAAAACTCAAATATTGTTCATCTGTTCTCCAGGGAAAGTCTGTGTCTTTATAAAACATTTTCAGTTTTCCATATATACTATAGAAAATGCAAATTATTCAAGTATGATGGGAAAAAGTGCAAGCAGTGCAAAACAATGCCCTCTCCAAAGGTACAGGGAGCACTCTTATAAGACTGTAATCGGGTTGTCTAGGCACAGCCCCATTGTGGCCTATCAGGGCAGGACTCTGCTGCCTTAGATCCCTGACAGTTGAAGCATTGCCCCTCACTGAACTGTCCTACCCTGTCCAATAGAAAAATGAAAACCGTGAACTAAAAATCAGGATCATCCAAGGACTTGTCAGCAGGACTCTACCCTCCTGCTCCAGGCTTGTCTCCATGTTGTCCCTCTTCCTGGACCTAGTCATCCCATCCACCAAACGGCTCGTCCAGATAGCAAGCTGCCTTAGGCTCTTGGCTGGAACAAGACTTCCCTCATAAAGGGTGTAGCAAAGCTCGACTTTCCTTCCTGGTCAGTCCTCAGTTAGTCCAAGTCTCTTCCTTTTAATTCCCCTCTTCATGCCTGACATTGGCTGCTAGTGTAGCAGGGCAGGTTACTGGGTCCACAGGCTCTCCTTAACCCTCTTGCTGCCAGTGTGCCTATCTGCTTCATTACAAAGACACAATTTCCTTGTCTGTTGAAATAACATATTAAAATTAGAATGGGTAATAATTTAAAAATTCTAAATTTCCACAAAAATTTGTCACCAGTGATGTTCATTTTTTCCCAACCAGCTTTCATTAAGAGCTTTGGGAGTTTATAGACGCAATAGCAGCGTAATCTAAAGTTTTGTCTCATTTATTGCCCTCTCTGTTTTTCACACTGCAAAGTATTCTGGCCATGTAACATACATTATTTGTGCTTTTTCCTGAGGGTGAGAATGCTGAGCACTCATTATTATTCATGTCAATGAGAGAAGCAGATGCTCAGCACTTCTTAGACACAGGACGTTACTTTGTAAAGAAGGAATTCTTAGGGATAAAATGAGCACTGGAGTATATAGTATATGAACACATTTAAAAGCTATGGACTTGACCCTGCAGTCCTTACCCAGACAAAAAGTCCACTTCAGCCCCAGTGCCTCTGAAACAAACATTCAACAGTTGCAAAATTTCTGCAAGAAAGGAAGCAAAAGCAGCCCCTTTTCATTCATTTTTTTAACCTACGTTAATGAACACTGAACCCATTTTTCCTTTAAAAAAAAAAGTCAGTCCTATGCTACTGCCACGTTTGCATTGGCAGCATCACAGGGCGCAAATAGTGTCAAAATCCAATACGTTTCCTTAGAACACATAGCTCCACGCTGACCAGTTGGGCAAGTTGAGCTACATTTTTTCCCAAGGTTTTGGCCGCCAAACACTGGAGCACAAACCTGTTCTGGAGCTAAATGACAAGCAATGCATACACACAGTGACAAAGTTCCTCCTCTTGGTGGGTCCTGTGCTTACTGGCAGATTTGCTTGCCTCAGAGATTCACGGCAGCCCTGAGTTTGGCCACTTTTGCTAGTGGCTCAAACCTGCCATTCGCTCAGCTAACCTCATCACTGGCCAGCATGGGGAAAAGGAAGGAGAACAATCCCCACTGTCTCTGCTGGTCCACCTAATGGGTCAGGGGGCAGGCCAGGGACCGTCCCCTCTGGTGGGACCCACAGTCCAGGTCAACTCCTCCTGTATCCAACAGGGAGTTGGGGGAATGGAGGGAATTCGGGCCTGCCCTCTACTCCACGCTCCAGCCCAGGGCCCTGTGGATCACAGCTTCTCTATAGTGTTTTGTGTAACACCTGTGTGACAGCTACAACTCCCTGGGATACTTCCCCATGACCTCCTCCCAACACCTTCTGTATCCTCACCACAGGATCTTCCTCCTGATGCCAGATAGCGTTTGTACTCCTCAGTCCTCCAACAGCACGCCCTCTCACTCTCAGCTCCTTGCACACACTGCACTGACTGAAATGAGGTCCGGAAATGGACAGGACTACTCCGGTGCCTCTCCCTTCGAGGGAGAGCACTGGTGCTTAATCAACTAGTCCTGTCCATGCTCTGGTACCGGCTCAACACCCTGGTCCCGGCCCCGGGTTTCCTGGCCAACCTCTGGATATCGGTTCTGGAGTTCTTCTGGTCAGGACTGCACTGGGTCTCTGCAGGGGTTCTCCATCTACCCCTGGAGGAGGGAGGGCAGGGCCTGAAATGTCTGCACACTCAGGTCCATGTCTTCCACCTCCAGGCCCTGCAGAGGCTCCTTTATGGTGCAGGTAGTCCGGCGTGGAGCATACTGGCGCACGCCTTCCTTCGCTGCTTCCGAGGGCTCGATACGACCAGCAGCTCCTTTATCTCCAGCCGAGAGGTCTTCCAAGAGACCTCTCTGGGCTGCCAGTCTTCTACCAGGACCTCCTCCGGACCTGGAAACTGTTTTCAAAGACCAGGTCCGGGGCGGCCCGCGAGGGGGCAAATCTCCTCGCGGAGCCCCTGCTACACAACCCCCAGCTCTGCGTGCAGGTGGCGGAGTCCTGCTCGGTGCGCCAGAGGTTGGTCCAGGCAGAAGTCACAAGTGTCGGAGACCTCCTGGACTATGACCGGGGAGATTGGCTGGATCCCCTGACGCTCGCTCAGCGCATGGGGCTCTCCAGACCTCGTACTCTCCTGCGCGTACTTCAGGAAGTGAAGGCCGCTTTGCTGCCCGCTGCTTGGGTTTATCTCGACCGGGTCCTGCACAAGGGCGCGCCCCGCCCACCCTCTACCCCAGGCCCGCCAGACCTTTTCATTGGGCCCCTGCCCCGTGGACGCAACCGACCCCCTCAGCCCTTCACTGTGAGCTGGCTGAATGAGATGCAGCCAGTCTGCTTCCAAACTGCGCCAAGGAAACATCTATTCACGCTCGTGCTCCACACCCTTCACACCCTCACCCTCGTGTCCTGCCCTGATACAAAATGGCGGGACCTCCTGCCACCTTTGGAGGGTGAGGAGCCCCGGTGGGCCAGCCTATATTCCTCCTTGGTCCCAAGGCCCGCCAGGGATATCAGTTGGCGGCTCCTTCACGGAGCCGGGAGCACGGACGTGTTCTTGGCGCGGTTCACCTCCATCCCAGACACCTGCCCCTTTTGCAGCATGAGGGAAACCCTGGCACACATATATCTGGAGTGTGCCAGGCTGCAGCCCCTATTCCGGCTCCTCACAAATATTTTATTATGTTTTTGGTTCCACTTTTCCCCTCACCTTCTTATTTATGCACTCCCTATCCGTGGCCCCACAAAGTCACGGGATCTCCTGGTCAACCTCCTCCTGGCCCTGGCTAAAATGGCCATCTGTAAAACCAGAGTGAGGAGGTTGGCCGATGGAGTCTCCTGTGGCTGTGGGGCCTATTTCCAATCCTCGGTCCGTTCACGTATCCGGGCAGAGTTCCTCTGGGCAGCATCCACTGACTCCCTTGAAGCCTTTGAGGAGCAGTGGGCGCTGTCCGGGGTTCTCTGCTCGGTGTCCCCATCCAGTTCCCTTTGTTTGACCCTTTGACCACACTCCTGTCCCTGTTATTTCATTATTGTCCCCCGGATTTATTTGGTATCCAGGTCCTGTGGATCCCCCTCTTAGGCTGGGGGGATCCTTTAGCAGTGGATGGGCTTCGCCCGCCCACTTCCCGGATCCCAATAGGATCACTCTCCTGTAGCCCTCTGGCCTGGAGGGAGAAGGAGAGAGACGGCTGCTGCTCCTGCTCCTGCTGCTAGGCCCTGGGCTCTCGCTGCTGCTGTTGCTGTTCCAGTTGCTCCCCTGGCTAGGCCAGACACCACCCCTTCTCTCCTACCTGGTTGCTGGCCAGCTGCTGGACCCCCCCCACACCATCGGGTGCTGCTACTGCTCCAAATACAGCCCCTTGGGGGGGGGACTGCTGGCCCACTCCCCAGAGTGGGGGAGTGAGGGACCCCAGCCCTAGCCGTTGCTGCTGTAGACACCATCACCATCATCACCACCACCACCTGTGAGGGGTCCTTCCTACCTGGCCACCGGACTGCCGCCTGGAGCTGCTGCTGTGTGTGCTGCTGAGGAGCTGCTGGATCCCCAAGGAGGAGAAGAAGAGGACCATCTACCAGTGGGGGAGCGCCTAAAGACTTTGCAGACCACCGTGGGGGGGGCCATCATGGACTGAGTAACTTTCGAACTGTGCTCTTGTGGTGGGGGTCTTCACTGTGTTTGTGGGGACACGGGGGGTGTGGCGTGGAGCCTGCCCCCTGATCCATCTGTCCCCTCCCAACCCCCACCACCACCGCTGTCCCCTCCACTACCCCCACTGGCTGTTTACCATCTGCCTCAGCTCCTGCCTCTGGACTCAGCTGCTTGCTTGGCTTGCCATGCCCTGTTTCCACCATTTGGGCCAGAAGCAGCAGCCAGCTCACACTGACCCTTCTGTGCAAGTGCACGTGGGCACACGTGCCCTCCCTTGGACTGTCCACCCTACAGCTTTAGCCCTTGCTACCTGCCTCATTTGCCCCTTGCAGCCTTTTGACCCCCCTTTGCCCCAGCCCCCTTTACTAGTTTCAGTTTGTTTGCTTGCCCCACCCTTTTCCCCCTGCAGCCTTTGTTTGTCTGCCCGGCCCCAGCCTCTGAAGCTAGCCCCTTGGTTTCTCTGCCCCATTCCCAACCAGCTTGTCTCCCTCCCACTGCGGTTCCCGCCTTCCCTGATTAACCCCTTGCTCAGTGCATCCATGCCCCCTCCCATGCACTTGTGCCCCTCCCCATTTTAGTTTGACCCCTTTTCACTGCACCCCCCCATGTTGTTGTATTCCACCCTCTCCCTGTGCAGCTAGAGGAGCCGGACTTCCAACCCGTGTCAGTGACCAGCCCCTAGCCCTTGATTGCCCCCTGTCCAACCATCCCTTTTGGCCCCCTCCTCCCCTGCCTGTAGCCTAGCGGGGAGGAGTGGTCGACCTGCTTCCCCTTTCCCCTCCTCTTTCTGGTGTCTCCCCCTCCCTGCCTGCTCATTATGGCGGAGGACAAGGTGGGGCCCCTCCAGAAGACCCTGCCGCCCCGTTGCCCCCCCACCCCGAGCCTCTACTGCCGCTGCCGCAGCTGAACCACCTGCTACTGCCCCTCCTGGGGCATCTCCACTGCTGCCACGTCCCGTGCCCCTTCCGACGCTGGGGAAGCCCCCAAGCCGGCGGGAAGGGCCAGGGTAAGAAGAAGGGGAAGGGCCCCGCTAAAAGGACCAAGCCCTTCATGGCAGGGGCTGCCCCCACTGCCGCGGCCCCACCACCGGCCACGGCCTCCCTCCCCGCTGTTCCCTCCACCAGCTCTGCGGGTGCCCCTCCCCCAGCCCCCAGGGCGTACTCCCAGGTGGCGGCAGCCCCCCCCCACCTGCCGCTACGTCATCTCTCCCACCACCGCCGCCTCTACCATCTATAGCGGCCGGGGCCCCTTCCCCACCTTGACCAGGAAGCATGGCATCCGTTGCCTCCTGGTGCCCACCTCGCCCCATGTGGAGACCTACGTGTGGGTGTTGGCGAGGGTGGTGGGGCCCATGGCCATCGTGGCGGCCTCCAAAACGTATGGCAAGGTCGTCTTCTTCTTAGCATTGGAGGCCGCCCCACAGGAGGCGGTGGAGAAGGGCCTGGCGTGGGGGGGGGGGGTGTTCGTCCCCCTAGAGCCTCTATAGGACCTGGGCGGCTGACTAGTCCTGACCTCTGTCCCTCCCTTTCTTCCCAATGCCACCCTGTTACCCGCCCTCTCTACCCTGGGGAAACCCATCTCCGTTGTGAGCCCTCTCCCATTGGGCTGCAAAGACCCTGCCCTCCATCACGTCCTCTCGTTCCGCCGGCAGGTGCAGCTTCAACTACCGCCAGCGGCGCGTGGCAGAGAGGCGCTCGAGGGGTCATTCCTGGTCTTCTACCAGGGGGCCCATTACCGGGTGCATTATTTTACGGGGGAGGCCCAGTGCTACCTCTGCCCGGTGATGGGGCACATCCGGAGGGACTGCCCCTTGGCCTGGCAAGGAGGGGCATCCAGGACCCCCGAGCCCCGGCAGGGCACCCACCCCATCATCACCGGTGCCCCTAGCTTCCCGGACCCCGAAGCCACCCCTCCTCCTTCCCAGTCTACCACTGCTCCTGCTCGGGCCCAAGGGGCACCTCCCCCACTATGCCCAGATGAGCGGGAGAGCCCACCCCCGCTGCCTGCAATCTGGCAGGGTCTGTGGAGGAGGGTGAGGCAGGGACACCGCTGGGCATGGGAGAGGGCCCGCCCAGGGAGAATTTTCCCTCCCTCATGCTGCCCCACCATTACCCCCCCCAAGTCCCTGAGCCATCGCCTCTGCCCCCTGACACAATCCCTGCTAGCCAGCCCCCGGATGATGCCATGATGCATGATTTAATTGGGGATTGGTCCTGCTTTGAGCAGGGGGTTGGACTAGATGACCTCCTGAGGTCCCTTCCAACCCTGATATTCTATGATTCTATGGAGGGCTGGGCCCTAGTACAAGGGAAGCGGGGCAAGCGGAAGGCTTGAGCTCTGCTTCTCCCATCTGATGTGGAGGTCCCCCTGAAGACCAGGCAGGGGGGCACCAATGCCGAGCCTTCCGCTTTGCCCACAGTTGTATTCCATCCACCAGTGCCGGCTGGGGAAAATGTGGCAGCACCAGAAGCCAGTATCTCCTCTCCACAGGAATCCCTCCCCTCCAAGGCCCCCGAGGGAGCCCCTTCTGCCCTGGTACCATCTGAAGCCTCTATGAGCCCTGAGGCAACCGTCGTGTCAGGTGCCAGCGGGGAGAACCCCGGGGTGGTGGAAAGCGATCTCCCCTCCATATACGAGGAGATCGAGGCCCTAGGTCTGACCCCGGTCACCCAGGGGAGGACGACCCTGGTAAGTATCTGATACTGGTAAGTATCCGAGTGTGTGTGTGTGTGTGTTCGCTTGCTGAGGAAGTATCCGAGCGTGTGTTTGCTGGGAGGGCAGGGAGAGAGCCTGAGTGAGTGTCTGATTGGCTGCTAGTCTGCAGGGGGCGGGCATTAGGGTGTCTGTGTGTTTGCGTCAGGGAAGCCTGGCTGTTTAAAAATAGCCAGAGCCTCGCGAACCAGCTGAGCAGCGGGGACAGCAGAGCAGCTCACAGCAGGAGTTTGCCTGGGACTGGTAAGTATCCGAGTGTGTGTGTGTGTGTGTGTGTTCCCAGCGCAGCTCCCAGACTGCTGCGCTGGGCATCACAAAATGGGGAAGAGATGGCCACCCCTCTGTGGAGATAGAGGTGGTTAGGGACTATTTAGAAAAGCTGGACGTGCACAAGTCCATGGGGCCGGACGAGTTGCATCCGAGAGTGCTGAAGGAATTGGCGGCTGTGATTGCAGAGCCCTTGGCCATTATCTTTGAAAACTCGTGGCGAACGGGGGAAGTCCCGGATGACTGGAAAAAGGCTAATGTAGTGCCAATCTTTAAAAAAGGGAAGAAGGAGGATCCTGGGAACTACAGGCCAGTCAGCCTCACCTCAGTCCCTGGAAAAATCATGGAGCAGGTCCTCAAAGAATCAATCCTGAAGCACTTACATGAGAGGAAAGTGATCAGGAACAGTCAGCATGGATTCACCAAGGGAAGGTCATGCCTGACTAATCTAATCGCCTTTTATGATGAGATTACTGGTTCTGTGGATGAAGGGAAAGCAGTGGATGTATTGTTTCTTGACTTTAGCAAAGCTTTTGACACGGTCTCCCACAGTATTCTTGTCAGCAAGATAAGGAAGTATGGGCTGGATGAATGCACTATAAGGTGGGTAGAAAGCTGGCTAGATTGTCGGGCTCAACGGGTAGTGATCAATGGCTCCATGTCTAGTTGGCAGCCGGTGTCAAGTGGAGTGCCCCAGGGGTTGGTCCTGGGGCCGGTTTTGTTCAATATCTTCATAAATGATCTGGAGGATGGTGTGGATTGCACTCTCAGCAAATTTGCGGATGATACTAAACTGGGAGGAGTGGTAGATACGCTGGAGGGGAGGGATCGGATACAGAAGGACCTAGACAAATTGGAGGATTGGGCCAAAAGAAATCTGATGAGGTTCAATAAGGATAAGTGCAGGGTCCTACACTTAGGACAGAAGAATCCAATGCACCGCTACAGACTAGCGACTGAATGGCTAGGCAGCAGTTCTGCGGAAAAAGACCTAGGGGTGACAGTGGACGAGAAGCTGGATATGAGTCAGCAGTGTGCCCTTGTTGCCAAGAAGGCCAATGGCATTTTGGGATGTATAAGTAGGGGCATAGCGAGCAGATCGAGGGACGTGATCGTTCCCCTCTATTCGACACTGGTGAGGCCTCATCTGGAGTACTGTGTCCAGTTTTGGGCCCCACACTACAAGAAGGATGTGGATAAATTGGAGAGAGTCCAGCGAAGGGCAACAAAAATGATTAGGGGTCTAGAGCACATGACTTATGAAGAGAGGCTGAGGGAGCTGGGATTGTTTAGTCTGCAGAAGAGAAGAATGAGGGGGGATTTGATAGCTGCTTTCAACTACCTGAAAGGGGGTTCCAAAGAGGATGGCTCTAGACTGTTCTCAATGGTAGCAGATGACAGAACGAGGAGTAATGGTCTCAAGTTGCAATGGGGGAGGTTTAGATTGGATATTAGGAAAAACTTTTTCACTAAGAGGGTGGTGAAACACTGGAATGCGTTACCTAGGGAGGTGGTAGAATCTCCTTCCTTAGAGGTTTTTAAGGTCAGGCTTGACAAAGCCCTGGCTGGGATGATTTAACTGGGAATTGGTCCTGCTTCGAGCAGGGGGTTGGACTAGATGACCTTCTGGGGTCCCTTCCAACCCTGATATTCTATGATTCTATGATTCTATGACCCTATGCCAGCGGGCCTCGATCTGGGCGACCTCACTCCAGCCCCTCTTTTCCCATGCTCCTTCCCCCAACCGTTGCTTCTGCTCCCACCTCTGAGGAGCCCCTGGACTCCTCCATCAACCCGGCCCCAGAAGGCACCCCGCTGACGGCCACCGAGCCTGTTCAGGTGACAGCCAGTGCCACGCGGCCGGGACCCGAGCCAACAGGGACATCCCTCATTGGTGTGGAGCAATCGACTTCCTTCCCGGGGGGGGGCCCTACAGAAGATAGTCCATCTCCTGATCCCGTGGCTGCCAAACCCACCATAGAGCCTGCGCCCGGCATCGCTGAGAGCCCCCTTCCCATCCCCCGAACCCCTGAGCCTGACCGGGAGGTGCCACCGCCCAGTTGTTCAGCTTCTGGAACCCAAAATCTTGCTTCTGTCCCTGACCCTGGCCCTGCCCCTGATGCTGACTCTGTCCCTATTCCCTCCACCTCCCGCGATGTTATTGCCGCCCCTGGGGCTGTCTCCTTCCCTTTTCCAGCAGATGACCGCCAGGGAGCGGCCTTTGTGTTTCCCTGTCCCAACCCACTAGGGGCTGCTATCTTCCCTCCGCCACCCCGCATTGAGCCAAAATCTGAGGCGGGCCACATGGCGCTGGCCCATTGGGTCCCACGCCGGGGGGTCTGCCCCTTGCCTGCCCATCTTGGTGGGCCACGGGGCTGTGTCAGAGGTCCCTCTGGAGGATAGCCGGGGGCCAGTGACCCCGACCCCCCATACGCTGCAAGAAGAGCTGCAGAAGTTCCTTGAAGATGTCTGCTGCACCTCCACGTCCATATGGAGGGGCTTGTGGTCAACCTCATTAACGTCTATGCCCTGACATTGGGCCCAGAGCGGCTGCGATTCTATCAGCAGGCGTCCGCCTTCCTCGGCACCTTGGATCCTCGCGAGTGCCTGGTTCTGGGCGGGGACTTTAACACCACCCTAGAGGAGCGGGACCGCTTGGGGACCGAGCAGTGCCCGGCCGCCGCGGACGTCCTCCGGGAGATAGTCTAACATTACTCCCTAGCGGACATCTGGCGTGACCACCACCCGGACAACATCTCGATGTTCACCTTTGTCTGGGTGGAGGCCCACTGGTTACACAACTCCTGGTTAGCCTGCATTTATTTATCACCTTTCCACTTTTCACGGGCCCACTCCTCCAGCATCCGGCCAGCCCCGTTCTCTGATCATCATTTAGCCACTGTGACAGCCTCTCTCTGTGCGGAGAGGCTGGGGCCAGCCTATTGGCATTTCAACAACAGCTTGCTGGAGGATGTGGGCTTTGTGGTGTCCTTCCAGGAGTTCTGGCTGGCCTGGCGAGGGCAGCAGCATGCTTTTCCCTCAGCGCAGCGGTGGTGGGACCTGGGGAAGGTGCGCATCTGGCTCTTCTGCCGTGACTACACCTGGGGCACCAGCCAATGGAGGGATGTGGTGATAGAGCTGGAGAGGCGTCTGGCCACCAGGCCCGAGGATCCATCCCTCTGCGGAGCATGCTGGGAGAAGCGGGAGGAGCTCCGGGCCCTCAAAGACCATTGAGCCCGGGGCGCCTTTGTTCAATCCCGCATCTGTCTCCTTCGGGAGATGGATCGCAGCTTCTGCTTCTTCTATGCCCTGGAGAAAAGGAGGGGGGCTAAGAAGCACGTCACCTGCCTTCTGGCAGAGGACGGCACCCCCCTCATGGATCCGGCGGAGATGTGCGGGAGGGCTAGAGCCTTCTATGCAAGCCTTTTCTCCCTGGATCCCACCGATCCTAACGCTTGCAGAGTGCTCTGGGGCCAACTCCCTATGGTCAGCGTGGGCGACCGAGACCGGCTAGAGCTGCCTCTCACTCTGGCTGAGTTCTCAGAAGCCCTCCGCCGCATGCCCACCAATAAAACTCCGGGCATGGATGGGCTGACCGTGGAGTTCTACCGCGTGTTCTGGGACGTCCTTGGCTCAGACCTAGTGACCATCTGGGCTGAGTCTTTACAGAACGGGGTCCTCCCTCTTTCATGTAGGCGAGCCATGCTCCCCTTATTGCCGAAGAAGGGGGACCTCCGCGATTTACGAAATTGGCATCCCGTCTCGCTCCTCAGCATGGACTACAAAGTCATAGCGAAAGCCATCTCGCTGCGGCTAGGGTCCGTGCTGGTGGACGTGGTCCACCCAGACCAGACCTACACCGTCCCGGGCTGCACCATCTTTGACAACCTGTATCTGGTCCGGGACCTCTTGGAACTCGGGTGTAGGGATGGTCTGTCGTTCGCCCTCCTGTCCTTGTATCAGGAGAAGGCATTCGACAGGGTGGACCACAGGTATCTCCTGAGCACTCTGCAAGCATTTGGATTCGGACCCCAGTTTGTGGGTTTTCTCTGGGTGCTGTATGCCTCCATAGTGTCTGGTCAGGCTCAACTGGACCCTGACCGAACCAGTCAGCTTCGGGTAAGGAGTATGGCAGGGGTACCCCCTCTCCGGCCAGCTGTATGCTCTGGTGATTGAGCCCTTCCTTGTCTCCTCCGCAGGAGGTTGACGGGGTTGGTGCTGCGGGAGCCGGAGATGCAGCTGGTCCTGTTGGCATACGCTGACGATGTGCTCCTCGTGGTCCAGGACCTGGGCGACTTGGCGTGGGTGGAGGCCTGCCAGGCCATCTATTCAACAGCCTCCTCCATCCGGGTCAACTGGGTCAAGAGCTCTGGCCTGGAGGTCGGGGATGGGTGGAAGGCGAGCTCCCTCCCACTTGCCCTTCAGGCCATCCAGTGGAGCGCGGGTCCTCTGCTCTATCTCAGCGTTTACCTTTCTGCCACGCATCCATCTCCGCCAGAGTACTGGAATGATTTAGAGGGCGGGGTGATAGAGCGGCTCCGGAAATGGACAGGACTACTCCAGTGCCTCTCCCTTGGAGAGAGAGCGCTGGTGCTTAATCAACTAGTCCTGTCCATGCTCTGGTACCGGCTCAACAGCCTGGTCCTGGCCCCAGGTTTCCTAGCCAATCTCCAGACATCAATTCTGGAGTTCTTCTGGTCAGCACTGCACTGAGTCTCTGTGGGGGTTCTCCATCTACCCCTGGAGGAGGGAGGGCAGGGCCTGAAGTGTCTACACACTCAGCTCCATGTCTTCCGCCTCCAGGCCCTGCAGAGGCTCCTTTATGGTGCAGGTAGTCCGGCGTGGAGCATACTGGCGCACGCCTTCCTACGCTGCTTCTGAGGGCTCCAATATGACTAGCAGCTCCTTTATCTCCATCCAAGAGGTCTTCCGCGAGACCTCTCCGGGCTGCCGGTCTTCTATCAGGACCTCCTCCGGACCTGGAAACTGTTCTCAGCGACTAGGTCCATGGTGGCCACCGTGGGGGCAGATCTCCTGGTGGAGCCCCTGCTAGACAACCTCCAGCTCTGTGTGCAGGTGGCGGAGTCCCCCTCGGTGTGCCAGAGGTTGGTCCTAGCAGAAGTCATAAGAGTTGGAGACCTCCTGGACTACGATCGAGGAGACTGGCTGGATCCCCTGATGCTCGCTCAGTGCATGGGGCTCTCCAGGCCTCATATTCCCCGGAGCGTACTTCAGGAGGTGAGGGCCGCTTTGCTGCCCGCTGCTCGGGTTTACCTCGACCAGGTCCTGCATGAGGGCACGCCCCGCCCACCCTGCACCCCAGGCGCTCTGGACCTTTTCATCAGGACCCTGCCCCGTGGACCTGACCGACCCCCCCCTCCGCCCCTTCACTGTGAGCCGGCTGCACGATCTGCAGCTGGTCCGCTTTCAGACTGCGCCAAGGTAACATCTATACACACTCGTGCTCCACCCCCTTCACGTCCTCACCCTCGCGTCCTGCCCTGACACAAAGTGGTGGGACCTCCTGCCACCTCTAGAGAGTGAGGAGCCCCGGTGGGCCAGCCTATACTCCACCGTGGTCCTGAGGCCCGCCAGGGATATAAGTTGGCGGCTCCTTCACAGGGCCATTAGCAAGGGCGTGTACTTGGCGCAGTTTACCCCATCCTGGACACCTGCCTCTTTTGCTTAGAGCATGCCAGGCTGCAGCCCATATTACGGCTCCTATTAGACATTTCGCCCTTCACTGTGAGCTGGCTGAACAAGATGCAGCCAGTCTGCTTCCAAACTGCGCCAAGGAAACATCTATTCTCACTCGTCCTCCACACCCTTCACACCCTCACCCTCGTGTCCTGCCCTGATACAAAATGGCGGGACCTCCTGCCACCTTTGGAGGGTGAGGAGCCCCGGTGGGCCAGCCTATATTCCACCTTGGTCCTGAGGCCCACCGGGGATATCAGTTGGCGGCTTCTTCACGGAGCCGGGAGCACGGGCGTGTTCTTGGCACGGTTCATCTCCATCCCAGACGCCTGCCCCTTTTGCAGCGTGAGGGAAACCCTGGCACACATATATCTGGAGTGTGCCAGGCTGCAGCCCCTATTCCGGCTCCTCACAAATATTTTATTATGTTTTTGGTTCCACTTTTCCCCTCACCTCCTTATCTATGCACTCCCTACCCGTGGCCCCACAAAGTCACGGGACTTTGAACCCACCAGGGAGTCCTGGTGAACCTCCTCCTGGCCCTGGCTAAAATGGCCATCTATAAAACCAGGGTGAGGAGGCTGGCTGATGGAGTACCCTGTGATTGTGGGGCCTATTTCCGATCCTCCGTCCATTCACATATCCAGGCAGAGTTCCTCTGGGCAGTGTCCACTGACTCCCTTGACGCCTTCGAGGAGCAGTGGGCGGTGTCCGGGGCTCTCTGCTCGGTGTCCCCGTCTGTTTCCCTTCATTTGATTCTTTGACCACACTCCTGTCCCTGTTATTTCATTAGTTGTCCCCCGTAATCATTTGGCTTCCAGGTCCTGTGGATCCCCCTCTTCGGCTGGGGGGGGGGATCCTTTAGCAGTGGACCTCCTGGACCCCAATAGGATCACTCTCCTGTAGCCATCTGGCCTGACCCTGTCACAAGAAGTAGTTGTGCCTTTCATTCAAGGGCCTGAACCTGTCTTCATTGTCTTTGATGGCAAATCTCCCATTGACATCAATGGAAGCAACTTTGGCCCAAAATTTGTAATTAAGGGCCCCAGTCAATAGCAGTTTTATGCAAGTAAATATTGCTTTACCAGGTTCTATATCTGGTTTAACTGCATTCTTATGTAAGATTGGTATGAATATATGAAAAAATTGCTTTTGATTTCGTATCCCAGAATTCGTGTAACTAAAAACCATGATGAAGAACTGGGGAGGAAGGATCCTAAGCCTGTATGATGATTATACCTGTCATTGCAAAACTATTGGGCTATTGACATACCTTAAATATACTGCTCATCTACACTATAAACATTCATTTTACTTCCCTCCCACCTGCAGTCATTTACTTATTTTTGCAGTTCTGTAAAAAAGTGATGGATAAACAGTTGAGGTGCTGATGCTGAAATAAAGCGTTCTTCAAACATTTGATTTGCATTAAACAGACATAATAAAATCTGTTCCAGCATATCACATAAATCTTCCATTACTACTACAGGATAGCCAAATGAATTCTGCTCCTGCCTACTATTTTAATATGCAGAATGAGAATATATACCAATATCAAGTTCTATCCTTTCCCATATTGTTCAGTTGTGCTACAGACAATGAGATAGTAGGAAATTCCTAAGCTTTTCATTTATTATAATCAAGATGTGTATGCCTTACTGCTTAGCTGCTTGATATTATTGTAACCCTTGTCCTTCCTTTCCACTTACTCCTTCCAACTTTTTAAATGCTGACTATCACTAGTTCTGTCCTGTCAGATTTAGAATGTATGTTCCTTAGGGTAGGAACTACATCTGTATTTGTTTCTGAAAGGCATCTAGCTCAGTTTGAGGTACTTAGAAATTAAGCAATTAGCAGAAGGATTTTATCAAAAGTCAACCTTTCAGTCTGTGGGAAACATTAGGCTAATTTCACTTGTTTGTGTTCTTTCAGAGCTTGTGTTCCCCATACATCTTACTAGTCAAGTAACAGTTGATGTTGCATGAATTTCTTTGCATCAGTTTTCAAACATTTGGGCTTCAATGCTGTTGCCTTGCTTTTGCTAATACTTTAAAACAATATAAAAAATTAGAACATACAAAAATTAATGTATGAGGCATAATAATAGTGCTCATTTATGGATGCTGGGCTTTTGCTCTGTACCCTCAGAGTCTAATAACTACCCAAGTTTGGATTTATAGTCCAAAGCATATAACTCTGTCACTAAATAAGGCCAAAAAATGTGCTCCATATTTTCAGTAGAAATCTGGATGCAAGTAAATACATGGATGTCCTGAGAATAGTCACATAAATAGGCCAGTCCTACTATCCGTACTCAGGCATAGCTCCACTGAAGTCATGAGAAGAACAACTGTAGAATTTGGTCTAATGTTGTGCTTTTTATTACTCATGGTGGGAAAATATTGCCAGGTGCCTGATCTTTACATTTATAGAATATTTTTAATCATTCAGAAAAATGTATGTTGTCTTTTCTCTCATTATGCACATTACTCTGGATTGCACTGATGGCTGGTAATTGCATCAACTGGAAGTAAGCTATTGCAACATGTATTTTCTGGAAAATAACACCAAGTTGTTCAGTCTCTTAAAAGTTATTTTTAAAAAGTTAATAATGTGGACACTATATATCAGAATATCTTTAAAATTTACATGCAGAATACAACAGCCACACAACCAAGTGTCATTATCTAGTCAGATCTCACAAGCTAAGATGGGTCAGGCCTGATCTTACATAGACAGAAGACAACTAAGTAAGCATTCATAGAAAATGGTGGTAGTACAGTAGATGCCACTCTTCCTTCCGAAATACTACAGGCCCAGTGTACTAGCAGTGGTGTCAGACACCTTTTGAGAGGGTTGCTCTGCCAGCCCTAGTCTGTTGGGGAAAACCCAGCCTGAGATTTTAAATCCCATTTTAAATCCCTTTAATATGATATTTTTCACTTCCTGTCCTAAAAAGTTAGTATGCACGACTACACACCTGCCATGGTTCCACTGTGACATTGTTTTCTGGGTAATCTGGATTGATGAACAGCTGTGTCCCCTCAATTCTCCAACCTGGGATGCCTCTTGCATTGCTTTGCAACTACTCCTCATACAGCTCTCTCCTGGACATTCAAGTTCATAAAGTCTGTCATTTTATTAATAGAAAATGATATGCACAAATCCTCTTATCCCAAATGGAGTTTCCCAAAAACTCCAATCCAAGCACAGTAGTTTAGATAAAACAATAAAACAAGTTTATTGACTACAGAAGGATAGACTTTAAGTGACTACAAGTAATGAGGCATAAAATTCATAATTGGTTACAAGAAAATAAAGGTAAAACTCAATGAACGCCTAACTTAACAAGCTCCGTGAATTAAAAGCAAAGGTCTCTCTCACCACTAGCTGAATTTGTTTCAGTCAGGATCCTGACCCCAATCCAACGTTATGTCCTTTGTTCTTCAAGTGTTGTCGATGCCATGGGTAGAGAGAAAGAGCGAGATTATTTGGGGGTGTCTGCTCTCACTTCTTATAGTTTTCTCCCCTTTGCGAATCATCTCCAGCTGAGATTCAGGAGATAGTCTGTGTGGATGGGAATCCCAAGCTGTTTCTTTGTCAAGATGTAGATTTTTCACCCACACCCTCTTTCCTGCCTCAGAATGGCCACTTAACCAGGTGATGGTCCATTTCATTTCATTGATACCTGGCTGAGACGTCAGCTAGCCTTTGTCTCTGGGGAACTGGTTTATGACTGTTCCCCAGACTTTGAACATGTCTTAGTAATATCATTCAGTAGAATCTTATAACTTTACATACAATATTGCCAGGCACATTTTACTAGGACAATAATGGTCAGCAAATTATGAGTTTTCAAATGATACCTCATAAGGCATACTTTGTTCAAAATGTATCATACTGCTATGAAAGGGATGAACACAGGGATACAGACTGCCACGCCTACCCTCCAAGAGTTGGCTGTGCTTCCATGACAGGTGAAGCAATCCCTATATATACAAATAGATATGACGTTTTGGGCTCTCTGAAAATTAAAAGTTCTAGTCAATTGTAAAATGTTGTTTTTATTGCTATAAACACCCATCAGCTTTCCCCAAACTACTCAAACTTCAAACTGTGGCATATTGTTCATGACTAAAAATGCTTATGCATTTCCTAAAACTAATTTAAATGTGTGGAGGTTGAGGAGGAGGTGGTATGTATAATGAACTTCAATGGCTCCTTAATTACACATACGGCATTGTTTATGGTAAGATACTATATACATCAGTGGGCTTAAACATATAAAAATATTATGTCTACTTTTGTTTTATGGAACACAGTTTCACTTTAGTGAACTCTATGAAATGTCATTCACTTTTATGACTGAGGAACTCTTACCTTGGGGAAGAATGCTGTATCATTTCCCCACTAATTGTAGGGAAATATCCCGCACCAAAAAGTTAAACTTGGTAGAGGATGGGAGTGTAAGACCTAATATGTTTCACCCATTGTTCATCAATATTTGGCCTTATGGAACCCAGCTAAATGTGAATATCATGCTAATAACTATGATATCTCAGCACCTTATGGACTCAGGGTGGGATCTTCAGCACTGGCCTGACTATGCCCCCATTGGATTCAATGTTAACTCCTAAGGGAGCAGATTTAGCACAACACTGAGCACTTTTGAAAATCCCACTCTTAGAGTGAATGTAAAGCTCGCTCGCTCTCACTCTCACACACACACTTATGCCTGGTTAGTGGAAATTGTTTCGTTTGTTTACTTGTGTAGGTTTTGGTTATTATAGGTAAACTAGGTCAAAGAGGTGTGTTGCATTTTGTTATGACAGCGCGGAGGTTCCTGGGCATTCTGATCACATTCAAGGCTGAGTTCCAGATATGTGGGCTAGCTGATGAGAAAGTTCTGCCTCCTGACTCACAAGCCTCACTGCTGATGTTGACATTTTATTGTTCCAACAGAATACAGATGATGTGGAAAGTCATGACCACACAGAGTGAGCCAATTCCTCAGGTCACTTGGGACACTCCATTCTAGGGCTTTGAAGAGGAGTACGAAAAACTTCAGCTGAACTCGGTTTTCAACAGAGAGCCAAATATAGAGAGCAGGGCATTGGCATGATGTGCTCCTAGCAGCCTGTGCTGTTCAGCAGACAAGCTCCTGTGTTCTGAACCCAAGGTTGTAAGTTGTTGTAAGGTTAGCAGTCTCATTCCTAGACACAATGTGTTGTAGTAACCAAGCCTGGAGGTCCTAAATAGTGGGAGAATCCCTCCTCCCTTCACACATGATTTAGCAAATGGCTGCTGATAGAATTTTAAACTGTATATCATATACTCTGTTGCTTTTTCTCAAATACTGACTTGATTATAAAATTGTTTATGTAATTTGACAAGGTGGTCCAATCAATATTTGGACATCGTCTGCTGCTCAGTCTGCCCTTCTGGCTTCCAGAAAGATGTATGGTTACTGTCAGCCTGATGTACAGGTGTACAATGTAGTGTCTTACTTCACCCAGCTAAAGGAAATCTGATCATAATTGGTTTCCAATCCAGACATGAAAATTTGGACATTATGCTAGAGCAGAAAGCACCCTTCTCCTATTACCCACAACTGCAGAAGGTGATGAAGGATTAGTCAGAATGTTGCCATCTGACTCTACCCCACTGACCTTCCACACCATGGTTTCACTCAATCCTGAACTTCCTGATAGACTTTCCTATAGTGCTGGGGAAGCTAGACATTGACCTCAGGGCAGGGAGACCACAGACAGTGAACCAGTGGCAGTTCCTCTTTAGATTATATATCTACCAGGGAATTGTTGCAAAAATCAGGATGTAAGGACCAGACGATAAAACCCTACCTTTCCAGTTTGGAAAAAAAAGCGCCTAATAGATTAAAAGAACAGCCATACTTGGTGAGAACAAATGGTCCATCTAGCCCAGTATCCTGTCTTCCGACAGTGGCCAATGCCAGGTGCTTCAGAGGGAGAACATGCAAGCGTGTTTACAGAACTTGAGCTAAATCTAATTTTAGAATTTTCTTCCAGCATGTAACCCTCTGATTCTAGAGATTTGTCCAGTAAGGAGGCCCATCTGCCATAGAATAAGACCTGTGCTTACACAATGATTTCATGTTTCCTGGGGCCATTAGGTTATCCAGCACCAGATGAGGTGGGACGGGCACTGAGTGCACATGCCTGATATACACTTACCAAAACAACTGTTGTATGCCCAACTCACCAAAGGAGAAAGGAAATGGGGAGGCCAAAAGAAACACTTTAAAGACACCCTCAAGATAAACATCAAGAGACGTGGCATCGACACCACATACTGGGAGACAGCAGCCCAGGATAAGGATAAGTGGCTAAGACTTGTCAGAGAAGGAACATCTGCTTTTGAGGAAAATTGCCTCGCCCTAGTCACAGAAAAACACCACAAAAGAAAGGAAAGACAACTGTCATGCAGCAATCGTGGCCTAACGCTGTCTTCTACCACCACCTGCAACGTCTGCCAATGAGCCTGTGGCTCAAGAATTGGGCTCCTCAGTCACCAAAGGACCCATGGAAAATAAAACCTGTGAAAGAGATCATCCTTGACCCTGAGGGATCACCGACAAGGTTGTCATGTGAGCCAATTGTTTTGTAACCTAGGGGAGCCCCAGCTACAATGCAACTAACTAGCTTGGTCTGTGTTTATACTAGGTAGACAAGGTGGATGAGGTAATGTTTTATTGTACCAACTTCTGTTGGTGAAAGACAAGCTTCTGAGCTTACACAGAACTCTTCTTTATGTCTGGGTGCTTGTTGAACTGGGTGTTAAATAATGTTTCAAGTCATGTTAGCTAACTCCATTTTTAAAATCTTTTCTCCTAGTCCAGGACACTAGAAGGCTTTATTTACTGAAGCCCCAAATCAACTCTTGGTTCAAGGGATATTTGGTCTTCACCTGATCTTACCTTAAAATAATGCTACTTAAGTTTTCTAATATTCTCAACAGTTGACAAGAAGGGGTGAATACCAAGGGAGGAAATATTACTTTTGTAGTGCTAACGAGGCCAATGCAATCAAGGTGGCCCATTTCCAAAAGTTGACAAGAAGGTGTGAGTATCAGCAGATGGAAAATTACTTTTTGTAGTGACAATGTAGTATTCACCCCTTCTTGTCAACTGTTAAGAATAGGTCACTTCCACCTTAATTGAATTGGCTCATTAGCACTGACCCCTCACTTGATAAGACAACTCCCATCTTTTCATGTGCTATAATATATATTCTGCTTACTGTATTT
Organism: Natator depressus; assembly: GCF_965152275.1. Lineage (NCBI taxonomy): Eukaryota > Metazoa > Chordata > Testudines > Cheloniidae > Natator > Natator depressus. The sequence goes on from NC_134236.1 coordinate 64,669,234, forward strand.
TTCACTCCATGCATCTGATGAAGTGGGTTTTAGCCCATGAAAGCTTATGTGCAAATAAATTTGTTAGTCTCTAAGGTGCCACAAGGACTCCTCGTTGTTTTTGCTGATGTAGACAAACACGGCAACCACTCTGAAACCTGCCAAGGATTTGAATGTAGATCTCCCACATCTCAGGTAAATACCTTAACCACCAGGTCTCTCTCATTCTGATTTTGACCAGAAATTCTATTGTGGACATAAGAAACCATTCTTAACAACATTTCACTGAACCTGATACATTTCTGCAAAATTTCAGTTTCAAACAACAACAACAAAATTGTCCATATTCCCAACCCACCTCTACTAATGAATAGTCAACTGTCCAAGAACAACTGATCAGATGAAAATTGTTGTCCAACCTAGTGGGTGAATTCTTATAAAGGATTAATAAATTTTGTAGAAATAAGAATTGGTTGTTTTGTTGGATAATTTATTTGCAATATAAATTCAAATGGGGCTGCTCCAGAAAGCAAAATCACTAAATCTATTTCAAAATGTACATCCCTTATTTATATTTACATTCTAGTAATGAATACGGAGCTAGGTGAAGTTCAGATTTGATATTTTTATTCTGTAAATATTTGTGAAAATTTTTCTTTTGGTGAAATTTCATGAAAGTGAAAATGACAGGGTATGTACATACTTCCTAAGTCACTCGTGCTGCTCAGGGTGCAGCTTGGTTTGGATCCCAAGCCCACTGTATTAAGAACACCTCTGTGACAGTCAGTGCTTAAAGTGCCCTGAAAACGTAAGGGGGTCTCATCACTCCCATATCCGCCCATCCCCCAGTCCACAAATCAACTCTGTCCCCCCATCTGTTTGGTCCCCTCCAGCTTAACCTCTGCTTTCCCTGAGGCTCCTAACATCTTCACCCACCTGTTCCAGGCCTGGGGTGGCTGCCGTGGGATCCCTCTCCCCTTCCCTGGCTGGGCGTTGCCAGGTAGTGGGGAGGAGAGGTGCTATCCCATTACTCACTGGAGGGGAAGTGGAGGAGGAGAAGGGAGCTGAGCTGTCCTGAACAACTGGGCTCTTTCTTCTCCCTCTTTCTTCCTCCCCACCTTTGGGAATGGTGTGGGTCTCTCATGAGATGGGGAGAGATCTCTCTGCCTGCTTCCTGTAGCAGCTCTAACTGGCTGCTCTACCCTAGGAGCGGGGCAGCTGGGGAAAGCAACCTATCAATATTTTTCCTGCACATAGTACTAAAATGTGTGCCCCTCATTGACCCAGCTGCTGCTCTGAATTGTTATATCCTGGGTCTGCAACCTGGCATGATTTAAGCACCGTGACAGTTTGCACATCACCAAGATGAGCAGTCTGAATCCACAGATCCCACGTTGTCTTTGGTAGATCATAGGCATGCTGTCCCACACCATTTGTCCAGTCACTTGTCTGCTTGGGATAAATTGCAGTGTGAATCACTTAGATTTACCAACAACTAGAACTGCTCTCTCTAGTTTCAAGCAACTTTCTTTAAGCAAGCGTCTCCAGCAGCCTGCAGGCTGGACGAGTGCTGCAGTTACTAGGGGGTTCAGTCGGGTTGCCAGGCATCCAGTTTTTGACCAGAACGGCCAGTCAAAAAGGGACCCTGACAACTCTGGTCAGCACCACTGACTGGGCCATTAAAAGGCTGGCTGGCAGTGCAGAGGGGCTAAGGCAGGCTTCCTGCCTGCCCTGGCTCCACACAGCTCCTGGAAGCAGCCAGCATGTCCCTACAGCCCTAAGCCGGGGGGGGGGGAGGCAACTTTTTGGCCCGGGGGCCACATCTGGGTGGGGAAATTGTATGCAGGGCCATGAATGTAGGGCTAGGGGAGGGATTTGGGGTGTGGGAGGGGATGCGGTGTGCGGGAAGGGGCTCAGGACAGGAGGTTGGGGTGAAGAAGGGGTTCGGAGTGTGGGCTCCAGCCCGGTGACACTTACCTCAAGCAGCTCCAGGATGGCAGTGGCGTGCAGCAGGATGAAGGCAGGCTCCCTGCCTGCCCTGGCCCTGTGCCACTCCTGGAAGTGGCCAGTATGTCCAGCAGTGGCTCCTGGGGGTGGGGTGGGGGAGGCGGCTCCGCTGCACGCTGCCCTCACCTGCGGGCACCACTCCCAAAGCTCCCATTGGAACCATGGTTCCATGTTCCCAGTCAATGGGAGCTCCAGGGGGCGGAGCCCACAGGAGAGGGCAGTGCACGGAGCCCTCTGCCCCCCCCTTCCACAGGGGCCGCAGGAGCATGGTGCCGGCAGCTTCCGGGAGCTGTGTGGGGACAGGACAGGCCGGGAGCCTGCCTTAGCCCTGCTGCGCCCTGGGGCTGGCAATTCCATGGGCCGGATCCAGCCCACAGGCCATAGTTTGTCCTCCCGTGCCCTAAGCGCAGGGATGATCAGGAAAGCATTGCATGCTTCCCCTGCCCCCAGTGCTGGATCTGCAGCTCCCATTGGCTGGGAACCTGCAGGTGGAGACAGCATGCAGAGCCGCCTGGCCGTACCTCCGCCTAGGGGCTGGACAAGCTGGCCGCTTCCAGGAGCGGCACAGAGCCAGGGAAAGCAGGAAAACTGCCCTAGCCCCATTGCACCGCCAACCGGGAGCCACCTGAGGTAAGTGCTACCCAACCAGACCCCAAACCCCCACCCCAGGTCGGAACCCCCTCTTGCATTCTAACTCCCTCCCAGACCCCACCCCAACCCTCTGCTCCAGGTCAGAAATTTCTCCCACACCCTAACTCCCTCCCGGAGCCTGCATGCCTTCCTGCACTCCAATCCTCTACCCCAGCCCTGAACCCCCTTCCGCACCCAAACTCACTCCCAGACCTCATGCCCTGAGCCCCTGCTCACACTCCAAACCCCTTGGCCCCAGCTTGGAGCCACCTCCTGTACCCCAAACCCCTCATCCCCAACCCCACAACCGCAACCAGACCCCACACCCCCTCCTGCATCTCAACTCCCTGCCCCAGTCCAGAGCCCCCTCTTGCACCCTGAACCCCTCATTTCTGGCCCCACCATTGGAGGCTGCAGCCCCCAGCCAGAGTCCTCACTCCCTCCCGCACCCCAACCCCCTGCCCCAGCCAAGTGAAAGTGAGGGTGGGAGAGAGCAAGCAACTGAGGGTGGGGCCTTGGAGCAGGCGCCTCAGGGCAGGGGCGGGACCTCGGGGAACAGCAAGGGTGTTCGGTTTTCTGAAATTAGAATGTTGGTAATCCTATGGTTCACAACCTACAGAATGAAAACAGATCTGCTACCATCCAGTATCATTATTTGTCAAGCCCAACGCTGTGCAAGGTGCCTCACAGAAAGGGATGGAGTGAGAGCCTCAGCCTGCTCTGGCCCCTTTATGCTGGGTAAAAGGGCCAGAGCAACGTAAAGGGCTCTAATATCCAGAATCTGCCCCATGGAGGCAGCACAGGTATTACAGAGACATGTGGAAGGCTTTCTTCAGAAGACCCCCACAAGCCTCAGAGTAGGGGAAGAGCCAAGGGCAGGGCTAGGAGTGGAATGGAGTGCAGCAACATGACTAAGGGTTCCTGGTCAGTGCTCTGGCTCATTCAGCAGCCTGGGGAGGCTGCGCTAATTTAGGCCTCAGGGCTGTTTAAATTATACTGAGGCCCACCAGCCCCCAGCACAGCCTAGAATGAGGAGGGCACAAAGGTGTCTCAAAGCCATTTTAGCCCTCTGCTCCTCAGGTGTGAGTTCTATGCTATGCCTCTTTGCACTTAAAGGGGACATGAAAATCCCCCATGTTTTCTGGGTTTACTTTGTACTGGAAAAGTTTCACAGCACTACGGAATGCATTAACCTCCACTTTTTCCAGGTACATCAGGTTCTACTCCCATCCCATAGGGCGGATGTTTCAGTAGCCACCAGCAGTATATAAAATCAGAATAGTTCTGGTTATAGACTGAAAAGTTAGAAATCTGCAAAATCATTACTCTGTTTGGCAGGAAACAATGAAACAAGGCCACATTTATAAACAAAAATAAAAAATCAGGGTTAATGATTGCTGTGTGATTAGCTCCATAATCTGGCCATCCTGGTGAAACCAGACATGAAAACCTACAGCAATACCAGGCTTTCAAAAAATTCCACCAGCATTCAACTGAAGGATTTGTCAGAGCTGAGTAACAAGCTCTTATTTATTCCTCTTAGCTACACCTCATGGTCTTCCACCTTCTGCCTTTTCTTTCTTTCTTCCATTATTCTTCCTCTTCCTTTATTTTCTTTCTGAACATCCCTCTCCTTTGTAGTCACCCTCTGATCCATGTTCCCTGGACTAGATCAGACAGACAGTTTATAATATGCTAGGAGAGAGATTAATTTTTGTAGGCCAGTCAGAGCTAGTGGAGGAATCCAAGAGCAATTTTAATTGCTTCAAAAAACTTAAAAGGAACCCTTTCAGAATTGGCTGGGGGCAAAGAAGGGATGTCAACTGAAATGTAACATAAATCTTATAATATCTAATATTTTATTAGTTGCTGACTTTTCCAATAGTCCTGGCTTTAATTAGCTTGTGGTGAAAACTGGGAATCTGTCTTAAAATAATATGTTGAATGAAGACCATTTTTAAACTGTAGGGTTCTGCACTTAGATTAATGAACTCTCTGGATTTGAAATCCCCAAATGTTTGAGGGAGGGAAGGAGGAAAGAGGGAGAGTGAGTGTGTATGTGTATGTGTCTGTATGTTGTTTCTGAACCCAAACCTGGATCTAACTCCACATTTTACAGCTGACCTATATTGTCATAATGGGCTGGAGAGTCTCTGGATCTGAATCTCCCTGTATTTCAGAATGGATCTGAATTTCCCTGTATTTCAGGGAGTTCACAGTTCAAATCCATATTTGGATCTGGTTCCAGGGTTTGCAGCTCAGGCCCATCTCTACTAATAAAGAAAATGAGACTAGAGTGCTCGGGATGATTAGTAACAGGACACCAAACTTTCACTGCAGGAGTAAAACTGATCTAGAATGGAATGAGCTAAAGGTGTTACCATCCAGCAACTGCTTGGTGACCTAAGTGAAATTATGGAAAAAGTTTAACTAGTTATCAGGAGAAGCAATCTGAAGCAGAATGTTTCTGACAGCAATGTCTATGTGCTGTGGAATTGTCTGCCAAGGGAAGCGATGGAACATTTAAAACCAGGCTTGACACGGCACTAGTTGAATATACAATAGGGAACCATCCTAAATTTCATCAGCATTACATACATTTTAAAAACTCCCAAGGTACAAGAAATGAGCTGCCAGAGAAACCCGGATTTCATATATTCTCCAAATGTCCAATGCATCTGTAATCCGGTCATTTCAAGAAACCTGGGACCACAGGATACCTCCCGCCCAGCCAGCACGGCTCATGAAAACTTCTTAAATAAGAGGATTTAGAACAACACAATGTTGCCCATGAGTCTGTAGGCCATTCCTGATTCTGTTGTTCTGCAGCTCCTCTGCTAAACTGTCAATATGGCAACTGACCACAGGGGTATATGAAGCTCAGCTATGGGGCTGAAGCTGCAAGTGAAAGGAAGTGTGTTCTGCACAAAGCGCAGCCCAAGCAGGATGGAGCAGTGGGAGATTTTTCAGTTATTTTATGCTGGTAGCAGTACAGTGGATTTTGTGTACTGTAGAGGACTATAAGTTGTCCAGGAACCCTGCAAGGATGTACGGCGTGGTCAAACTTTAGTCTCGCCATATCTCGAGGAAACAGATATGAATGAAAAAAACTGACATAGATCCCTCTGTAATCCAAAAATAAGTATCTTATGTGATATAAGTGCCTTCTATAGAAATTGCAGGAGACTAAATCACAAAAAAAGGTAGCATACAGAGTCATGGCCTGAGCTACAGTGTGCTTTAGAGATGCAGAGTCTTAGGTCAATGATGTACTTTGCCACAATAGTTGTTCCTCTATATTGTTATGTATAGTGCAGCATTTAAAATGGCATTAAGGATGTTATATGGATTTTAAAGCATGTCTTATTAAGGCACTAACTTACTTTGTAATGTATAGGGTTTGGGTAGCATCCCTTTAGATTTTAGTGAGCTCCCTAGTGGCCCTGCTATCTTTTATGTTTCAGAAGCCACAAGAAACCTGCTTCAGTAGCAGTGTGTATATATAGTGAGGCCCTGCATATAGTTGGCAAACAGTTATTTGGACCCACTGTGCCCATGTGCTTCTTTCAGATTGCATATGTTGTGTAAAAAGCAAAAGGCACACTTTAACCAGCTTCTCTTCCCAGGCTAATTTGTAATCTAAAAAAATCCAGCAAAATGTTATTTTTTTAAAATAAAGAAATAAGTTATGTTCCCAGCATACACACAGAGAGTTAGAAACAACTACTCTTCCTGAAAGGTTGCAACATCATTTCTTAGAACCCAAAAATCTAACCGCCACATACAAAGAAAGACATAGCAAGCTGCTACTTAAGGCAAAGGCACAACTCAACCCACCTTGCTCCAGATTGGCTCTTTTGCCCGTTGACTGCTGAGGACCCACTTCAGATTCTTATGTGAGAGCTCCTTCCCTGCGAGCAGAACCAGGAAACCCTTCAGAATGTAAAGTGGTCGTGTGACACTAAGCCAGCGAGAGTTAAGCAACCAGCAGGCTAAGTGACCCCAAATCAGCTTTTAAGGACATATTAGAAAAGTATTGACATGGTAAACAGGGCCATTCCTTGTAGATGTTAAATTACTAGAGTTCTTGAAGTGTAAACCTGTACTGCTAGAGAATTAAAAGTAAATACTAATGGTATTTGTCTGTCTTTACCTATATCTTGCTAGAAGATTAACAATTAACTTGTAGATGCTAAACTTCATAGACTCATAGATATTAAGGTCAGAAGGGACCATTCTGATCATCTAGTCTGACCTCCTGCACAACTTCAGTTCCTGTCTTTAATTTACATTACTATAAAGTTTATTGATACAGAGATCAAAAGGGGATATTAACATTTAGATGAAACTTGTGATATAATAATATAATTATCTTTATTTCTCTTTGAAGTTTGTAGTAAACTACCTATTGTTGAATGGTTAATTGTCTTATACTAATGAAGGCAACTAGTTACCAGAGTGTGCCTAGGAAATAGGGATTTACTTCAAAGCAACAAGGTATATTACCTAGTCTTCATCCAAGGAATGCCTGCTGTGATCACTTGCTGTTAGAGAACTATACAGGAAGCTTCAGGTCTGATCTTGTTTTAATCTCAGATCTGCTTCAACTTTGTCAGGGGAAATTCAAGTAGCAAGACTGAGGTCTCCAGATCTACCCTGGGTTATCCCTGTAAATTCTCAGGAAAGATTTGAACAAACTCTATACATGAACTGCCTATTGAACTATAACCTACTGAACTGATTCTGGAAGGATTTTACAAATTAGCAGCCTCACCATCTCTACTATGAAACTGACCTAAGACTTTTATTCATATCCTTATGTATAATGATCTTTTAAGCACAGTAACTTTCTTTTCTTTTTTAAATAAATCTTACATTAGTGAATAAGAATTGGCTGCAAGTGTGTATTTGGGTAAGATCTGAAATATTCATGGACCTTGTGGGAATGTGTCCCATCTCTTGGGATTGGCAGAACTTTATACATGGTGAATAAGGCTTTAAATAACCCTCACCATGTAGACTTGACTGGGTGGGAGACAAAGGCTGGCTTGCTTAAAGGAGACTGTATTTTAGCTTATTAATAACAAGTAAGATATTATAGAAGCTGTTTTCTTACTGGCTTGGTGAATCTAATTATTAAAATGAACCACCAGTTTGGGGGATTGCCTGCCCTACTCTTTGCAGTTTGCCCTGATTGAGCATTCTCATCATAGCCGCTCCAGCGACACTGGAGCGACACTGTTCATTTTAACAGTTTTCAAAACACCCCACTAACCACCAGCAACTCCCTCCAGAGCCCTGCCGTTCCTTTAGTTATGTTCTCAGTTACAAATATAAACGAGACAGCACAAGCACTGATACTGACAGAGAGAGTCGGCCTTCACACCTAAGTGATGTAGGAGCAGAGTTTCATGTATACAAATCTTTCGCTCCAGGAATAAGACAAAAGGGGTCTTTATTCTTTCTCCCAGCCCATCCTTTTTCTCCAGCATGCCTCAGTCTTTTGGGTGCTTCTTTAGCTGCAGGCTTTCCCCAAGACTTCCAAATCTTTTCATTTACTGAGCGCCGGCAAGGAATTGTCTGTTTACTCATAAATGAAAGGCTAAACAACATTTTAAGAAAATCTTCTAAAACTGAAAGCCTGTCTTTATACAGCCTCGACAAATGAACCTAGAAAAGTCAGAATTTGTGATTTAATCTAGTCTATGGGCAAAAATTAGGCACCCAGGGTAAAAATGTCAAAAATGCCAAAGTGTATGTCTACACTGCAATTAAAAACACACGGTTGGCCCATGTCAGCTGACTCGGGCTCACGGGGCTCAGGCTAAGGGGCAGTGTAACTGCTGAGTTGACATTTGAGTTCAGGTTGGAGCCTGGACTCTGGGACCTTCCCCCTTTACAGAGTCCTAGAGCCCAGGCTCCAGCTGAGCCCAAACAGTTACACCAGTATTTCTCAAACTAGGGTCCGTGGAGCCCTCGGGGGCTTTGAGGCTACTCCAGGGGATCAGCGGGCCCCACCGATCAACTCCTCCCCTTCCCTCCCAGCACCTCCTGCACACTGGGGAACAGCTGTTCAGCTGCATGCAGGAGGTGCTGGGGGGGATGGGGAAGAGCAAGGATGGGGCACGCTTGGGGGTGGGGGTGGAATCACATCCAGGGCCGCCATCCCTGCTGATCAACTCTTCCCCCTCCCTCTCAGTGCCTCATGCATGCTGGGGAACAGCTTTCCCCGGCCTGCAGGAGACACTGGGAGGGAGGGGGAGGAGTGGGCACAGGCACACTCAGGGGAGGAGGTGGAAAGACGTGGGGAAAAAGAGGGGCAGGGGTGGGGCCTTAGGAGAAAAGGTGGAGTGGGGGTGGGACCTGGGGCTGAGCAGGGGCCTTGGGGGTCCACAAAATGTTTTAAATCAAAATGGGGGTCCTTGGGTTGCTAAAGTTTGAGAACAGCTGGTCTACACCACAATTAAAGCAGCCCCTTAGCCCGAGCCAGCTGGCACAGGCTAGTCACGGGTGCCTAATTGCAGTTTAGACATACCGTAAGTCCCATTGACTTAGGTGTGTCTGCAAATTTTACCCCCTAAACAGAGGGGACACGATTTGCATTGCTGAACAACTTCTTTTCCCAGTGATTTCAACCAACATCAGAAGCCTAACTAACCAGCCTAAGTTGGAAATGTTTCGCCTATATACCCACTTTCCCAAAGAATCATAGAATATCAGGGTTGGAAGGGACCTCAGGAGGTCATCTAGTCCAACCCCCTTGCTCAAAGCTAGACCAATCCCCAATTTTTGCCCCAGATCCCACAATGGCCCCCTCAAGGATTGAACTCACAACCCTGGGTTTAGCAGGCCAATGCTCAAACCACTGAGCTATCCCTCCCCCCAGAGAAGCATTTTACTCATGAAAAACTAAACAGGTAAGAGTCCAAAGAACAGCTAAGCACGTCTGTGAATTAGTGTGTCAGCCCAAGACCGCAGAACAACCTAATAAAAGAAAATGATAGACATTAAGGGGTCTCAGTAGATCACCTAGATCATCTGCATGTGTAAGAAGGATTGTTCCTTACAATGTGTTCTTCATTGCTTTGTCCTGTCTAGTTTTAAATGTCTTAACAGATAGGACTTTCATCACTTCCCTCATGAGACTATTCCCCACTCTAATTTAACAGGAAGAGACATATTATTATTAAATTACGATATTATGTACAGTATCTCATGCTTCATGGGACAAAAAAGAAAATGTGAAGGACACTATTTTCGGCCGAAGAAAGAATGTATACATTGTGTACTGTACTTTCTATAAAAACCGATAAAAAGACAACTGCACTACTGAGACTTAAAAATGTGACACTGATAAGCATCCTGCCCCAACATTCCTTCACCCCTGTTTTTGTTTCAGCTAGAACAGTTTGTTTTCTCTTGCTCTTGTAATGTTCATTTGACCTATGTGTTTGAACAGAGTCCAGCATGGCAACCATTATCACTGTGTGAGGCACTGTAACTTCTAGTTCCATGGGCCCTGCCTGGACTGGTTTGCAATAAGACTAGAAAGCACTGAAGAAGGAAAGTTTTTTTGTTTCTTTTATTTTTTTGGCAATGACTATGTTTAAACATTATGACTCAGAGCACCGGGGGATCAATAAAAACACATTTATCTCTCCAGTTCCTTAAAATGAACTCTAAGCCTAGTTTCTAAAACTTCCTGCTTGTGAGAGAGTGGGAAGAAATTCCCAAGCAGTGGTGAAAAAGCCCACAGGGTTTAAAGTAATTAATTAATTCCAAATTGGAGACCAAAATTAAGTTTAGTTTTTCTGCCTGTTTAAAATAATGACCAATTATTTTCAGAAAACTATTATGTATTACCCAGAATATGTGAAATGTTTGTGAGAACGTGCTCTAAATAACAAAAACATTTCTGTAAAAGAAAAAAACATTGATCCAATTAATAAATTGTTCAGAAAAATACATAAACTAGTTGATGAAAACCACTGGCCTTTTCTATCCTTCCCCAGCTTTCAGAATAAGAAATAAGGGTTGCTTCAAGAAAAGCTTGGGATCCCTATGAAGTCATTCATTTGGGGACCACTTATAGTGAGAATCAAGTGGCTACTGTACCCTAAGTAATTCTCTGCTACCGTACTTAAGTAATTCATTCTGCATTAGAGCAATAACAACCATCATTGGGTTTTTGACACTTGCAGCTGATGGAGCAATCCCTAAAAGTTACATACTGGAAGTATTAGTACTGAGCCTCTCGTTGCATATAACCAAAGCAAGGGCCAACCTGAAGTGAAGGTTTCAATATTCACCCTTTTGGGGTGAGTGAGTATCAAACAACCAACTATTGTTCTATCAAAATTAATATTTTGTTACCTTGCTAATGTTGACATTAACTTTGACACATTAACCCCAAGGGTTGATGTCAGCACCACATGTATTTGGATCTCAACCATTCCCCTGACCTAGAAGGTGGCTTACTACTAGAGCTGTTTCCATTCTGTGGGAAATGCCAACATTCTGAAATTTGTTTTCATTGTGAATTGGAAGGAAAAGAGACTAAATTTCCTGCAAAAAGGTAAATTCTGAAAAATTTGGACTTGGTACCATCAGAACATTTTGGTTTTATAATGTTACATCCTTTCAATGATGTCAAAACATAATACAATAAAATACTGATAATATTAAATAATTTAAATTGTATTAATATAATGTAATATTTAGTATATAAGAAAAACTTTCAACATTACGGAACTGAAACAAAGTCAAAATGATTTAGACATTTCACTGTAGAATGCTGTCAAAACCAACATATTCCTGCAAAACATTTTGATTTGGATGAAAATTCATTTTCTGAAAACAAAAAGAGGGCCTTTGGACATGGACCTTATCTCTAGCCTGAGACACAACCCACAGATGTCATGATCTCTGCTCCATCAACCTAACTCAGCAGTAAAACAGGTCTCATCTTGACATCCAGGATATACGTGCAAGCTCAACTCTCCACAAGCCAGGAGCCCGCAGGGGATAGCACAGCAGATATCTACTTTGATCTGAGCCTCATCTCCAGCCCTTTAGAGCCAGGCAGGTGGAATAGCCTCTACCGTAACTCCGGAACAGAATTCCATTCTATTATCATGGTCAATTCCAGCAGCACTGCCTTGAACTGATCATTTCTTTGGAAGCCTGTCAACTGTTAACAAAAAGAACAGGAGTACTTGTGGCACCTTAGAAACTAACCAATTTATTTGTGCATAAGCTTTCATGAGCTACAGCTCACTTCATCGGATGCATTCAGTGGAAAATACAGTGAGGAGATTTGTATACACACAGAACATGAAAAAATGGGTGTTATCATACACTTAACAGTGCATGTAGAACGCCTTCCTCCTTTTACTCATCCTCCATATGGTGAACTCATTCCTACAGGGCATGGGTCCACAATTATACTTACAAACCTGGCCTTCCCCCCCCCCCTCCACATACTTTTCATCTCCCACCAACTCAGAGGTCCCCATAACTGCAGGCTTTTGTAAAATAATCCTGAGTAAAAAATATAGAACATTACTTTTCAGAAATGTGTGCGTTTAAAACATTGTATAAAATATTCAATTTGCAAATACCTAGAGGATGAAGGGGTAATCAGTAGCAGCCAGCATGGATTCACCAAGAACAAATCATGCCAAAACAGCTTGATTTCCTTCTTTGTCAGGGTATCTGATTTGGTGGATAGGGGGAATGCAGTGGACATACCTGGACTTCAGCAGGGCTTTTGACACAGTCCCACATGACATTCTGATTAGTAAACTGGAGAAATGCAAGTTAGACAGAGCTACCATTAAGTGGATGCATAATTGGTAAAACAACCGCAAACAAAGAGTAATTATTAATGGAATGTCTTTGGATTGGAGGGAGGTGTCAAGTGGGGCTCTACAGGGGTCTGCTCTGGGCCTGGTCTGTTTAACATCTTTATTAATGACCTGGTGTCAGTATAGAGAGCATACTGCTCAAATCTGCAGCTGCCCCAAAGCTGGGGGGGTTGCCAATACTTTGGAGGAGAGAGCTGAAATTCAGAGGGATCTTGACAAATTGGAAAACTGGGCTTTAGACAACAAAAAGACAAATGCAAGGTGCTACACTTAGGGAAGAAAAACCAAATGCACAAATACAGACTGGGGGAAAACTGGCTTGGCAGCAGGACTGCTGAGAAGGATTTGGGAGTTGTGGTGGATCACAGCCTCCACATGAGTCAGCAATGCAACGCTGTTGCAAAACGAGCAAAAGCAATTTTCAGTTGTATTAACAGAGGCATAGCATGCAAGTCACAGGAGGGGATAGCACCACTCTACTCGGCACTGGTTAGGCCTCAGCTAGAGTACTGTGTCCAATTTTGGTCATCAATGTATAGAAAGGATGTAGAGAAACTAGAAAGCATCCAGAGGCGAGTGACAAAGATGATCAACGGGATGGAATACAAGCTATAGGAGCAAAGGCTGAAGGAACTGGGTGTGTTTAGTTTGGAAAAGAAAAGATTAAGGGAGGATACGATAGCAGTCTTCAGATAATTGAAAGGCTGCCACAAGAAAGATGTAGAAAAATGTCTCTTGCCACAGAGGACAGGACAAGAGGCAATGGTTCAAACTACAGCATATGAGCTTCAGATTAAGTCTCAGGGAAAACTTCCTAACTGTAAGAACAGTAGGACAATAGAACAGACTGCTGAGGGAGATTGTGCAAGGTTTTCAAAAGGAGGCTGGATAGCCATCTGTCTTTGTTGTGTCTAAACCATCAAAGCCTGCATCTTGGCAGGGGGTTAGACTAGATAACCCTGGCAGTCCCTTCTAACCCTATGATTCTAAACAACATAATCCCAACTCAATCACTGGGGATAAAGTTGAACAAATTTTCTCCTCATGGAATAACCACAAAATGATGGATCCTTACTAGAGCTGTCAAGCATTAAAAAAAGTAATCGTGATTAATCGCATGGTTAAAAAAAATAAGCATGATTAATCGTGCTGTTAAACAATAATAGAATACTATTTATATAAATATTTTTGGATGTTTTCCACATTTTCAAATATATTGATCTCAATTACAACACAGAATACAAAGTGTACAGTGCTCACTTTATATTTATTTTTATTATAAATATTGCACTGTAAAAATAAGAGAAATTGTCTTTTTCAATTCACTTAATACAAGTACTGTAGTGCAATCTCGTTATCATGAAAGTTGAACTTACAAATGTAGAATTATGTACAAAAAATAACTGCATTCAAAAATAAAACAATGGAAAACTTTAGAGCCTACAAGTCCACTCAGTTCTACTTCTTGTTCAGCCAATCACTCAGACAAACAAGTCTGTTTTCATTTGCAGGAGATAATGCTGCCCGCTTCTTGTTTACAATGTCACCTGAAAGTGAGAACAGGTGTTCGTATGACACTGTTGTAGTCAGTGTTGCAAGATGTTTACATGCCAGATGCGCCTAAGATTCATATGTCATGCTTCAATCACCATTCCAGAGGACATGCATCCATGCTGATGACAGGTTCTGCTCGATAATGATCCAAGCAGTGCAGACCAACACATGTTCATTTTCATCGTCTGAGTCAGATGCCACGAGCCGAAGATTGATTTTCTTTTTTGGTGGTTCGGGTTCTGTAGTTTTCGCATTAGAGTGTTGCTCTTCTAAGACATCTGAAAGCATGCTCCACCCCCCGTCCTGATCAGATTTTGGAAGACACTTCAGATTCTTAAACCTTGGGTCGAGTGCTGTAGCTATCTTTAGAAATCTCACATTGGTACCTTCTTTGCTTTTTGTCAAACCTTCAGTGAAAGTGTTCTTAAAATGAACAACATGCTGGGTCATCATCTGAGACTGCTATAACATGAAATATATGGCAGAATGCAGGTAAGACACAGAACAGGAGACACGCAATTCTCCCCCAAGGAGTTCAGTCACAAATTTAATTAACACATTTTTTTTAATGAGCATCATCAGCATGGAAGCATATCCTCTGGAATGGTGGCCAAAGCATGAAGGGGCATATGAATGGTTAGCGTATTTGGCACATAAATACCGTGCAATGCCGGTTACAAAAATGCCATGCAAACATCTGTTCTCACTTTCAGGTGACGTGAATAAGAAGTGGGCAGTATTATCTCCCATAAATGTAAACAAACTTGTTTGTCTTAATGATTGGTTGAACAAGAAGTAGGACTGAGTGGACTTGTTGTCTCTAAATTTTTACATTGTTTTGTTCTTGAGTGCAGTTATCTAAAAAAAAAAAAACCCTACATTTACAAGTCGCACTTTCATGACAAAGATTGCACTACAGTACTTGTATGAGGTGAACTGAAAAATACTTTTTATTTTATCATTTTTATGGTGCCAAATGTTTTGCTTTGTAGTCGGTGTTGTAATTAAAATCAATATATTTGAAAATGTAAAAACATCCACAATATTTAATAAATTTCAATTGATAGTCTATTGCTTAACAGTGCGATTAAAACTGCAATTAATCACAATTAATCTTTTTAATCGTGATAAATTTTTTAAATTAATCGTGTGAGTTAACTGCAATTAATTGACAGCCCTAACCCTTACCCAGATCTATTTTTCCAAAAAAAAATTATTAAATTTTGTGCAAGTGTTTAACAATGAATTGATCACCAAGGGTTTTCTGTGAGTATTCAATATTTGGCAGTCAAGATGTTTTGGTTAGCTGAGATTAAGTCAGGTGGTATTGTTATTTGACTGACTGACACTAGCCGCACACACATACTCACATATGCTAATATAAAAATAGTTAACAACATTCATTTCCTTAAAACATTGGCTTCTTTAAGTCTCAACTGCACAAACGCTTGTGGAGAGTAAACACAAAATGGGTGGGAAAGCACATTCACTTAAATATTTGAACAAATATTCGCAGTAATGCTTTTGTGCCATTTACCCAGTTCTAACTGGGAAGGAGCCAAAACAAACTTGTCTTCTAAAGTGCCCTGCATGCAGTTAAGAAGAATAAAAGTACCCAAATCCATCCAAGAGACTAAGGGTATGTCAGCAATCTACACAGCAAAAGCAGATCCGCAGCAGCAAGTCTCAGGATATATCTACACTGCAATTTAAAGCCCGCAGATGGCCCATGCCAAACTCTTGGTGCTCAGGCTGAGGGGTTGTAAATGCAGTGTGGACATCTGGGTTTGGGCTTGAGCCTGGGCTCTAGGTCCTGCAAGGTGGGAGGCTCCCAGAGCTTGGGTTGCAGCCCAAGCCAGAACATCTACACCACAATTAAACAGCCCCACAAGCCTGAGTCAGTTGGCATGGGCCAGCTGCAGGTGTCTAACTGCAGCGTAGACACGCCTCAGAGCCTGGGTCAACTGACTCAGGCTTGTGGGTCTCACTCTGTGGGGCTAAAAATATTTGCCTAGACATACAGACTCATGCTGGAGCCAAACTCCAAAACCCAGAAATGGGGGAGGGTCTCAGAGCCCAGGCTGCAGCCCAAATGTCAACATTTGCACTGCTGGTTTTAGCCCCACGGTGCAAGCCCTTGGAGCCTGAGTCAGTTGACCCAGGCTCTGAGACTCGCTGTTGCAGGGATTTGTTTGCTGGGTAGACATACCTTCAGCTGCAAACACGTAAGAATTAGCCACATCAGTTTCCCACTGCTGTCATTCCAAAGCACCACAGGCAGCAGAGAAAAGTGCAAGATAGGAACAGGAGCTATGGCATTTCATGGAAGAAAAAAAAGAGTACTGTAAGGAAGATGCAGTCACAACAGTTCGACATTAGCAACAGTCCCAGCCAAGGCAACTGAGAAATCCCCCTAAACTATAGGAAGGCAGAATTAGGCCTAAGATCCCGAAAGGAAAGTTGGGAGAGAACATATTCTGAATTTAGTAGAATTACTCTGAATTTACTCTATTGTAACTGAAAACAGAATAAGGCCCAGAAGCTCATGGAGGGCAGCCAAAGGAATTGTTGGCTTCATGAGTTAAAGCTGTACGTGGTAACAGGAAAATTAAGGTCAAATAAAGAGACCCTCATCTGGCCATGATTCTATCAGCTAATACAGCCCACCAAGTAAATGGCAGTAGGATTACAAGATTTAAAGGGCTGTTCTTCACTGGAGCTCAAGACTCTGTCAAACAGTGTTACAATTCTAGCATATCAGGTTTTTCAAATAATGACATTTAAACTATTTTTATTAATGTGCCAAACTATAGAATTAAAAGGGGTGTTCCCATCATAAATGCAGTTCTCTGTCATTCCCACTGCATCATATTAGATTACTGGGTGAGAGATGAAGGAGTAGTGTTTATTTAAATTACATCTTCTCCATAGTTTGTTTGCAGTCTATAGTTGACTAGAGAAGGGAGGTGCTGAGGTTCTGTGGTTGGGTGGGTTGCGGGCACTGGTAGCACATAGCAGCATCATGGGAGATGCGTCAACAGTACAATTCGGGGAAGTGAGTCCAGAGACAGCAGAATTTATGCCATGTGGTTCCTATTCCACAGGCTCCCACAGTAGGTCTTTGCAAGCCTTGATCTTCACTACATAAAAGAGGCGTTTGAAACTCGAATTAACTAACTCAAAGTAAAATTTTAGCGAAGACAAGGGTTTGTAGTTTTCCCACAAATTAGCAGCTCACGTAAAAGTCCAGACTTGCTCATAAATCTTTAACGCAACATGCTAACTCATGTGAAAACTACAAACCCTTGTCTTCACTAGGATTTTACCTCAAGTTAGCGAACTTGAGTTAAGAACACATTTTTTTTTCTTTTTGGTGTGTGTGTGTTTTGTAGTGTAGATAAGGTCCAAGGGTCAACAGAACTGCCAATGGAATCACACACACAAACTGAAATAGATAGTGTTAAACATTAGGGTGGCCAGATATAAAACTGTTGAGATTCACAGTGTTTTCATGGACTAACTTATTGAATAATAAGAGTATAGCAGTAGGAACATACTACTGACCATCTGACCAGGATGGTGATGGTGACAGAAATGCTTAGGGACATTACAGAGGCTACAGAAAACTCAATAACAATGGAGGATTTCAGCTATCCCCATATTAACTGAGTGCATGTCACCTCCGGATGTGATGCAGCGATAAAATTTCTAGACCCCAAAAATGACTGCTTCTTGGAGCAGTTAGTCCTGGAACCCACAAGGAGAGAGGCAATGCTTGATTTAGTCCTAAGTGGAGCACAAGATCTGGTCCAAGAGGTGAATATAGCTGAACCACTCAGTAATAGCAACCTTAATATAATTAAATTTAACATCCTTGTGGGGGGGAAAAATACCAAAGAAGCCCACCACAGTAGCATTTAACTTCTAAAGGGGGAACTACACAAAAATGGGGAAGCTAGTTAAACAGAAATTAAAAGGAACAGTCACAAGAGTGAAATGCCTACAAGCACATGGAAAATTTTTAATCACACCATAATGGAGGCTCAAACTAAATGTACAATCCCAAATTTAAAAAAAACAGTAAAAACACCCCCAAAATGCCACCATGGCTAACCAGAGAGAAAGAGGTGGTTAGGCACAAAAATACATCCTTTAAAAATTGGAAGCCAAATTCTACTCAGGAAAACAGAAAGGAGCATAAACTCTGGCAAGTCAAGTGTAAAAGTATAATTAAGCAGGCCAAAAAAGAATTTGAAGAGCAACTAGCAAAAGACACAAAAACTAACAGCAATGTTTTTTTTTTAAGTACATCAGAAGCAGGAAGCCTGCCAAACAATCAGTGAGGTCACTAGATGATCCACATGTTAAAAGAATACGCAAGGAACACAAGGCCAGTGTGGAGAAGCTAAATGAATTTTTTGCACCAGTCTTCACTGCAGAGGATGTGAGGGAGATTCCCACACCTGAGCCATTCTATTTAGATGACAAATCTGAGGAACTGTCCCAGATTAAAGTGTCAATAGAGGAGGTTTTTGGCACAACTGATAAATTAAGCAGTAATAAGTTACCAGGACCAGACGGTATTCACCGAAGAGTTCGGAGGGAACTCAGGTATGACAGTACACAACTACTAACTGGTATGTAGCTTATCACGTAAATCACCCTCTGTACCAGATGACTAGAGGATTGCTAATGTAATGCCATTTTTTTTTAAAAAGGCTCCAGAGGCGATCTTGGCTATTACAGGCCAGTAAGCCTAACTTCACTATCAGGCAAATTGGTTGAAACTATAGTAGAGAACAGAATTATCAGATACATAAATGAACACAATATGTTAAGGAAGCATCAACAAGGCTTTTTTGCAATGGGAAGTCATGCCTCACAAATCTACTAGAATTCTTTGAGGGGGTCAACAAATGACTACAAGGGTGATCCAATGGATATAGCGTACCTGGACTTTCAGAAAGCATTTGACAAGGTCCCTCCCTGAAGGCTCTTAAGAAAAGTAAGCAGTCATGGGATAAGAGAGAAGGTCCTCTCACAGATCACTAACTGGTTAAAAGATAGGAAACAAAGGGTAGGAATAAATGGTCAGTTTTCACAGTGGAGGGAGGTAAATAGGGGATCCCCCAAGGATCTGTACTGGGACCTATGCTGTTCAACATATTCATATATAATCTGGAAAAAGGGGTATACAGCAAAGTTTGCAGACAATACAAAATTACTCAAGATAGTTAAGTCTAAAGCAGACTGCGAAGAATTACAAAGAGATTGGGTGACTAAGCAACAAAATGGCAGATGAAATTCAGTGTTGATAAATGCAAAGCAATGCAGATTGGAAAACATAATCTAACTATACATACAGAATGATAGGGTCTAAATTAGCTATTACTACTCAAGAAAGATCTAGGTGTCATTATGAATAGTTCTCTGAAAAAATATATGCTCAGAGTGCAGTGGCAGTCAAAAAAAGCTAACAGAATGTTAGGCAAGGGATAGATAATACTACAGAAAATATCATAATGGCACTATATAAATCCACAGGACACTCACACCTTGAATACTGCATATAATTCTAGTTGCCTCATCTCAAAAAAAATATATTAGAAATGGAAAAAGTAGAGATTAGGCAACAAAAATGATTAGGGGTATGGAACAACTTCCATATGAGAAGAGATTAAAAACACTGGAACTTTTCATTTTAGGAAAGCAAAGACTAAGGGGAGATATGATAGAGATCTATAAAATCATGAATGATGTGGAGAAAGTAAATAGGGAAGCATTATTTACCTCTTAACATAACAGAAGAATTAGTGGTCACCCCATAAAATTAATAGGCAGCAGGTTTAAAACAAATTAAACATAAGGAAGTACTTCTCTGAATGCAGAGGTAACCTGTGGAACTCATTGCTAAGGGATGTTGTAATGGTCAAAAGTATAAGCGGGTTCAAAAAATAATTCAATAAGTTCATGGAGGATAGGTCCATCAAGGGCTATTAGCCAAGATGGTCATGGATATAATCCCATGCTCTGGGTGTCCCTAAATCTCTGACTGCCAGACTGGGACTAGACAATAGGGAATCGATCACTTGATAATTACCTTGTTCTGTTCATTCACTCTGAAGCGTCTGGTGCTGGCCACTGTCAGAAGAAAGAAAAGGAGGACTTGTGGCACCTTAGAGACTAACAAATTTATTTGAGCATAAGCTTTCATGAGCTACAGCTCACTTCATCGGATGCATTCAGTGGAAAATACAGTGGGGAGATTTATATACAAAGAGAACATGAAACAATAGGTGTTACCATACACACTGTAACGAGAGCGATCTCTTAAGATGAGCTGTTACCAGCAGGAGAGCGGGGGGGAAAAACCTTTTGTAGCGATAATCAAGATGGGCCATTTCCAGCAGTTGACAAGAATGTCTGAGGAACAGTGGGGGATGGAGGGGGGAAATAAACAAGGGGAAATAGTTTTACTTTGTGTAATGACCCATCCACTCCCAGTCTCTATTCAAGCCTAAATTAATTGTATCCAGTTTGTAAATTAATTCCAAATCAGCAGTCTCTCATTGGAATCTGTTTTTGAAGTTTTTTTTGTTGAAGAATTGCAACTTTTAGGTCTGTAATCGAATGACCAACATGTTTGGTACGCAGCCCTCTATCTGGCATTCATCCAAATAGCTGTTACTTTCAGGAAGACCCTTGCCTAAGAATGCTATTGGAATACTACCCAATTTAGGACTTTGGACCAAGGACCCTCAGCTGAGAGAACTCCTTTCTTGAAATCCTGAGAATCAATAATCTATAGAATACTAACTCCCTGATGAGGGCTCTTGGTTGGCAAAGATATTTGGACCCCATGGCATCTAAAGACCTCACCCAGGTTAACTACAGACAGGGCATATGACGAGGATTGTTTGATTTTATCTTTGGGGCACATTTTAATCTGAGCAGGTTAGGATGACCCTTGGACTCTGACCAGAGCCTCTTCAGGTTCAATTTGAGGTTAGTCTGACTCCAATTCTACCCAATATAAATTCTAGCATCCATCTCTTTTTACCATGTCAGAATGTAAGGCATTATTGATATGACTGAGTGTCTCTGGAAAGGAGGAATTAAAATGACAGTGCTGTCTATTAAATTATAAATCTTGCAATAATTCCATTTCTTTGGCTATTGAAATTAATGCCATTTCCATCTGCCCCAACAATCCTCTTAAATATTTATCTTTATTCAGTTCTTTCTGGTTAAAACATCATCTCTATCTCCATATACTTTTCTACAATACAATGTAGAGATCATTTTAATGGAATATTACTCTGTGACATGTTAATTTTCTCCCTTCACTAGAAGATAAAGCACAAAAAGGTTCACCCCATATAGCAGCAAACCTTGGCTATTTGTTTGCTAAGCAGGTGACATTTTTATTATGGAATCATTCTACTCCAGTGACTTTATTTCTCTTATATGAAATTACTACGGATGTAGATGTTGACATTCTTTATGATGGATGCTGTTTGATGAAGCTATTCATTCTACCATCATGTAAAAGCTCACTCTGTCTGTCACGCTGTTTTCATAGAATGATGGGGTGTATAGGCCCACACAGGGGAACCCAGGGTATGGGCCCAGAAGGCCCTGCCTAGCCACACCTGCTGGGTATGCCCACAATAGAGCAGAGCTCAAAAGGGAGCAGCCCAGCTTAGGCACGGTGGACAGGACAAGGGAGCAGTCCTGTGCTGGTAGCTCCTGCAGAGGGATGCAAGAGCTCCACACTGCCTGGACCAGACCCTGCTGCAGAGCCACCAAAGGCCCCTGTGGAGATTGGGAATAGGGGGCTGGGATTGAAAGAGAAGAGCCTCCAAATCACTGTCGATGGGAATCCCCTTCCCCACCATGACACTGGAGGGGCCTGAGAACACATTAGGAAGTGACCCAGGGAGCAGGCTTGGTGGCATCCGCCTTCCAGGCTGCATATCTGACCGGCCAGTCATGGGGCCCTGGGATGTAATCCAATGGAACAGGGAGGGCCTGGGTTCCCCTACCGCCAGCTGTAGACAATTGCCACTAGGCAACACTGCTGGGGCTCAGACATTGAACTCCCTCACAAATTCATAGATTCTCACTGCTGGGCAGCGTAGCCACAGACTCTTGCTGCTGAGCGGCACTGCTGAGCTCAGCCATCAAACCTGCCAACAACTGGTGGAGAGCACAGGCAGAGACCCAGTCCCATTCGGAGGACAGCAGGCGTACCGGCAAACTGACCCAAGGGACACCACGGATGCAGAAAACCTGCTTAAACTGACGGTAAAGAGCCAACAGCAGCAGGTGGCTCAGCAACAGGGTCAGCTACTGCAATAGACAGCTGCCCAGCAGCTACTTCGAGAGCCAGCAGCACAGCACCAGAAGCAACATGAACAGCTAATCCAGCACTTAGTGACATTCCTGCAGCCCCAGAGGACATCTAATGCCTTGGCACCAGAATCCTCAGGTAACATATCCCACCCCCCACACTTGGCCTGCCCATCAGGCATGAGAAAATGGGTCCTGGGGTTGACGCAGAAGCCTTCTCGCACACTTTGAGCGGGTGGCGAACACAGTGTGCTGGCTGCCGGAACACTGGCCACCCTCACCATTCCATATTTAACGGGACTCACCTAAGCTGCCTACAGGGGCCTAGATCCCATAGAGGCACTGGAGTATGTTAAAGTAAAAACCAGCCTTTTGGGGCTACATGGACCTCAACCCCAAGACACTCTGCCAATGATTCAGGAAGCAAAAGTATCCATGAGGAGCCCAGCCTTTGGTGGTGGTACAATGCCTGAAAGAACAGTGTTGCCACTGGCTAGACCCCGAGAAGCAGCCCGGAGTTTAAGTAGCAGAGGTTGCTGTGCTGGAGCAGTTCATCCAGATTCTCCTGGCTGGAGCAAGAGAATGGGTGAAGCACCATCAACTGGCAGAGACCATAACCCTGATGGAGAATTTTGTGGCAGCAGAGGGCCCAGTCTCTCTGACACCTACGATCGGGGCACCCAAACTCCAGACACCAATCTTTAGTAGAGGCCAGGCTAGTAGGAGAGGCCAAGCATTGCTGAACCAGTCACTCCTCTTCACGTCACCCCCACCCAAGGGCTGGAGCTCAGCCAACAAGGTGGAGCAGAGAAAGTGCGAGGTCCCCAAGAAGGAAGGTGTGTGCCGCCAGGAACTCCCACAGAGGAGGAACAACCAACTATGACCCCGAGGGGGAATGGTTTTGAGTGTGGACAGAAAGAACACTTTAGGCAGGAGTGCCTTTTTGTGGACTGCAGCTACGGACAGGCATGGATGGCCTGCTCCAGTGCTTGCAGATAAAGACAGCCAAGATGCTAATCCCAGTAGGGGGTCAACGAATCAGAGGTCACAGGCCTGGTAAACTCCAGATGCAGCCAAACAACCACACAAGAAAATGTAGTAGAGTCTCCCAACACATCAGGCACTCCCCTCTACCTCCAGTTCATATGCGAGGGATGTATGACCCTACCCCATGACAGAACTTCCACTGAGGGTAAGGGACCACATTGAGACTTGCCAGGTAGGGTTATTAGCCATCCTGACCTATGCTGTGATGTTAGGGCAAGACCGGAAATATTTTGGGGAGGTCCTGAAATGGTGGAGCAGAGATTCCCCCCCACCCACCAGTGGAAATCAGCCTAATCCCAAAAGCAAGGGGGCAGATCCCTCTGACAGCCACGTCCCAGGAAAAGATGGCCTTCCTTATCCCATTTGGACTATACCAATTTGTGACTATGCCATTCAGCCTCCACAGAATGGCAACCACCTTTCAGCAGCTGATGGATCCTTGAGAAGGCAAGACTTACAGCAAACCTGGTCACATGCCTCCCAGGACAGAGAGAAGTGATATATCTCTTCTGCACTGTGGGGTAGGGCTGGCTGCACCTCCTGGTGGACAAAGTCTAGATGCTGACAGACTGCCCAATACCATCAACCAAAAAGCAGGTACAACATTTCCTAGGCTTGGCCAGCTATTACAGGCAGTTCATGCCCAACTTCACCACAATAGCTATCCCCCTTACCAACCTGGTGAAAGGCTCCAGTCCCAAGGAAGTGCAGTGGATAGAGGCCTGCAGCAGGGCCTTCAAAACCTTTAAGGACTGGCCAACCCAGGGCCCAGTTCTCCTCCACCCAACTTTAGAAAGCAATTCATTCTGCAAACAGAAGCCTAAGAAGCGGAACTTGGGTCTGTGCTGGCCAAAGAGCTCGCGGGCAAAGAACATCCGATCCTATATATAAATAGAAATCTGTTTCCTCGGGAGGTGAACTACTCAGCAATAGAGAAGGATCCCCTGGTAGTGAAATGGGCCATAGAGGCACTTTGGTATTATCTCCTAGGGAACTCCTTCCTACTCATCACAGACCACACTCCCTTCTGGAGGCTAGGTTTCAGAGTAACAGCCGTGTTAGTCTGTATTCGCAAAAAGAAAAGGAGTACTTGTGGCACCTTAGAGACTAACCAATTTATTTGAGCATAAGCTTTCTGGAGGCTAAACTCCACAAAAGACACTAATGCCTGGATCATGAGATGGTACCTTTCCCTACAACCCTATGGACTTCCAGGTATTCCACCTCCCAGGAAAGGCACACAAGAATGATCATTTCTTTTCTGGGGATCATAGAATCATAGGACTGGAAGGGACCTGGAGACATCACCTAGTCCAGTCCCCAGCACTCATGGCAGGACTAAGTATTATCTACACCATCCCTGGCAGGTGTTTGTCTAACTGGCTCTTAAAAATCTCCAACGATGGAGATCCCACAACCTCCCTAGGCAATTTATGCCAGTGCTTAACCACTCTGACAGTTAGGAAGCTTTTCCTAATGTCCAACCTAAACTGCCCTTGCTGCAATTTAAGCCCATTGATTCTTGTCCTATCCTCAGAGGTTAAGGAGAATAATTCTTTTCCCTCCTCCTTGTAACAACCTTTTATGTACTTGAAAACTATCATCATGTCCCCTCTCCGCTTCACTTCTCTAGGTCAAACAAACCCTATTTTTTCAATCTTCTCTCATAGGTCATGTTTTCTAGAGCTTTAATCATTTTTGTTGCTCTTCTCTGGACTTCCTCCAATTTGTCCACATCTTTCCTGAAAAGTGGCACCCAGAACTGGACACAATACTCTAGTTAAGGCCTAATCAGAATGGAGTACAGCAGAAGAATTACTTCTTGTGTCTTGCTTACAACACTCCTGCTAATACATATAAGAATGATGTTTGCTGTTTTTGCAAGTGTTATATGGTTGACTCATTTTTAGCTTGTGATCCACTATGACCCCCAGGCCCAGATCACTTTCTGCAGTACTCCTTCCTAGGCAGTCATTTCTCATTTTGTATGTGTGCAACTGATTTGCATTTGTCCTTATTGAATTTCATCCTATGGATGGAGAAGAGAGGCAGAAAGAAGACCTGTCCCTGGGTCTTAGCCTGAGGGGGAGGTTGTGGGATGGAGTGTACAGGTCCCATACCGGGGAACCAAGGGTTAACAAACAGCTCTGGACTCAGAAGGCCCTGCTCAGCTGCACCTGCTGGGCATGCTCACAATGGACACAGAGCTCAAAAGGGAATTGCCTAGCTCAGTCAGGACAGATAGCACAAGGAAGCAGTCCTGTACTGGTAGCTCCTGCAGAAAGGCTGCAGGAGCTCCATACTGCCTGGATCAGACCTTGCTGCAGAGCCACTGAAGACCCACGTGGAGAGGAGGGTCATGACTGAAGGAGAAGAGCTTCTGGATCACTGCCAGTAAGAACCCATCCACGCCCCATGAATTCATACCCTACCCCTGTTGTGACTTTGGAGGGGGCTGAGAATGTGATAGGAAGTGATTCAGGGAGCAGACTTGGTGGTGTCCACCCCCAAGGCTTCATATCTGACCAGCCAGTCGCAGGGCCCTGGATTGGAACCCAGTGGAGCAGGGAGGGCTCAGGTTCCCCTGCCAACTGTAGACTCTTGCCACTAGATAATGCTGCTTGGCTCAGACATTGGCTCAAACCCCTCAACACGCAGATAAGTATCTATATCACAAAACCCACCATCACAATTGTCTTTCTTACATTAAGAACTCACTACTCACAGACACGTAAGAGAACTTTCAAAGAGATATGATTGAGAAGATTATGGTGGCTTATTGAAACAGGATTGGGGGATCATTCCTGGCATAAGTGACTGCATGGAAAAGGTACAAAGAAAATAAATATGGCATCGAGGCTGACATTTAGCACATGACAACTGACACTAACAGATACTTTTGTGTCTGGACAGGTTACTGACTGAAGTACATAGGTGGTATAAGGAAGGCTGCATTGATGCTGCCTAGGCTATACGTACTCAGCACATGAATAGACACTTTCAGAACTATTAATTCAGTTTAAAAAATAAATACAATATTTTAATTACAGGTGCAACATACTGATTTGTGGAGATCTATGTCTTTTTAAAAAACATTTATCAGTAAATGAAAGTAATCTGTCTGGCAATATAAATCAGTTGACAATGACATAATTAGGTCAAATTCAATCCTGTTGTCTACAACTGAACTTGTGTCTAAAGCATTTTTTGTCAGTCTGATTCTTTAGCAAGTGACCAGTGAGTCAGTATAGTTTCCGAGTCCTTGCCTTCCAAATGGGGAAAAGATTCTCTTCTATGAAATCTGCAGAATTATTTCATATGATTACCAAGTTTCGCTCTAATCTAACTATGCAGTCTAAATCCAGGAAAGATTGGATTCTGAGCTTGAATGAACTCTTAGCATTCTCCTTTGAAAGATAAATACGCACTCCATAAATTTCTCATTGGTCTAAACAACAGAAACATCTGTTTAGGCTCAGGGACAGCTTTTTGGCTGAGTTTACCAATAGGGAGGCTTAGTTAGTATGTACATCAGTTCTCTCCATGTTGCAAGCAACCAAAATTACTGCTGCAGTCAATATGATGCACTATAGAGAGTAACAAGCGAGAGAAAAAGTAAATCATAAACACTCAAGCAATAAGACCCTTAAAATAATATAGTTTTCATATTATTCTGCTATTATTCTAGTCCCACAGTTTTCCATATAGATGAATTTCTGCAGTTTTACTCAATTACTCAGAAAAAAAAAAGAGCAAAGTTTGTGGATAAAATCAGATCTTATGGGCCGATAGGTTTTGAGTCATCCATTTGTGTCAAGTTAATTCATTTTCCTACACTAGAAAAATGCTTTCCTTTAAAAAAAAAAGAAAGAAAGACCCAACAACAATAGCCTAATATATATGTCCCCTTTCCTAGCTCTATTTTTGTTGTGCTATTAGTATAAGGTATTCACCAAATCTTTCAATCAATAGGTCACAGTTAAGGGTCAAAAGAAGAAATCTTTAGCCTTTCCCAGGCAAAACTCCCACTTGAAGAGGAAAAGTGAATTCAAGACCCAAAGAGTCCTTCTTAAGAACACTTTATCCAATGCCCTTTCTCTTGAAGGAATTAATTTCAACAAAAAAATTGCCTAAATTCTTTAGAACAAAGCCTTTAAAGTGCTTGTGTAATTAAACATGAAGAGTGGGCTTTATTTTATTAATATTATTATTCGTATTACCGTAGCATCTAGAAGTCCTAGTTATGGATCAAGACCCCATTGCACTAGGTGTGCACAATTACAGAACAAAAAGATGGTCCCTGCCCCAAGGAGCTTATCAGCTAAATATGGGACAACAGATGGATACAGACACGATGGTGGAGTACAAGTAAACAATGAAACAACACTGATCATCATGATACTCAGTAGTATCAGCACACCAGCAGCCCAATCACTGTCAATTTTTAAGTAGCAATTGTCGCAAAGGAGAGTTGAAGGTGGATAATGAGGTAGCCTTGCCAATGTTTATGGTGTAAGGGGCAGCATGGGAGAAAGCACGAAGGTGCTTATTTGAAAGTTTAACAAGTGGATGATGGAGGCTGGCTTTGTGAGGCAATCAGAGGTGAGCATCCACTGCTTGATAGCAACTGAAAGAAGATAGCTAGGGTCGGAATTGTCTGTGAAGGGCCTTAAAAGTGAAAGCAAGCAGCATATTTATTTGATGCAGAAGAGACATGGAAGCCAGTGGAAGGATCCAAAGAGAGGGTGGTTGACAAGGTCAAAGTGACAGGCTAGAAACATGATCTTTACAGCAGCATTCTGAATGGATATGAGGAGGGAAAGATTGCATTTGTCAATGCCAAAGAGAAGGACATTGAGGTAATCAAGAAGCTAGAGCATGGACGAGAGTTTTAGCTGTGTGGATGGATAGGAAAGCTTGTATCTTAGAGATGTTATTCAGAAAGAATCAGCAGGATTTAGATATAGCCCAGACACAAGAACCTTGGGAAGTCCAAACGTAGCTGAGGCCAAGTTAATGGCCTGAGTGACAGACAAGATGATGGTGTTGTCTACAGTGATCAGGAAAGGCGTCAGCAGGGAAGGCTTGGATGGAAGGGAGGTTAGGAGCTCTGTTTTGCCATGTGGATCTTGAGCTGACAGCTGGACATACAAGAGGAGACGTCAGAGAGACAGGACAAGATTTTAGTATGGACAGAAGGAGACAGGTCTGGAGTCAAGAGGTAGATCTATGAGCTGTCAGCATAGAGAGGGTAGCTGAATTTGTATTTGTGGATGAGATTACACAGAGATAAGGTGCAGGAGGCAGAGAGAAGGGGACAAAAGGCAAAACCCTAGGGAAGTCCCACAGAAAGTTGGAAAGCACATGAGGTGGATCTTCTGAAGGACACACTGAAGGAGCAATTAGAGAGGTAAAAGGAGAAGTGAGATAGGACAAAATTTCAAGAAGAACATAGTCAACTACATCAAAGGCAGCTGATAGATCAACAAGGATGAGGATGGAGTACTGGTTGTAAGCTTTGGCTAGGAAGAGGCTGTTAGAGACTTTGGCAAGAGCGGTTTCAGTTGAGTGCAAGGGGCAGAAGTCAGACTGGAGAGGAACTACAGACCGAGATTGTAGACTTAGAAGCACAAGGCCCATTTTCACTGTATGCAGAATAAGAACATTTTCAAATTCAGGTGGGATAAGGCAAAAGGAAAAATACAGAGCTAAATATTAATAAAAATCCCAAGAAAATAAAATATATGGTATACTTACAGCACATTTAATATTTAAACAAGGTAATGAAAACTGAAAACAATAACTTTTATTTTGTTAATGACTCATTGACTGATATGGTATGCAAGAGCCAATTTAGATTACATGTTTTCACAGTGATTTTGTAAGTACAGAATGGAAAACAATGGGACAGAAAGAAACATGTTTGATATGATCTTCATAATTTTGTCAAGCAATTCCATCAGCTCCCATAATTCTCTCCTGACCTTGGATAAGCCCAGTTTCTGATAGGGGTGTGCATTTTTAATATATAACATCTTTAAAGGTCTGTCCCAGTGAGGTGTTAAGCATCTGCTGGGAGGTAATGGATGCCCTTAACTCCCACAGATTTTATTGGGAGTTAAGGGACTGGTCAGCATTTTGCAGCATCTGGTTCTAAATGTATAAATCAAAAGTGCAAATTTAAGTAGCCTGAAGAAATACTAGTTTTTCTACATTGGGCATATCAATAGGATATAGATATAAAAATAAATAAGAAAATCAATAAGAAAGCATTTACAATGTATTCATTAAGATCCACACTCTCTCCTTGGATGTGCATTTTTGCTTTCCATTGATGAGAGTCCCACAGGCATAGTATTTTATCCTGAAAATATCACCTAAAGAAGGGGTGGCCAACCTGTGGCTCCAGAGCCACATGTGGCTCCTTGTATAGGCACCGACTCCAGGGCTGGAGCTACAGGTGCCAGCTTTCCAATATGCCGTGGAGCGCGCACTGCTCAACTCCTGGCTCTGCCACAGGCCCTGACCCCACTCCACCTCTTCCTGCCCCCTCCCCTGAGCCTGCCATGCCCTCGCTCCTCCCCCCCACCCCGAGCCTCCTGCACATCATGAAGCAGCTGATGGGGAGGTGCCAATCGGCAGGGCTGCCGGTGGGCAGGAGGTGCTGGGAGCGGAGGGCTGCTGATGTATTACTGTGGCAATTACACTGGTAAATTCTGGCTCCTTCTCAGGCTCAGGTTGGCCACCCCGACATAAGGTCAATATTTAACTGATGGAAGAAATTATATTTTCTAGCCTGATGACCACAATGAAGAATGAGGGCCAAGATATCAGACGGTGGGCACCAAACCAGTGTACACTGGTGTGTTGCTTCATCGCACATTTTCTAACTGCATATTTTTCATTTTGGGAAAGCTAATGCTGTGGTTCATATATTTAAACCAAATCCTGCCACGACAGTTGAAAGCACCAGAGACACATGAGATTGATCTTCCTGCTTCCCACCACTGTGGGAGAGGAAGTTCTGGAATTCACTCCGCTCCACCCATTCAACATTTAGATAGAAAGTGCATAAATTTGTCAACTTCCAGCTAGGGGGGGACTAACTGAAAGGGGTTCTAACAATAATCAAAATAAAAATTATAATTATGGATTCTGGGTTAAGCAAAAAGTGTGGGCCTTTAGACAGGGTAGCCTGGGCTGAGGTTTTGTTGCCATGCTAACTGGCTGGTGTGTGAACTTTTCTGACTGAGGAAAATTTATATTGTTTTTTTTATTCTAATTGTTCTCAGATACAACTTATGTATCGACTTTATTTTACATTTTGTCATAAAAGAATACATATTTTTTTAGAAACACCCCCCCTCACACACACCTTTTTTAAAGGGATTAGCATTCTTCTTTGTTTCTTTAAACCAGGTTGTTGATCTTTTGTGTACAGCACAGGAGCATGCAGTGAAGTATGACACATCACTGTTCAGAAAACACGGTCAAGTAGTGCAAGAACACTGGCACTGCCATGCTGCCATTTTGTCCAGTTAAGTCAGAATGGAGGAGCCCATAGCACCACTTAGCCTACAAGCAACATTAAGAAACTGGCATAGTGAAGGAAAAATCAGGTGTGACCACACATAAACGCCATCCAATTTTACGCTCCCCTACTGGTCTCACTTGTCTGACTCCACACACCTTTAATCACTGTGCTATTTTCACTGACTTCATAAGAACCGCTACATCTTTTGAGTCTTGTTGTCACTAATGGAAATCCTAAAGTAATGGAAAACCTAAAAGTGTTACTGTACCTTTAACTTTTCTCCTTGGAGCTGGCTTGGTTCTCTTACTGCCATTAGTCCACATCATCAGTGCAGCTTTCCAATCACTACAACAAGCAAAACTATGTAATGCAGATGAATTGCCTCTGCAGGTCATTGAAAATAGAGAAGTGCCAAACCGTCTTCCCTTCACTCAGTCTTTTGTGCCTGAAATATGAAATTGGATATTCAATTAGTTAAGTACCCTGGACTTTTTTGTTTAGGTTATATTTTGTGATAAAGTAACACATTAATTAAATGAACCACCTGCACCAGTTTCTGAACAGACTTACTTGTCCTGTGTGTGTGTGTGTATACACACACCCATCCATCCAAAGCCTTGTTAAGGAACTGATTCTGCCACCCCATTGTCATGTTAAGTGCTACCATACATGTAGTTTCATTACTTCAATGTGTTTATTCCCATAATAAGATACTAGTCACCATTAGCAGGTGTGACAAATTGGGTCTCACTTTGGGACGCAAAGCTTAGTCTGCTTTCAAAAATTCTGCCACCAGTGTATACTTTAAAGCACTAACCTTACAATGAACAGTGATTTCTCCATTTAATTTGATAGTCATCTTAAATCTACCATACAAGATGCAGCATTTACATTAAAATACAGAATTCTCAAACTTCCAGTTATCTGGACAGTTAATCCTCTTGGAATCTTTATGTCCACAAGGAGAGAAGTCAGATAAGCACGTGTTAGCTTTAATAGGCAGTTATTTCTTCCACATCCAGAATCCTCTCTTCCAAAAGTAATCTCTTGGGAGACTGAATGAGATCTGGCTCAAACACTTCTGATTCTACAACTCCAATTTGCCTTTCATCCTGATTTAATGACAGCCTCATAGACATCAGGCCCACTTTGTCATATTCACCACACCCGACTGGTGCTTAAATTAGAGTTGGGTAAATACTTGGTAACAAATTTGTGAAAGAAGTTTAATGAACTCTTTGTGAAGTGAACATGGGATTACTAGTTTTTTTGAGTTTATCCAGTATCATTGCCAAATAATTCCTAGTCTTGTTTGTGAAGAAAACCTTGCAACTATTTGACCTGCTCTCATTGGAAAGATAGGTCACATGGTATGTTCGCATGCTCCCTCAAGTCAGGGAGCATGTAGTCTTAGTTTCCCACTCTGAATTCTCAATCACAGATTCAGCATTTAATTTCTAAAACTGCAATATTTATATCAATTTATTGCATCTGTGAACGTTCCTGCCAGTAAATTTGCTTTTGGCAAATACTCTGGCAGAAAAACACGAGAGGAGAAAACAAAGTAAATTTGTTTTAAAACGTGAGGAAATATTCATGAATATTTTTTCTTTTACCCTGTCCTCCCACCTCTGTTTTTAACCACCTGATAAAAAAATCCTTTTTCCTGCTTTTTCACATCTGACTCTGAATTATTCAGATATGGTAATACAATGTCTGCTTGGTATCGTGCCATTTAATACAATGGAGACTGCCAGATCATTTTTTGTGCCTCAGAAAGCTTGAGAAGGAAGAATAGTTTTTTCTTCCCATGTGTGTCATATAGTTAAATCAGCAAGTTATCTCCTATAGAGAGGTCGTCTTTCTCTCTGCTCCCCAGAGCTGCAGCTGCGAATGGCAAGGCCTACCGAAGAGTGTACATAGCAGAGAACTTTCAGCTGTAGAATTTCCTCTTACTGTGGCAGATGGAGGCAAAATTAAGGTTATCTTCATTGTATAACATAACTTGAATAATTCAGTTTTAACAAGCTTTCAGTATTCAAGTGTGCTCTGAACCCACGGAAGTCTCATTTGTCATTCCTTTTGGATCCATTTGTTTCTGCCATGTACCCTGTGATGATGTAAAAACTATTAAATGAAAGGTTTTTGTTAAGAAGATGAAAGAATTATAACTTTATTCACTGCAGCCATCCTATGACATACAGTTGTAACAGCATTGTCCACTAAATGGCGTTACAATGATGAGTCAAAGTATATTCAGAATTTCATGTTGCCCTAACTTTCTTCTTTTACTTTAAATGAGCCCAATCAAAGATCTGCTGCCATTCTTCTGAGTTCCAAAATCGATTAGAATTCATTTGGGCCAAGAAGCTATTTCAAGTGCTCTGCTTATGTCCAGTTACACAGCCATTGGGAAAGCTGTCCTCACAGTGCCTTTATCAATACTAAGAATGCAGTTTGACCTCATCTTTCTATATACGTTCTGTTGGACATTCTGGGAGGTTACAGATTAATCCAGCATTCTTATGAGCAAGAAGACAACAACAACTTCAGGAGAGAAAAAAAAGCAAATCCTGCAGCATTTCAGATATTTTCTGTTTCAGACCTATATCAAAGTTCTTCCAACTTCCAAGGAACTGAGGACCATACCATTTACACAAGGCTGCTTAGAACAGAAAGACTTTCTGCTATATGGGTTGCCCCAATGGGATACCATCATGCTACCAAATGAGGGACAACTTCAATATCTGAACTCATTTCCTGTGCTCTTGAATGGGAAAGAGTACTATATTACTAGTTAGTGATCCTGACTGTTGATTCAAGAGTAGCATTAACAGACTGGAAGAGCTATCAGCCCAATATTGGTGGACCTGGCTGGATACTGGGACTTGGACTTAGCAAAAATAGTGGAACTTCATATGGCTCTGAGAAGGTGCATGCGACCTGGGGCATGAGAAATACCATCAGTTAAGCATAGAACTGGCATCAGAATAACCAGAAATAGAATAAGAAAAGCCCTATTAGGCCAGGCAGTCAATGCCAAGCCACTGAAAGTTTTCTCCCAAAGATGCACTTGCTAATGCTTTGTCCCATCTAGTTGTGTGTGTCTACAGAGATAGGGATTTCACCACTTCTATTAGCAGACAATTCCACACTTCCATATAGTAGAATTTACTGTCAGGAAGGTTTTCCTAATGTTTCATCTATATTTTCCCTTTCCTAATCTTAGCCTATTGCTCCTAGTTCTGTTCCACAGTAATGGACCAATACCCTCCTTCGTTTGTACATGCTTCAAATGCTTGTAGAAGTTTATCTTGCCCACCTTTGTCACTCAAATTCACAAAGCCTTACATATTCAGCTTTCTTAATTCTTCCTCACAAATCAATCCCTCAGTTTCGTTGTTCCTCTCAGAACTCTCTCCAGTTTGCATACATCTTTTTGGCAATGAGGGGCACAGAACTGAAGTCAGTATCCCAGGATCATCACTTCCCTATTCTGAGATGCGGTAACTCTGTTTATACAGTCTCTAATCACATTGGCTTCTTTACAGCTAGATCACATTGCAAATTCATATCCAATGTGCTGTCCTCTAAACCCCTGGGTCTCTTTTGGCATTACTGCTTTCCAGGTTTCTCCTTCACACTGTATATCTGTTTAAGTTAATTTTCCCCTGGAGCATTCCGACTGCATTTTTCCAAATTGAATCTAATTTTGTTATTTCCTGCTCATATTTCTAACCTCTCCATGTTCCTTATTATTTCTCTGGCCCCACTGTTGTCCAGTCACAGCACCTCCCAGTTTATTATTATCTGGGGATGCCAATAACATGTTTTTTACCCATTCTTCTTCCAGCTCACTAATGAAAATAATAACTAAGAAGAGACCTCCAGATACTTTCCCAACACAACACATTGCTGTTTATCACTCACCTTTCTTTACAGCTTGTTTTCAATCCATGTGACTGAGCTCACATCCAGGCCAACTTGATTCCATTATGTAAGTAAGATTTCATAGAATCACAGAATATCGGGGTTGGAAGGGAGATCATCTAGTCCAACCCCCTTCTCAAAGCAGGACCAATCCCCAATTTTTGCCCCAGATCCCAAAACAGCCCCCTTAAGGATTGAGCTCACAACCCTGGGTTTAGCAGGCCAATGCTCAAACCACGGAGCCATCCCTCCCCCAAGACTTGGTTCTCAAATCAAAATATATGCCATCCCCTGTACTTCCTGCATCTTTACATAGGCTTCTTCCCAGTCCCTGATTAAACTTTCAACTGTTCAAATATCTCTTATTGAAAAATAATAAATAATCATTGATGAGCAGCAAAAAAGATACTTGGCATTGTACAGAACACCAGTATAAAGACAGTCCCAACCTTTGGTAAATCATCATCCAAAAGATAGACACAGATAAGGAAACCCACATTCTAGGAAACTCACAAAAAGCAATTGTATAGAGTTTGTAGCAGGGTGCTACTGCAAAAGCACTTAATTAGCCCCTGCTCAGCCAGCTCCAATCAAGACAAATAGATTGGGGCTGGTGTAATAGGCATGATGCCTGGCCTGGGGATTGGCTCCACCTGTGGGCCTGACAAGCCAGCAGTTATAAGGGCTAGGAGCCAGTATGAAGGGGGGGCTGCCAGGAGAATAGGCAGTCTCCTGGCTGACTGCTAGTCAAAGAGGGAACTAACCCTGTAAGCCTTGTAAATAGCTCAACACTGGTGGTGGGAGAACTGTGTGTGTAAATAAAGCTATGGGTGCTGTATAACAGGAAGCCTCTCTGAGTTTTACTGGGGCAGTCAGCGGGCCCCAGGAAGAGGGGCGGGCAGAGGACCCTGTTACAGAGTTCTTTGGTTTTAGTTCTCTAATCTTACTTTCTCCTCTGATAATATAACATTGGGATACACAAGACATTTGATGTGGGTTAATGTTCGTGAGCACTACAGAAGAAACAAGTCTTTTAGAAAGGATCTGAGCAATGAGAGGGAAGGAACCTGGCATGTGATGGGAAATCCATTCCATGCAGTGTGAAAAGTATGAACTTGAGAGAGCTGAAGTTACATGTGGAGCAAAAGTCGTATGGTAAGAAATTGAATGTGAGATGAGGACTGGCACAGGGCTGTGCAACACCTTTGAGAGGAGGATGAGAAATTTAAACTTGATGCAGTGAGCAAGGGAAAAGCAGTGAAGGGATTCAAAGAGGCGTGGCACTGTCTGATAAGCAGGCAAGGGAGATGCTTTTAGCAGCTATATTTTGGATGAAGTGGAAGGAAGCAGTGTGGTGTCAGGGATCCCAGAGAAGGAGGTGATAGCAGCAAGATGGGAGATGACTAAGCCAGGGAGAAAAGGCTGGTTTTCAAAATGAAAGGGAGGAAGCAGCAGCAAGTTTTGGAGACAGCCTTCATGTCCAGAGGGAAGGGTAGTAGAGTTGAAGGTGACCCAGTGGCTGCGAGCCTGCATGACAGTGAGGATGGTGGTGTTGCCAAAGGCCGTACAGACGGGAGGAGATGCAAGTGGAACTCTAGCAGTTGAGTCATGTCTCAGTTTAGCTTGAGCTGGTGGTGGAGCCATTGAAGGCAAGCTGTTAGATATTCAGCATGAGAAACATGAAGAAAATTGGTGTGTGTGTTATAAAAAAAAAAAAAAGGTGATATCTGAAGATGTGAAAGGGACAAGGTGTAGAGGGGGAAGAGACGAGATAAAGGACAGAGTCCTGTCAGACTTGCAGAGAGTTGAGGTGAGAAGTGGAAAAGGGCCATCAAAGGACACACTAAAAAAGCCAAGACAGGAGAATTCAGAAGGGAGATGAAAGTCCATGGAGGACAAGAATACAAGGGGGTGAGAGTGATCAACAATATCAAAGGATGGAGAAGTAAAGGAGGAGGAAGGCAGAGTAGAAGCCCAATGTTTTGCCACATACAAGTTTCTGACGCTTAGTTTGTGTATTTTCAGTGGAGTGGAGTGATCAGAAGTCAGACCTGAGTGGATCCAGGAGTGGGAGAGGAGAGAAACTCAAATGGCCCACTCCTAGATTTCAGATCTATTCACATTCCTGAACAGAAATTGTTGCAAAATTCATGGAGTAACTTGTAACTTTATCCTATTCGAATAACTATTATATGCATTTCTTCCCATCTCATGAAGGAAGAAGACATGTAGAGAAGCAGTTAGGGCCAGGTTGTCCTTCACCCCTTCCAGTGTGCTCAGTAGGGGTCAATGAGAGGTACCAATTTTCTTTCCACCCTTTTCATGGCCCTGGTAAGGGACAAAAACTATTACAGTCCCATCCTCAGGGTAGCACAGAAAGGAATTGTTTCCTCCATATTCTCCTAGGACATACATTGCCACAAGGGGAGATAGGGATGTGTTGGGGTCCTGCACAAAGTCATAGGTTGTGACTTAACATTCACAGGAAGTGGACAGGGATTATGCTGAATCCAAAAAAAGGGAGTAGCAGCGGGTCACAATTGATTCCTTATGTACAAAGCTCTCAAGCAGGCATTCCAGCTCACTGGATGCTTCCCCTAGGCAGTGTAGCTTCGCCCCAACCCAAATGTAAGGCTGTGCCCGAAAAGCACAAGTAAATCTCTAGTGTTTGGACTAGGGATGGAGAAGTTATCACCTCTGTCATTTGGGTCACAGTTAAGAGTTGCTTATATTTAAGTAAAATACTTTTTGTTAATTTACTCAACTGCTTACCTTCAAAAGAAACAGAATCAGAGGAAATATAGGAAGGTCCGAGAAGTTTATCACAGTATCTCCTGTTATTCTTACAGATATATTTTACTTTAGATAATTCAGGGATTGGGGTGGTAGTCACTACATCACAGTTGCAATAAATGAGAAAACTGGCAGTTAGTATTCAAGTCGCAGATACACGGCATTTGTATGTGAAATATGAGAGGAAGAACATTATCTCAAAGGGAAAACATTTGCCAATAGGGTCTGCTTACCACTGCTAAGAGTATAGGTTGAGCTGAAAGGAAGAAATGGAGAAAAAACAAAAGTCACAGGAAACTGTTAGCGATATCCAGGGCAGGAATAGGAGGTAGAACAGGAAGCATTATGTATAAAAAGGGAGACTTGTAAAAAGGCCAGGACATTGATTATGGGATTTCAATTATGTTGACGTTTACTTGAACACAAATGACAAAAGTATGTTCTCAACACACACACAAGACTCTTGCCATACAGAGTTTCCTGTTAGGGCAACGTAAACCCCTTAAAAATGACAGGGTCCTAGATACTGCAGTAACTGGCACATTAGAAATGCCATAGGTGTATGGACTGATGGCTTTAGTGTACATGAATCTGAAAACTGAGCGTGGTTATCATATTGAACAATAGGACAAATTACTCAGCAGCACCTAGGAGTCCCTTTTCAACATACTACTTTGGATATTCTGCACACAATAGTTCTACCTGTAATAAAATAAAATAAATAAATAATAGTGGTAAGTCATGTTTAGTGCCCCCACAAACCCAGACTCTCTGTGGTGCCAGGAAGCCACACCATCCAACCCCAGTAATGGGGTCGTGGCTGGATATAACCTGAGGAGCAAGCTTGCCAAATAGATTGCTCACAGTTCTTCTGTAATACTGCATGAAAGGGCAGTCGTACAGTTCATATTGCTTTCCAATACTGTGTAAGGGACAATCCTCGATTGGCAGACAGACTGACAGATACATCTGTGGTTCTGTGGCATGTCAGTATAACCAGACAAACCACTGGCTATTAAGCACTTTCCTCGTTATTAATTTTGCCAGTGTGTTATTTAAATTAGCTTAGATCACAGGGCCAGGTACTCAGGTGATGTAAACTGGCATAGCTCCACTTAAGTCAATGGAGCAGTTCACCCCAGCTAGGATCTGCCTCATAATTCCATCTGAATTCAATACTGGCCAAAAGAGAATAAACAGCAGTGTATCAATGTTCCTTTGGGGAGGAACGTAGAAGGGTATTGTGACACTGGCAGACCAAGTGCCAGCTCATGCCAAGGCCCCTAGGCCTCCCTGAACACTGACAAATGCACAGCTGGAAACGAGTCTGGCTCACCTGTGTGTTGTTATTAAAATAGGTATTAGATTTATAAAAATGTGTGTAGTGATTAGACTTTAGGAAATACTTTCAGGAGTATTATTAATCTCACTTAACACCTGTACTCCAGGTAGGGTGACCAGATGTCCCAATATTATTGGGACCATCCTGATATTAGCGGCTTTGTCTTATATAGGCAAATATTAACCCACCCACACCCGCAAAAAAAAGTCCCAGTTTTTCACGCTTGCTATCTCGTCACCCTAACCCCATGTTATAAGGTTATATTAAGTTTGCATTGTAAACCTCTGTATCTGTTTAACTCATCAAACAGTAAAAAAAAAAAAAAGTAGTAAATAATATAAAATAGCTTACTACAGAAAGTGTTAGGTCTTCAACACAAAAAAGTCCCATCGAAACCAAATGAGCAACTGTGAAACATGAAAGGACAAAGACTCCTGTTGATTGCTCTCCCCATACCCATGAAGAGGAGACGTTCACAAGGACTCAGCCCATCAGGTTGAACTCTGTGGGAAGGGAATAAAAATCCCTGACCAGAAGGAATTGGGATGCTCTGTGCTGCTTGAACTCTCAAGGGTGAAGATTTCTAAGTATAAGCAGGAGTTCCCCAAGGTTTGGCCAGGGTTAGCCCTAAAGGACATATAGAGCCTGCACGTTATGGCAACTGCTATTGCTTTTTGA
This sequence comes from Natator depressus, assembly GCF_965152275.1. Lineage (NCBI taxonomy): Eukaryota > Metazoa > Chordata > Testudines > Cheloniidae > Natator > Natator depressus. Next base: position 64,708,946 of record NC_134236.1, read on the forward strand.
AACCTAAGACTGTGATTCATTTGTGTGTGTATGTTTATCTGCTTTAACCTTGTAAATAACTCATTTCTTTTCCTTAGTTAATGAATCTTTGGTTAGTTTATTATAGTATTGGCTGCAAGTGTTGTCTTTGGATTGAGATCTGATGTGCAATTGACCTGGGGCAAGTGACTGGTCCTTTGGGATTGGCAGTTATCTGAACATTGGTGTCATTCTTGGTGTAAGGGACCATCTATCACCAAGGCAAGCTTGCCTATGTGGCAAGATAGACTGGAGTACCCAAAGGGACTGTCTGTGACTCCATGTTAAGGCTCATGTAGTGCCTGAGGACTTCACACTTGTACCTTGGTTGGTGAAATCTAAGTATAGAATTCACAACCAGTTTGGGGTTTGTGCCCGGGTTTGTAACAGTTTACCCTGAGGTTGGTACTCATGTTCGTGAGCCACACCAGACAGTTTGATAGATACCACAGTGAATGGTGGTAGCTCTTTGGTCAGTTTAATTTGTAGCAGCAACTCACAGTCATCCATAATGACAATGAAAAGTCATTGAGACAAGCGAATGAGAGTGAGAGTGACTGTATAGCCTGGCGATTAGAGCACTCACATAAGGTGTGGGAGACAAGTTCAAGTCCCTGCTCCAGTGACTCATCATTTATAAACAGGAGAGATTGAGAGAGACCTGTCCCAGAATACCCCATAGTCCAGTAGTCAAGGCACTGGTCTTTAGTGTGGAAGACCCAAATTCAAACCCCTTCTCCACATCCGGCAGGGGCAGGAATTGCATACGGGTCTCCTACATCTAGGGTAAGTGGAGGTTCTCAGGGAGGCCTCCTGTTGACCCAAACCATTGATATTTTTGGTGAATAAACTATTTGTCCAAATAGTTTGTCCAAATTCCATCCACCTCTATTCTGTAGTGATCTGGGAGTAGACAGCTGTTAAATGAAATGCACAGGTGATACCAATTAGGGGGCGTTACAAAGAGCAAGTAGGACAAAAATATGTAAGGGATTAGAAATATGGGTGAAATAAAAGGAGATTCATTTTGGAATAATGCAAACTAATACCATCTGGGGAGGAACGAAGATACACAGCGTAAAGGAGAAACTAGGGAAGCAGCAATACTGAGAGAGCCCTAGCAGTGACAATCAGTGAGAGATGGCAGTCAAAACTGTTAATGTAATTTCTGACTGCATACAAAGGCATCATATGTCACAGAACAAGGAGATAACATGTCCACCTCTATAGGCCTGGTGCAACACCATTGAAGTCAATTGAAAGACTTCTACGAACTTCAATGGGCATTGATTTTTGAGTCGTAGATAGGCTTTGGGGCAACTACCGCTACAATATGGTATGGAATTCTGGGCATCTCATTACCAAAAAGATATTGGCTAACTGGGGAGAAGTTTAGAGAAAAGCAACCAAACTGACAATAGAGATGAAGGGGTCCTTTTATGTGAAGAAAAGTTAATACATTATTTGGCTGAAAGATGACTAAGGAGGGATCATGATAACTGCCTACAAATGTTCAAAAGATGGAAACTCCAAGGATGGAGGGAAACTTGGATGGGATAAAATTAAGGGACTCATCAACTCCTAATGCTGGAAAACTCATAGGAGAGGTGTTGGAGGAGGAAAAGTTGATGAGAGGGGAGATTCTCCTTATGGATCTTTTCCAGAGAGAGAGAGAATGCACAGAAAAGAGAAGTTGTCTACTATGCAACCCTGGTGCCCCAACCCTGTGGCTCATGCAAGATCTATAGGGTAAGGGAAGATGAAAATAGTGAAGGCCAGGGCCATCTACATGGACATTCCATTCCTCTGTCCTGAGTTTGAGGCCCTCTGTAACTTTTCCCCACTCCGTGGCTAAAACCACACTGCCAGAGTTTTCTTCTGCTGACCACTGTCCAAAATACCCCCTTCTCCCATAAAGGAGGGTTCTAGCGTAAGTTTGGAACCTTGGAAAAGGAGAGCACCAGGGGCTATATGACTTTCTTGGCCTATCTATCTCTGAGTATCAGGGGAAAGCATGCCCTTTTACCTCTCCCATCTGTCTGTGGAAGGTCACAGAGTTCTGCACCTGCATATCTTTGAAAACATAACTCCAGTCTGTTTATCCATTTGCATTGTGTTGATTAGTTACATAAAGTATCCATTCAAGAAACAGAAGTGATGTCCTATGACAACCAACACAGTGCAAATTTTGATGTTTGAATATTTGCAACAAACCTTGGCATGCTATTCATATTGGGGGGAAAATAAGAAATTAATGAATAACTTTAATGCATTAATTAGAGCATTTTGTGATCTGCTTATGAAATAGAAAAAGAGTAAAAATTCAACAAGTAAGTTATGAATTATTCCCTCAGCTTCATTCACAATCTATTACTCACTCTGTTAACAGTGCTCAATAATGCCAATCAGAGGGCATCCGCAAAGAGAACACACATCTTGTGTGACATGCAACAGAAAAAAACAACCTCCTTCTCATTATTATTATTTATATACATGCAAAAGTGCTGTTCATTTAAGAGTTTCAACAGGCCACTCCAGATAATGCTCATTTCTATGGGGGCAGAGGGTGGGAAGAGGCTGTATACATTACTTCATTATATTAAGATCTGTCTGTGTTCTTATATCGCTCCATTTCATCATGGTATCTGAGCACCTGAAATGCTGGATTCCTTTTCCCTTTCATAGAATACTCCCCTCAGTACTCTGTTCTACAGATCACAGCTTACCTTTTCTTTGCAGCAAGTAGCTCCCCTCCTGTCACCTGAGCTCCCAATAAAAAAAGAGCCTGAGAACTTGTTGAAAGCAATCCTGTGTTAATTTAAAATGCAGTGCTTGCATCTAGGGAATGTGCACTGCCCAATCCTGTAGTCCCGATAGAACTCCTTCCTAATTTGCCTCAGATCCCGTTACATTATAACACCTGTTTGTCTTTTACAGAAGGGATTGCAGAATTAACTGCATCAGCCTGCTACCTATGGCAGAGCAAATGAAACTGGTTGGTGCGAACAGGCATTGTGCAAAAAAAGCAGGCGCATATGAGTTATGGATTCAGAATTGTATTCGCAGACATACTGTGAAACTCCAGATACTTAAATTTGTTCCTTGTACTTTTGTCACGTGATTACTTTGCAGGGCTGATTCTGCTGCTTTTGGTAACTAATACATTCCAGTCACTTTTCAGTGATAAATAAAATAATTTCCAATGTGTCATTAAAAATGCCTTTCCATAATCTTATCATCTCAAAGATCAAGCTTCCTCATTAGCATTAGAAATGGTACCTTTGCCAGTTTTATTTTACCCTCAGGACTCAAGATTATTTCATACTAAAAAATTTGATTTCACGTCCTCTATAACTTTACCATTGTCAAGTTAAAAAGCCAGTAGTGTTGAAGGCTCTCAAACAATTAGTAAATTAAAATATACTCTCACTGCTCTAAACAGACAAGCTTTAGCTTTTTGTGTCTCTCTCCAAATACAGATTGACTTTTAGCTTGTTGATTTACTATCTCTTGCATACAGGCCTCATCATTTCTCTCTTACAGGCCTACTGCCACATGACTCAGAACCTTGATGATGGTGCAGTTTATCCCACCTACAGTGTGTTCTCACTTCATTGAAAGAATCACTCATTATTTCCATAACATCTGTTTATAGGTCAGGGCTTGCTAATTTTAAAATGAGACTGAAAAGGAAAATCCTTGATTGTGAGCACAGGTGCTGCTTAGAACTCTCTAATATAGGTTGCTCATTGCTAGTTTGTGGTGTCATTTGTGCTGAAAGATTGCTCATGTTTTGCTAAATGATGTATACCTTGAATAAAAAGAGATTTTTTTATAGGTTAAACATCCCTATGAATTTCTTTTAGTTCTGGGGTGGGTGAGGGAAGAGGGTTTTTTCAGTCTTTGTTTTATAATATGATTTAACTACAGAATGCCAAAATCTTACAACTGTTTTTGTCTTCCTTTCCACAAATTCTGAACTTACCAGCAAACACCAGGTCAGTTTTTGCACTTTCCTTCTTTCTTGTTTTTTCCTGTTTATACATTCAGCTGTATGATCTATCTGTAAGTTCTCTTTTCCTTGATTTGGGGTGTCGATATAAATCAGGAAAAATGGTAATTGGAAGTAACTCTTCCTTTTAAGGAACAGCTGGTAGACAAGCAAATGGGTGGATTGAAAGTATCTGCAGAGGGGCTATTTTCTCAGGTCTACTGACCAGGGTCTGATTCGGAGCCCATCAAATTCAATGGAAGTCGTTTCAGTTACCTCAGTGGATTTTGGATCAGGCCCCAGAGCAGGCAGGAAATACTTCCTCCAATTTATGAGTCACATTGGTTGGGAAGTCAGGTAAATACTGGACTCCCAGACCAGGGCCCAGCTTCTGGTTCTCAGTTACACACATTTCAACAAAGTTATTCCACATTTACACCACTGTAACTGAGAGAAGAATTGGAATCCTACACGCAAGAGATGAGTAAAAGTTAACTAGCAAGTGCAGGGTGCTTACTGTATTTACACAAGCCAGTCCTTTCCCTCCTTTGCATACAGATTTTTTTCTTGTGTATGGGAAGCTTTCTAAAGAAACAAACACACCTTTGTCACCATATATTTAAATTTTGATCATCATTTTAGATCCTCTAACCAGCATACTGGGAATTTTCTTGCTTCTTGAGCAATAAAAGGCACTGGCTTCTCATTAATTTCTGGGTGTAATTTAAGATGTTCGTTTTGACTTACAGAATCCTAAATGGCTCAGGAGCTGCCTACCCAAGAAGCTGTTTCTCTCCCCTTGTGCTGTCACGACAGTTGCGATCAGTGGATGTATTCATACTGACTGTAAACTGGCTTTACATGCACAGGGCTGGTAGCACGTTGTTTTCCATGAGGCATCCTCTTCTCTGGAACACACTTCTGTTGTTCCAATTGAGCCTGGATTTGCTGACTTACAGGATATAATGAAAACCTCATCTATTTTCATGGGCCTTTTGCAAAGAGTGGGATGAGGGATATAGAATAGTCTGAGAAGAGAGGCTGTTATTAATGGTGGGTTGATTAAATGAAAACAATTGTAATTTAAGAAATTGGGTTGGCTTTGAGGCGTATGAGCAAGTTTCTGCACTATCTGTTCATTTTGTTTAATTTCCATGTTTATAAAGAGCCTAGAGCTCGTATAGACACTTTTTGGGAAAAAATCAAAACAAACAAAATACAGAGCAATATATATAATGAATACTAATACAATTGTAAATGAAGTCAAGGGGGTCTCTTTTGGGGTAATGCAAACTCAGACCCAAAAGCCATCTGACCGTAGTTAGCTTTCACTTGAAAAGCTAATTCTAATTTCATGTCCCAACCTCAATTATCTTGATACCCAGATTGGGAGGGATTCCATTGTTTTTCCACTATGCTCCTGGCTTTCAAGTTTGATCAAATATATAGTTTTCTATTGTGTCTTTGGTGCATTCCACCACTGCACCCTGCATTAATTACTGTCAGCCTCTAACATTTTTCGCTCAGGTACAGTAGTAAACTTTTCCCACTTCCATTCATATTTCCCCAGGTATTTGGTCCTTTGATAATGTTTAAGAAAATATAAGAGACCTTCTGGAATGGAAGGACTTGGTACAAGTAAATTAATTCCTAAAAAGGTAGTCCCATCATATTAAAGGGTTTCACTATAATATTAACAAAGTACATGGAAAATTTGCCATTATTATTCTGTTGACTGGCATCCTGGAAAAACTGTCACGATCTGCACTGTGAGATGAGACTCCTGAGTTTGATTCATGACTTGAACTGATTTGGTTAGACTGCTGTGCAAGAAGCAGAGTCAGCCACGGGATGAGATATGTAGTCTGTAAACAATAGATACCACCATTACCTGAACTGATTATTGGTGTCCAAGTATCACTGCAAAATAGATTCAACTCCTCAAACTCTCTTATCTTAACTAGACATGTCACGTTGCTGAAGATGTGGTATTGGCCAAAGAATAGAAGAGGATTTCCAGCTGGAGCTATGGAAGACTTCCTATTCATCAGGGAGTGTAGTATGGTTCATGTCAAATAAAGGGTTTAAACAAACTAGCAAAGCACTGTAGCTGACTTGTAATAATAAGGTGAGGAACATTAGCTAGACATGTTACTCAGACTTCCCAGTACAACTCCCTGCTTCCCATTCCAATTGTCTAAATACATCATACCAGGTATTCATAGAATAAAAAAGAGTAAACGGGCTCCAACAAACCAAGTAAAAGCCCCAAAGCCTCCAGAGTGGTTACAATTAAATAAAGGTGGTTGAACTACTTCCCCCGATCCCTAAAGATAAAGGTATGCCATAGAATTGAAACTCTTGGCAAAACAAGGTAAAATTAGGCTGATCTTCAGTTCCATGAAGCGAAAAAGCTTTCGGAAGACATGAGAAGCAAAGGGGAAAAAAGGTTTTATTAATCAAATAATTAGCTTAGGGGAAACCATTGATCAAACCCAATCATTTTTCTGGTTGTTGTAAAAGACAAAGGGGGAATAGCTAGCTAAGCTCTGCATGTGAGGCAGGGATACAAGACTGTGCCAACACACAGGTTCCAGCTGTCTATACCTTACAATCTCAAGTCACCATGTATATAGAGAAGAAACAAAAGCTGTGGATCCCAAGCCTGGTCACTGAAAATGTATTTGAAAGCCCTTACAGGTTCCACTGTCACATCACATTGGGAAGAAAACACTTATTAGAGAGTTGAGTAAAGAGACTGCGTTGCAGAATGCTATAAAAGTTTATTTCTCAGAACAGTGGAAAAAGTTCAGATTGGATGGGGGAAGGGGAAGATAAATGGTACAAATAGCTAAAGAGCTGGCTCATATCCTTCTGAACTCTGGCCATAAATAATGTCTGGGAATGGCTAGAGGCTCCTCCAGTGTCAAACTTGTGCCTGTTCCAATGGCAGAAAATTGGAATTTCCAGTGCGAGTTTTGCATGAATTAAAGCAAGGTCAGACATTATAGACCTGGTTCTTTCTAAAGACCAAGAAAGAATGGAATGGAAACGCCCACATGTTAAGTTTTGTTTTGTTTTCCAATCTCAGCAAAGACTGGAGGAGCTTACTGAGTAAGTCAAATAGATCTTCCTAAAATCAGGCTGGAACATGGTGGAGGACAGGGGATGTCAAGATAAATACATCCTTTCAAGTTTCACCACACTGAAGTAGCCCTGATTGTTTGTCTCCACTATTCAGCTCGGCTCAGTGTCTGTTCTATTATTTTAATGCAGCTGTGATAGCATTGAAGCAACAGCTCTATTTGCTCTTAATAGAGTATTTGAAAATATCAAGAACAAGACAACAGCATAAAGATTATGATTTTAAAATCTTGAATAAAGATCAGTGGCAAATTACTATTCAGATGAAGTGGAGTTTTGTTGTTTTTTGGGGGTGGGGGGGGTTAATGAATAAAGTCTCACATTTTCTTTGTTAAAATTATGTCCAAGTGATAGTAAAAATTAAGAACTAAATTCTGTTCTCAGTTTCACTAATATAAATAATGGAAAACTCCATAAACTTCAATAAAGTGACTCCAGAGTTACACCACTGCAACTAAGAGCAGGAATAGGTCCTTCACTTTTACTCATAACATTTGGATATAATTTTATAAGGAAAAATTAACAAGTAAACAGGAAACCATCACTTTTCAGAGTCTCATGAGGCAGTTAAGGAATGAGAGAATTCTGGTCTGAAATATATCTCCACACATGTTTCCATAATAAAATATAGATTATATAAATATTTATATGAGCACATGTGTGTGAGAAGAGGCAATTCCCAACTGTCATAAAACCCACACATGCTGCCACCATATTGTCACAGTTTCAGGGTTAACTGTACTTTTGCCCTCTCCCAGTCTTCCTCAAGGGCACCCTCTTAAGGTTTCTAGCTCCGACCCCTCACCTCTCTTGGGCAGAGACCCATGTCTCTCTACCTCCAGACCAGGGGTTTAGGCATACAGTCCTTTGCACCTAACAGTGGTTTCACCAGCAGATCTGACCAGGGTCCAACACCTATGGCTAACCTCTCTCCAGAGGCTAAAACAGTGTATAAGAGTTACTCTCCAGACTTTGCAAAGCAAACTGCATTTATTCTTCAGATAAAAAGCATTACAGAGAAAAGATATAAAGAATAGGGCTGTTGATTAATCTCAGTTAACTCACACGATTAACTCAAAAAAATTAATCGCTATTAATCTCAGTTTTAATCACACTGTTAAACAATAGAATACCAATTGAAATTTATTAAATATTTTGGATGTTTTTCTATATTTTCATATATATTGTATTCTGTGTTGTAGCTGAAATCAAAGCATATATTATTTTTGATTACAAATATTTGCACTGTAAAAATGAAAACTAGTATTTTTCATTTCACCTCAGACAAGTACCATAGTGCAATCTCCTTGTCATGAAAGTGCAACTTACAAATATAGATTTTTTTTTGTTACATAAATGCACTCAGAACCAAAACAATGTAAAACTTCAGAGCCTACAAGTCCACTCAGTCTGACTTCTTGTTTAGCCAATCGCTAAGACAAACAAGTTTGATTACATTTACAGGAGCTAGTGCTGGCCTCTTCTTATTTACAATGTCACCAGAAAGTGAGAACAGGCATTTGCATGGCACTTTTGTAGCTGGCATTGCAAGGCATTTATGCGCCAGATATGCTAAACATTCGTATGCCCTTCATGCTTCGGCCACCATTCCAGAGGACGTGCTTCCATGCTAATGACGCTCGTTAAAAGAAGAATGCATTAATTAAATTGGTGACTGAACTCCTTAGGGGGAGAATTGTATGTCCCCTGCTCTGTTTCACCTGCATTCTGCCATACATTTCATGTTATAGCAATCTTGGATGATGACCCAGCACGTTGTTCATTTTAAGAACACTTTCACAGCAGATTTGACAAAACGCAAAGAAGGTACCAATGTGAGATTTCTAAAGATAGCTACAGCACTCAACCCAAGGTTTAAGAGTCTGAAGTGCCTTCCAAAATCTGATCAGGATGAGGTGTTGAGCATGGTTTCAGAAGTCTTAAAAAAGTCTTAAAAGAGAAGTTTTAAAAGAGAAACTACAGAACCCAAACCACCAAAAAAGAAAATCAACCTTCTGCTGATGGCATCTGTCTCAAATGATGAAAATGAATGTGTGTCGTTCTGCACTACTTTGGATTGTTATTGAGCAGAACCCATCATCAGCATGGATGCACATCCCCTGGAATAGTGGCTGAAGCATGAAGGGACATATGAATCGTTAGCACACCTGGCACATAAATATCTTATGACGCCGGCTACAACAGTGCCATGCCAACACCTGTTCTCACTTTCAGGAGACATTGTAAACATGAAGGGGGCAGCATTATCTCCTTCAAATGTAAACAAACTTGTTTGTCTGAGTGATTGGCTGAACAAGAAGTAGGACTGAGTGCACTTGCAGGCTCTAAAATTTTACATTGTTTTATTTTTGAATGCAGGTCTTTTTGTACATAATTCTAAATTTGTAAGCTCAACTTTCATGATAAAGAGATTGCACTACAGTACTTGTATTAGGTGACTTGAAAAATACTATTTCTTTTGTTTTTTTACAGTGCAAATACTTGTAATAAAAAGTAAATATAAAGCAAGCACTGTACACTATTGTAATTGAAATCAGTATATTTGAAAATGTAGAAAACATCCAAAAAATTACATAAATGGTATTCTACTATTAACAGTGTGATTAATCGCACTATTAATTGCGATTAATTCTTTTAATCACTTGACAGCCCTAATAAAGAACAATAAAAACCTGTATGTATGCTAAAAGCTTACAAGAGATCACCCCCAACACCAACACAGGGCTCTAGTAGGTGTCAGTCTTTCAAATCCTGCAATGGGGTCTGTCCCCTTGTTTACAAGTTCATGTCAGTTTTTAGACCAGGAAACAGCCAGCACAGATATGCCACACGAGTAGTGCCTCAAAGGTCAGGAGGCAGGAGTTACCGCTCTCCACAGCACCATTTCCTCTACCCTCACAGGAACTGAGAGATCTACAACAACACTGACCTACGATTTTGTTGATGGCCCCTCTGCACAATGAACACCTTCCCCAGACATTTTTTTTCAAGGGGGAGAGGGAAGCAACTGCTGTTTTGGACAGCCTAGGCGGGAGCTGTGCTGCTGTGGGAGCTTTTTAGAGGCATTTGGCCTCTGCAGGGGTCCCAAAACCCCTGTGTGGATCTTGAGGCACTGATTGGTTTAGCAGACCAAATCTCCTTCCTGCAGCACAGCAGGGTGAGTCAGTGGCTCAAGCTACGGACAGTGTTTGTGTTCAGAGAAGTCCAAGAACTGCAGTTGTACTCTGTCTCTCTGCATGAGGGGGGTTGGGAAGGAGAAGACTTGTGCCCTTCCTCCCTTGTGCAGAGTAGATACCATTTGTCCCTTGACAAGAAAAATATAAATAAGAAATAGTCCATCAGTGCAGTGTGGCTGACTTGACATGACTGCAGGAACTTGAACATTTGCCTTTCCTAAATTAATCATATATATTACTATATGAGTTGCACTGCCTTTTTTCATATGTATACATTATTATTTACATTCAAATTCTCACTTCATTACCTCAGATAGTTACTCACTGTAGTTTCCCTTAAAAATAAACACTATAAGAAAAAATGTCCTCTGACTAAATTCTCTCTCTCTCTCTCTTTCTTTTTTTCCTCTCTCTCATTCATTCACTTTGGTATTTATCAGCTGCTCCTTTTGGAGACTGATAGTCATCCAAGACATTGCAGCTAAGACTGGTGTTGTTTTTATCACTAAAGAGAAAGGAGCTTCCCACCAGTGGCGACACCCAAAGCTTCTATATTAGAGAGCTTTCTGAAGGAAACGGACAGGAATAAAGTGGCTGCTAATTTTGCAATCAGTTCTTCTAGAAAAATGTCCTCAGTACCCTGCCAGTGACTAAGAAATCTGATAACATTTTTTAAATCCCAGAGAACCCATTAAGAGCTCCATGAACAGAAAGGTGAACAGCCAAAATCTGTCATTCCAGAAAAATTGGAGGACACTCAGATTATTTTTATGAATCAGAAACATGATATAGGTGTCCTTCAAACAGGGACACATCAACCATTTAATTAAGAGAAGTGAGTCCCTTTGCAGGAGAGTCTGAATCATCTTAAACTGAAAACAAACGTAAGCTGTGTAGGAAAAGTTTTCAAAACGGCATGCCACGTTGCCCTGCTAGAACAGGCCACTGTGGGCTTAGCTGAGCATCAATTTGCATGTCTTTTAATATTTTCAACAGGTTGCACAGAAAAACTATAACATGCCTAAACGACAGCCAGAAGTGGCGAAGGCCTAAACAGGAGCACAGAAATAGAGTTATTGAGCTTGTGAGGAAGCCAATTATTTAAACACACAAATTCACATTCAGGGTAGTGTAAGGCCAGACTGGACTCCTGAATTTAGCTAACCAAATGTACTGCCATGTGTAAGCTGTGGTTTATTTTAAAGTACTCTGCGTGCAGTCCCATTTCATATGCTTGAAATTCCCCCAGGATATATTTGGGTTTGGAAGCAAATATGGGAGATTTTTTTTGAAGTCCTGTGCAGGTGCTGAGAGTGCACAGTGAAGCTTTCAGCCCCTTGTACCTCTTTTTTCTTATACTCCTGGGAGACTTCAGTGTCAGAAGCATGGTTGCACTCCCTAGAGAAGGTGGAGAGAGGCAGGAGTAAAGTAGAACTACAGCCCCATTCACTTCCCATTGGCCAGCACAATTGGATGGCACGGTGGGACAAGTGCTGTACCCTGTAAAAAAGTACCACAGCAGCCATGTGTGATTCCCGGTGCCTGCCTGCAATGTCCTGAGGGGTTGCTGTACGTGGCACAGCATCCCTTCTTGCCATCCCATCATTACTGGCTACATCTTAAAGTCATGATGTAGGCCAGTGGTGTACAACCTTTTCAGCCTGCCAGACATGTTATTTCCAAAAGGTTACAATCAATACTTAGGGATAGGTTCTCTGCCCCATTCTGCTGCCTGCATCTTCAAGGAAATTATTGGGCCTGATTTACCATTACTCTGCACCTAGTCAAGTATACCAGCGTAAAGCAACCATACTCGCTTTGTACTGCTTTCCCCCTATTTTTCCATTAAATCAAGATTGGATGTCTTTCTAAAACAGTTCAGTTAGAAGTTATGGGCTTGATGCTGGAATCACTTGGTGAAATTCTATGGCCCATGCAGTGATCACTAGATGATCACATGGTCGCTTCATCTATGAGCCTAAACTTTTCATACTTACTTTGCACTGATGTAAATGACTGAACAAGGAGTTGGCCAACAATGAATCAGGCCCATTGACAGGATTCAGGAAAGGGGGAAGAATGGCAACATAGAATGAAGTGAAGGTAAACAGTTCACTGCAAATGTTACCTGACAAAACATTTGGTAATCTATGCAAATGATAGTGCTTAGCTTCAAATAGTGTGCAGAATTCTAAATAAGCCACTTTGTGTGATTCCAGAATGAACAATATAGTATTCAGTCCTCATGCAAGAGAGCTTTAAGGGTAAACAAGCATGTCCCTGAGGGTTAATGCACAAGCACAGCTGTATTTTCCTCTACATGCGATTATCCCATATTAACTTGTATGCAGTTGCTCACTAAAGACTCCCCTGCCCTCCTCTGTCCCCCAGCTGGACCCAGACCAGATGGGGAAGGGGGCAGCAGGCACCATGCTGCCCCTCCCCCCAGCCACATGGCACCAAGCAGGAGGTAGAAGTATTAGTACTGGGGCAGAAACAGCCTTGGAGAAGACAGAAATTCCCCCAGCAGAGGCAGTTGGAGCAAAAACAGCACAAGGGCACAGGTGGGAGGCCCACCCAGGCCCCCCTGCTCCCTGGATAGCTCTGGAAAGGGTGAGGTCAGACTGACCTTTTTCACCATAGACTTGGTTGATTATGTTCTGTTCGCTGATTGGCTGTTTGGTTTGACCTCCTCCCGCACATTTCCTTCACAGTCCCTTGGCTCCCAGCTCTCTCCTCTAGGCCCCTATGCTCCTCCTCATTCCTTCTTTCTTCTTCCTCCCACTGTTTTCCTCTCCGTAGCTCCTGTTTTCTGCCCTTGCAATCCCACCTCACACCCACCACGTGTGTTTTGTCCACTCCTTTGCATCTATTAACTCATTCCCTCCAGCTTGTCTCCCTCATCTTCCTTCCAACCCCACGTTACATTTCCAAAACAAAAAATAAGAACTGAAAAAAAAAATTTAAGTGGCATTGACAAGATATTTGCCAGCCATAACTGGGCTGACGCTGCTTCCATGTTTTCATCCTCTCTCCTTCCCTCTTGTCTGTTTAGATTCTAAGTGCTTGGGAAATGGACTGCCTCTTACTATATAGATATGTACATAGCACATTGGGCCCTGATCTCGGCTAGGGCTCTAAATGTTACCATAACTCAAATAATTAATAGCTAAGGATCGGTCCACATTGCACCTACAACCATGATTTTGCCTGACTGGTTACAGGCATGATTTCATTAAATGGTTACAGGTAACACTGGTTTGTGTCCGCACAGCAACTTTGCTGTCACCACAATTGAGTTTTTACAGTTAGGCAGAGTGCTGGCTATTCCTGTGTTTTGATGAGCATCCCTTTAGCTATGGGATATCATTCAGGGTAGTGCCGGCTCCAGAGTATCAAACTGCTCAGCGGGAGGAGGGAGCCTGCACTTCCCAGTCTCCACATAGGCCTCCTGCACAAAGCCCATTTGATGCCAATTAATAGGGAGTGAGAGTTTCTTCCTCAGTCTTCATGCCTCAGAATAGCCCCACTCCATTTAAAGCAACCAGAGCCTGGATAAACATTGAAATAAATGGCAATGATTTGAAAACCATTATGTAGATCTATGGATAAATGAAAACAATGCTTTCTACCGTAGTATCTGAAGCAGCAGTGCTACAGGAGGGCCATTTCCAGAGATCTCTCTGTGTTTCTGTGGGAAGACACAGAAACCGTGGAGCAGGTTAGTCACGAGGCGCCTGTGGCTTTTTCTAAAGCCTGTTGGTTTATTATTGTCTATTTCGCGGGAAAGGCTACAAAGAGTTCAGTGACCTATGGAAGAGGAATGAAAGTTTAAAACATGCACTGACTTTTTAGGAATATGCTCACTTCCTATTAAAGAGAGACAGCTGATGCTCCCAGGGCTGGTGCCCAGAAACAACATCATTTTATTATGTGAAGAGACATGTCTAATTTTTCCCACAGGGAATATTCTTTATTTCGGTCACATCTTCTTCTCTTTTTCTCACTCACTCATGCTCATGTGCGTACCACACAGATACCCACAGAACTTTAAAACAGGATAGGCGAGAGCCTGCCTCGCCAGTCTAAAATCACGTAAAAATGCATATATAATCTTAGTTTAACTTAAATGAAAAATGGTCAAAAGGACAAGTTTTGTGGCCTGTTTAGGGCACGGAGCCCTCAATCTGCTTATCATGGGTGGACCCCTTCTCAAATCAATAGAGGTCCATTGGGTTCACGTACCTGACAATGCAGATGAGCTTGCAGGATCAGGGCCTATGACAGATAAAGGGGAAAGTTCCCATGAACCAAACCCTCAGTCACAACCATTTTCTCTTAATGCAAATAAAAAGAAGCAGGTGGAAGAGAAATAAGTAAAACTAAGTACTTTCAGGAATCGATTCAAAAAGGAAATACTCCTAAAATTAAATTAAAGCCACATCTTAGATAGTAAACTCATTGGGGCAAGGACTGTGTTTTTGTTGTATGCATACAGGGCCTAGCACAAGGAGGTTCATGAGAGGGGCCAGTAGACACTAATACAATACAAAAAAAGGTTAATAATTGTAATTTTAAAACATGGGAAACAGAGGAAACACTTCTTCACTTGAAAGGAGCCAAATGAGATGATCTAATCAGTCTTTCTCCATTTCTAAGGGCTGGGATTCTACTTGCATGGCATTAGGCTGCTTTCCCTTGACCCCCTGTTTCCCCCCCCCAAAAAAGCCACTAGGCCTCATCATACAAAAATGTTTTGTGTACTGCTAGGTACATTGTAGAAAATCCCTGAAAACCCATAACAGAGATATTCCCGAATCAAAAATGCTTCAATAAGCTGGAGTTAAGGTTAAAAGTGCACATCAATGTCCTTAAAGGTAAAGACCTTGCAAGAACATTGGTTTTATCTAAAAACAAACAGTAGGTAACAGAGGCCTTGTCTATATGGAAAGCTTCCTCAGTCGACGCAAAGGCGTGACTTTAAAATGATTTAGTTATCCTGTTGAAAAAAAACCTTGCTCAAACTGAAACCAGGTTTATAATGCTTTAGCTGACCTCAAACAACGTCCACTCAGGATTTTGCACCAGTTTAATTAACATGGATTTTAAAGCAATTTAAAGTTAAACCATGTAACCACCCACTTGGAGTTTGCTAGCTCCTAAAGTGCCAGCCTGAGCCTCTGGGGAGTGCTACCCATGGGACTACATCTGTAATAGCTACCTGGGCCCTCTGGGACCATTTCCAAGCATGCTTGGAGTCACATGTGGGGACAGAATGGACTAGAAACTTCTGCTGAGGACAATAGGGAGGTTGCTGCATGGGGTGGTCTGGACAAACAGGGCACTGGGCCATTGATGATCCAAAGCTGCTCAGCCCCGCCCCCAGTGGGAGGGCACAGTCTGACTCAGAGACAAAGAGATGAGTTTTTAGTTTCATACTGTTTTGAGCTTTGAGTCTGGGAGCTGAGAGAGAAGCAGAACAGCTCAGGGAGTTTCTGATTACCTTCCCCTCCCTGCCCACAAAGGGAATCTTCGGAGAGCTGTGGGAAAGTTGAATGGCTCAGGCAATCCCAGACCTCCACAGATCAACATCCCAAGTGGAAGAGATCTGACCCAGTGCCAGCTACTGGGAACCAGCCAAGACCTCCACAGGACTCCAGACCAAGGAACCAGCAGGCCTGGTAGGAGCCAGAAGAGGACCCTGATCCACCCAGGGCAAAGGCACAGTAAGGGGTCATCCCTTTTTGTGTAAACTGGCCAATGTTCACAGTGCTGCAGCACTCATCTCTGGCCTCACCCTCAGTGTGCCCTCTGCCTGGGAAGTAGCCAGGGAGGGAGCTGGGGTTGGGAAGAAATGTGAATATTGGGAGATGGGGAATTGGTTGATTTCTTAGTATATAGTACTTAGTTAACTCTAACCCTTTCTTTCCCCAGATCATCCTTCCTATTCCCAGTAAAGACCACCTTTATTATATAGTTATTTTGGGTGTGCCATTTCTTTGCTGGGATTTGTGTTGATGTACTTGTTTCTTGTGTACTGGGTTTTATACTACTTGTCCATTAGTAGCATTATTCATTTTCTTAGGGGATAGCACCCCTGGTATCTTGGGCACACTGAGAGGAAAAAAGAGCCCAAGACCCACCCCGTGTAAAGAGAGGACAGAAGTCACTCCACGTAACAAACACCCAGAAGAGCCTTGAGCCACAGCTCAAGGGAGAGGCTACAGCATTCAGAAATTCAGAGTCAACATTGATTTTTAGCGCCAATTAAAAATTTTTGACCAAACAGTTTTCCATTGGAAAATGCAGTTTAGTCAAAAACTGAACATTTCGCAGGAATGTGTCGGTTTAGATTAAATGGTTTCCTTTTGATAAGGTACTAAGTTTCATTTAGACTTTTACATTATTTATTAGTCTATTTCTGCAATTAGCAGGTGTGCTAGAAAAGCATTAGACTTGGCTTAAAGAGAATATTCAAGCACAACTCACTGAAGTCAGAGAAATGTACTGTAATACAGACATTACTCATGTATTCCCAAGACTACACAGTAAAGTATGAAGAGTTATATATGTACTGCATTTGGGGTAAGTGTTACTGCCTAATGATGTCAGCTCTGAATTGTCAGATTTTCACATTAATAATTATTTTCATGCTTCCTTTTGTTGCCACTATGGTGTTTTCATAGAATCATAGAATTCTAGGACTGGAAGGGACCTCAAGAGGTCATCTACTCCAGTCACCTGCAGTCATGGCAGGATTAAGTATTAGCTAGACCATTCCTGACAGGTGTTTGTCTAACCTGCTCTTAAAAATCTCCAATAATGGACACCCCACAACCTCCCTCGGCAATTTGTGCTAGTGCTTAACCACCCTGACAGTTAGGAAGCTTTCCCTAATGTCCAACCTAAACCACCCTTGTGGGATTTAATCCCATTGCTTCTAGTCCAATCCTCAGAGGTTACGGAGAAGAATTTTTCTCCCTCCTCCTTGCAACAACCTTTTATGTACTTGAAAACTGTTATGTCCCCTCTCAGTCTTCTCTTCTCCAGACTAAACAAACCCAATTTTTTTCACTCTTCCCTCATAGGTCATGTTTTCTAGACTTTTAATCATTTTTGTTGCTCTTCTTTGGACTTTCTGCAATCTGTCCACATCTTTCCTGAACTGGACGCAATACTCCAGTTGAGGCCAAATCAGTGTGGAGTATACCAGAAGAATTACTTCTCGTTTTTGCTTCCAACACTCCTGCTAATACATCCCAGAATGATGTTTGCTTTTTTTGCTATAGTGTTACACTGTTGACTCATATTTAGCTTGTCATCCAGTATGACCCTTGGATCTCTTTCTGCAGTACTCCTTCCTAGGCGTCATTTCCCATTTTGTATGTGTGCAGCTGATTGTTCCTTCTTAAGTGGAATACTATGCATTTTCCTTCCCACAGAGAGAGCACGTGTGAGCTTTTCTTAGCTTGTTCAAGATGATTGGTAAGGACAGTTTCAGAGAGATACCTGGTGATTTGCACTGGCCTTGGAAGCAGATGCCTTAAAGTCACTCTTAAAGGTGACCTGCAAAGGTTTTCTTTTTAAATTGAACTCATGACCTTGTCTATTTTTTTATGTTGTGACAAAGAAGGGCTGAATAGGTTTCTCTACAATTTTTGTTGCCTTAAAAAAAAATCAGTACTACAAAGCCCAGTCTTCCCTGATTTGGTTGGAGGCTCTCTGGGAGCTATCTTGGATATTTATTGTAAACTTTTGCACGTTAAAAGAAGGGGTGAGGGCACTGGACCTTTAACAAAGACTCCCCTGTATCCAAAACTTTAATTATTCATTGAATACATACATAAAATAAAAAAACAACAACAAAGAAAAATTAACTGTAAGGCGGTCGCAGTCCTCTCCCCAACCCTCAGGGAGGGAGACCACACCCTCTCACTTAATTGGGGATTGGTCCTGCTTCGAGCAGGGGGTTGGACTAGATGACCTCCTGAGGTCCCTTCCAACCCTGATATTCTATGATTCCATGCAATGCTCCTAGAGCAACTCCATTTCGGGGGGTAGGGGGGGGAATTAGCTGACAGTTAATGATTAATTGGTCCAAGCCTGCAGTCTAGGACAGGGAACAATTGGGTCTGTGAGCCCTGGCTCTCAGCCAGAGCAGGGCAGCACAGTTAGTGCTTCTGGTCCACAGTCAGGGTAGGGAGTAACAATGAGTCTATAGGTGCCACGCCCTCAATCAGGGCAGGAGCATAATCTGTTAATGGCTCTGGCCTGCAGTCAGGCAGAGCAGTAGGCAGCCTATATGTCCGCCAAGGGCCCTCAATCAGGGCAGGCCAGCAATCGGTTCCAGTAATGGCTCTGGCCTACACTCAGGTAGAGCAATGCAGCAGTCTAGGGGGGATTAGCTCTCTGCAGTGGGGGAGGAGGCTTTCCTGCTCCTCCAGCAGCTCTGCTCCAACTGAGCTGGAGGGCCTGCCTTTTCCGGTTCCTGTCCCGCCCCTCTGCTTCTGACAGGGCGGCCATGCATATCCTGGTTCTGCCCACCAGAGGGCGGTTGCAGTTCTCTCCCGGTCCATCAGGGCGGGACATCACGCCCCCTCACTACATTAATCAAACTAAAAATCCCTCTCTTCTTCATTCTTGTGGTGTTAACTAGAGAGCTAGGGAAAGGTTATCAGAGTATCGTTGGGGCTAGATAGGACCTGAATTCTTAAAACAATAAGCAGGGGGGAAAGAAAGAAAGAAAAAAAAAGGGCATAAGCCCTGTTTTGGTTTGGTTTGGTGTTTGTTTCTTTTTTTCACCTTGAAAACCAGGTCTCCCACATAGCAGATCAATTGAATGTTACCATCTCTGGGTCAGCCACTATTTATTTCTTGTGTGTAATATTTCACTTTCAGAGTCACCCACTGAATATTTTTCCATCTTGCTTAAGGTGAATAAGTGAGGACTCTTCAGAAAGGCTGCCAGGGCAACCCTGAGTAGCTGGCAAAGAGTTTTCTATCACCAAATTCAGGAAGAAAACTCATGATACTTTTCCCAACACTGCTTTCCCATTAATGGTGCTAATGCTGTGCCACCTCTTGAAGGCATACGACTGACAGGACTTCTTGAAAAATCAAAGTGAAACTGACTGTGAGAAAGGAGTGACTGAGAATTCATTAGTACCCACTTCACTGGGAGATCTTTGTTGTGTCAGGTACAAAGTCTGATTATTACAATCACTGTGATCAATATACTAGACATAAAATTAATGTTAGAGCTACTCCATGAGTTCACTCCTAGCTAATACTAGGGCCTTGTGCTTCAATTAGATCTTCTATCAGGGACTCCTCTACTGATGTGGAGTCCCCTTAACTTCAATAGGATGCTGCATTACAGCTGGTTGGGAACTTATCAACAGAAAATGTTGATTCAAAGCCACAAGTTTTTGTGGGAATGTACCTTTCATCAGGAAACAATTCTCTGGCCCAGGATAGAATCTGTGATCAAATCTGTGGCAAGAGACACCTCTCTCCTCCCTGCCACTCCTAGCAGAATAGTCAGTAGTCCACTGCCTAAGGCACTCTGCTTCAATATGGGAGATTCATAGACTGTAAGGCCAGAAGACAGACCATCATGATCATCTAGTCTGATCTCCTGCACATCGCAGGCCACAGAACCTCACCCACCCACTCCAGTAATAGAGCCCTAACCTCTGGTTGCGTTACTGAAGTCCTCAAATCTTGATTTAAAGTTACAGAGAATCCGCCATTTACACTAGTTCAAACCAGCAAGTGACCTGTGCCCCATCCTGCAGAGGAAGGCAAAAAACCCCAGGGTCTCTGCCTGTTTGACCTGGATAAAAATTCCTTCCTGACCCCAAATATGCCAATCAGTTAGACCCTGAGCATATGGGTGAGTCCCACCAGCCAGACACTTGGGAAATAATTCTTTGTAGTAACTCAGAGCCCTTGCCAGCTAGTGTCCCATCACCAGCCATTGGAGATATATACTAATAGCAGTCTCAGATGGGCCATGTGCCAGTGCTGGCAATCTCATCACACCATCCTCTTCATAAACTTATCAAGCTCAGTCTTTAAAAAAGTTAGGGTTTTTGTCCCATCTACCCTCCTTGGAAGGCTGTTCCAGAACTTCACTCCTCTGAGGGTTAGAAACCTCTCTCTACTTTCAAGTCTGAGCTTATTGATAGCCAGTTTATATCCATTTGTTGTTATGCCAACAATGACCTTTAACTTAAATAGTTCCTCTCCCTCCCTGGTATTTATCCCTCTGATGTATGCAGAGAGAGCAATCACATCTCCCCTCAGCCTTTGTTTGATTAGGCTAATCAAGCCACATTTCCTTAAGTTTCCTCTCATAAGGTAGGTTCTCCATTTCTCTGATCATCCTAGTAGCCCTTCTCTGCACCTGTTCCAGTTTGAATTCATCTTTCTTAAACATAGCAGACCAGAATTGCACACAGTATTCCAGATGAGGTCTTATCCATGCCTTATATAAAGGTAATAATACTTCCCTATCACTACTGGAAATACCTCGCCTCAAGGATTCTAGGATTGCACTAGCCTTTCTTATGGCGGCATCACACTGGCAGCTCATAGTCATACTGTGATTGACGGCTACACGCTGGTCTTTCTCTTCCTCTGTTGCTTCCAACTGATATGTCCCCAACTTATACCAAAATTTCTTGTTCGTCCCTAAGTACATGACCTTGCACTTTACAATATTAAATTTCATCTCATTTCTATTTCTCCAATTTTTGAGGTCATCCACATCTTTGTGTATGATATTCCAGTCTTCCTCCATACTGGTAGTACCTTCCAATTTTGTGTCATCTGCAAGCACACAACAACTTTTTGTGCCATCATTAATGAAAATCTTAAATAAGACTGGTCCCAAGACTGATCCCAGGGGAACTCAATTAGTAACCAGAGGTGAATTAAGAAATGCTGGGGCCCTGGGCACAAAGAACATTTGTTCCCCCCCACTGCTATGGGGCCCTGCCCCCTGTGCCTCCCCTGCTCCCCATGTCTCCTTCTCCGGCCTGGCCAGAAGCCAGGGCATGGTAAGAGCTGCCCTGGGAGCCGGAGCGGTGCACCTGGGGTGCAGGGACACAGGCCGGGGCCTGCGCTTGGGCCGCCCAACCCTCTGCCCAACGCAAGTGCAGGATCCAGGGCTCCCTGGGCAGCTCTTACCACAGCCTAGGGCAGTGGTCCCCAAACCGTGGGGCACATGCCCCTAGGGAGGCCTGAAGGAATTTCAGGGGGCGCAGCAGGGCCCAGCCCTGCTCTGCCCCCAGCTCCACCCCAGCCCTGCCCCAGGTCCAGCTGTGGCTCTGCTCCAGGTCGTATCCCCACTCACAGCCCCCGACCATGGGCCCCAGTCCTGCTCCTGGCCCCAGCTTCCTGGTGGTGGGGGAGACACAGACTGGGTAAGGGGGGGCACATGACCAAAAAAGGGCCCCTGGCCTTCCCATTTTGACCCCACATGTCCTGACTTTTTGGGGGGGGGGCAAAACTGAGCTTTTGTCCCATTTGCTCCTGCCTCTGATCCACACCGGGGAGAGGAGAGAAGGGAGAGGGACTCGGTCCAGCGCCGCACTGTGTGGGGTGGGGCAGGATGGGGGGGGGCCTCAGTTCAGCACCGCACAGGGCGGGGGGCCTGCATGGAGTGGGGGGCCCCTCAGTCCAGCTCCGTGCCAGGCAGGGAGGCCCCTCAGCCGGGCAAGGCGCAGGGCAGGTGGGGCTCGGACGAGCCAATAGCTCAGTCAGCTCTGCCTGGGGGTGGGGGGAATATTACTTACCCACACTTCCACAGGCTTCCAGCTGGGTTGGAGATGGGCCTCAGGGGTAAGAGGAGGAGTGGGGAGGGGAGGAGCAGCAGGGGGCATAGCCAGACTTCTGGCCACTCCTGCAGGGGTCCCCAAATTGGCCAGGGCCCCTGCAGTAATCCACCACTGCCATAACCTCCCTCCAGCCTGACAGTTTAACTTTCAGTACAACTTGTTGTAGTCTCCCCTTAAACCAGTTCTTTATCCACCTTTCGATTCTCATATTAATCCCCATCTTCTCCATTTTAACTAATAATTTCCCATGTGGAACTGTATCAAACGCCTTACTGACATCTAGGTAGAATAGATCTACTGCATTTCCTTTGTCTAGAAAATCAGTTATCAGGTCGGTCTGGCATGACCTACCTTTTGTAAAGCCATCTTGTATTTTATCCCAATTACTAGTTACTTCTATGTCCTTACCTACTTTCTCTTTCCATTTTTTTCCCTAAGTTCTTACATACAACTGAAGTTAAACTAATGGGCCTGTAGTTTACCAGATTTCTAGTAGTAGTTTCCCCTTTCTTACATATAGGTACTATATTTGCATTCTCCAGGCATAAGGAATGAGCATCGAGTTTACAGATTGATTAAAAATACTTGCTATCAGCTTGCAATTTCATGTGCCTGTTCTTTTAACATCCTTGGATGGAGATTATCCAGGACCTTCCCACCAATTTGGTCCCATTAAACTGATTGAGTTTGACTTCCACCACAAATTGGTCATTTCTACTTCCATATCCTTGTTCCCATTAGCCACCCAACCACTGTCTCCAAGCTTCTCATTAAAAACTGAAGCAACATATTAGTTTAGGTGTTGGGCCATGCCTAGACTATCTTTAATCTCCACCTCATCCTCAGTGTTTAGTAGTTCCACTTCTTCTTTGTTTTATTTTTAATTATATGGCTAAAGAACCTTTATTATTGGTTATAATTTCCTTCACAAGTTCCAACTCTACTTGGCTTTTGACAGTTCTTACTTTTTCCCTACACTTTCTGACCTCCAAGAGGTAGCTTTCCTTGCTGATCCATCCCTTCTTCCATTCCTTGTAGGCTTTCAATAACCTAGCTGAGATGCTTGTCCATCCAATTTGGTCTGCTACCCTTCCCTATGATTTTTTCCCATTGCTTGGGATGTAGGCTTCAGATAGTTTCCACAACTTTGTCTTAAAATAATTCCAAGGCTCCTCCACATTCCGATCCATGAATTCTTCAGTCCAGTCCAATTTCTTAACTATTTCCTTTAATTTTTTAAAGTTTGCCCTTTTAAAATCAAGGACTCTAGTTGCAGACCTATTTTTGTTTATCCTTCCATTTAGTTTAAACTGAATTAATTCATGATCATTTGGACCAAGGTTGTCCTCTACAACCAGCTGTTCTGTGATGTCCTTGCTTACCAATACTACATCTAAAACGGAATCACCTCTTGTTGGTTCAGTGACTAGTTGGTGAAGAAATCTGTGAGCTATCACATCAAGAGATATCTGGGCTCTACCGTTATTCATAGCACTTGTCCTTCAATCTGTATCTGGGAAATGAAAGTCTCCCAAATCGCACAATTCCCAGTAGTATTTATTTCATTAAAAATATTAAAGAGTTCTCTAACCAGAACTTGATCAAATCGTGAGATTCTGTAGCAGATCCCAAGCACTATTCCAGTGTAGCTGCTGTACCTTTCTTCCCCAAATAGATTCCATTTTATTCAGTCCATCACTTCTTATTTCTTTACAGTCTACCTCATCATTAATATACAATGCTACTCCAACACCTTTCCTGTATTTCTGTCTTTGCTGAGCACCACATACCTGTATACCAGTCATGACTACAATTCCATCACATTTCCATTATTGCTATAACATCTAGTTTCACTTCCTGCATCAGTAATTTTAGTTCATACATTTTGTTACCCAGGCTTCTTGCATTGGCATACAGAAATTTTAGTTGTTTGTGCTTGGTTTCTCCCAGATTCCTCGCCCAATTAGGAACAGTCATTTACTTCCAATATTGCCTGCCTGTTACTGTCATTAGTATTAGCACTATCTCTCCTCTTGTCCATTCTCCTATCCTCTGTTGTTCCCTTCTCAACTGCTGTATCCTCCTGCTTGACTTTCCTCCTGCTCAATATTAGAATCAGGCATGGAGATTACGTGAACTTCTCCCATCTGTCTCCCGCAAATTCCCAATTTAAAGCTTTTTAAATCAGTTATGCCAATCTCCATCCCAGAAGGATTATTTGCCTCCCTACTCAGATGGAGTCCATCTCATGAGAACAGTCCTCTGTCCATCAATGCCTTCCAGTAATCGAACATCCCAAACTACACCTTATAGCACCATTGTCTGAGCCATTTGTTGATCATCATAAACTTTTCTAACCTTCGCTATGCTCCTTTAGGGACAGGTAGAATCCCACTGAAGGTTACCTGAGCCCCTTTTCTTTAAGTGTCTTCCCAAGCCTGGCGTAGTCTTCCGTGATGCACCCCAGTGAGACTCTCACAGTATCATTTGTTTCCACATAAAGGACAATCAATGGATTCTTTCCTGCTCCCATTAGGATCCTCTTCAGCCTCAAGTTCACATCCTGTATCTTAGTTCCCAGCAGACAGCACACCCTTCTGTTCTCCAGATCAGCCCTAGAGGCAGGCCTATCTGTTCTTCTTAATAGGGAGTCCCCAGTCACATAGGCATGTCTCTTCCTGGTGGTGTTGCAATTTTTCAGCCTTCCCCGTTCTGTTTGTTTTGGCTGGAAGCCAGAGATTCAAGTCCCTGCTCTGCTTGATTTGGAAATCTCACAAACTTTCATGGGACAGCAAAAACATTTCTCACCCAGATCTGCTCTGCACAAATGCAGGCTCCATCTGATTACAGAGTTGGAGCATCGGGATGTCGGTGAGATCTAGTATTTACATTTAGGTCTTTCACAGCCTTTAATATCTTAGGGGGATCATTTATGGGGACAATAAGGTGATATCTGGTCTTTTCACTGTATTTCAGTTCCTCAATTGTAACAATACCACAAGGAGAGTAGATTTCATATTGTTTTGACCTGTAAATGGCTTCCGATATATTAAATCTGTGAGAAACAAAGCACAAAAGACTAATTTATTTGAGTGCCATGGTGTTCATGTGAAAATGTCTATTTCCAGCTTCATTAAAAACCCAAACAACACTTTTATATCCAAAATACAAAAATCTACCAAATAAGTTATGCCTAGCAACCTTTCAAAAAATCATGACAACTTTCTGATGTCTCTATAATCTGACAAAGACAGCATAATATGAATGACATCATAAAACTCTAATATGAGAAACAATCCAAAGAGAATTAACTGTTGGCTATTTAAAACTGAGCAAGTACTTTAAGAGAGTTTGGTCTAGTCATTTCTGAGGATGAAGTTTTTGCTTGACTATGTTTTTCTGTAGTGTACTGGCATTTATGTTTTTAATGTTTAATAATGTGTCAGACTCTGACAACTTTTTTTCTTGCTTTATCATCATTCAGTTTATTATTATTTTGTTTAAATGTATTGTTGCATGAGTTTGATTTGGAAAAAGTAAATCAGATTGGTTTAAACATAAGAAAATAGCTTATTAGCAAAGCAGGAAATAAATGTATTTGTTACTTTTCCTTTATCCCCGATACCTGCCCAATAAAAAACTAGGTTAACAATGGCATATGTTGTCTACAAGAAATATTATCTTGACAGTGTGCAGGGAAACACCTCAGTGTCTAAAGATGAAGCTGCCAATCTTAATGAGGATAAGCTTCAGGATGCCTGGATAACCATCACTGTCAATTACCTGACATTGATTAAAGGCATAAGTACAATCTTTGGCTTCACCTTACATCACTTTCCAAGAGAAAACCCAGTTCAAATTTGTTTAGATTCTGGTTGTTTCTTTATGGTCAATAGCATTGCAGACTCAGGGCAACTCATGTAAATTTCCAACCACTTTTTGGTATTCCTTGATAGTTACAGCACCACCCTGTACTTCATTGTGACTACTCAACTTACAGTATTGAGCCCTGAAGATGACAAGCAGTAATGGAGCAACAAGGTTGGGATAATCAGCAAAGCAATGGAAATGGCAGATCCTTGACTCAAATCGAACATATTTTATTGCATGAATGCCTGCACAATATGATCCCAATCCTGCTCTCAGTGAAATAAACAAAAAATCTCCCATAGACTTCAATAGTGTAGGATCAGGTCCCATTTGGGGAATAGAACAGGATTCTAAAGAAAGAAAACTTAGAATTTCACTTTTATTCATAATTAATCTCATGTGGAAATGACATCTCCTTTTATATGCCCCTCCAGAAAAGCAAGAGAGTCTGGATTTCTCTGGAGGGGAGAAAGGAGCAATTTTTGGAAAATAGTTTTGTTAAAACTTATGAGCCTACTGCATGTAGATTTTTCACAGAATTCCCATTCCAGGTAGGGAACCTCTTCATTCTGTTGTCATTTTCTAACGCAGTACACACAGTACTGGGGACACCCCATTGTGACTGGGTCTGGGGATCAGCTCTTGTCTAGTCTAGTGCCTCTTTCAGATGCTTGTTCACCCTGCAGCACCTCTCACTGTCTAGGACTCAGGGTGCTCTCTTTGTGACTCAGCTTTCCAAGTCAGACATAGTATACTGCTCCTGGGGTATCAAAATCCCTGTCAACCAAATGTCCAGTTGGCATCTCCCACAATCTTGTACCTCTTCCCCAGTGCCTGGTAGGGGAACCCAGAACCACCTATGAATCCAAGTTACAGCCTAGAGACCCTACAATCAGCAGCACAATCTCTAACCTCATTGCTCCCTCCTCCGCCTCCCACAGGCTCTCTCCTCCATGCTTCTGGGTAAACCATTCTCTTGAGACAGGATTCCTGGGCTTCGCTTCTCTTCCCTCCTTCCGGGTTTCCTCCTTTTCCCTCTCTAAGCCCAGAGAAAGGCTGCCAGCTTCTACACTGCAGCCCCTTTCTGCAGCAAACTTCCTGGCTTTATACCTTAGCCAGTTTCTTCCCCAGTTAGTCTTTAACAGCCATTAGGCATTTTCAGTCCAACCAGACTGTCCCCCAGGTACAGCCTATAAGGCTAATTGGCCCTAACTGCACCATCTTAGCTCCTTCAGGGCTGATGAGAGGTGAACACCTGATCACACTTTGGCAGTGTTCATTTTGATTAATTCTTTGGAACATAAAAGGTGTTTTTTAAAGCTACTAAATAATTTGGATCGAATAGCCAGTGCCTGATGAAAGCTTGACAGAATCTAAATTCCCACCAGTAATCAAACATGTGGATTGGATGCAAAATATATAATTTGCCTGAGTCATTTAGTGTGGAAATAAAATTAAAGTTATTGAGCTTCAGAGCAAAACACACCAGCAGCACTGAGCTGTCCATCTCTAAGGAGTATGAGGTAACAAACTGGTTACATTGTCATAGCATTTGGACTTTCACATCACTTTCAATTCAAAGTCAACAACTTGTAGAAATCTCTGCCACTCACTTAGATGTACACTTGCAGGCTGCCGTGATGAACGGGATTGAATTGAATACCTTCACCTGTAAGCCTGAAGATCCCCAAATTAAGGTTCCAGCTGACCATCGGTGCAAGTGGGCTCCCCAGATGGAACTCATTATTTAGAAAATCCTACAATTGGGTCCTGGAAAGTTCAGTGCTAGGACCTGACAGATTTCACTGCCATGGTCTGGGAGACATCTGACTGGACAGAGTACAAACAGAAAAGGTGATATTTTATTTTATGATATTTTATTTTCTTCCATGAAAATAGGTAAATGATTTTGTTTATTCTAACTATATTATTTAGGCTCTTCTACCACACCCACCACCATAGCACTGGAGCACTTATATGCTTGTTTTGGCTCACTTAAAATCTCTCCCTGAGCAGGAAGTGCATCACCTGCTAGTATGCCACAGTCCCTTTCTGGAGAATCATTAGCTCCAACATGGGGCCCAATCTTCAAGGGATAGATCCACAGAAGAGATTTAGGTGAGCAATGTCTAACTTTGGGGTGTCCTGCTGCCAAGTGAAATGTGCGGACCTCAGTTAGGCTCCCTATTCAATGCACAGAGAGATGCCTAAAAATGGGACTCTCAGAAGCCAGCAAGCTGAGCGGGAAGCCACCTAAACTAACCAATAGAAAAATGCTAAGCTGAGGGGCATCCCCTAAGTCCCACCCCTCAAAAGGCAACTAAGTGCCTAACTAGAGGACAGAGGTGATCACCTATCTCTGATGTAGATTAACAGCTATGAACCCTCTCCTAGAGTTAGGCACCTAAGGCTGGTCAGGTCAATCCTTCCTCATGAAGAGCCAGAGAGACTCTGACCCCATTATAGCCAATTGTTCCGTGGTTAGGGCACCAACTGGGACTGTGAGAGACCTATTTTCAATACCCTATTTGGTCTACCTGATCTCTGCACTACCTGATTTGGTCTAATGTCCCAGTTGAGTGCTCCTAATCTCTCCTATTGAAGCTGTTCCACCTTGTATAAATAATTAAATATTCATTGGAACAGGGACTGGAACCAGGTCTTCACCTGGCAGTAGAGTAACCAAACCAGTGGGCTGTAGGCTCTTACTGGCCCAATGAATAGTCAATCATGTATACAAAGTGGAACAGCCCCAACAGGAGACAGAGAGAGAAACCTGCCTGGGTTTAAGTCTCTGCTTTAGGGCAGGGATTCAACTTGGTCTCCCTCATTCCTGCTGAGTATCCTAAAACCACTGGGCTATTGGGTATAATGGAGATCACCACCCATCTGCTTGGATGCCTTTTGTGTGGGTTAAGTGAGATCTGAGAATGCTATGGAATCACATAGGTGGGAAAACACATAGTTTGAGAATCCCACCTTTCTTAGGCATATATCAGGTGCCACACTGCTTGGTGGTGTCAGGACTTGGACAGTTTTGCACATGTCTGTAGGCAGAAACTTAGGTGCTTAGGGACTTCAGGTGCCTACTGAGTAAGGTAGCAGCTGAGCTGGGGTTTTGAGGATCTCAATAGCACCTACATCTTGGACTTGGACACCTAACTGCCCTTGTGGATCGAGCCCAAAGCCTTTGTTCAAATCTAACTTTCAAATGAAGTCAATAAAATTTCTGCTTAAGTATAAGTGAGAATCTCAAGATTTGGCTCAAAAAGTACCAGTGAATATGTTTTTACACAATGCATTTTAAGCAGTCAAAGAAGTTGTCCTCTGAGAAGTGCTCTTTTCCCCCCAGTTCACACTGCTATCTTAAAGCTCATTAGGAGCTCATTTTATCAGATTTCATGGGGTTTTTTACTGCCTAATTCCCCTATGCATATATGACATGTGCAAAAATAGAATCTTTTAATGTAATAGCAGATATATATTGTACCATCCTATGAACTTTTATGACACTACAGCCATTTTTGTAGTTTGCGACCTCTGCTCCAGAACCCACCAGAGACCAAGCAGACAGAGATTTCCTCATGCACTGTCTATATAGTTCATGAAGATACATAACACTTAGTTTCACCTCTGGGATTATAATGATCAGGGAGAGTGCTACTATGCAGAATATAGTCATTAAACTGGCCTTAATGCTTCCTGATATTGACCAGTAATCTTGACCTTCTGCCCTTTTAGCTTCCTTCTTCTAATAAAGAAATACCAGCAAACTAAAGCAGCCAGTATTTCAGCAGCTCTCGGACAGACCTTAATTTGACAGACTGTGATTAGAAAGTAGGTCTCTTGTTGCCATATATGTCCTTCCTTTTGAACAATCTGAACCAACAAATAAAATAGCAGTCGCCAAACTAAATTTTCTACAAAACTATTTATTTTATGGTAGTGCATACCTTGCAAGCGTTCATTTTTAAAGCATATCTGACTACATCAAAGACCCAAAAAAACTATACCAGAAAAGTAGAGTGGGTTTTTTTTTGTTTTGCTATTGTTTTTTTATTTTCATTTTATTTAAATATTTGTAACAAAGATAAAGGCTTCCTGTTTTTCTCAGTAGGGTAAATAGAAAAATGTATCCCCTCACAAGGGCTATTCATTGGTGCAATGTTGTTATTACTGTGGGCTATTCTGTAGCTGCCCATTTGTGTGTAGCTAATCAGAATTATACATGAAAATTACACATATTCCCAGTATTTCAAATTCACAAAGGATTTCAAAACCACCATGTTCATTCATAGCCATCTATCATCCCATCCCATGTGATGGTGTACAATAAAAAGATAAACAGAACTAGCCTAAAATCACCTGTCTTCATTAGAGTGCGATGGAGTTTTTATATTTTCAGACAAACTAGCTATTACTTCAGTCAATAGGTCACAATCATAATGTGGATTATTCTTCCCAACCATCTCTGGAAGAAAAGGAGTGTCTTTATACAAGAGTTTTGGGTTGCTTCATGAACCACTCCTTCTGTTGTGTGAGCTCCTTGAATTGGCACCATTTTGGATTAGTCTAGAATGAGAGAAGAAATTTTGCAGCTATGATAGCAGGTGCAAAAGGAATAAAATAACATCTCCAAAAACTTGTTGGAACATTATGAAAATCCTAAAAGGTGTTAGCAGTTATTCAACTATTTTTTAAATAATTTTAGGATATTCTAGAGGCATCAGCAGAATATAGGGGGAAACTATTCCCTCCCTTGAAGATTCTTAGCAAGCCATCTTCCTGAAAAGAAACGAATCTCTAAAAATTATTAAGTGTCCTGTTTTTGTTTCACTGTTTCATTTTTCTCAGAGACATCTGGATTTGGTGAAATATATTCTGACTGAGAGACTAAAGAGAAATACATATGCTTTTGGTTGTAACAGACAGGCATATTGGCAGAAATTTCATTGGCCTACTACACCACAAAATAGAGTGACAGCTACAAAGATGCACAACTTTGACACAACAGAAAAATTAAGAAATATGTGCAGTAAAAACACTTTTTATGGTAGCATTTGCAAGCTCTGTCTAAAAATGATGTAGAAGGTGTGTTGTTCATTATCATCTTTTTTCACAAAAGGAGATGGGTGAAAGTGTAACCCACGGATCAGTGTGTTCTTCCAATCCACAAAGGATAGGAGTTACTACCCCCAAGTACAAATCCTTGAGCCTTCAGCAGTATATGATTTTAGCTCTGGAGGTCTCCAGTTCATTCCCTGTTTTGCTAGCCAAGAGGGTAGCCATCACACAAGCCACAAATGTCAGATTTGCATCTGAACCTCTCCCAAATTTGAAAGTCTTTGGATCCCGGGTTTTTGTTTGACCTATCACAGACACAAAGGTTTGACCTATCACAAAGACAGCAGCAAAGTTTAGATCCAGATCAGAGCTTCAGAATATGAAGGTGTACAAGATCCCAACTTTTAAATAAATCTAAAGGAAACAACACTGGTTCTTCTTGTAGGGCTTTAAAAATGGTAATTGTAATTCCTAATAAAGGTTCCAGAGAGAAGCACAAAGCATCCCGATGGGGCAGAAATGATGGTCTGTGGATTTAGGTTAACAAAGATTCCCTTTTGTCTTTTGTGAGAGTTAAAGAATGCAATATAAATTTGGCTGACGTAATTTCCCAGAGTCTGTGAAGTTACTCATACTGTGGCATGTCTCCAGACTCCTGAATAAAGGTAACAGAAAGCCTCTCTCCTTTTTTTAAACATGTTTAATTGAGTGATGGAAACCTCTGGTCTGATGATTAGCCGTTTTATTTTCTAGAGAGGCTTCCTCCTTCAACACTGCAGGTGACATCAGATTCAAAGTAACTATTAAACACAGCCCTGCTGGGATGCCACACAGAGTGAGAAATTGCTGTTACCCTAAAGAATTCAGTAACAATCGTCTCTTCAATTAATCCTTTCCTTTAGAAAAAGCTATTTAATTATTAAACCGCCATGGGAAGAGAACTCCCTGGAACAAGGCACATATTATTAAACAAAACTTCCCTTTCATCTGGCTTTCCCTGGATTTATTATAGAGCTCTTAACTATGTGTTGGATCTTCCAGTGGCTATGCAACAGTAGCCCCTGACAGAACATTGGATTTAATATAGCTTTAGTCTAGCAACATCTGACTCAATTTCCATAGGACCAGTCCCCTGCCCTGAACACAAATGCCCAGAGAGCCCCAACCTCACAGAGCACGGATGGAGGAGCACCCATCCGAGTCCCAGGGATGATCACTGGACAGTGCCATGGAAAATGTTACTGCCCTCTTTCACATGGGCTAGGCAAAAGCAATGGAACGCTGCAGAGGAGCAGCTCTCTCTGTCCTCCACAGACATAAGGAGGCCCCTGCCCCATGGATCTTGCATGACATTGTGTTGTGAAGTGAATGAAGTAGCCTATGTCAGTTTGAGTTTTTCATTTGAGAATATGAAATGTTGCTTTGGTAATGGGTAGTACGTGAGTCATATTTATTTCTAACTCCTCATCCTGCAACTCCTTGCCTTCACTATGTAGTGTGCCCTCTGTGGAGACCCTTACCGGGTCTGCATTTCACATATAACTAGCCCCATTGTTGCAATTTCATAAGCATTTTCTAAAGTTGAGGAGGTGTTTTGCACAATGGTTTCCTTTAATATGGTTTCCAGCATTTAATTATCTAGTTCTGCCTCCTCCTGTTTCTGCCCATAAACATAGTCATGAAACTATCCAGAGCCAAACAATGGTTAGAATTTCTTTTTCAAACTGATAAACAGTTTACTTGTGCATTAGTCTATGTTTTGAAAGCTTAAATCACTGGGCAACAAACTTGCATTGAGTCTATGTCCTACATAGCTCACCTCACCCACATCCACACAGAAATTGCTCCCCTTAAATTTGTGGCTCTTTCCTTTACCACACCACAGAACAAGATACAGTCTCTGGCTGTGGTGTTGATCATTTTCACCCCAAATCAACATATCAACAAGTACTTCAACCTCATCCAGCTCCTCAAAGCTCTGGGACGTTGTATTTTGTTACATCTCAGATGCTGAGGAAATCCCAAAGGGATTCCTTTAATATTCATTGAAATTCCCTTTAACATATCTCTACCAAAAAGAAGTTGAAGATGTAAACTTTTACTCTCTCTACTAGGTTGGAGCTGCCAAACACTTGGCTGGCATCCAACACTAAAAATACTCTTGCCTTTTGAAGTCTAGTCATGACTCCCACAACTGTTGGTATAAAGTAGCACTCAAGTTTGATGGCCTTATTCAAAATCTTTTGGATCTGTATAAATCCTAAGCTTATTTGGTTTTATTAAAGTGACCATATTATTAACCAAGTCAGCTGGTTTATTCAGTAACATTTAATTATGTGATTTGATCAAGTTCAGTTTTTACTGTCTCGCCGGTGCTAATAAAAATGTATGTGGTACGTGAACTTTTGGTGACACAATGGCACTGATAGCAATGTGATGTCTTATTCTTCATGAATCCCATCCTTTGCTGTAACCATGTCGGATGAAGGAGTTTCCCTCCCCTCAACATTTTATTATCCTGTTAATTGTTGCTCTGTGTGGAGGCAGATCTTATATATTTTCACCCCTAGTTCCCCTCCCCCAACATTTTTTCATATGCTGTATGTGTTTTCCTATCCACGGAATGACCCTGCTTAGCTTGTGGGAACTCTAACAAGGCCATAACTCAAGATAATATAGTTGCAAGCAATGATATAGGTTTTCCTTTCTGCTTTTATTTTCACTCCATCATAGGAATCATTAGTCATGCATCACCTACCCTGCTGTGCAAAGGAGAACTAAACATTTGACAGCAGACAATGCAATATCTTTAAAATCTATATTAAAACTAAGAAATATTCCAGAATCAGTTGGCTTATTAGATTCAACATCCATGAGTTATTGAAGTTAAAGTGCAGGTAATTACCTGCAGAACCCAATTAACAAAGTTTGGAGGTCTTTCTAAAGGATATGTTCTAGTTCAATCACATGTTAATTTGGTTATTATGAGGTCAAGTTCTATAGCCTATGTCAGTGGTTCCCAAACTTGGGACGCCACTTGTGCAGGGAAAGCCCCTGGCGGGCTGGGCTGGTTTGTTTACCTGCTGCATCTGCAGGTTCGGCCGATCATGGCTCCCAGTGGCCGCGGTTCGCTGCTGCAGGCCAATGGGAGCTGCTGGAAGCGGCGGCCAGTATGTCCCTTGGCCCACGCCGCTTCCCGCAGCCCCCATTGGCTGGGCACAGCGAGCCGCGGCCAGTGGGAGCTGCGATCGGCCAAACCTGCGGACACGGCAGGTAAACAAACCAGCCAGGCCAGCCAGGGGCTTTCCCCGCACAAGCTGCGTCCCAAGTTTGGGAAACACTGGCCTATATTAAGCAGAAAATCAAACCAGATGATCACAATGGTCTTTTCTGGACATAAAAAAAATTACCCCATGAATCTGTGAAGATAATTGGACAGCACACTTTAAAAGATTGGGTGGCCTAGTAAACTGGGTACTTTTAAAAAAAAATACAGTATACTGGATTTCCGAACAAAGTGGGCCTTTAGTTTGCCAATCACTGACTTGTTCCTTGTATTAGGCAGGGCATCAACCTCCCCAATATTTGAACTGTAGTTCACTGTAATGAAGTTCTCATTTTCACTGAAGGTAAATAACTCCACTTTCTCTCATGGTTGGGTGGACAGTAATAGAATCTGTTTCTGCTGGTGGTTATCACACAACGGGCAGGTATCACACCCTTCTATCAAGGAATGGAGCTGGGTGTTCATTCCGGGCCTGGGAAATACACTCTCAAGTCTGTCTAAGACAACTATCAGTGCCAGTTGTGAGGCATTTATTTTTTGCACAACTTCCTTATGTAATGAGGTGGGGACAACAGCTGTCTGTCCTGGAAATATGATTCCATCCTGTACACCCAGTTCATCTTTAGTCTGAAAGTATTTGGTTCTGCTCCTACTGGTTCCTGGATTTTATCTTCTGGCCACCCTGCTATTAGCGCCCTCTTGTCTGCCTGCCATTTGATGTCCTTTTCCATATCCTCTTTGACTCCTATCAGCTTTGCTGTTGAAACAGGGAGACTGAATACATTAGAATGCTGCACTATGTCCTTATTCCCTTCCCGCAATTCGCCGATCCTAGGCATATATGCCCTGCTCAGCATGACAGCTAACTCATGTAAACATCTTGGACAATATTTGATCTCTACCTGTAACCCCTAGAGATATATCAACATACTCTGCAATCTTTTGGAGAAGGGGCTTTGCCATGAGTGTCTCTAGGCATTTGTGCTCTGATTGCATTGTTATGGGATGGGCATAGGTGTACTGATGATATCACTCCACTCCAAGTACCAAATACCAGCATCTCTTTTTCTATTTGGCCATCTCCTATTCAGTGTCTGACAGGGCTCTGCTGGCACAAGCAACCAGCAGAAAAGCTGTTCCTGCAAAAGACCTATACACATGTCTCACGCTGCCGGTCACTGCACTGCAGAGAACTCACGGCTCAGACCCTGCCGCCATGGCTCATTAGCACAGAGTGAAGCTGAATGCAGGTTACGTTGAACAAGTGGCAATTTATTAAACCCTGGGAAGTGCTCTGTGCCATTACTTCCAGCTTCACTCGGGTTCCACTGGTTCCCTGTCAACAACAGTTCCACCAGGGAACACGTGCCCTCTGACTCCAGTTCCACAGATCATGGTACAGCCAGGGTCTTCCCTGCAGGCCTCTCTCTCCCACTTCCTGAGCATTCCCAGTCCACTCTTTTTAGCTTCCTAATGCCCTTTATAGAGGAATCAGGTGATCCCTGTTGAGGTGTGCCTCCTTAATAATTAGGGTTAGCTGGCCCCAGCCCTCTAGCCCTTAAGGGGGCAAGCCACCCTGTCACGCCTTGTCAAGGTTCCTTCCCTACTCTGAACTCTAGGTTCTACAGATGTGGGGACCTGCATGAAAGACCCCCTAAGCTTATTCTTACCAGCTTAGGTTAAAAACTTCCCCAAGGTACAAACTTTGCCTTGTCCTTGAACTGTATGCTGCCACCACCAAGCGTTTAAACAAAGAACAGGGAAAGAGACCACTTGGAGATGTCTTCCCCCAAAATATCCCCTCAAGCCCTACACCACTTTTCCTGGGGAAGGCTTGATAAAAATCCTCACCAATTTGTACAGGTGAACACAGACCCAAACCCTTGGATCTTAAGAACAATGAAAAATCAATCAGGTTCTTTAAAGAAGAATTTTAATTAAAGAAAAGGTAAAAGAATCACCTCTGTAAAGTCAGGATTGTAAATACCTTACAGGGTAATCGGATTCAAAACATAGAGAATCCCTCTAGGCAAAACCTTAAGTTACAAAAGATACAAAAACAGGAATATATTCCAATCAACACAGCTTATTTTACCAGCCATTAAACAAAAGAAAATCGAACACATTTTCTAGCTAGATTACTTACTAACTTTGCAGGAGTTGTAAGGCTGCATTCCTGATCTGTTCCCGGCAAAAGCATCAGACAGACAGACCAAACCCTTCCCCCCCCCCCCAGATTTGAAAGAATCTTGTTCCCATTTTGGGTCAGGTGCCAGCGGGGTTACCTTAGCTTCTTAACCCTTTACAGGTGAAAGGGTTTTGCTTCTGGCCAGGAGGGATTTTATAGCATTGTATACAGAAAGGTGGTTACCTTTCCCTTTATATTTATGACACGCCCCCTCAGCTCTATGTCACCTTGTAGTAAGAGGAATCGTGCTGAGTTTGTCCATACCAGTGTGACTCTGTGATATGCTGACATTGATCATAAACTTTGCCAGTATGATCATAGGCACACAGCATTTGTCCATCCATTGCCCATGCTAACTAGCCTTGTTTTCATGTTACACACTTATGCTAGCAATTTTGACTGGCAATGCTGTATAATTTCTGCTAAGAGGGAGCAGAGCTAAAATCATCATCATCATTCTAGCAATAAAGTTTGCAAAACAAAATAGACCAAAATTATGGCTCTGAGCTGCAAGTAAGAGAAACACAGACACCTGCTTCACCAACAGGCAGTGATTACTCAATAAGACTTCTACCCAGATCTAACATCCCAGCAACAACCAAAGCTAAATGACCAGTTTTGAGCAATGTGAGACTTCTATAATGTATGCAAGGCAAATTCTGCAATAATTTTTGGTCATTGTAATTTATAATGTTTCATAATTCTATTATAGATTAGATGTCTCACACACATGATAAAATTCCCTATATAGGCAGCAGTGTTGAATTGATTGCCTGCTGGGAAATTAGAGCTGGATTGGGTATGCTAGTACTTACTGAGCAATTTTTTTTAAAGTGATAACTTCCCATAAGCTTTATATAATTTATGTCTCATGTCAGAAAAACTAATTCCTGGTTAGATGACCCAAAAGGAAAATATAAATTTATCTATATATGGCAAGAAACTGTCTATTGCAATTGCACTGTTCATCGAATTCCTGGAGTTTTTATGTTTCAAACCCTTAAAAATTCCCATAAGTACAATAAAATAGTCCCAGATATGTAATATTTTTCAGTACCAGTAAAAACAAAGCATGAATATTTGAAACTATGAACAAAATCCAACTCTGCTCTATTTAAATCTTCTAATTTACAGTAAATGAATGTCTCATCAGTAAAATGTATTTGAGACAAAGGAAGCAGATCTCATTCATTAACTCATAACCACTTAAAAAGACACTAAGTACATTCATTGGGCATAATGATCATAGGTAGCAGAGGTCTGGAAGGCCTTAAAAGTCATGAATCTTTGCTCAAAAAAAATAAAACCAAAAAAACAACCCCAACAACAACAAAAACCACCTTTGACCTCAAGCACTGCAGAGTGCAATGTTCCCTGCTATCTGTGCCTTCCTCTGCTACAGGATTGTTTGCTGCCATTCCTCATTTTCCTCTTTCTGTCTGCTACACTTTCTTATACTGAATATTGTGCTATTTGAGAATCCTGATTTCTAAGATTTCATCATCATAAGCACAAAGTAGAAGCAAAGAGCAAATGCAACCTTCCTCTCAGCTGCTGGACAGGAAATTAATAGCATAATATGGTCATCTGTTGTAAGGCAAATAAAAAACTGATGTAACTAAAAAACTGATGTCCATGCTATTATTATAGAGGAGTTGTGAACTGAATTTATGATTCAGGATACAAGAGGCAACTGTGTCTCCAGTGGGCATGATCATCCCTAGTCCATCTGATGAAGGCCATAATGAACAATTGGATATCATCTTCCCTCCTTAAGACTAACTTATACCACTTCATCAATGCTAGCTAACACTTAAAGTACTCTTTGCATATTCTCTAAATTGATATTTAACTAATATTGTTTGTGGAGCCTTCTACTGCAAAGTCTGGGGAAAAAGCCTCTATATTTTCATTGCGGGTGGGAGGGACCTCTGTACCAGACCCTACTAATTTCCTTTGAGCAGAGCATCCAAGCACATGTTAATTCTATAGCATTTCCCTTTCATGCCTGGATTCCTGTATGCCAGTGAATGGCTTTGTTTTGAACACTGCTTGATAAATACTATTTATATTTAGCCATTACCATGAGGTATCAAAATAATCTGCTATACATCAATCCCACTAAAATCTATTAATATGAGGCTTTGGTTACATTGGTGGAGTGCAAGGATATTTTTCTGAATATCAGTGAACAATACAACTTAGTAAGTATCCCATTCTTGACAGATCCCTATATAAACCCATTTTAAAGAGCCATACATTTCATCAAGTCACATGAAGCTTCAAGGACTCAGTGTCTCTGAAAATCAGGCTCCTTGGTTTAGGTACCCAGAGTTGAAAATATTGGCCTAAGCCTGCAAGTTATTCGGCATCTCTCAAATCTGGCACACAGTAAATATACATTTTTCCCCATCCATTTTCTAGAAGAGATCTGTTGTTGATTTCTGGCAGGACAGATAGTAGTTGCATTGGCACAATTCATATTTCTGATCATGTTTCCATTTCAATCTTTAATATTGATGCTTTCTGGCAAAACTCCTTTCTAAGGATTCGTGACTCTAAATTTGGAGACTTTATAATAAAGATCAAGAAATAAATGAATAAAAACAAGTCTCCTATGATCTTGCCAGATATATTATAAGACTCCCTGAAGCCTTACGGGGGGGGGGAGGGGAGGGAAGGGGAGAAGAAGAAAAAGAGAGAATCATTTACTTTTTCCCTCATCAAGAGCCAAAACAACAACACTTGAAATTCTAAAAACAGAGCAAAAGAAAAAGATAGGAATTGTTTAGGGAGAGCAACAGTGATGGCAATTGTAGCATATTAATCAAATTTGGATTTAAACTACATAATTTAAATCACTCCAGAGAGCAACTCTTGACAAGAAAATGATGCTGTAGTGACAGAACCAAAATAATAAACAAAACATTCAAAATTATAATGAAACAAAACCTAGTTCACAAGTGCAGTGTTAGAACAAGTCTATGACACCTTTTAGTTGTCGTTGAGAATATTCTATTAAAGAACTTGAATGAAAAAGATAAACTTGAATTGGAGACTCCACTAACTTAATAGACTTCTAGGATGGAGGATGGCACAACTAATAAAGAGAGCTTTAAACTAGGAATCTGGGGGAGATGTCCAGGTAATCTCCATGCCGGATTTTAACATTCAGAGGGAAGAAAATGAAGTAAGAAAGGATACAGCTGTGGGTAGGAGAACGGAAATAAGGAGGAAGGGTAGTGTACATACCAGTCGAATAGGTGATACTGGCAGTAGAATGTCTGTGCCTAATCGGGTAAAGAATGTGAGTGAGGCCAAACAGCAAAAATGAAGATGTTTGTACACTAATGCGATGAGCCCAGGTAACAAAATGGAGGAACTAGAGCTACTGGTGCAGGATGTGAAACCAGATATTATAGGAATAACAGAAACATGGTGGAATAGTAGTCATGACTGGACTACAGGTATTGAAGGGTATGTACTGTTTAGGAAGGACAGAAATAAAGGCAATAGCATTGTATATCAATGATGAGGTAGACCGTAAAGAAATAAGAAGTGTTAGAATAGATAAGACAGTCTATCTGGGCAAAAATCACATTGGGGAAGAAAGCTACTAGAGCCTGCCCTGGGATAGTGCTTGGGGTGTGCTATAGACCGCCAGGATCTGATATGGATAGAGACCTCTTTAACGTTTTTAATGAGGCAAATACTAATGGGAATTGTGTGATCATGGGAGACTTTACCTTCTCAGATATAGACTGGAGGACAAGTGCTAGTAATAATAATAGGGCTCAGATTTTCCTGGATGCGATAGCTGATGGATTCCTTCACCACGTAGTTGCTGAACCATCAAGAAGGGATGCCATTTTAGATTTGGTTTTGGTGAGTAGTGAGGACCTCATAGAAGAAATGAATGTAGGGGACAACCTTGGTTTGAGCAATCAGGAGCTAATTCAGTTCAGACTAAATGGAAGGGTAAACAAAAATAGATCTGTGACTAGGCTTTTTGATTTCAAAAGGGCTAACTTAAAAAAATTAAGGAAATTAGTTAGGGAAGTGGATTGAACTAAAGAACTTGTGGCTCTAAAGGTGGAAGAGGCCTGGAGTTACTTCAAGTCAAAGTTGCAGAAACTATCAGAAGCCTGCATCCCAAGAAAGGGGGAAAAAATGATAGGTAGGAGTTGTAAACCAAGCTGGATGAGCAAGCATCTCAGAGAGGTGATTAAGAAAAAGCGGAAAGCCTACAAGGAATGGAAGATGGGAGGGATTAGCAAGGAAAGCTACCTTGTTGAGGTCAGAACATGTAGGGATAAAGTGAGAAAGGCCAAAAGCCATGTAGAGTCGGACCTTGAAAAGGGAATTAAAACCAATAGTAAAAGGTTCAATAGCCATATAAATAAGAAGAAAACAAAGAAGGAAGAAGTGGGACCGCTAAACACTGAGGATGGAGTGGAGGTTAAGGATAATCTAGGCATGGCCAAATAGCTAAACAAATACTTTGCCTCAGTCTTTAATAAGGAGCTTAGGGATAATGGTAAGACAACAAATGGGAATGAGGATATGGAGGTAGATATTACCCCATCTGAGGTAGAAGCCAAACTTGAACAGCTTAATGGGACTAAATCAGGGGGCCCAGATAATCTTCATCCAAGAATATTAAAGGAACTGGCACATGAAATTGCAGGCCCATTAGCAAACATTTTTAATGAATCTGTAAACTCAGGGGTTGTACCATATGACTGGGGGGTTTTCGCCTTCCACTGCAGCGTTGGGCACGGGTCACTTGCTGGAAGATTCTCTGCATTTTGAAGTCTTTAAACCACGATCTGAGGACTTCAATAGCTCAGACATAGGTTAGGGATTTGTTACAGGAGTGGGTGGATGAGATTCTGTGGCCTGCGTCATGCAGGAGGTCAGACTAGATGATCATAATGGTCCCTTCTGACCTTAAAGTCTATGAACTTTAGAATAAATAAAACAAGCAATTAAAGATCCCCCTCAAATCAAACTTCCCTTTTTATAGAAAAGCCCAATAGGTTATAAATTTTAATTCTTTCTGTAGGCAGCTAAAGAAACCCCACCACCCTATAAAATGTAATAGAAAATTATATCCTTACTACAGTATTCTTACCATGGTTAAAATTATAAGAACCCATAGGAAGGTATTATTCTCTTCATACACTATAGGTTTTTCAAATAATTTCTACAGAACTTTTTTAATGGGTTAAACCTCATTGGTTACATCCCTATGTAAAAGTCTTCTAGAATTTACTATGGTCAAAGACTGATCGTTTCATTTGGTGAGTTTCTGAAAAATTAAAATTTAGCTTCACTGCCTCTGCTGTTACTAGAGGCTTTTAATTACGTTTTGTTGAAAGGCTAGTTATGGAAGCCTCTGAACATGGTATGTATCACTCGTTTGCTAAAACCCAACGAAGGCCTTCTTTATACCACTAACTATAGGCCAAGTTCAGTTCTACAGCACGATTGTAAGATAGTTGTCAAAACACTTGATTGGCAAACACACTACAAATGTATATATCATTTATATTTATGTACACAAAAGTGCCTAAATAAACTCTAAGTGCTTTGACCTTTATTAAAGGCACAGTTCATCCAAAACTAACTGATCAGCAGGAGCATCCTCATGTAAATTAATGGGTTTTACAACTCTCTGCTTCCAGACTTGATTCCTTCTTAGTGCAGTCCCACTAGTTCTGGCCTACTAAGCAAACCATAGGTGCTGCCTTTTTCCACAGGTAAGCACAGATATCCAAAGGAATACTTTCCTGCTTCAGATGACACAAGCTTCAAAATATACATACTTGTTAACATCTAATGACATAAATGGTAGATTCTTAATTTGCACAAACATAATACCTAGCTCTTCTCATACAGCCCTTTTCGTCAAGAGATCTCAAAGCACTTCACAAAAGTAGTAAGCATCATTACAGAAGGTTACAGACCTTTGCATAAAGTGCTGCCTGATGATAGAGCTCCAGTTTCTCCCAAACACGATTTAATTAATACTGTGCCACTCCAGCCCATATCTGCCTGTCCCTGGGCTCCACATCAATTGTGTGCCCGTTTGCACCCCAACATCAATTAGTGTGCATCTTCTTGCCCCACATCAATTTATTCTGGCCTCATCAGCCCAACTTCAGTTATTTTTGTCCACCCTGCCTCCAATCAGTTCTGTCTTTCTCTTCGCCAATTGTACACACAAATTCTTGGACTAGTCTTGAAGTAAGATGTCAGCATCCTAGTACAGGGGACTTTTCCTCCCAGTCCACTGTTACCATCTGCCCTGGGCCTGTCCACAAACAACCCTCATATGCACATCAGGAATGAGTGGTACCATGGTCATAGAATCACAGGACTTGAAGGGACCTTGAGAGG
Organism: Natator depressus; assembly: GCF_965152275.1. Lineage (NCBI taxonomy): Eukaryota > Metazoa > Chordata > Testudines > Cheloniidae > Natator > Natator depressus. The sequence goes on from NC_134236.1 coordinate 64,751,949, forward strand.
TCATATAGTCCAGTCCCCTGAACTCAAGGCAGGACTAAGTATTAGCTAGACCATCCCTCACAGGTGTTTGTCTAACCTGCTCTTAAAAATCTCCCATGACAGAAATTCCACAACCTCCCTAGGCAATTTATGCTAGTGCTTAACCACCCTGACAGGAATTTTTTCTGAATGTCCAACCTAAACCTCCCTTGCTGCAATTTAAGCCCACTGCTTCTTGTCCTATCCTCAGAGGTCAAGAAGAACAATTTTTCTCCCTCCTCCTTGTAACAACCTTTTACATATTTGAAGACTGTTATCATGTCCCCTCTCAGTCTTCTCTTTTCCAGACTAAACAAACCCAAGTTTTTTCCAATCTTCCCTCATAGGTCATCTTTTCCAGACCTTTAATCATTTTTGTTGCTCTCCTCTGGACTCTCTCAAATTTATCCACATCCTTCTGAAATGTGGTGCCCAGAACTGGACACAATACTCCAGCTGAGGCCTAATTAGTGTGGAGTAGAGCGGAAGAATTCCTTCTCGTGTCTTGCTTACAACACTCCTGCTTATACATCCAGAATGATATTTGCTTTTTTTGCAACAGGGTTACACTGTTGACTCATATTTACCTTGTGATCCACTATAAGCCCCAGATCCCTTTCCACAGTACTCCTTCCTAGGCAGTCATTTCCCATTTTGTAGGTGTGAAACTGATTGTTCCTTCCAAAATGGAGTACTTTGCATTTGTCCTTATTCAATTTCATCCTATTTACTTCAGACCATTTTTCTAGTTTGTCCAGATTATTTTCAATTATAATCCTATTCTCCAAAGCACTTGCAACACCTCCCAGCTTGGTATCGTCCGCAAACTTTATAAGCGTACTCTCAATGCCATATCTAAATCATTGATGAAGATATTGAACAGAACCAGAACTGATCCCTGCAGGACCCCCCGTCGTTATGTCCCTCCAGCATGATTGTGAAACACTGATAACTACTCTCTGGGAACAGAATACTTGTGGCACCTTAGAGACTAACAAATGTATTTGAGCATAAGCTTTCGTGAGCTACAGCTCACTTCATCGGATGCATTCAGTGGAAAATACAGTGGGGAGTCATTTTCCACTGAATGCATCCGATGAAGTGAGCGGTAGCTCACGAAAACTTATGCTCAAATACATTTGTTAGTCTCTTAGGTGCCACAAGTCCTCCTTTTCTTTTTGCGAATACAGACTAACATGGCTGCTACTCTGAAATCTCTCTGGGAACGGTTTTCCAACCAGTTTTTCACCCACCTTATAGTAGCTCCATCTAGGTTGCATTTCTCTAGTTTGTGTATGAGAAGGTCATGTGAGACAGTATCAAAAGCTTTACTAAAGTCAAAATATAGCATGATGATTTCATTCCCCTTTTCTTATTATTATTAATAAATAAATACATAAATAATGCACATCTAATTGTGGCAGTCCCTTGTGGTGCTAGGCACACTACAAAACTATAGCCAATGACTCAAAGAGCTTTTATATGAATTACTGGTAAATTTAATTTAAAATATTTAACTAACAACCATGTAACAACTGTATAACCGTGTAAGTGTCACCTGTTTGCAGACATTCTGGCCGCTCACCACTCCAGCATTTTGGCCCCTCATCATCAACAGATGTTCCTTTACAGCCAGGATGCAAATGGTACCTATACTTTCCTGAAACGATTGGGCCTGAACAAGAAAAGCAAGCACCGGATTCCATTCTAGTCAGCAGTAGCGGCACCCCTTTCGCTGGAATGCATCAACAACTCTGTATGTGCACTGTGTCCAGCAGAGCTTGGCAGAGCTAGCCTAGCTCAATAAGAACACTTTATTCAAAAAAGATTGCTTTTGCTATTTTACAAGATGCAAAATAGGAAAGTCCTGGCATTTTTTTTTTACTTTGAAAAATATGTACACATATTTCAAGTTGTTGATTTATATATTTGTCAATCTAGTGCCAGGAAGAAAATGTGATCACTTACAACAAACAGATGCAACAGTTAATGCTATTCAGCAAATGCGCCTAAGAGTTACAAATCCTTTTTTCCTTTTCTTTTGGTCAGTAGTGTTTGTTTTTAAGCCATCTGAAATATTGGTTTAACATACATTGGTGAGAAATAAAAGATTTTATGAGTCAACAATGTTCCCTTCTTGCCAAGAAGGCTAACGGCATTTTGGGCTGTATAAGTAGGAGCATTGCCAGCAGATCGAGGGACGTGATCATTCCCCTCTATTCGGCATTGCTGAGGCCTCATCTGGAGTACTGTGTCCAGTTTTGGGCCCCACACTACAAGAAGGATGTGGAAAAATTGGAAAGAGGTCCAGCAAAGGGCAACAAAAATGACTAGGGGGCTGGAGCACATGACTTATGAGGAGAGGCTGAGGGAACTGGGATTATTTAGTCTGCAGAAGAGAAGAATGAGGGGAGATTTGATAGCTGTTTCAACTACCTTAAGGGGGGTTCCAAAGAGGATGGATCTAGGCTGTTCTCTGTGGTAGCAGATGACAGAACAAGGAGTAATGGTCTCAAGTTGTAGTGGGGGAGCTTTAGGTTAGATATTAGGAAAAACTTTTTCACTAGAAGGGTGGTGAAGCACTGGAATGGGTTCCCTAGTGAGGTGGTGGAATCTCCTTCCTTAGAGGTTTTTAAGATCAGGCTTGACAAAGCCCTGGCTGGGATAATTTAGTTGGGGATTGGTCCTGCTTTGAGTAGGGGGTTGGACTAGATGACCTCCTGAGGTCCCTTCCAACCCTGATATTCTATGATTATAAAAAATATCTGTGAGGAGAGTGGGGTTGTGGTAAGTACAGGTTTCATAGAAAAAAACTTCATGTAACGGTAAATTTTAGCATCTGTCTGTCTGTGTGCATGTCTCTCTCGCTCTTATAAAAGTCTAACTGGGGCTCCACATTGATTAAAATTTTGAAGAAACAGGTATTATTTAGGGAGTATATGAGCTGTCCATTTTGTTTGCTCCTGCCAAATATACTGTAATGATAATTGAACATTGTCTAGGACTTGAATATCCGTCTTTTCCCCCGTAATGGCAGTGATGGTCCTTTTGAGTTAAAACTGCTGTTCCCTTTGTATTTTTTATGCACTGCATTTCTGAAGGTATCAGGATGGAATTCATAAGGGGAAAGAAAGAAGCTGCTCAGAGCTCCGGTATGAAACTGCAGTAAAACCTGAGAGTCTCTAGATTAAGTTTAGAAGTGTGAGCAACAAGGGTGATGTCGTGGTGGGAGTCTGCTATAGACCACCGGACCAGGGGGATGAGGTGGACGAGGCTTTCTTCCGGCAACTCATGGAAGTTACTAGATCGCAGGCCCTGGTTCTCATGGGAGACTTCAATCACCCTGATATCTGCTGGGAGAGCAGTACAGCAGTGCACAGACAATCCAGGAAGTTTTTGGAAAGTGTAGGGGACAATTTCCTGGTTCAAGTGCTGGAGGAATCAACTAGGGGCAGAGCTCTTCTTGACCTGCTGCTCACAAACCAGGAAGAATTAGGAGGGAAAGCAAAAGTGGATGGGAACCTGGGTGGCAGTGACCATGAGACAGTCGAGTTCAGGATCCTGACACAAGGAAGAAAGAAGAGCAGCAAAATACAGACCCTGGACTTCAGAAAAGCAGACTTTGACAACCTCAGGGAACTGATGGGCAGGATCCCCTGGGAGAATAACAGGAGCGGGAAAGGAGTCCAGGAGAGCTGGCTGTATTTTAAAGAATCCTTATTGAGGTTACAGGGAAAAACCATCCCGATATGTAGAAAGAACAGTAAGTATGACAGGCGACCAGCTTGGCTTAACAGTGAAATTCTTGCTGATCTTAAACACAAAAAAGAAGCTTACAAGAAGTGGAAGATTGGACAAATGACCAGGGAAGAGTATAAAAATATTGCTCAGGCATCAGGAGTGAAATCAGGAAGGCCAAATCACACCTGGAGTTGCAGCTAGCAAGAGATGTTAAGAGTAACAAGAAGGGTTTCTTCAGGTATGTTAGCAACAAGAAGAAAGTCAAGGAACATGTGAGCCCCTTACTGAATGAGGGAGGCAACCTAGTGACAGAGGATGTGGAAAAAGCTAATGTATTCGATGCTTTTTTTGCCTCTGTCTTCATGAACAAGGTGAGCTCCCAGACTACTGCACTGGGCAGCACAGCATGGGGAAGAGGTGACCAGCCCGCTGTGAAGAAAGAAGGGTTCGGGACTATTTAGAAAAGCTGGATGAACACAAGTCCATGGGGCCGGATGCACTGCATCCGAGAGTGCTAAAGGAGTTGGCAGCTGTGATTGCAGAGCCATTGGCCATTATCTTTGAAAACTCATGGCGATCGGGGGAAGTCCCGGACGACTGGAAAAAGGCTAATGTAGCGCCAATCTTTAAAAAAGGGAAGGAGGAGGATTCTGGGAACTACAGGCCAGTCAGCCTCACCTCAGACCCTGGAAAAAATCATGGAGCAGGTCCTTAAGGAATCAATTCTGAAGCACTTAGAGGAGAGGAAAGTGATCAGGAACAGTCAGCATGGATTCACCAAGCAGAAGTCACACCTGACTAATCTAATTGCCTTCTATGACGAGATAACTGGCTCTGTGGATGAGGGGAAAGCGGTGGACATGTTGTTCCTTGACTTTAGCAAAGCTTTTGACGCAGTCTCCCACAGTATTCTTGCCAGCAAGTTAAAGAAGTATGGGCTGGATGAATGGACTAGAAGGTGGATAGAAAGTTGGCTAGATTGTCAGGCTCAACGGTTAGTGATCAATGGCTCCATGTCTAGTTGGCAGCCGGTGTCAAGTGGAGTGCCCCAAGGGTCGGTCCTCAGGCCGGTTTTGTTCAATATCTTCATTAATGATCTGGAGGATGGTGTGGATTGCACCCTCAGCAAGTTTGCGGATGACACTAAACTGGGAGGAGAGTTAGATACGCTGGAGGGTAGGGATAGGATACAGAGGGCCCTAGACAAATTAGAGGATTGGGCCAAAAGAAATCTGATGAGGTTCAACAAGGACAAGTGCAGGTCCTTAGGACGGAAGAATCCCATGCACCGCTACAGACTAGGTCAGGAATGAGGTACATCTGCTGTCAGGAGGGTATTTGGAAAGTTCACACACTATTTGTTCACATTGCATTGGTGTAAGAGAGAGGAGAATTGGCCTCAGAGTGTATCGTATCTATCTAGTAAGTGCTCAGAGCCAGGGAAATTCTACAACAGTTTTGCTGGTTCAAAAAGAGCCCAGCTTGTGCAACAGCTTTTCCTATCACTCTCGAGTTTTGTCACAATCAGAAATATACTCAGTAAGGTCAGGGGCCTCCAAATTAGCCAAGATCTCCATCGCTCACATGAAGCTTCCTTTGCTTTAAAAAATATATATATATGAATTCCAAAATATTCATTTTATATGCTAACACTAACTTTAAACCACTGTACAAAATTTTAAACTGCTAAAAGACATTAAAACATGCAGATTGCAAACTGGCTGTAATGGACACATTCATACCCCTGAACGTAATCTATTAGGAGCCCAATTCACAACATGGTAACCTTTAGAGGAGTTGGCTCATTGACTTTGATGGGACTACTCACATCAGTAAGGACCCCATGATCAGGCTATATATAAGTATCTGCTAGGAAAAGAGGCTAGAACATATGATAGTAATACTAATGCACAAAAACCCTATGTATTTATAAGCGTACTTTACATAGCACTGTTTATCCTGAAGGATACCACAGTGTTTTACAACTCTGTGCAGATCGGACCACTGAAATGCAGCTGCATCGGGAGCGAAGGATAACAACCATCCAAAACACTGCACAACTTCTCAGACTCTTAAGAATGTCTCAGATCTTCCTTAACTTTCCTTTTCTATGATGCAGAGAGAGAGAGAAACTCTGAGGCCCCAGTCAGGATCAAGGCACTATACAAATACATATGAAGACATGTTCCCTGCTCCAAAGATCTCATAACCTAAAAAGTATATTGTGTGAGAGCACGCCAGAACACATATGCAAGAATGAGAGTCTATTACAGAAAATAGACTCTATCTGCAAGATTCTGCCTAGCAATTCTTTTACTTTCCACTTTCATTGTATTTAAATTCACTTCAGCAGACAGGAGAAATTAGATTTGTTTTGAAAACTACCCATTACTAAAGATACAGTGAGCAACTAGGTTCCTTTTCATTCCATAAAACATTGCTGCCTGATGTGCCAAGATTTTCTAGCTACCATCCAAAAAGGTGCCTTGGAAATACGTGCAGCTATGAGTGTGGGGCAAAACTCATGCATTTAGGGTAATTAAGAGCCCAAGTCAGTAATCACTTACTATGACCTTTTCAAGTCAAGCAGTTATTGAACACTCAGACATCACACCACTCTTACTGCCCAGTGACTTGCCGTATTTTTTTAAAATATATATATATATATATCAGAATATCCACATTTTTAACGTGAGTATTCAAATGAAAAATATGAATCCTGGCCTTTTAGATTATTCTTGTTTTTTCATTAGCTGAAGGGGGCTTCTTTTTTTACTTTTACTTTAGAGTAAGATGTGCTGTTCCTCCTCTAGCTTACGTTTCCCCATCAGCTCTCCAACTATCTAGTCTTGGTTGGCCCCTACATAAACTACCACAGTAAACATGATTAATAATAAAACAACCTTACAGTCTGTGTGACCAGCCAGCTGAGTGTTCCCCTCATGTAAAACCAGCATAGCAGCTCCTATTCATCCCCTCACAGGCCCCACCACTGTGTTCGGTGCATATCTCAGGGGGGACTACTGGCATCAGTTAGAGCAGCCACTGGCCTAAATTACTCCCCAGGACTGACCATGAATCCTGGTGGATCAAGCATCAAGGATTTGTAAGGGTACTTCATAGCCTCTGAGATGCACAGAGTGCCAAATGGCTGGTCCCAAGGTTCTGGCCACTCTCCATGGGATCCCAATCATCTTGCACTGCTAATATTGTCAGTTATAGTCTTCTCCAGGGCAAGAACATTTAGGGTCTGATCCTAAAAGGTTGAATGGCCACAGCAAGGTGTACAGTGCGCTCATCTCCCATTAACAGAAGGTTGCAGGACTGAGCCCCTAAAGGAACCCAGAACCAGCTCAAAGTGACAAATTAAAATTCAGCTTTTCTATCACAGTCCTGCTTGCCTGATTTATATTGTGCTGGCCAATCCTGTTTTTAAACCAACCTGTCTCCTTCTTTCACTCTATGAATTGAATTAGCCTTAATGGTGTCAATAAGCAGGTTTAGTCATTCAGCGGCAGAAGGGGCTAGCAAAGATCTTCAGAAATGTACAGGTGCAAGCACTAAGATTTATCTCTGTTACTTAATTTAAAATCTGGCTGAGCAAATTTATGCTATTAAATAAATTGAAAGGTGCTTTTCTTTTTTGAAAAAGAAGAGATCAGCTTTTTTATTTATTTATTTATTTATTGGTCAATTTAGTTTCTTCTCCATTTTTGCCATATTGATTCTCTCCCAATAACTGATCTGTTGGATACTTTGGGAAAAGTTATTTCTTCACGGGTCACCTCCCTTCCCCTGAATTTTGTAATAAAAATTCTGATCACTTGCAACATTATTTTCTCGCTTAATCTGCCTCTACTTCTCACCCATCTTTTCAGTTACTCTATTTGAATAAAGCACTTTTACATGAACTGAAGTAATCCAAAATTGACTAATGCCACAATGTTAAGACCTTGAGGGGATGTCTTCACTGCAACTGGGAGTGAGCCTCCCAGCCTGGGCAGACAGACTGGCGCTAGCCCACTAAAAATATCAGGGTGGGTGTTGCGGTTCCGGCAGAGACTCAGGCTAGCCACCTGAGCTCAGAGCCATGGGGTGGAAAGGGCTTGAAAGCCCATGCTGCTACACTTAGAGCACTAGCTCAAGCCCCACGAGCACCAGTCTGCCTACCCGGACTGGGGGATTCACTCGCCACTGCAGAGTAGACATAGCCTAAGGCTTCAGGCTGCAGCCTCACTTTTTGTATCATCCCCTATGTTACTACCAAACAATTGCTCCCAACACAAAACCAGAGTCAAACTGTGGTGTCACTGCAAACCAACACCAAACCTTAACAAATTCATCAATTAGCCTACAGAAAATTGTTTTCCTTCTAGGCAGAAACTCTATACACTGCCATTTCTCTTGACCATTCATAATGCTTTGCAATAAGTTTATGGAACGGGACAAATTATCCACCCCTTCAAGAACAAACATCGCCGAAACAGTAATTAAAGTTATATTATTAAGTAATACATACACCAGTATAGCTCTCTAGATATTAGGATTTCTACAGACACACATTACAGAGAGATAACTGTGTGTAATACATGAGGGTATGGTACAAAGACTTACAAGAATGTGCCATCGCCTCAGCAATATGAAAATTAAAAACCAGGTGGCAGCATAACAGGAGTGAAGAACATTGGCAGCTACAAGAGAGATGAAAGCAACAATCAAGTACAAAATGGCTACTTTAGGGCTGAAGTTGTATGTTTCTGCCAAATTTAAAGGGCCTGCCCCAGAAAGATGAACTGGAATAAAGTTCTTATAAAAGAGCAGCCCTACACTAAAGAGAGTCAGTAGAGACAAAATGATAGGAAGGAAGGTGTTCTTGGGGGGAAAGTTTCTGCATATCATTATTATACCCCCAAAGCTTTACCAGCATAAGTTTGGGACGCATTACTCATCAACGGTGAACAGAGGAACAAATTAGGCAGATTACTCTGGATCTGAATGACCTCGCTGACTGCAACTGTGATATTACTATTAGTATTTATGATTACTTGTATTGTGATAGTGCCCAGGGACCCAAATGATAGACTATGACTCTATTGTGCTAAGCACAAAACACTGAACAAAAAGACATTCCCTGTCCTCAGAATGTCCCCTTAGGGCAGGGGTTGGCAAACTTTTTGGCCCGAGGGCCACATTTGGGAATAGAAATTGTATGGCGGGCCATGAATGCTCACAAAATTGGTGTTGGGGTGTGGGAGGGGGTGAGGGCTCTGGCTGCTGGTGCGGGCTCCGGGGTGGGGCCAGAAATGAGGAGTTCAGGGTAAGGGAGGGGGCTCTGGGCTGGGATGGAGGTGTGAGGTGTGTGGGGGGGGGTGAGGGCTTGGCTGGGGGTGTGAGCTCTGGGGTGAGGCTGGAGTTTGGGATGCAGGAGGGTGCTCTGGGCTGGGACCAAGGGGTTCAGAGGGCAGGAGGTGGATCAGAGCTTGGGGAGTGGGGAGAGGCTCAGGGGTGCAGCCTCCAGGCGGTGCTTACCTCAAGTGGCTCCCAGAAGCAGTGACATGTCCCTTCTCCGGCTCCTACGCAGAGTCACAGCCAGGCAGCTCTGCACGCTGCCCTGTCCACAGGCACCATCCCTGCAGCTCACATTGGCTGCAGCTCCCGGCCAATGGGAGCTGCAGAGGCGGCACTTGGGGCAGGGGCAGCATGCAGTGTGGAGGCGCCTGGCTGCCCCTATGAGTAGGAGCCAGAGGGGGGGGCATGCCACTGCTTCTGGGAGCTGTGTGGAGCAGCCCCCAACCCTGCTCCCCAGCTGGAGTGCTGGAGCAGGGCAAGCCCCAGACTCCGCTCCCCAGCCGGAGCTCAAGGACCAGATTAAAATGGCTGGTGGGCCAGATCTGGCTCGCAGGCAGTAGTTTGCCCACCCCTGCCTTAGGGCTTTATAGATCAAAACCAACACCTTAAACTCTGCTCCAAACAAATATCAGTTAACGTATTCAGTGGCGAGCAGTTAGAGATTTCTGTATAAATACACTTCCCCACACCTCTACTCTAGTATCAAAGATTTAAATACATCCCTGTCTTCCAAAGACAGTATTCTGTCAGTCCCCGATTTCCACACTCACAAGCTGTTTTTATTCTGAAGGCCACTCTTGGTCCCTTTGCTAAAGTGATGGCAATGACACTTTCTCTCCCTTCCTTTCCAGCCCCTCTTAAATCACAGTCAGTGGCTGCTGGCTCATGGAACTTTTCAACTAAAAAGTGAGTGATGATTCACACAGCAAGAAGCATGACATCCTCGCACCTGAAAAATGCAAACACTGGTGGAATAGTTTGGTTTAAAGAAAGAAATGGAACTGAATGAAGTATTTCAGCCTCTCAACCTGGACCCGCAAATTGCCTTTGGGTATTGATTGCTACGTAGGCCTAGATGGTGTTCTTGTCCAACAAGGCCATGTGGGAGAGTCAAGCCACACGCCACCTCCTGCATGGCTGTGTAGGATCATGTCCCTGCAGCTCTGAGCATGGGGGTAGGGGTAGAAAGAATGCAGGAAGGGTGTCTTATATTCCAACCTTTTCTCTCAAGGAGGAAGGGGAAGTTTAGGAAAAGAAAATGGCTTTATCTCCTCACCCCCTCACATGGTGGTCAATAGAGCTGGCTGAATATGATGGAAGGAGGTATGCTGTCGCTTGGTTTGTAAAGGCTAATACAACATACTCCACCAACAGTAGAAAAGGAGAGCTCTGGGAGTATTATAACTCAGAGGGGTGTTTTTCTGGCCTGGTCCTGTCCTCTTCCCACATGTCTACATCACAAAAACCTCTCTAACAAGAGGCAGCTTTGTTGGTAGTCCCGACACGGAGGACAAAAAGGGAACGGGAATGAAGCCTGAAGCTCCATCCCACCTTCAGAGGTGTTGTGTACAGTACAATTCCCTGTGCTAGCAGTCTGACATCTTTCCACAGTGCTAAGTGTACTATAGAATAAAACCAGGAAAGAAGAACCACACTCCCATGCTGTGTAACATACACACAATTGGACTTTCTGGGGAAAGAGGTTTTATAAAAGCCAGTAGATTTTCTCAGTTTTAATGACACATAAAATAAAATTCTTACAGGCTAAACCAATCTTCTGGGGCCAAAGTGTGAGCCTGACTCTCTAGCCTCTCTACGATAGGCCACCCACCTGGACGAGGGAAAAGACCCAGGTCCCTGCTACAATTCAGGCAGAGCAGGTATCTGAGCCTGGGTATCCTACAGCCCACAACCCTAACCAGTAAGCTATTGAGTATAAAGAGTGGGAATGTCACCATTACTTTCTTTTGTGAGAAAGGGATGAAATAGGTTAGGTGTCCAACTCCAGTACAGGGTTCATATCTATGAATCCTGAGTGGAGGGAGGCATCCCCTCCTACCTGGAGTTAGGCGCCTAGTGCCCCCTTTAAGGAGGTAGGACTTGGCCATGTCCCTTTCTGCAGCGTGTCCTACTGGCTAACTTTGGCATCTCCCTGCTCAGCGAATCCCGTTCTTTAGGCACCTAGCTCTCCTCATGCATTATAGAGGAGCCTGGGTGCCCAACTCGGGGTTGTGAATTCTACTGGGTGACAATGCACCTAAAAGTTAGGCATTGCAATGCTCAGAGTTGCAATTCATATGCCCTCCTTGCGAACCTAGCCCCATGGGACTGTCCCTGCTTCCACTGTAGTTTTGCCATTGATTTCAATGGGAGCAGGTTTGTGTCCCCTTGAGTAGCAAAAATTCACACAGATCCTTCTTCAGTCTTATGAGCAGAAAAAGGATGTTAGCTCATGTCTGAATTTAATCTCTGTATGCTTATAATTTATGTCTATATGCCGGCACAAAAGTACCCCATTTTCCCTTTTTAATCAGGTGGAAAATCCCCACCTAGACTCAAGTGTAAAGGATGAAATGCATCAAACACATCAGTAAGTACATTTTAATGAATTGGGTCCTTTATCCAACAATAAATGAAGTTTTCCCTTTGGCAAAATAATAAAAACTGCTCTGTTCTTCTTTTTGGATTAATTTCAAAAATTTTCTTCATGCATCTGAGAGATTACTTTTAGCTTTTCATTTGCAATTTCTCTGCTTTTGTAAATAAACTTTTTGTAATTTTAAAATGATTCACTTTTTACTTTTACTTTCTAATTTCCATTAGGAGGAAAATTTTCTATTGTAAAAGCTCTGGCACTAAGGCCAGAAATTATTACCAGTGTTTATTTTCACTTGTATATACTTGGAAGTCACATAGAAGGTAATGAACTTAGTTTGTCCTGGCATGAAGTGTACAAACTGAGGAGTTCTGTCCATGAGCTCTAGTCTGGCTTCTTTGACCTAGCTGAGCATACCATATTTTCCTTCAGCAGATCTTTGGCACAGTGTGATGAGGTCATTGGTATCACAACATTCTCCCAAAGAACATCCAAATATGTCTTTGGTTTGGACTTCTTTCAAATATGGGCACACTGCATTCCATTTCTTTGCCATGTCAAACACAAATCCCAATACACATGATCTATTTTATACGGCATTCTATGGGTAATTGACACAAACTGCATAGCTTTATGGGGAAATGACTGGCAACAGAGTTGTAACTTCATGTGAAAAATCAAACTCCTTTTAATTAAGTCCATGGTGACAAATCTTCCATTTCTCCCTCACTCTGTCACATCACCACCCCTCAAGGCCTCACCTCATGACAAATTCCTTCCTCTCTTTTTCATCACATTTGGATATTGCTATTTCTTTGCCCCCAGTGCCAGACTCTGATCTCAGTTCTGATGGTGTAATTCCAGTGTAACTCCAGAGTGACCCCCAACATCTGGATGAAAGCTTGATCCTCTTGGTTCAGTCCAGATAAAACAGTAGTAATGCTTGTTGGCAGGAGGAAACATTTTTGGATTTGACAAGAACTGCAACCAGATGTCAAACTAAGGGCTAACATGCATATCCACCTGTTGCCAAAGGTGCAATCTCATGGTCCATTGCAACTGGCTGCGGTGGGTCTGTTGTCAGTCCCTAGGGTGAAATTTGTGGTATATTTGCAGGATATTCTCAGGGTCCTGTTCTTTAGCATTCACTCTCCCTTGCTGTCTGTTAGATCCTGGAGTTTTACCACTTTAGTAAGGTATCTCTTTGGACAGTATTCCCCCCCGGCTGGGTCTGGCCAATAGTCTCTTTCAGATGGTATTCTAGAAGGGGTTTGTTTGTTTTTGGAGGATGGGAAATTTTCCAGGACAGTGTAGGGCATTGTACTGTATTCACGTATTCCCCATTTCGGATCTCTTTCGTTATTTTAATTACATAAATTACACATACACACTACAGTAATGGGCACTTTTTAAAAATGCATAATTAATTAATTACATTAAAACCAAGCTATTTGTTTATAAGCAGAGAAAGGTATAACGGTTCAATGGTCCAATAGCTGAAAGTTGAAGCTAGACAAATTTAGATAGGAAATAAGGTGTACATTTTTAACAGTAAGAATAATTATCCAATGGGACAATTTATGAAGGATCATGGTGGATTCTCCATCACTGACCATTTTTAAATCAAGGTTGGATATTTTTCTAAAAGCTCTGTTCTAGGAATTATTGTGGGGACGTTCCATGGCCTCTGTGATACAGGTCAGACTAGATTGTCACAATGGACCCTTCTGGCCTTGGACTCTATGAAGTTTTCTGATTCCTAAGAGATGCTGCCATCACATCAGCTGCTACTGAGATCAATGTGTGTATTGGAGGAAATGGCTGAAGGGGCACAAGCTAGGTTGTCATATTGATAAGGAGTTCCCTTCAAAGATGGCACCACTGATTAAGAAGAGCAACATAACTCAATGGTTACTCTATGAATCTGCATGAGACTGGGGCTTGGGTGAGGGCTAACTGGCTGAGGCTGACGACTGATTAAAGGCTGGTAGGCTGGAGGAAGCCACTGAATGCATTGGCCACAATTATATGGAAAATCACCATCTTAGAGAATGACTCCTCCAACATATCTTGCCAAAATGCATACCTTACATTTAATACAAAGAATATTTGTGCTTCTGTGAGGATAGCTAGCACTACTTCAACAGTTTTAATTAGGTAGTGTTCAGGCTGCATTGCTTGATTTGAGATCACGTGGATCAAGATGTACCCATACTCGATTTAGCTTTTCAGTTACAACTAACCCAGTCTAGATTGTTCTACCTTTTCAATGACTCACAGGTTTTCCATAGTAAGTCTGCACTTACTTTGTCTTAAAGGAAAATGGACGCTTCCTTCATGGATATATCAATGGGGGTACTGATTGGTCTCTTTTCATGTGGCATTTCCCTTTAATACATCTGACATTTCTCTTCCTATGCTGTTTATGCTCCATAGATGATTCTGTAGCATTTAAAACAAACATCTCTTTTACTCATTTAGTAGCAAGTTTTCAGTCCTAACACAGGAAAGGTTCATCAGTACTTACTATTTAGAAAGGAATTAAATTATAGTAATACTTAAAATAAGTTGTAATAGTTACACTTGCCATTGTACTGGTGTTTTATGTGCTGAATATGAGAGAACTTTTGCTTTGGATTTCTGTTCCCTTTCTTTAGCTATAATATTAATTTTTTTTCAGACGACATAGCATGGTGATCCAGTTTCCAGGCTACAGCTCTGCACGTTCATGTTTAGCTGTATTTACCATGTGACGTGTGTACTCATGGTACCTACAAGATGTCCATCCTACCTTCTCCCCCCTTCCTTTGATCTACAAAATATATTTTCAAAAATGATATTTCCATTCCATTTATAGCACAGTGGACCAAATACTGGACAATGGCTTGGCTTGTGTGCTCCCTGACTACTTCTCTTGTTATTGCATGTGTTGATGCCTAGAAAAAGTAATTAAAATTAATAAAACAATGCATAATTAACATGGCAGAAGACCAGATGCATTGAAACATTCCCCCAGCGTCAGGGCTCTGACCTGGTACAAATATAAGAGGAAAGCTCAGTCATTGAGAATATCACGGGTCCTTCCAAAGAGGACCTACATAAACACCGATAACACAATTACTAATATGTTTGTGGCAGTCGCTATGGTGAAAAGTGGTAGTTGATAAACACTGGAGACCAGTAAATTCGATATACGCACTTACTACAATATATCTGGTGAAATCGCCGATTGAATTCAATGGGGCCAGGACTTCACCTGTGAAATATGAGGGTTGTGTTTAAGTACTGTGTTCCACAGCAGCTCTGCAGAGCTCTGTCTGGCACAAACATAGTTTAAATGAGACTGACAAGGGTAGGTGAATTGCACAGCTAGTAATGCACAGAACTCCTGGCCAGGGTCAGAATTCAATAAATCAGACGAGCATCTGGCAGTAACCTTCACAACAGGAACCCTCTGTGCATACCCAACGCAAAAGTTGTGTAAATGTGACAAGAGAAAATTGATTTGACATAAGATCCCAGGGCCTCTCTCTCTCTCTCTCTCTCTCTCTCTATATATATATATATATAGTTTCTCACACTTAAAGAATATTAGCAGAAGCTCTATCAAGTTAAGGCTTATACCTGCCACTGTTGTTGAGGGTGTGATTGATCCTGAATTATTGCTGGACCCACACTGCTCTTAGGCAATTGTATATCAATAGTGTCCAGGAAAGCCTTTTTTTCCCATTTCTGGTTGGTCAGGAGATTGAAACAGTTTCCTGTAGCTACTGATCTTGCAGCCGTAACCGTGGTCTTTGTCACCTCCAGATTAGGCTACTGCAACGTGCTCTACACCTTAAATGAACTCAGAAATGGCTTGTGTGTGATTGCGGACAACTCACTTGAGTAAATGATGCATCTCCCTGGGACTACATGATACCAGTGTTCCACAACCTGCATGGGATGCTGGTTGGTTTTTGGAGACAGTTTAGGGCGTTGTTTTTTATCTGTAAAAGAAATGACCTGGGACCTGGCTTGGGACCTGTATTCCTGGCCGACTGCCTCTCTTACTATGTTATACCACCACCATTGTGGGCAGCGTAGGCACTAGAGTCCCCATAGTTTGGACTAAAGCTACCAGCATGCTATTCTCCAGGAGGGACCCCTGACTTTGCAATTTACTCCCCTCTCTTGCTCTGCAATAGCTCAGATCTGTTCACCTTCAGGGTATTCTGCAAGGTCCATTTAGGAGTGGGAGGGGCACCGTGAAGGTTGTATGTATGGGTGAAGCAAGTTCTTGTTGGGTTGATTTTATTTCTGTTTGGTTATTTTCTGAATACAGAGGGTATGAAAGCATCTGGCTTATTCCTTATGTGACTGAATTTTTAATTTACGTCAAAGCACCTAAAAACCAGGGTAGACATTTTAAAAATGTTTATATTTATTAGAAATCAAAATAAATATTGCAATAGCCAAAGTTTCCTAGCAAGGAGTCTCTGGCAGGGGCTGATTAAGTACCTGAGAAAGGACAGCTCCTAGCACTTCCCTAGCACTGCCAGCCAAGCTGCTAACTCTACAACTTCTCCACCCTTTATTTGACAAAGTCAAAACAGTGACTTGATCATGCCCTCCTCTTCTTAAGGCTTCCTGTTCTGGAAAGCATACCTTTCCCTGAACACAGATGGACTCAAGCATGTCTTTAAGTGCTGTCCTGAAACAGGGCCTATTGCATTTACACTCATCCAGTCAGGTAACAGAAATAATTCCTTGTGCCTAAAGTGATCAGTCACACCAGCAATGCAGGGTAATAACAAGTGGCAAGTACACATCCTGAACACAGATCCTGTATCCTGAAATATGTTCACATATAATATTTAATCATTACTAAGGCTATACTTAATTTGTGATATTGCAGAAATTGTGGATCCCGCAATATTAGGCTCCCCTAGCAATTTTGATTTTAATTAGCTTACTTGCATAGTCCACAATTTTGCATACATTTTGAGGTTTGCAACTCACAGTACAGTAGAATCCCATTTATCCGAGCTGATAGTGGCTGGGGCTCAAGCTGTCAGGCCTGCGCATTAATGACTGTAATATAGTTGCAGCAAAATGTCTGGTATCAAAAAATTTAGCAGGCATAAGATAATACTTGAGTGTTTATACTGTTCCAGCAATTTTTTCTTAAACAAAAAGGTCTTCTCTGGCTTTTCCAAATTCCCACAATTAATAAAGGTCCATTATTACTTTTCCGTGATTTTCCATATCTTGTCTGCAACTCAGCCACAATTATTTGACAATCATCCCACAATTCAAGTAGAGCCTTGAGTGTTACAAATAAACAAATTAATAATCAAAATATGTTTGTAACCAACAGACAGAAAAAAGCCAGCTTTACACCAGTGGGGAGAGAGAATGCCTTCATAAGGATTAGCAATAGAAAATGAAGAATGATCTGTGTGAGACAACAATAACGATATTCTGAGGACAATGTGCCACATGAATAAAAGATTCTAAATTAGGCTTAAGTAGATTTGGGATAAACCTTATAAAAGTGCATAAGCGATTAGGAGCTTGGAAACCTATTTCAGCCTACCAGTTATAATATATAATCCGTGTGCATTCGCTATTAGTTATTGCCACTGTATAGTCTGATTGCTGACTACTGATCTCTTTAATCATATGGAAGTCAATGAGACTCAGGCTCTTAAAAGTGCCTAATCCTCTTCAAATTTTTTGCCTGTCATGTAATTACTTCAGTCTGCACTAATAGATTCAGTGAAGCAGGCAAGGGCTCTGTTGCATTTTGCTTTCTGCCCTAAACCAGACAAAATATTATTCTGTATGCTAATGGGTTATTGTTAAGTATCCCATTGCTTTGCCATTGAACTGAGCCACAGGGATAGTCTTGCCTGAAGGTTGCTGACTTTGCCTAGTTTAATCAGGCACAGAAGCCAGCTGAGAAAAGTAAATTTTCTAATTTTTCCAGAGGATGTAATTTATCCTATAAACGCATCAAGACTAATATGCTGCTTTTTTATGATATAACATATTATATGTATGCATATTGTATGCATGTTCTTTGTCTGCTATTTTAGAGATAGAGAGCTATACTCAATCCAGAACTTACTAGACCCAGGGACCTTAACTGTGAAGCATCACAAGAGGAACGAAAGGCCAAATTTTGAAAGGTATTTAGGAGGCTGAAGATTCAGATAGGTGTCTAGTAGAAGTTTCAAAAGCACCTAACCTGCTTAGGTGCCTTTGAAACTTCCACTGAGCATCTGTCTGAAACTTTAGCCTCCTGAACACCTTTGAAAATCTGCCCCAAACTGCTTAAGCTGCATCCGCTCGTAACGCTAAAATCAGACATAATGTACGTTATGTGTAACATCTGATTACCTTTTCTGTCTGTTCCTTATGAAGCACCTAGCACTGGCCAATGTCAAAAGACTGGATACTGGGCTGGATGGACCTTTGGTTTGACCCAGTATGGCTGTTCTTATATTCTTATAGTCTTATTGATAAATCAACCTGAATAAATGTTAAATGGTGTAAATTAAAGAAAGGCAGGACTGTAGCCATAACAGCAACCAACAAGGGTGTGTAAGAAGGTAGAAACTAAAGCAGCTTGATCTCTTTGTCATACACCTTCTGTAGTGGGATCTACAAACCCCATACTGAGCATAGACAGAGGGGGAGAAGAATCTCTCCTGTTTACAAGGAAGCAGCTTGATCACACCCCCACACAGCTGCCAGAGCTGCAACCAACAGAGGAAACAAGACCTGCTATAAAGGAGAGAGTACAGAGGGGGAAGGACAGGCTGAAAGGCCTGGGACAGCAAAGGGGCGATACCCCTGTACGAGGCTGCCACCACAAACACAGCCATGAGACTGAAGCAGACTGCTAGATTTAATTAGAGGTGAGGGTCCAAGAACTGCCCTGACTCAGATTAAGCTAAGGTGGGCCAGTCAGGAGAAGCAAAGACCCCCCCAATAGACCATGCTGGGAGACGGTGATGCCTTTTCATACTTTCTTACTTTTGCTGCTACAAATCTTTCCTCTTGCTTCCACATTTTGAGCCAGATCCTTTCCTGGACTCCTGCCACTTTGTGCTACTCTGGTGAGGCAAAGGGGCTAGAAAACATCCTCATCTAAATGATTAAAAAGAGCCCACAGAGAAATTGTGGCACTAACATGTTACATGATAAACTTAGTACTTTTCAGTTGCATTGTTTGCTATAAATGCTTTGGTGCAGGGACCTTATATTCATATAGGTCTGTAAAGTGCCTAGCAGGCAGTTGGTGCTTTAAATAAAGGCTAACCTTGATAGTAGATATATAGCCAGTTAACCAGAGGACATAGGAGTAAATTTCCAGGGGATAACTACAAAACCAAGAGATAATGAAATGTGGTGTCTGCTAACACTTGGTTATTTTCACATGATCTAGTTCACTGTAGATACGGTGAATAGTATTGTGATGTATTGTCAATGATGCCAAGGACTTGACTATACAGAATATTAAGTTCCATAGCATGGCTTTTATTCTGCAGTGCAATATGAAAATGCTGCTCCCTGTGTCCATGTGGAATCCCATGAAAGTCTGGCAGGGTTCCATGTTATCGAATTGCATTGCAGGATCAGGGCCTAAAAGAACAATTCATTGTCAAAATAAACTGCATATACTTTATTTCTCGGATCACATTCCTGTTCTCTGTTGCTATGTAGTACTAAAAACAAAGAAGGAAGACACGTACGGACTCATGTGGGGAGATAACATACTCTGACCACATTTTTGTTTCCCACTCATTAAGCTACCACAAACTGATTCTGGATGGTTCATCCTTGTGATAATACACGAAACAGAGAGAATATGAGCAGGTTTTCAAAAGCTGCTTAGCTATATTGACTCAAAGGGAGCAACAATAACATAAACAAAATTATTTTGGCTACTAAACTGAAAAACAGCTGTACAACTACCATCAAACTGACTTTTTGATAAAGGGACTTTTCCTGCAGAGTCATATTTCCCAAGATATGGCATGACAAATGATTATCACCAGATATTTGTGCATATAAAAAGATGCACTGCCCCTTAATTGAGGATCAGCTGGTGTACAGGTAGGCTTCAATGGTGACTTTCTCCATAAATCTTGAATCCTAAACTAACGCACATACCAACACATACAGCGGTCAACTACTGTTTCTAGCTTATTATTATTTATTATTATTAATTAATTTTGGGGGGAGGGTTAGAATTCTTTACTTATGTACAAGGAGAATACATTGAATCACACGGGGAAATCCTAAAATGCTGAACGTAAATATAGCCAAACTTTATTTCTTTTTTGCTGTTCTTCTTGGAGTAGCTTAGTTTTAAATAATTTTTTAAATACCAAACTTCTGGTAAAAAGAGTGGCTATTGAGCTTCTGTGTTTCAAGATCTGTTTTGTAATTAAGCAGAACTGTGTACAGGATTCTGAGTCAGTAGACGGTCATTCTCCAAAGGATTGGGTCATCAGTATAATTCAGATAAAACTTTCAATGTTTGGATGCTTTAAATGAAGCTTATCTGAACTATCTCACCTTCTGGAATGGAATACATTTTAGGAGACAGAAAAAAGTCAGCAAGTTAATGCTTGATATTAAACGAAAACTTCTGCCTTCAGCTATCAACGCTGCTAAATTTAAACCAAACCCATGGGTTTGCATGAGTATAATTTATGGTGAGGATTTGGACCTAAATTTTCAAAAATGGCCACCACATTTCCACAGGCAAATCTTGCTAAAATTATGGGTATAAATTTGAAGGCCTGCTTGAAGCTATTTTGAAAATTGATACCCTGAGAAACACAGACACTATGTAGGACAGAGGATGGGAGGTTTGTAGATTGATTATCAACCACCTCTGACAATAGGTGGGCCAAACTGAAGTCTGAGTATTTGTTAGGATGCTCAATAGCTACAAAATGGTGCTAAAGACTTTCTCTCAGCTGCATGGAGAAGCAGAGGCCCTGTGTCTTTTTAATTTCTCCAACACCAGTTTTTTGTTACTTCTTCTAAAATGAGATCAAATTTGTCTGCTCTAGAATTTGATAGGACCTTGCACTTCCAACTCACAGAATTTATATCAGGAGCTATGGAAGGAATTGTTCTCTCAGAATAAGACACTGAAGAATTGACTAGGTGCATTATAGGCCTTTTTCAAATCCCAATGAAGTCAACTGCAAAATTATTATTGACTTTGATGGGTTTTGCAGAAGGCCATGTGGGGAGGAGGGGGCTGGGGTGTATGACAGAACAAGAGCAAGCAGAGAAGAAGGCATCAAGCATGACACTGCTAAATGCATCAAATGGAAGAGGTAGACCATTGGTCCAAATCGTAAAAAAAAATTGAAAATAACTTGTGCAATTCCATAGATTAAAAAAAATTGTTTAAACAAAGCATGCTTTTACCCTCCTGCCCTACAGCCCAAGACTATCACTTGTTGGGGCAAGGACTGAATTAGGCAGCCCTAGAACTGTGTGTGTGTATCAGAAGGCCCCAAGCTCAGGTTCTCCACCCACACCCGTATCTAGTCACCGGCCTGTTTAGTTAGTAATAGGAGATGTGACTAAACAGTATGGTGCAAACAGGTACTTTTATTTAACAAAACACAGGTGTATAGATAATAAGGACCCCAACTTAACTATCAATAGTAAAACAAACTCGGTTGTCAACAGATAAAATGGGCTTCGAGCCAGAACCCAAAAGTCCTTACAGAAACACTAGAGGAAATAAAGCAAGAAACAAACTTAATCACACTACCATACCTCGATGACAGGAGAAGCAAGTAGGTGGACACCATGGTGATCAGGAACCAGACACAGGACTCGGGACAGGATCGCAGGATGCAGGACAAGGACCTCAGGGCCAGGCACTCAGGAACCTTGTAAGTAGATGATGATTTGTCTTCCTTCTGCTGCCTTCTATTTTTGACATGCCATCATGAGTGAGGTTTGCGGATGAGTCAAGTGATATTATAGGTGTGTGTGTGTGTCAGATCTGGAAATCAGGTGAAACCAGTCGCTGTCTACAACCTGGATCTATTCTGGCTCTATCCCAGCAGCTGTGTTTTATGTGGGCTACTGGACCATTCCTACTACCTGCTGGTCGTACCACACACTCTCTCTGGCTGGAGACCAC
Organism: Natator depressus; assembly: GCF_965152275.1. Taxonomy (NCBI): domain Eukaryota; kingdom Metazoa; phylum Chordata; order Testudines; family Cheloniidae; genus Natator; species Natator depressus. The sequence continues at coordinate 64,773,824 of NC_134236.1, forward strand.
CGACCATCAAGCACCACAGTAGTAAAGATAGCGGCTTGGCTACTGCATCTGGCACTCCAGAGAGGCAAACAGCCCTGAGGGGTGCATGAACACCCCTATTGATGGGCAGATTTTAGTCATGTGACTACTCCCTTTTCCCACACTTTCTGAAAAGGGTGCCAATAGTGGCATAAAGAAGGGGCTAAACATGGAGGCCAACAACAAGAAGTTAAAAACCAATGTGAATGTGACCAACATGAAAACTATAACTGAAATTCTTCCCCAACACACTCAATAGCTCTCACAGGAGTGTGCCTAAAGAAACATTTTTTTTAAACTTCTCTGAAGGGCCTTGTGCAATTCTGCCCCCCAGTTTTATCTAGCCTGTTTTGTGTGTCTCCAACTGTCTAGACTGATTGATAAGTGGGTATCCTATGCTGGCCTTATCAGAACAAGATTTCCTAGGTTTGAAGTCAATGGGACTGCTCTCCTGCTTAAAGTGTAGTGTGTGATTAAAGTGTTTTGCTGAATAGGGATGAACCACTGAATCGGACCATGATGAATTGTACTATGCCTGTAGCAACCAACTGTGCTTCAGTCTCCAAAAGTTTGTTCAAACAAAAGCCCTTATGTCTCTTCACTTTCATCCAATTTATTGATGGCTTTTCTGTTAGGATGTAACTAGATCTGAGTGAAATAATTGGTAGTAGCAGCCTGAAGTTATGGGGAAAAACAGATTTTATTTTCCTACATAAAAAGACAGAACATGGATCAGATTGGCTGAACATCCAGAAATTCTTTCCATCTGATCACTGTATTTGCCAGCCATTCTGGGATATCTCTTTTCAGAACAATGATGTCTTGTGAAACGATCTAGCTTCAGTAGAGACAGATATTGTTTCCAATAGAAGGGGTGTATTTTTAAAATGTTCTATATTTAGGGATTTTTTTAATTTCAAAATAATCAGAGATTCTTTATACCTTACTAGTAGTCACCCTTGAAGATGTCTAATTTTTTCATGGGGTATCATTGTATTCTTAGCATTTAGTATCCTTTTTGGAGTGCATCAGATCTTACCCAAGTTACTGATCTTGTAAATTTTAAAAATATAGAAAAAAAGCCAACCAACAGTGTGAGGATTGATAAATAAAATATTGCCAAGCTATATGGGTAAAGCAAAGGGCTGTAGACACATTCAGGTCTGTCTTTTTTGATGTGGGTAAAGCAAAAAAATTTAGTCGTTGACTATCTTTGTAGAGGGCAATTGCCAGAACTATAATTTGCACACATAAGTAGCTCATTAATAATGAAATTGAGAGGGAAAAAATAAAAGTGATGTAATGACTATTTCATTTTAATAGCTCAAAGATTTGTTTAAAACTTAGTTGAAAACGGAAGAGTTTTAATAGTATCTTCAAAGGTTCTCTAATACCTCTCTGTTTGAGGTTGGTTTTTGTTTGGTTGGTTTTGGGTTGGTTCTTTGGGGAGTGGGGGTGTTAATGGCATAGCTGATACCAAGAGAGTCAAAACAGGTAACAGTGTTTATTTAGTATATTTGATGTTCTCTATAGAGGCTGGTGGTGGAAACACAGCTTTGTTACAGTCTTCTGTGCTACGCTCGCAGCATTTAGTCCCAAAAATGCAGGAACAGATGGGAGCGTCTGGAGAGATTTTCCCTGCGGATGTATAGTGAATCCTAAACTTTAATAATTAGAGCGGTTGTCAATGGGAATAAAAACGTCAGTATATAAAGGCTACATATATGCTGCATTTAAGAAGCAAAAATTATTTGCCATCTGGAGAACTCGTAGCTGGACAGTGTTTGCATGTTGAAATAGCCATAAAATGGAAAATCTGAAATTTTTTTAAGCCATTGGCAGTGGAATGTGTCAACGTGTCCTTTTTGGAAATTCATTTTTGTGTCAATAAACATCCCACCTTCCAGAACCCAAGGCTGGGAGACTCTCTTCTTCTAAATTCAGAAATGAAAAAATGTAGATCTCTTCCTTTTGACTGGCAGGAAAACCACTTTTAGCCATAGCTGCCTTATGCCCCCAAATGATTTCTCCTGACCTCCTAGTTCAGGACACCTGTTACATTTGAATAGCTTACTTAGTAGCTAATGAGATAACACCTTTAATATTTAACAGTCATTAACAAGCTTTTATGAGTTGTTGAGCAGCAAAAGTATACTTGCCTCTGTACTGGACACAGAAATGACATTGGGATCTAATTCTGATTTCACTGTCATTAGCTGTAGAGTGGGGTACTGCCACTGACTTCAGTGGAATTATTCCTGATTTGCACCTGTGTGAGATTAGAATCAGGTCTATAATCCCTCCATCAGAATGGTTTACAATCTGAGTTAAACTGGCTTTGGCAAAGGCCTCCTGGCTTTGATCTCAATATCCCACTTCCTCAAGGAACTCTTGATTTTTTTTCCTCACTGTTTTATTCCCAAATTAGAGTTGTTGGTAGCTTAGTTTGCTCATCCAGATCTCCCAGTCTGTCACTTTGAAAGGAATGGAGAAGCTGAAAGCAGAGGGACCTGGCCAAATGCAGGAGAGACAGCTCACCTGTCAGTTTGCCCCACTGCTTCAGCCAAGGACCTCTCTAGTCCAGTTGTCTCTGTATTACAAGAGAGATTGAGGAGGAGGAGAAATCATGGAGACAGTTCCCAGAATGTCACGATTAGGGTGGTGGGGCACGGAAAGTGAAAAATCACAAAGGTCCCCAGCAGTGGAGTAAATAGGGGATAAGGAAGGAATGTCCAGGTGTCCAATGCAAAAATAATGGGGAGAGGAATTGCTAGCAGGATGCCAGCACTTCACTAGACACCTTGGCACAGTTTTGTGTCATCTGATTTCTAGAGCTACAAACGAAGCATACATGCAAAAGTTCCTCTTGTTTTCCTGCCTGCTTCAACTATACCATATGCTGTCAGAAAGGGAATCCAAAAGAGAAGTTTTACCTCAAAGGACCTTAAACTATATGTAACCTGTTTTCTTAATCCATGTGTCTATAAGCTTTATATAGGGCTAAGGATAAACAAACTAAGATGCGCTCAATGATCTCCACAGCAAATCCTATCAGAATATTATTGAAGAGCTCTGCTTTAGGCATAAGGAGCCCATCTAACCTGAGTACTTGAAATATACTTAAGCTGCTATGATTTAGTGTTAGCAGCTTTTCCATAGGAAAGGTGATATTTTAACTGGCAATTTCCAATTACAAATAAAATTGTGAGCTGGAATTCACAAAATTCCTGTGAAAACAAGAGAGGAAGCCTTCTCCTAGCTTGAAACTGAATGTGGAAAAGACATTAGATATTGTCATCATCTGAATCGAAGCCCGATATCTTTACCCGGTGACTAATGTGGAAAAACAGTGACTTAACGGGTAAAAATAATGTCTGTAAGAGCAGTCTTCGGCTTTTTATTTCAGCTCTTCAGGATCTGGAACTTTAGATACCCAAGTGAAGTGTATAAGTGGAAAATACAGCATCAAACTGCTACTGTTAAAAGAAAATAGGTTAGGATTGATTTTTCTGGTCAACCGTTTACACATTCCTTGCTAATTTTAAGCAGAAAAGTGTTACTGTGTGTTAGAAAAATATAAAATCAATGTTCTATTTTCTGAGGCTAAACAGCTCTTTGGGAGACAGGTGAGTTGGTGGGAAAGGGAGAAAAGAGAGTGATACCATACTATACATGGGCATAGTTGAGAGTCTCAAAGATTCAGGTGTCTGGATAAGCTTTAGATATGCTGTCATAAATATAAAGGGAAGGGTAACCACCTTTCTGTATACAGAACTATAAAATCCCTCCTGGTCAGAGGCAAAACCCTTTCACCTGTAAAGGGTTAAGAAGCTAAGATAACCTTGCTGGCATCTGATCAAAATGACCAATGAGGAGACAAGATACTTTCAAACCTGGGGGGGGGGCGGGGGGGCAAAGGGTCTCTCTGTCTGTGTGATGCTTTTGCCGGGAACAGATCAGGAATGCTCTTCAGAACTCCTGTAAAAAGTTAAAAGAAAAGGAGTACTTGTGGCACCTTAGAGACTAACAAATTTATTTGAGCATAAGCTTTCGTGAGCTACAGCTCACCGATGAAGTGAGCTGTAGCTCACGAAAGCTTATGCTCAAATAAATTTGTTAGTCTCTAACGTGCCACAAGTACTCCTTTTCTTTTTGTGGATACAGACTAACATGGCTGCTACTCTGAAACCTGTAAAAAGTTAGTAAGCAATCTAGCTAGAAATGTGTTAGATTTTCTTTTGTTTAATGGCTGGTAAAATAGCCGTGCTGAATGGAATGTATATTCTTGGTTTTGTGTCTTTTTGTAACTTAAGGTTTTGCCTAGAGGGATTCCCTATGTTTTGAATCTGATTACCCTGTAAGGTATTTACCATCCTGATTTTACAGAGGTAATTCTTTTACTTTTTCTTTAATTAAAATTCTTCTTTTAAGAACCTGATTACTTTTTCATTGTTCTTAATATCCAAGGGTTTGGGACTGTGTTCACCTATGCAAATTGGTGAGGATTTTTATCAAGTCTTCCCCAGGAAAGGGGGTGTAGGGCTTGGGGGGATATTTTGGGGGGAAGACGTCTCCAAGTGGGCTCTTTCCCTGTTCTTTGTTTAATATGGTTGGTGGTGGCAGCATAGGGTTCAAGGACAAGGCAAAGTTTGTACCTTGAGGAAGTTTTTAACCTAAGCTGGTAAGAATAAGCTTAGGGGGTCTTTCATGCAGGTCCCCACATCTGTACCCTAGAGTTCAGAGTGGGGAAGGAACCTTGACATATGCATCCACATTTTATGGTGGCTATCCAAATTTAAACTTCCAAACTTTTTAAACTTTAACCATCAGGCTTGGTAAAGTTTCAATACCTTACTCAAGAAATAACAAGAGGAAAGTTCACACACTCATATAATTCTTTAATATTATTTCCTAACAATCTCAGAAGAAATGCCAAGTGTTTTCAGATGGCATCATAGAGTCTATGCTTCATATAGTGAACACTGTGAATAAGTGCTGCCACCCAAGTAACAATCCTATTTGTTGACAATCCTATACCAAAGACCATTAAAATCAGGGGAAAGACTTCCATTGACTTCAGTAGGTTTTGGGTTAGGCATTTGGAACCTAAGCAGAATGTAGTCAACAAGATGAGTACCAGTTGTAGGTTAGCATATATTTGTTAAATTAAATGTATGCTACACTGGAGTTTAAAAGAATACAAAAGTATTACGGTAAATAAATAGAAACAATTGTGTACTACATTGCAGAGTTGTAATTAGGAAATGTTTGCATACTTTTTCTCACAATAGAAATTGTTGGCATCTTGGAGAGACCGAAGTTACAAAGAGTCTTTGCAAATAATCCTGCCTTGGAATTCTGAACTACTTCTCATTAATGAAGAGGAAGTTGTGGTATCTCTGGAACCTTGGAATGCTGGGCTGCTGTCACAAGTGGTTTTAATTATTCCCACTGAAGAACATGAGACAAATCCTGGTCCTGTTGAAGACGATGACAAATCCTCGAGTTTGGTCCTATGAATCTACTTTTCTCTTGATTACCTCTACCTAGCTTCTCGGAAATCAGATTGTGCTTTAGCAATATTCTTTGATTTCCCATGAAGGATGATATTATTATTTGTTACCTCTAGTTATTGTGCTAGGAGTGGTACAAACATACAAGATGAGTTTTATAGAATTAAATAATGAGCTCTGTATAACTTTTACTTTTGTGTTTAATAGTTTATTTTGTTTCAGTTAATGTCTTTCTTCTAGTTCTCACCTCTTTGATTTTTACTCTTTTCTATATACACAATAAAGTGTAATCCCCAGTTAGAAAAACTCCTGCTTAACCAAACCTCAGTAATATCCATGAGGTTGTATTGTACTCTGCACTGTATTCTGGTTTTCTCACATCTGAACCAGCTGGGTAGGGGAAATCTTCACTCCAGGTTCAATAGTGAAGAGGGAGGATGTGAGACAGTTTATAAAGGTCCAGTAGTGGCCCTCAAAACCAGAACTACCTCAATAAACCAGGACTTTGGGTCACCCTGTGTTATTCTCTCACAACTAATGGTGGGCTCCATGTTGAATAAACATACAATTAGTGAGACATGTTTGTGTTTGGGTAGGCCTTGTGCTACTTTGCCCTAAATTCAATATCTTGTGCCAAGTTATTCCTTTATTAGGTCACAGGGTTGTGCAATCCTTTCTCATTCAATAGGTAGTTGGTTAAGAGTTCTTGGAGCCAAAAGTGATTGGCCAGCTGGTGCGGGAGAGTGTAGAAAACAACTTTAGAGCAAATGAGTGTTCTTCTTTTTGTATGTTAGAAATGATGGACCTGATTCTGCTCTCAATTATACTGGTTTCAAACTGGTGTAACTCCATTGATTCCAGGCATTACTCCAACTTACACATGTCGATGTGCAAGGAGGATCAGGCCCAATATGTGACTTTTTGAAGCTTGCAATGTTAATGTGAAACATAAAATGATTCCCTGGCTGGATGTGCCTTGCTAGGACAAGTACTGTAGTACATAGAAATACTAGTATAATGCTTTTCAAACTGTGGCCCAGAGAACTGGTGATATGGGGAACAGTTGCTAGTCACATGCTGCTGGTTGTGCCTCTTTCTTTATAGCCTTTCTCTACAGATGCCCTGGCTCTTGAGTGAAGTACATGTGTTCCAGCAGCAGCTGTAGAAGAGGAGGTCTAACCTAGCACCTTTCACAAGGGGCTCTTGCAACCCCAAGAGGAGAACAGGACATGAATACATAGCTCTCAGGGGGACTAAGACAGCCAGTAGACACAGTCTTGGGGCTGGAGGCCAGGGCTTCATCAGTGAGACATGACAGGAGGGTGGAGGCAGAAAGCAAGGGCTGAAAAGTGATGAAGGAAAAGCAAGTGACTGGACAGGGAGGGGATGCTGCAGAACAAGGAAGAGAAGTATAAGTGACTGGATGGAGGGGGGGAAGCGCCAGGTAGTAGGGTAGAGAGGAAGTGTTGGGTAGCAGGGGCAGGGAATAGCAGGAGAATAGGCAGAGAAAAGGCGCTGGGAGCAGGGGAGGCTGGAGTAGACATGCAAGGCAGAGGAGAGAAAATTAAACAAAAGTGAGATAGTGGGGTTAGTTTGGGGGGAAAGGAAACTGATTTGATTCTGAAGTTTCTGAAAGTTCAGTAACTCACCAATGCCAGTATTGGCCACACGGCCAGTGAACAGGATCGGGATGGGAGTGCTGAGAGGGGACGTGGTCCCTGAGACAGTTTCTCTCTGAAGAAGTGGGCCACATTATAACATGTACTAAAGCTGGCACAGGGGACACAGAAGGGCAATTTCACACACCCATCATGTGCCAGCTCTGGGAAGGCCTCCTTGGGCAACTCCCATTAACTTCAATGGCAGCTCCACGTGTGGGAGGCCTGCAGGAGCCAGCTGTTAACTGCAAGGGCTCAAACAGAAATTTGAAAAGAAAAACCAAGAATGGGTCAGTCATTTGTATTCTAAATGTAAATGTCAAGGACCCACTGGTGCAGCCTGCCCCAAACCCACCGGCTGCAGAAACTCACGCTCTGTGGTTCAGTTCCTATGCTTCTGGATTGAAAATCACCTTTAATGCTTGTTCTTGGCAAAAACGATGTCCAGGCTGCACGATCCAGCTCTGTGACCTCATGCACGTGCTAGGCTTCTCTCCAGATGCTTGCTTGCTGCCAGGCTTTAATTTGAAGCAACAAATCCAACCAGCAAAGGAGAGTGTAATAGTTCCTCATGGAGAGTCACAGGAGAAATGTAGCATAGACAAAGGCTGTGCAGTGAGATTTTTGGTTGGCTTTGCCTGCTATTTTCTAACCTGTGCCTCAAGCAGCATTTCATTACCTGAAAACAGCCAACCCAGCTGCTGTGTGAGGCTCTCTAAGGCTCCAGTGCTGCGAATGACTTCACAGGGGCAGATGGAGTCTGTTGGCTTCCAGGAGCCTTCAGCAGTTACTTTCCCTCTGATTCTCAGCTGAGCAAAGCTTTTCAGAAAGAAATCTCTCCCCCCTTCACCTCCCTCCCAGCTCCTGACAAGTTATACTGATCTCCTGCCTGCACCAGTTCTCCTGGGGGTATTTCAATACATCATCTCAGATTGATTTGAGATGTGAAACACTAATCACCCTTCTGCTTTTGAGTATGATAAGGTGACATCAGTGTCTGGCTAGCCCAAGAGAGATTAGGTATGTATGCCTCTTAGCTCGGATTGTCCAAAAGAGCAGAGGATTTTAGAGTCAAAAGAGCTAGTGTGAATTAACTTTCTGACGTGCTTGGAGGGTTCATAGTGAGAAAGTATGTTCAACATTTGCTTGTCCTGGCTTCAAATGACCAATAAGGTGTTTCCAAAGATTACACAGAAATATTCCTGATATGGCGCCCTCGAAACTTCATGTCAAACCCAATCCTGTGCATCATCCAGTGCCCTCAGCTTCCACTGATTTGGGTGTGGATTGCGCTCAGTACCTTGCAGGGCTGGGCCCTGTATAAGCAAACTGAGGTGGCTGACAGTCGTAGCAAGATAACAAAAGGAGGCACTTCTGATGCAATTTGTGTGGGTATTGTAAACTGCCCGGACACTCAGCAGCGATCAGTTGGATCATACATGAACTGTCAGGTGCCTTCATACTAGGAGGAGCTAAAGGTTTCTGAACCATCTCAGCCAATATGTCACGTTTTAGGAAGGGGAGGAACTCTGAGAGGAAGAACATAAGCAACTTTGTACAACAAAGATGATAGGTGCTTCTGGATGAAGAGTTCTCATTGACAAGACCTTTTTTACAAAGCTAAAGACAGCAGTGCAGTCTTACTAACCTGAGAGGATTTGACAATAGGCAGCGATTTGATGATCATTGCTAAGAGCCAAATGCCTTTCAGGCAATGTGAAAAAAGGTAAATCAGGGGTGAAAGTCCTTCTGTCCCTTCACTGGTTACATGAAGACGGAATAAATGACAGTGGGAAAGCCAAAGAAAAATGAATCACTTTAATTTCCCATTTGTCAAGGGATTGGGTTATCTTTCCTTACATTAATTTGATGTCAAGGCTTTTTTTGTTTATTGTATAAATATTTTTCCAGTAGGGCTTGTCTTTTACAGGATGAAAAATATCAGTGGTGCAAAAGTGATTGATTTATGGTTAAAGACACTTTGGAAAGTTTTCGGTTCATTTTCCTTTGATTTCCTAATTCTCAAATTCAAAGGGAAAAAGCTGGGATTTGGCATGCAGTTGTGAAAGGAAAAAAGACACTCAGTGAAAGGATCAGACTACAGAGAAAAACGTGCAGAAATCTTGGACCTTAGAGGATCAAAGAATGTGACAAACTTGTTCTTGCTTTGCTGTTAGGTCCTATGGGCCAAAATGTGCCTTGTTTCATTTATACCTAAAGGAGGGGAACGGAGAAACAAAAATAGCTCCAAAAGTTTCACTTCAGTGGATCTTCTGGGTCTCTCTCTCTCTCTCTCTCTTTCAAAGGAAATAAATAAAATAGGACTAGTGCATACTAATTCCGCAGTTCTTGGGGCTCAACGGGGAAGCTCCAAGAGAGTCAGATGCTACACTGCTCCTCTGGCCCTACTTCCTTCCTTGCAGCATGGAATAGTTATAGAAGCCATTCTACTGTTGGTCATTTTGTGCCTGGGCAAAATCTACCACACTGATTGGATGCAGGCACAGGGCCAAAGTTAAGGTTGCTTACAGAAGCATTAACCTAGGTAGACCTATCCACCGCTGAAGGGGAGGACACCATGGATGGTACTGTCCTCCTGAAGGGTGTCAGAGAAATGCACAGTGTCATTGTCAAGCCATGCAAATTTTTGGCTCCACTGAAATGGGGCTCTCCTCAGCATGAGTAAAGGTGGCAGTCTCAGGTCCATGGGCTACCATTCAAATTGGGATTTTGTCAGTCACATGCTCAGCTAGTAATCTCTGATCTGTTTTTAGCTCCATAGTGCTACAAGCAATAATGTAACTATGCAATCCCAAGAAGTGCATCCCAGAACACCAAAGTGTTGCAGAGCAGCCTGTCAATAGAAGGCACTTGGAAGCACCACCTTCCCAACTCACTCCACTATCTGCTAGCTGAATTGGCAGCGGCTCTGAGCGGTACTGCTGGAAGACTCCCAGCAGCCCTGTAATACGCTCTCAGATGCCTCACCGCCTTCAACTCCAGCAACTCCCCCTGCCAGCCCCTGTGCCTGTAACTCTCTTCTCCCTCACCTACAGCTCAGGTTACTACAAGCCAGTACAAGCTCCTTCCCCGTAGAGCCCCTTCCCTCCGTCCCTGGCCCCAGAGCTCCCTCCCATCCTCTGGCCCAATAGGAGCTGGATGGAGCCCTGAAAGTGTTACAGCTGCCTATTGTGGCAATGAACAAGCTCAGAGGGCTAGATTCATCTCTGTGCCAGAGCACAGCCCAGCACAGGGAGCAGTGGGGAGGGCAGCTTAATTTCCCATATCCTTGAGCTGCTTGGGCCCTGGGGCAGGTTAGGCTAGAATAGCCCTAAAGGCTGCCTTAACTCATGGCACTGTACCTGTATCTGGAGAATCCCAGGGTATTCATGGGCGTCCAGGGCCAGCTGCATGGTGGTCCTTTGCCTGCACACCTATTCCAGCCCCAGCTCTCCTCCCCAGCCTCCTGCAGGTTCATCTTCTTAAGAGCCCTGTTTCCAGGGATGACTTCTGCCCACAGCTGCTTGGGGATCTCCAAGGAAAAAGTGATACAGAGGTAGGCTATTGTGACATGCTATACCTCAAAATAACACCCTGTAAGCCCCGCAAAGTCATCATTGGTATATTGTGGTGATGTTTAATACAAAGTATGCTTTGTAAGGTACCATATGAAAGGTCATGATCTGCTGCAACTCATTGTTCTGCCAAAAATATGTATATCACAGGGTGTACTAAATGATGAGATTTTGCTGTATAGTTGCTATTGAAATATGTTATGAGTTTGAGAGACACCCGCTGCTAGGTCTCCAGGGACAACAAAGGTGGTGACCCACACCCAAATGGGTGCTAGGCGACCATCATGAGCCATTGACCAGCAAGGGAATTGTAAATAAGAGATTTACAATTCTATAAGACACAGTTATGCAAGCACCACACAATGGGGATTGCTCAACTCTGACTCAGCAAGGCCCACCAGGACATACCTGGGCACAGTATCTTCTCTAGTACAGAAATTGAGCATATAAAATAAGGCACAATGGCACCAGGCGATCACCTCTCACCTCCTCCACCTTCGCTGAAGGCAACAAGAGCTCTGGGAAGACAAAGACTTTGAACTGAGGAGACTCGTCCGAGGCCAAGAAGGAAATTCAGCCTGTGTATTAAGAACTATAACCTACCTGCAACATCCAGTGGGGTGAGAAAAGCTTCAAATCTCGCATAGTCTGAAAGTTTAGGATTCAGAATGAGTGTTTACTTTTTGTTTTCTTAGGTAACTATCTCTGACCATTATATCTACCACTTATAATCACTTAAAATCTATCTTTCTGTAGTTAATAAACTTATTTTAATGTATTCTTACCAGTGAGTTTATCTAATGTGCTTGAGGACTGCTCAGATTACAAAGGCTGGTGTATGTTCGCTATCCTTTGACAAAGGGGTAAACTAATTAATGAGCTTGCATTGTTCAAAAGAAGGTCGTGAGCAGTGCAAGACAGTACATTTCTGGGGTGCAAGGCTGGGAGCTGGGGGGCGGGTTGCTAGTGTCTCCCTCTGTATAGTTCATGAGTGGCTTAGGCTTTGTGTCTACACTACCAAGTTTTGTCGACAAAATTTATGTCAACACCCAAAAGTCGACAAAACAAAAATCGCCAAAGGAAGTTCACACTTGCTCCCTCTGTCAACAGATCTGTGCACATTGTGGGCACCATCATCGACAGTGTGAATAATGCACTGTGGGTATGTATCCCACAGTGCAGTGTAATGGGAAGATGGAGCTGATCGCTGCGCACCTTGGGAGGATTCCCTCTGAGTTCTCCCACAGCCTTCTCAGCTGCCAGGAGCAGCATCATGAGTAGCTCTGTGAACTCTCCATGCTGAGGAATGTAAAAGCAGCGCAGCAGTCTCTCCTCCCCTTCTCCCTGCAACACCAGACTGCCTGCCACTGTGTTCCTAGTGCAGGGCAGAACAGGAGCATTTGCTCTTTGTTCCCCAAAGGGAGCAGCACACTCAGCTGTCAGATACTTCCTGCAGCTTTGAAAGGGGAGGGGCACATGCCTGCAGGGCAGCAGAGATCAAAACACTGAGCAGAGGGATCAGTGGGATATTGTGGGATCCTGGCGGAAGCCAGTTCTGTCGACAAAACAAACAGCAGTGTCTCTACTGGCTCTTTGTCGGCAATAAAGGGAGGGGAAAAGAAAAAAGTCTCTCGTGGGGTGGAAGTTTTTTATCACTGAAACCAGGCGTTTTTCCCGACAAAAGTCTTATTTCAGTGTGTATGCTCTCACTGTTCTGTCGCCAAAAGGCAGGTTTTGGTGACAAACTTGGTAGTGTAGACAAAGCCTAAGAGAGCATTCATGCAATTTAGCTGGGTGTGTCTTTGTATGCAGATGGCTGAGTGATAACGGCACCTGGAAAGGTTTAAGGCTTGTCTCTAGCAAAGCATCGTGAGAGACAACCCAGGCTGGAGAGTTAAGGGAGCACAGTGGTCCCACAGTTCCAGGTTGTATCCCTGGGATCCAGTCACAGCTGTAGCTTCTTTTCTTCAGGATCTCACTGGGTCAGAGGGAAGGGAGAATGTGGGATTCCTCACCCTGGTCTGTCCAGTCTCCACCCCTGGACCAACAGAAAATGAAGCAGGCCCCATCTTGTATACGAGGGAGAATGATCTATGGACCGGGGATCCAGAAAGTGGGGGAAGACAGTAACAATAATCTAGGCCAGTGAGAGAACTAGCTAATTTGTGACTGGATTTGACATATCTCTGATTATCTGAGTAATTAGCTGTGATAAATTTTCCAATAGGTCTATACCATTGCTTTGTTAAATTTTTAGTATTTTTACTTTTGTCTACATTTAAGAAAACTGGGTCTAAATTTTTGATTCAAGATTAAATGGGCCTGACTGGATATTTTTAAACAGGAACATTTCTCATTACTACACAGAACACAGTAATTATATTTGGGAAAGTCTAAAATAGACTGATTATGTCAGTATTACATTATACAAATATACTTAAATTGATTTGCTGTGAACTTCATCTGCTACCCAGAGAGTAAATAAGTTCTAGTTTGAATAAATTTGTACATGGGTTGCCAAATTTGAGGAGAATGCCCACTCATTTTTGTCAAAACAGCAGAGATGTGGCCCAAGTTTCTGCAAATGTATTACTTTTTTTATTCATGTAATGATGAAGTTAGTATTTACCACTAATTATATTTTGTGGAACGTTCCCATTCATATGGAATAAAGTTCAACTAGAATCATCAGTCCCTCTCTGGTACAATATGCTGTGAAATATGTTGGCACACCAGGGGACATAGAAAGGGGAATTCCAGTCCTACCTCTGAATTGCTTGCCTTTTGTGGGTTTAAACCACATGTGGACTCACCAAATTTCGGCCTCTATGGCGCTTTTGCAACCAAACTATAAACCTGGAAAATAGGGGTTTATAATGGAAACACAGATAGACTCTTAACCATAGCACATGGCTCGTATGAACAGAGAGTACAATCACAGGCTTGCAACAGAGTTTCAAATTATTCTATTGAATTACAAAAAGGGCTATTATTAGTTCCCGTCATCCTTGTTATTTATAGCGGTTTGCAGTGATTAAACTCGCTAACAACTTTTGTCAAGAGCTGCTTAGCATATCAAGATTTTTCAAACATTGTAATTTGATATATAAAAGAGATAATGTTTATGGAACAAAACAGTGTACCAGGACAATAGTTTCCTGCTGCCAGTTTAATGCTGAGAGGCTGTTGATTTTTGTGATAATGACTTTATTTTTAGGAAGAGATGGACTCTGGGCCGAATGGCTGATGTAGCCTCTGCAGAGTGGTTCTGTGGCTAATCTTTGCTTGTGGGGAGTCCTGACCCTTATGCCCCCATTAATCTGGGCAGAAACCAGGCTAGTATATATATATATATGCTATATATGCATATATATATATATATGTCAAAGTGGACATTAACCCTGGTGCCCTGGTGGCCTGACCAAATTCTATTTTGAGTAGTTGCACTCTGCCAGCCTGAATTTGCCCTACAGTTTTCATTGAATAAAGTATGTCACTTACTGCTTTACAGTGCCATTCAGTGTTGCTGCACACTGCTAAGCAGCGTCCACATTTCAGTCCCAGAAGTGGGAGGAGGAAGTGAGTGCACTGGGTCTGTTTGTGTATTGTCCATAGTACGTTCAGAGAGAGAGATAAGCATACCCTTCAGTTCCCAGTGCTGCAAAGATCATCTTGCATACTAAACCTACAGATTTGTAGGGGAGCAAGTGGGTTTCATTACTCATGACGGGTATATTGTCAGGGATTTCAGTTTTAGCCTGTCTTGTCTTTTGTGAAGTTACATAATATTTTAGGAGAATTACAATTTTGGGATCCATTTTTTACTATCAATATCAGATTTTTCTAGAAGAGAGGTGTATATTTTTAAGTAGGTAAGCCAACTTTTATAAGAAAAAGAGTATGCTCTTTGACAGCCATCCAGGAAAAAGGTCCTTGAAGACTCTCATTGTATGTTCATACAGTGCCTTATAAAGTGGACCCCCCGCAAACCTGGTTGTGGCCATTAGTTGCCATCACAATATAAATGTTTAATATAAATAATAACAATCATAAGGCCAAATTCTCCCCTTGGATGTACATGTGTATGCTCTGGGCACACATGAATTTTGCCTTTCTGAGCCCTCTGGTGCTGCTCCTGTGACCTCATCCAATGCCCACTGCAATCAAAGGAAAAGCTCCCATTAACTGCAGTGGGTTGTGGATCAGGCGGTTTATATTCATGTTGCTGTGAAATGTCACTTCTGAGGAAGTAGGCCCTTCCACAGGAGAGGAAACCAGCTCATGCAAATTTCAGCACTTGTCTAATAGCAGGAGTGAAGAGGATCTGTTCACGTTGGAGAGATTTTTGTTAATCACATCTGTGCTGGTTAAACAGCATATCCTTGAGTCAATTAAATCCTAATTTAAAGGCAGTTCATTGGTATATATTGTTCATTTATGTTCATTAACTACAACTACAGTGCAATTAAGTACATTAACTGCAAGTCAAGTATATCTGAAACCGTTTGGGATAGAGGATTACCTCAAACTAATGAATGACACTAAACTTTAAGAGCTTTAAATATTGCACTTTGATGTCACAAAGGATTTGGTTGTTTTATCCACACAGGGGATTAAGGCAAAGTGGCAAAGGCAGATCAAGTACTGGGAGCACATAGTATCACATGGAAAAGTCTGACTTGGTACCCTTTGACGATATTTGTAGTGGGAGTGTACCTTTCTGCTGTATGTGTAAATAAAATAAACAACTGGAAAGCAGTCATGGCGAGCCTCCTATCTGGTAATATCTGGAGCTGAGATAGTGAAATTTACATATTCATTATGCATTTCTCTAGGACCTACCTCAAGGCACTGGTTGCTTTATATCAAATCTTGCTGAGGACTATGTCAGAAAATCCACACAGGGATTCACATTTAGATATCTTGTTCGTTGAAAGAAAGACTAGATATCTTGTGTAGATAGGGCAATTAGGGCTGCTGGTGTGGAAGCATCTTACATAAGAATGGCCATATCGGAGGAGACCAATGATCCATTTAGTCCAGTATCCTGTCTTCCAACAGTGCCCAGTGCCAGGTACTTCAGAGGAAATGAACAAAACAGGACAATTTTGAGGTGATCCATCCCATGTCATCCAGTCCCAGCTTCTGGCAGCCACAGGTTTAAGGACAACATAAGAATGGCCACACTGGGTCAGACCAAAGGTCCAGCTATCCCAGTATTCTGTCTTCTGACAGTGGCCAATACTAGGTACCCCAGAGGGAAGCAAGTGATCCATCCCATTGCCCATTCCCAGCTTCTGGCAAAAACCAGATCATGGGGTTGCATCCCTGATCATCTTGGCTAATAGCCATTGATAGACCTGTCCTGCATGAATTTATATAATTCTTTTTTTAATCTAGTTATACTTTTGGCCTTCACAACATCCCATGGCAACTATGGTTGTGTGAAGAAGTACTTTCTTATGATTGTTTTAAATCTGCTGCCTATTAACTTCACCGGGTGCCCGGTGATATGTGACGAGGTAAATACTTTCTTATTTGCTTTTTCCAAACCATTCATGATTTTATAGACTTCTATCATATTCCCCTTAGGTGTCTCCATTCTAAGCCCCAGTCTTTCTAATCTTTCCTGAAATAGAAGCTGTTCCATACCTCTGATCATTTTTGTTGTCCTCCTCAGCACCTTTCCCAATTCTAATATACGTTTTTTAAGATGGGGTGACCAGAACTGCATGCAGTGTTCAAGGTGTGTGTGTACCTTGGATTTATATAGTGGCATTATGATAGTTTCTGTCTTATTAGCTAGCCTGTTCCTAACATTTTGGCTCCCACTGCATATTGAGTGGATGTTTTCAGAGAACGACCCACGATGACTCCAAGATCTCTTTCTTAAGTGGAAACACCTAATTTAGAGCCCATCATTTTGTATGTGTAGCTGGGATTATGTTTCCCAATGTGCATTACTTTGCACTTATCAACACTGAAGTTCATCTGTCATTTTGTTGCCTAGTCACCCAGTTTTGTGAGATTCCTTTGTAACTCTTCACAGTCAGCTTTGGACTTACACATTGGGATTCTCAAACTGTAGCCCATGGATCACTACTAGTCTGTGAAGAGCTGGCACGTCACATGGTGTAGCTCCTCCTCCTGACTTTCCCAACACGTGAAGTGTAAGACGTGGAGAAGGAGACTGGATGGCAGACAAGCATGTGTAGAGAAGCAAGGGGAGAGAGAGAAGAGAGGGACAGAAGAATCAAAGTAGACAGTGGCTTTCAAAGCAGGTCAGGATGTTCACTGAATTAAGGACAGTTCCATATAGAGAAACACTTTCCTGATACTACTTTTTTGTGCAAGCAAGTGCTGCAGCTGCCACAAAGGTGATATGGGTAAAGCGGAGGTGGTCCATTAAGTCACGATTAAAAAGGAAGGTAATCTGACCATTGAAGACAGGACAAATTGTTTGTGAGACACTCTGTAACAGGATGGTCTGCCCCTTTAAGGGTCGGGGGGCCTGGGCTGGCCAGCCCTGTTCAGTCATCAGACCCAGCTGGGAAGGGAATAAGTGATTATAAAAGCTGGCAAGGGCTCAGTTGAGGGGCTGCTGCAGAAGGGCAGTTGGAGCTTTTTGTAGGTCTTGGAGGAGGGTAACTCCTAGGCAGATGGCTTGGAGAAGGAGGACAGAGGAGTAGCAGGAGGGAGATGAGCTCCTGCAGTAGGCCCTGAAGCAGGAGGCACTGAGAGAGGCAATGCAGAAAAGCCCTGGGGACTGTAGGCCACGCTGGGCAGAGGAACAGTTTTGTGTTCAAGGTTTTGCCTGCATTCTGCACTGGAGAAATAAAAATGTGGCTTGAAAGAGACTGTGGGTGTGACAGTGGGTACATCTACACCGCAATAAAAAACCCATGGCACGGAGTCTCAGAGCCCCGGTCAATTGACTCAAGGGTCTCCAGCGTGAGCCTGAATGTCTACACTGCAATTTTCAGCCCTGCAGCCCGAGTCAGCTAACCGGGCTAGCTACAGCTGAGCTGCAGAGTTTTTACTGCAATGTCGACATTCCCCAGTGAGTCCTTCACAGGCTGGGGAAACAGGCCAGCACCTTACACACACACAATTAAAAAGTGTGCTCCCCGCTAGAAAAGAGTTTGAGAATCCCTGCCTTACATCTCCCTTGAGTCTTTCCTCTCTAACAATCCAAAAGCTAGGGGGAAGGGGGCAAGTAAGTAACTGACAGAGGCAAGATAGTAGTGGCCAAAATGTGCTTCCTCTTTACCATTTTTACTTGAGCTGTGATTTGAAGGGTAACACTATTCTATTCACTGCACAAAAGAAAGTTAAGGACAGATATTTCAATTAGACATTGAAACCTGTTCTATCACAACATGACTACATTGTCTAAAGTGGCTGGCAATTTTGGATCCTCCCATTTCTGGGAACCCGCAAATTAATGCTCAGTAGAGCTGATCACCCTCAATCCCAGCCTAAATCAATGGGCATTTCGAGTGTACTACATTCTAGAAAGACTGGACCAATGTGTCTCCTAGCTGGGCACTCCAAAACTTTGGGAGACCCATGACCGAAATGTGATATATCAAAAGACATTGTGCAATTATTGTGCCCCAAGCAAGAAAGAAGCAGCATGGGAAGCTATTTGGGGCTCTGAATTCCCCAGAAGAATTTAGTTGTTCTGTAATCAGGGCTCTGGCAAATGCAAAAATGTCAATTTTTCAAGATAGCCTTTCATTGGTTAGAGCTACATACGATGTAATGTGTAGAGGGTATTTTAAACCATGCACGAAGGTGCAGCAAACCTATGAGCGGGCTGAGTTTAGCATCCCGGAAATAATCATGCTGTGTAGTCGAAAGCTATGCAAACATGACAAGGTATCGTATTCTGTTTCTGATGCGTTATCAGGCCTTTGCGGGATGATGTTAGTCTCAGCACTGAAACACAGATCTGACCCATAGTGGTCTTATTGCTCGTCTGAACGTCAAAACCCCTTGCACCGCACTGTTTCTGACACACTCCAAAAAGCCTATAACTGACAGCTCCAGCAACACGTAGGTTCTACTACTACTACTGTATAGAACAGTACAGTATGATTTGCAGAAGTGAACACAGCCAAACATATTGACTTTTATTGAAAAAGAAAAGAATGCAGCATTTTGGCAGTTTTATGATGACATGACCATATCCCCACAAACTCCTGGCAACAATGAGGAGTACACGATGTTCTGGAAAATCAATATATAGCTTGCATAGAGGATCCTGATGAGAACAGTCAGTTATTTAGGTTGGAAATCGCTTATTCCCAAAGTCATAAAACCCTTCATTACAGGGGCTGGAGGTACCCATGACAAGGAAGGAACTGGGCGTGACCTAGGCTCAGCTTCATGTCTCGAGAAATCTTTGTGTTTGTTTGTTTTTCTCAAGTGAGCTTGCAGCCAGGGCAACTTGCAGAATATTATTATTGAAATTGCCCTCTCCTCTCCTGATGGTGGGGAAATGCAGGGTGATAGCATGAGCCATGCTCCCATTTCCTAGTTTAACCCATCAAACTTTTCCTTCCCCTACTCCACAGTCTTTTGAATCTTCCACCCCACACACAAACCCCCACAACCCAGAACAACAAAACGCTCAACAAGAAGAACGAAGCCCCTCAAAGTCTTCCATAGGCTTAATTTATGATTCCATCTCTAAAGTGCTATTTGAGGAGAGGAGACACTAACCCAGTCAAAAGTAGAAGAGAATCCGTTCAAGCTTGGATTTTCAAAGTTGCATAAGGAAGTTAGGAGTCCAGCTCCTAGGAAAATTCAGTAGGAACTGGGCACCTAACCTCTTTCTATTTCCTTGATAATCCCAGCCTTAATTTCCTGGCTGGCTGAAAATTTCTGCAGCCCCATGGTTTAATACTAGTGTGAGCCTCAGGCCACATTTCCCCTCTAATTTCGGAAAAATGCAGTGCAGTTTTTCAGGCGCAGCTAATCCCCTCTCCCATATACCATCTCAGTCGTCAGCGCAGCCTGCTAATCACTTTACACACACAGAGCCGTTAAAGAAAAAGATGTACTATGCAGAATGAGCCTGCTGTTCAGCCAGGTGTTTGTTCATGTGCCTGGAAAAATTAGCAGTTCCCAGAAGCTGAGTTTACTTTCTTAAAAGGGAATATAGGTTCACTCATCATTACAAAAAACACATTCAGGCAAGCACTTAAACATATGAGCCTTCCAAGCAGGGAGCCGTGTATAGAGGAGTGTAGTAACAATTAATGTACTGAAGAGTCTCTCGTCAACACTTCTTATAGAAGGGTTAGTCTGGTTTAAAAAGGGGTGGGGAGGGGGATTGTGATAATACACTAAAACCTAGTACACTAAAACCTAGTACTGCCATTAGCATTGTCAATTAATATTTTATATTCCCTGGAAGTGCCTTTTGAGGAAATCAGCCTTCATTACCAGAGGTTCTCTACCACAAACACGGCAAACAAAGTACCTCAACTGACAGCGACAGCATCGTAAGCGAGGAAAATAGAGTTAATGTGGGGAAATCTGGGGGAATAAACATTGATTCAGAGTCCCAGATCAAATGGGCATGTAGATTCCAGCACACACAGAAGTTCTATTACTCAAGCCAAAATTCTGATACCCTTACTCCAACTCCACAAGTTAATTTAGTGAAATCAATGGGAGCATTTGAGGAGTAAAGTACTATTCAACATCAGTGAGGGTATCAGAATCTGGGCCTTAATGTTTGTGTGCTGCTTTGAAAACAATAAGTGCTATGTAAGTGTTCAATATTATTAATATTCTCACCCAAGGGTCCAGGAAAGGTGGCAAATAATGTTTTGAGGCTCTGGTTCTTCAGAATTGCTAGTTCGATGGGGCTTGGATTTTAAGATCATTTACATTGCTCCGCCAGTGTTCTGCCAAGTATTTTTGGCACCAGCCAGCTAGGTTCTTTCGTAGCTGAGTGAACCCAGTCAAAATTGGCTGGCAGAAGGCAGGACTTTTTAAAATTTATTGTGCTCCAATCAGAAAGCTGCTGAACGCTGCGCTTCTCAGAAAAGTGCTGCCCTTGTCCTTTTTAATGAAAGCTAGTTGGTATTCACTAGGAACAGGCCAGAGCTATTTCAGACACTGAAGACAGCAGACACAAATCAATAGAAAAAAATAACTTCTTTTTATTTACAAAAAAAATCCAAATATTGGATGCTGTAAACAAAATTCACAATCTTTTCCCTCTAGCACTGATGCAAACACTTCAGCTCTTAGAGTCTGTTTTCCATCAGCTCGTTTTCTGTCTGTGACAGAGCCTATAGTCAAAATGTTCCACAAGAGCAATCCAAGGAGCAATTTGCTGCAACAGGATGCCTCACAGAAGGCAACAGTTGTATGGAATTCTGAGGGAGATCAAATGTTCACAGCCTCCTACAGACTGCAAGAGTTTACAGTGCTTCAGCCAAGCTGTATTGAAATTTGCAGGCCTTTTTTTGCTATTTACTTTGTTAGCAAGCCATTATTACAACAGCAAGATAGTACACAGATTTTCTTTCTTGCAGTGGAAATTGTCTGCTAAAAGAAAACCATACAAAAGAGTATACTCAAATAGATGCTGAATATGTCATTACACTTTCTTTCCTTTTCTTATATCTGCAGTTTTACCTAACACACTTCATTTTCTCAATGAAACAACAACAACAAAAAGCTTCTTTTGAACTGGCATGAGCCTCCAACATAATACGCTTCATATGCAGAACATTTAACAAGATGTATTTTTAAAGCACAAAATAATAAAAAAAAAAGCAGTTAGGAAAGATATGATGTGATCTCATTGGTGTTTCTACTTTCCCTTCTATTTTTAAGAGAAAGTTCTTACATTTGGGGGTTTTTATACATATCAGAAAATAATCTGATTTCAAACCTCTCACGTTTCATTATATTTATATTAAAACAAGTTTAGCTCCCTGTTGATTAGCAATAAATCCAACTGTCACACAACAGTTTGCCTGTAATCAGGTCAACCTTTTTCATCAGTTCAGCATTTTAAAGGGGGTACTGTTTCTTCAGCAAGTTCTAAGCTGAAATGGCTGATTGGATGGGAAAGTGAAGCCTACACAGAATACCAAGAGCTTTTTTGCTGTAAAAGTACTAGTGTTCTGAAGCGAGAGAAAGAGAGCGAGAGAGAAAAAAAAAAATCAGACTTTATGAAGGGGAAGGTGTGCAAACCACAGAAGCAATCCAGCTTTGAAAAGATGTTCTTATTTTACTCTTGGCCTGAACTCATGGCTCCTTCCCACCACTAACATCAGGTACCTTTTAAACTACCAGCCACAGAGAAAACAAAGCCCTACCAGTTCCACCACTTGTTCATTTACATATGCAAAATACGTCTAATACTTATATAATATATCCAAAAACGTATTATATATGTATCAAAATGTGCATGGTGAAAGGTGCGGTAGGCTGAGCCCTGCTGCGTGTACTACAAAATGAACAGCTGCTGTCAGTCATAAAAAGTAATAAAATTTCAGCTGAAGGAGGAAAGAAATCAAAACTTTTTAAAAAAAAGCAATGGAAAAAGGCTGCCCTCCAAAGGAAAAGTACATTGTCTCATGTATTATCAGTATTTTGTGGTTGAGGCACAGCTATAGATCCCAAAACCTCTTTAAATAGTGGATGACTCATTTATTTGCTGCAAATAGTTGTGGTAAGAGAGGACATACCACATTACCAGCTGATCCTATTTCCCCAGCCCTCCCCTTAGCTTCCGTTAGAAAACCCTTCAAACAGCTACAGGCAATGCTCTAGGTTTGACAAGTACATCTCAGTCTTGATCTACAGCTTGAAGTAATAGGCCATGGGAAACAAACCCTTCCTTTTCATAATTAATGAAGAAAAGCCTTCCCCTGACCAAAGAGAGAGAGAGAAAGAAAACAGCCAATGCGGAAGGGAGGAAGGGAAGGAAAGAGAAGGTGGGGACAAGGACTCCCAAGTAAACACACTGAGTGGCAATGAAATAGCTTTTACATTTCCTGAAGAACTCACAGGAAAGGTGCTTCAGTAAACAAGTCAGGTTCCTGTTAAATTTGCCTTCAAAGATAAAAGTACAAAGGGTGGCAAAAATAATCTTGTCTTAGTAGCTCTGTAATGACAAGGGGAGAACACACTTCCAGGATAACAGTTCCCTTTCCAAACACACATTTTTAAACATAATCTTCTTTTACCCGAAATTTAAATGATGCAGAAAATACTGCACTAGGATTTCAAAACTAGTCCTCCCCAAGAGATGTTTCTGAAGTGAAAATAGTGAAACGGTCGATTTCTTCTCCTCCCCCGCACCCCTCCACGCCTCTCCCTCCCGCCTCCCACTGGTCTCTTGGGCGAGGAAATGAAAGTGAATAGTTATAGTTCCAATGTAAAGTGATTCCATTTAAATAAAGTACAGTACTAAACTTGTAAATGCAGTGTGACAACCAGATCAAAGATGTTTAATATTTGCATAAAAATATATATATAATATATATATATAAAATATAATTTTAAGCAACCGTGCAACACTCTTAAAAAGGATTCATTTCACATTTACTAAATTCTAGTGGTCCTGGAATGCATAATGCATTCTATTAAAATATTTATTTAAATATTAACAATTAGTGTTCAAATGACCAACTAATACAATATTCTTTAGCTGTCAGGGGGTTTAAATAACCTATCTTTGATCCACGTTCCACTGAATTATACATCAT
Organism: Natator depressus; assembly: GCF_965152275.1. NCBI lineage: Eukaryota > Metazoa > Chordata > Testudines > Cheloniidae > Natator > Natator depressus. The sequence goes on from NC_134236.1 coordinate 64,797,331, forward strand.
GGAGGTATGCAGTCACAAAGTTAGTGGGTTAAATGTCAAAATGGTATTACAGTACAAAATGTGAAAAAAGGCATCAGCTAATCAAATGTTTATCCATTTGTGGAATTATTATGGCTCACAGGCAACTCACTGAATTACTGTAATCTTTGTTCTTGCAACCAAAGACATTATTTGTATCCCACATTAATCCTGACTGGTTCATTTACTGCAAATTCTCAGGTGTGGGTTATAAATTCACGGCAAGGTGCTCACTGTCCTATGACATCCTGTTGCAAACTGGAAAACACACAGTACTTTATTTAAACATTCCCTAATTGCTACATTTTCCGAGACCACATTTAATATATACATTGTGTGTGCGCGCGTGTGTGTATATTTATATATACACACACATGCGCACACACAAACATACACACACACACACACGTACCTATGATAACATCACACTGACAATATTAACTTTATACAAGTATTTGCCAAGGAAAAAATAGGGCATTTTCTCCACCACTGATTCACAAGCTTGGTTTTTTGTTTGTTTGTTTTGTTTGTCTTCTTGTGTCCCTGATAAAACAAAATGCACGGTAAAAACCACAAAACTATATTTTTCTCACTTCAAATTTTCGGAAAGCATCAGGCACTTTTGATTAACATTGGTGTGTACAAATATAGTAAATTATTTTTATAGTCTACTGTATCTCCTTTACTTGGATAACTTATTTGTGAAATCTTTGGTCCTTGAGCATATTTTGTTTGCTACAGCTGTTTTTCTTGCATTTTCACATTTTTAAAATGTGAAGCATGCCTGCAGCTGTAAAGAATGGACTGTATCGTCATGTGTTTTTTCTGGTTTTATGATAACTCTACCAATCTCCTACTGTTCATTTGGAGCAAGCTGTTTCTGTTAAAGCATTCTATTCAAGCAAGCTATACATTCTACACGATCATTCCATAGACAGCACTTGTTGCAAGTCCCAAAGGCAGTAATTCCAATATACATTTTATTTCAACTTATCTCTGCTTCATGCCTCTACTTTTAACTCCTGAATATATGTAAGCAAATTGTTTTGTTTTTTGTATTTTTTTTTTCATATTCTCCCTTTTGCAGATCCCATTCTAAAAAAAGGCTTTCCAACCTTCTCTATGCCAAAGCTATGGGAGCAGGTATTGCCACCCATATTGTCATCAAGCATTCCTCCCTTGTTTATTTCAGGGGAAGCTATTTGCTTTTAATGACAGGTCTCTTGTGCTCTGGGGTAGAATCCAATTATTTCTGCTTCTTTTCTAGATCATGCTCACACAATTTATAAGAAGAACCACAAGCTTTACCAAACTTGATAGCTAGAGCAGATCATCATTGCACAAAACACCCCATTTTAAGGAGCATATCACCCCTTTCTGCTTGTTAGAAAATGTTCTCCCCACCAGGTGTATTAAAACTGTCCTTAATTGCAGGGCAACCAAGTCGAGTATGTGTGCTGCTGGCATGTGAATACCGGCTGAACCTGGGCAATATAGTAATTGCTAAAGTTGGCATCTGCTACATATGGGGCTGGTTGGTAATAGCAGGTGACATTGGCCACATTGGGGATGATATTTTGCTCAGCAAGGACACGGATGGCCAGCATGGTGATAAGATTTAGAGTCTGTCTCCTCTCATGTCCCATCAGGCACACTGTGCTCTCATTCACCACACCATGAAGGGTCATGAGATAGTCATACTTGCGGTCCTCTAATCCCACAAAGTGGTTCTGCAAGTAAGACTCCAACTTTCTTTGCTGTTCTCCAATGTCTGAGAAGTCAATGAAAAACCTGGAACACATGTATCTCTGAAGGGACTTAATCTCAGATTCTGAGGCAGCCCTAAAGCCCCTTACCAAAAGGTTGCAGTACTTAAGAAGGCCACCTCCTCTGATTTCTTCTGGGTTTCTGGTGGCAATTATCTTGTTGCAGAGGTGATCAAAGGCTTCTTGAAAATCCCCATAGACACTCTCACCAATGATGGTCGGGTGAAAAGTTTCAGTCATGGGATTCTCTGAGCATTCATAAAAAAGCAGAAGGGAGTCTAATTTGATTTGAAAAGAGTCTACACTGAACTCAAACTGCCTCCTCAGAGAATCCACAAACTTCAGCTCCACGTTTTTGCCACTGTTGTTGGACAAGGAGATGAGACTCCACCGGTCTGAATCATTGCACACTTTTACCATTTTCTGCACATAAGCTTCCTATAATTTGAAAGACAAAATGAACAGATGAAGAAACCAGTACAAGCAATTCCCCTTCACAGACTTCATTTGCATATTCTCCCACCTCCACCCTGTGCCCGCTTTTTGCGAAGTATTTTAAGGATTCTGGATAAAAACTGAAGGAGACATATTTAACATAGGTCGTGGCACCACAGTAGTTGCAAGGGGTGATGGGAGTGGTGTTCCTTATGGGATTGTGCTATGTCAGGAACAACTTTTGCAACCATGTTTTTTTTAAGCACTTCTAACCATTATATATATATATATATAGAGAGAGAGAGAGACACGTTACAAAATTGATTGCACACATAGTATATATGCACACACACTCTCTTTCTGTCTCACACATACAATCATTCCTGGGGATCTGAAAGATCACCATTAAAATATAATAAAAAAGCATTTCTATAGGCACCACGAAAATATATTTTCTACATTTTCAAACTAATCAAAGCTTGTACTTTCGGCACAGCTCCCCCAAAACACTCCCAAATTTTAAAAATGCCCCCCAAAACAGACAAAATAGGTATATGCTATTTAGCATAAACTATAATAAACTCAGAAAGTGAATCCTGTTTAAGACAAGAATTTCTGTTTAAAACAAGAAAATGTACAGCTTCTCCATCCATCTGGGAAAAGTGCTCACTGCAAAGAGTATTTTCCCTGCAGATACATATAAATGTTCAATGAGCTTAAGATACTTTTAAACTATGCTTCCGTCCCTCTGAGTAACTCTTAAAATGAGGCTCTGTAAACTCCAACTTTCTAAGTAAACGTAACCCAATAACCATAATGACAAAAGGAGGAAAAAAGTTCACTAATCCTGCCTGGCTCCTCCTCCTCATTAGCTCAGTATGTATTGTCGTTATCGCTTAGCTGCAAGTCAAACTCTCTTTGGTTCAGCTGGGGTTTAAAAGGAGAGAGGAGTCACTTTTAAAAACATGTTGTAGGCGTCAATTTCATGACACCCTTGCCTCCCCCCAGCTCCACTGTTATAAAGTGCTCCTTCCCTTGGCTGTGTGTCTGGACAAGTGCAGGTTTACCTTGAGGGTAAGCGGGGTGATCTTCTCCTTGTTAACTCCGTCAGGTAAGAAATCCAAAAGGCAGTCCAAGACCACGTCCTTCACAGTCTGAAACTCGGCTTCCCCTTTGAGGTCTGCGCAGAAGATGAGGTCCAAGTCCTTGTAGCCCAGGCCACTGTCTTGGTGCAGGATGTGGCTGGCTGCCGAGCCGTTGAGTCGCACGTCTCGGACCCCAATGCACTTCTCCTCCAGGCGGCTCCGCACCACCTTCACGATCTGCCGGGGCTGCATCTCCAGCGTGGGGAAGTTGCCCCGGCCGTGGATGGGGATGGTCTCGCTCAGGATGCGATCCAAGCGCCGCACTTGTTCCCAGCTCAGCACGTTGCAATGAGGGTTCTCGCCGCAAGTGCCCGTGCAATGCCCAGTACCGCTGCAGCTGGGGCTGCGGGCGTTTTCATCGTCAGCCATGGTCCGCAGCCGTTTCCTCTCGGGAGCCTGGTTGGTCCCTTTTGCGAGATGCCGCCTTGCTTCGCTCTTAACGGAACAGGAAAGCAAGCAGTGAGCGCGGGGTTTGACATGCCCAGTTAGACCCCCTCCGCTACTGCATCACAGCGGGGCTTTAGCGCTCACCGGCGCCTAACAGCCGAGCTAGCTGCGGCCCCCCGGCTCCCACCCGCAGACACGGCATTTATAGATGCAGACCCCCGGGGATCCCACTCGCACTGACACACACACGCACCCCACCCCGCCCAAAGGAAGAGATCGCTCCGATCTTTAGCACCTGGGGAGAGTTGCCTTCTGGAGACAGCACCGTGGCGCTGCGCCTCTGCCCGGCCGGAGAGCGCCTGCCCGACCCGGGAGCCGCTATCGGCCCCGCTTTCTGCTCCTCCTCGCCCGCTGGCTTGCTCGGCGCCGGGTGCTGCGCTGCGCGGAGCTGCTGTGCCCGCCCGCCCCGGGTGCTGCTGTCTCTGGAGCTTTCGTAGTTCTGCCCGGGAAATGTCCCCAGTAGTTTTTATATGGGGTTTCTCCGCTCTTCCGGGGCTCCGAGTTACACGCTCCCCACGCCCCCTTCATTTGCATGGACAGCCCGCTGCAGCCCTTGGCGAGGCTCCCCCGCCACGCCCACCTCATATGCATAAACAGCTGTTCTCGGCACTCGCCGCGGAGCCGGCCGTCGTTCCAGAACCGCCCTTCGCCCCAAGCCCTACCTCGGACCAGGGGTGGAGGGAAGGGGGGGGTTGAGCAAAGCTGGAGCTACTCAGATCCTGCCACTGCCCCCAAAACTGTAGCGCGGAACGAGCAGAAGAATCCCCTATCCAGCCATTGGTCCCCCACCAAAGCAAAATTCGGACCCTTAGGCATTCCACACCAGAAATGCTGTACTACCCGCATATGGCAGCTGGATCCAGTCAAAGTTTGCCTCCTAATCCCCAAATGCGAATGCCTAAACAGATACTATGTGGAGCTGCTCCTACTTCACCAAAAAAATTCTAGACCTCGGGGTATCCCTGTAGAGGAGCGCCACAAAATGCCAAAGCTGGCACACGGAGCCTACAGAATCCAACCAGTTTTTGGCCCTTCCTTCCCAAATCCCCTCTGTAGCTACTTCTACTGCACCGGCAAGTGGGGACCGTGGAGCACCCACATATGTACGTGGATCCAGCAGCCTCTTATCCCCCTCTCCTCCCCCATCCCTTTTCTAGGAGACATCAAGTTTAGACATCATTTTACTGGATTCCTTGCTGTTCGGTGAAACCAGATTACACATCATCATTCTAAACAGAGCCAAAATGTATGCCATGACACTGAAATATAGCAGTGGACTGGTCGGTCAGATGGTGATGATTTCATTATTTGTGTTTTTAGCTGATCAACTCTTGACCGAGATTTTCAAAGCAGTCCATGGAACTGAGACACATATCGTCTATTATCACATTTTAATGTGTGTAAATCTCCTGGACTTCCTAACACTCAGTGCATTGGATACATTAGCTAGATTGGACAGATTTATCTGAGGTAAAAGAATATCTCCCTTTGCTATTTATCTAAAAGGTGAAAAAATGGAAAAGCTGATGCACCTTCCTACATGAAAAATCCACTCTCCATTCATCCATTTTTTCACCTTTTAGATAAACAGCAAAGGGAGACATTCTTTTACCTCAGATAAATCTGTCCAATCTAGCTAATGTATCCAATGCACTGAGTGTTAGGAAGTCCAGGAGATTTACACACATTAAAATGTGATAATAGAAGATATGTGCCTCAGTTCCATGGACTGCTTTGAAAATCTCGGTCAAGAGTTGATCAGCTAAAAACACAAATAATGAGATCAGTACAATATAGGTTTGTGGTCCACATTTTGCTTGATCTGATAAGACTCAGGTGCCGTATATGTGTTTTGCATTGTTCCTGTACCAGGATGAGTCTGAGCGTGTATTTTTCTGGTTAAGTATGATGAGAAATATGTGTCGTCTATTCTGATAGTACAACTTCGGGGCTTAAAAAAAAAAATCAAAACCGAAATGCTAGGATCCAGCAGGCTCCAGGTGCTGTCTTTGCGGTACCACTGAGCAGGGATGCATACGGGTGCGTTGGGTTCTGGGTTTTAGCGGCACTCACGCGCTATGTTAGGGCCCAGTATTTTTTGCTGCAGTAAGAGCTGAAAAACTTGTTTTGTATGGACGCAACAGAACTTGAGGGTTTAGGGCCAAAAACTGATTGGATCCATCAGGCTCTTGCTGCTGAATCCGGATTTTTGCAGCGCTCATGCTCGGTGGTGCATGAACTGCCGTCTTCCCCCTGCTCTCCCCCACCCGCGCAGTAGGAGACTTGGGGCCAAATATCGGCATGATCCAGGTATATCCAGTTTTATCTCTGAGAAGGATTTAACAATATAGATACAAACATTATACAAGCAGAGCAGAATAACACGCGGATCACGCAGCATAGAAGAAGGCATATGAGTGCAGACAGGCAGTAGGTACATGCTACAATGTAAAAACTTCTTCCTTCGTTTGCACTGCCGCGAGGCTAATCTTTTCTTCAATTAAAATGTCTGGTAGGCTGCTTTAAATATTTGCGATGCTTTAAAATGGCTGGAGATGCGCCCTGAGTTTGCAGTGGGTAGATGTATAAACAAGACGGTAAAAAGGAAACTCACTCTTTTATCTCTAGTATTATCTTCCGTGTGTGTCACCGAAGTCCACGCAACAGCTTCACCTGTGAGCTGCCCAATGTGGCTATAACTAGGGGCTCCTGCTACGCAGTTCCTCAAACAGATCAATCGGACACATGTAAAGGGGCGTGGGCACGGGCTGACTGGCGCATGGCGGCAGCTGTGGCTGGCACGTTCCTGGGGGATGGGCGAGGCGAGCAGCCGCTGGACCAGAGGGAGCTGGACGGGACAGAACGTCACAGGTCCGGACGTTCCAGCAACAGCTGCTGGGCGATTCCGAAGGGCTGGGCTGTGCGAAGGGCCCCGCCAATCACCGCCGGCGACGGCTTCTCCTTCCCCTCGGCCCCTCAGGGCTAGGAGCCAATGGGGTGAGCGTGGGTAGGAGGGGCGGTGCCAGCTCCGTGTGAATGAGCTCTGTGCGCTCCCGGGCTGCCGCGCGGGTAGGGATACCCACGCACAGAAGGGCTGGCTGTTTGCAGCCGCTCAGCCCCCGGGTCGCTTCGTCGCCCTTACGGTATTAGCACCGGGGGAGCAGACGGGAGAGAGCGCGCACAGCGCGGCTGCTTCATGCAAGCCGAAGGGGTTTCTGCCTCCCGGCGGCTCTGCTTTAAGGCTTCAGAGGAGGCGAGGAGAGGGGGTGGCCCGTGGAAAATTATCCTAGCGAACGCTACAGACAGTGATGGCCGGGGACAGGGGCTGTTCCCCCGCCCTGCCACAGTTTCGGGGGCCCCTCCCGCGGGAAGGAGAGCTCCTTGCAGAGTTGGGGAATCCCCTTAGTCTGTAAGCCCTTTGCCGAGGAGACCAGAGCCACGCGCACAAGCCCTCCTTGGCTGCCATGCTGATTGCACTCCGGGCCGCCCCAAGGCTTCAGGCCCAGCCGCTTCCACAGAACAGCGGCGGGGAAGCCTATTAACACCCCCAGCGGGGCAGGGGGAGACGAGCCGCTCGAGGCAAACAGGAAAGGCCAGCAGCAGTAACTGCTCTCGCCCAGCTTCGCCTTGCAGCGGGGGCCCTGCTGTGTGGCAATGCCTCCCCCTGCCGGACGCCCGGCACCCACACAGCGAGTCCCTCGCCTCCCTCGGCGCTGAGGACGCCTTTCCCTCCCAGGCACCCTCCTCAGCAAACGCGGCATTGTTCTGCCCGCTGCAGGGATCGCGCTTGGCCCGTGAGGAGAGCGCGCCTGCCTGCAGCTCCTCTTCCTGCCTGCTGTCGGGTAAGGTGCTGGGGGAGGGGAGCCGCAAAGGGGAACTTGCTGCCTCACGGTTATGCTCACTTGTCACAAAACTACATTTATTTCTAACAAAGCTCCATTGATCCTGGAGCTGGGTGGACCCAAGCAGGGCATTAGCAGTGACACTAACAGACAACACGCTTCTGGCCCGCTGACATTTCCAAGCACCGTTGCAGAAGTGTGTATGGAATGAGATAGTCGGGTGAGATACAGCCAAACCCTGGATCCAACCTTGGGTTTTTGTTTTTTTTTTTGGAGGGGTGGGGAGGAGTAGCAGAAGTCCTAATCTGGATCCCATTTTTGCAAATAGTTCCTTCTTCTTAAATTGGTTAGCTCCAAACACCAGATCTAACCCCTTCAAACTTCTGAAACTCTCATTGTCTTTCAGTGTATGTCCCACAGACAGACCTCAGTAGGAATACCAGTTTAATTTCATCTGTATACCATTCCTCAGAGTTCTAGGCTTATGTAGGACATTTTTACAGACAGAGTCAAGCTGCCAACCTCCACTCCCAGAGGGGAACCAGCTCTTCTGGCCTGTGGTAAGGAAGTACTTCCAGCTCAGCCCAATCCCACCTTTTCAAGCACAAAATAGGCTGAGAACCTACCATCTTTTCAGTGTAGCTTACCACTATGTGTATGCTTATGCAAATGTATATGATCTTTGTGAAACTGCAGTTTCACTTTCCAAAACTATATATGGAATCTTTTATGAACCAGGGTCACATTTGAAAACGGCTTGCTGGATTACTTCCAGCAAGTCTGGTAGTTTAGAGAAACAGGTCAGTCTGCTTAGATTTTTTTTACTTGATTATGGAATTTAGAAAGAAATTGAAAGATTTTTACACGGCCAACAGCAGCACTGCAAAATAAAATAAAGATTGGTTGTAAATGTTTAAACGTGTTGCTGTCATTTCAAGAAAAGATGAATTTTATTAAGGGGGAACTTTCATTTAAATGCCTTTTATTTTTTATACGGCAATGGTAGTCAATGCCCTTACTGCCTGGCACCTGCAGTTTATACCCTCGTTCACTTGAAACAATGGGGAAAACATTAGTTATTTATAGGTAGAGGAATAACGTTTGCAGTTATATTTGTTGATTACAAAATATTACAAGGGGACACCTTCACAGAGCATTAGGGTTGGAAGAGACCTCAGGAGGTCATCTAGTCCAACCCCCTGCTCAAAGCAGGACCAACACCAACTAAATCATCCCAGCCAGGGCTTTCTCAAGCCGGACCTTAAAAACCTCTAAGGAAGGAGATTCCACCACCTCCCTAGGTAACCCATTCCAGTGCTTCACCACCCTCCTAGTGAAATAGTGTTTCCTAATATCCAACCTAGACCTCCCCCATTGCAACTTGAATCCATTGCTCCTTGTTCTGTCATCTGCCACCACTGAGAACAGCCGAGCTCCATCCTCTTTGGAACCCCCCTTTAGGTAGTTGAAGGCTGCTATCAAATCCCTCCCCCCACCCTTCTCTTCTGCAGACTTAATAACCCCAGTTCCGTCAGCCTCTCCTCATAAGTCATGCACCCCAGCCCCCTAATCATTTTCATTGCCCTCCTCTGGACTCTCTCCAATTTGTCCACATCCCTTCTGTAGTGGGGGGACCAAAACTGGACACAATACTCCAGGTGTGGCCTCACAAGTGCCGAATAGAGGGGAATGATCACTTCCCTCGATCTGCTGGCACTGCTCTTAATATAGCCCAATATGCCGTTGGCCTTCTTGGCAACAAGGGCACACTGCTGACTCATATCCTGCTTCTCGTTCACTGTAATCCCCAGGTCCTTTTCTGCAGAATTGCTGCTTAGCTAGTCGGTCCCCAGCCTGTAGTGGTGCATGGGATTCTTCCTTCCTAAGTGCAGGACTCTGCACTTGTCCTTGTTGAACCTCATCAGATTTCTTTTGGCCCAATCCTCCAATTTGTCTAGGTCACTTTGGACCCTATCCCTACCCTCAGGGCCGTCCCTAGCCATTTTGTTGTCCTATGCAGCCCCCACGTGGTGGGGGGTGTGTGTGGAGCACCAGGCCTCTGTGGAGGGGGGGCAAGCTTCTGTGGGGGGGCAGGAGCAGGCTTGGGGGGCAGGGGGGAACTGCCCCCCAGCACGAGCCGGCGGAGCGGGTTGGGGCCAGGTTACTCCACTTCCTGCCGCCCGGTGAGTGTAGGTCAGGCCTGACCCCGCACTCATGGGGCGGCAGGAAGTGGAGTGACCCAGACCCAGCCCACTCTGCTCCACTGGCTCCCAGACTTGGGAGGCGGGGGGAACCACCCCCCGGCACACACCGGTGGTGCGGCTGGGAGTGGAGCAGGGTCAGGAAGAGGTGGGGCAGGGACGGATCAGGGACAGGGGCTTTGGAGAAGAGGGAGTGGGGGTGGGGCTTGGGGCGAAGTAGGTGCAGGGGGTTTGGGGAAGGGGTGGAGTTGGGGCGGGGCTGGAGGGAGAAAGTGTGGGAAGAGGTGGGGCTGGGGCGGAGTAGGGATGGGGGCCATGGGGAAGAGGCAGAGCAGGGGCTGGAGCAGCACGCAACTGCGTAGTGTACCAGGAAATTTGGTGCACAAAATTTCCTGGTGCCCTACGCAGCTGCGTACTTTGCGTATGGGTAGGCATGGCCCTGCCTACCCTCCGGCATATCTCCCTCTCCCCCTATCTTAGTGTCATCTGCAGACTTGCTGAGGGTGCAATTCATCCCATCATCCAGATCATTAATAAAGATGTTGAACAAAACTGGCCCCAGGACCGACCCCTGGGGCACTCCGCTTGATACTGGCTGCCAACTAGACATGGAGTCATTGATCACTACCTGTTGAGTCTGACAATCTAGCCAGCTTTCTATCCACCTTATAGTCCATCCAGTCCAATCCATACTTCTTTAACGTGCTGGCAAGAACACTGTGGGAGACTGTATCAAAAGCATTGCTAAAGTCAAGATGTATCACGTCCACCGCTTTCCCCATATTCACAGAGCCAGTTATCTCATCATGAATCATTTCATGCTTCAGGGTACAAACTGAGCACTGTTTGGATCAGTAAGAAATTCTTTTCACATCTCGCTCCCTATAGTATTCTAAAGATGGCTGGTAGATGTGTGGTTCATTCTTTTCCACTCCCCCAAAAATCTAAAATAGGCCACTTCTAAAGGCAGGATACTGAGCAAGATGGGACTACTGGTCTGCTACAGTATGTATGCTGTTATAGCCCTCTCCAGACTGAATGAGCAAGAAGTTTGGAAGTCTAGAAGTGTATATATACATGAGTACTTATAAGCATTAGTGTGGAAAAATATCCTTTAAAAATCTCTAATATTCACTATTAGACAATATACAGTTTGTGAAACTGCATTCTATTATATTTCTTTAAATGAGCTGAACTGGTCGAGAAAAGTAACAACTAATGTAATGTAGGCTAATTATATTGCTGGAAATTTGGAAACATTTGTGTAGCTTACACAGGTCATCTCAATTATGATGGACATTGCTAACATCACAATTATGAACAGTAATTTAAGTCATGAGCATACATCTCTATCATTTTAATTACAGATACATTTACCTGAAGAAGGTGTTCGTTTTTTTAAATCAGTCAATGTGGAAAATAATCCAGTTGAGAGTATTTTATCAGTGTATTAGAGAAGTACAATATAAGGCTAATATACTGTTCAAATACATTATTTTTATAGCACAGAGATTCTCAAACTTCATTGCACTGTAACCCCCTTCTCAACAAAAATTACTTCATGACCCCAGGAAGGGGGACTGAAGCCTGAGCCCACACGAGCCGCACCGTCCCTGGTGGGTGAGAGAGGGGGGGCCAAAGCCGAAGACTGAGGGCTTCAGCCCTGGGTGTGTGGGCCAAAGCCAAAAGGCTAGGCCCCAGCAAGTCTAATGCCAGTCCTGGTGATCCCATTAAAATGGGGTCATGACCCACTTTGGGGTCCTGACCCACAGTTTGAGAACTGCTGGTAGCATGAAGAGGTATTTGGATTGTAAGTTTTTGGAGGTGGGGCCATGTTTTCTGTGTGTCTGTACAGTGCCTGGCACAATTAGGCCCCAATATTCATTGAGTTCTTTGGGTTCTATCACAATTCAAATAATAAAAATATAATTTTTACATATGTGTGTATATTTATATAGAGATTCTTTGTTGTGAACTTTTCACTCTGCACCATTATATAAAAGATGCAGGAAGTTAATAAAATTCTCTCTCCTTAATTTTAGAATTCACTATTTTTTTTCCAGATTATATCTGATTTAACATGTTTGTATCAACCGTTGCCCCATGCCTGTTCCCTCTTTGTTTAACCCACCTGTTACATCTTGTCTTAAATAAGAATGTGTACTCTCTTCAGGAAAAAGACTGTCTTTTACTACGTCTTTACAGTGCCTAGCACAATGGTGCCCTGATCTGTTTGGGGCCTCCAGGTGCTATTGTAATACAAATAATAATAAATATTAATATTATTAATAGCTAATAAGGCTAATAGCCTTCTCTCTTACCAGGATAGAGGCAGCGGAAAACTAGTATAGGGAACTCTAAAACTGATAGACAGAGTTAGAAAATAAAACAGTAAATACATTCACAGCTGTAAGGAAAAGGTGTTTTTTAGTACATTTCCCCACCTCTTTCCCCCCCCCCTTTGTTCTTATCCTTTTACTAAGTACTGTTTTTCATAGTAGAAAGAGTAAATGCGCACACACATTTTTTTCTTTTTAAAAAATTTGTTTAAAAAAAACAAAATTGAGACTATATGCTCCATACTCTAATAGCAAGAAGCCATACCAGGATGTGCATCGAGATTATTGGTGCAGTTTTCAGATGGATGAATATGCAATACATTAGCATAGATTATTGTTGTATTGGTTTACTTCATATGAGAAACAGTGGCAGTAAGAACAATATTTCAAATCACACGTTGGCCAAAATATTGTGCTTATAATGTTTTCTGTCTGCTTGATATCTAATAAAACATGGCTATGCATTAGACATCTTAAAGCCTCTTAATATTTTTTGCTAGAATGCAACACAATTCCTTGTAGTAAATACAGTAGTAGGGCCCTACCAAATTCACGGTCATGAAAAACACGTCACGGACCGTGAAATCTGGTCTTCCCACATGAAATCTGGTCTTTTGAATGTTTTTACCTGTACAAATTTCAAGAGAAAGATCAGGGTTTCTCAAATTGGGAGTCCTGACCCAAAAGAGAGTTGCAAGGGGGTCATAAGGTTATTTTAAGGGGCTTGTGGTATGGCCACCTTACTTCTGCGCTGCCTTCAGAGCTGGGCGGCAAGAGAGTGGCGGCTGCTGGCCGAGCGCCCAGTTCTGAAGGCAGCACCCCGCCAGCAGCAGTGCAGAAGTAAGGGTGGCAATACCATACCATGCCACCCTTATTTCTGCTTTGCTGCCTTCAGAGCTGGGAGGCCAGAGAGTGGCGGCTGCTGACTGAGGGCCCATCTCTGCAGGCAGCAGCACAGAGGAAAGGGTGGCCGTGCCGTGCCGTGCCGTGCCGTGCCATGCCATCCTTACTTCTACGCTGCTGCAGGAGGTGGCTCTGCCTTCAGACCTGGGCTTCTGGCCAGCAGCCACTACTCTTTCTCTGCCCAGCTCTGAAGACAACTCGCCTCCTGCAGCAGCGCAGAAGTAAGAGTAGTAGTACTGCAATGCCCCCTACAATAACCTTGCAACCCTCCCACAACACCTTTTTGGGTCAGCACCCCTACATTTACACCACCATGAAATTTCAGATGTAAATAGCTGAAATAATAAAATTGACGATTTTTAAAATCCTATGACTGTGAAATTGACCAAAATGGACTGTGAATTTGGTAGGGCCCTATACATTAGGTAGGAGATTTGAGAATATTTCTCATCACTCCCCAGTGAGCGCCCACTGACACTTGAACTTATCAAGACTGTTTCCTATTTTATTTGATGAGATTGTTTGCTGGACTAAAGTATGGGGATGCTCATGTTGCTCTCTAAGCTGATCTCAGTTGACAGGAGTGCAGAGAAGCCATAAAGGAATAAAAACTCTTTAGGTCCTGTAATATGATGGATTCCTGTGTAATCTATTACCTAAAAAAAAGTCACTGCATCACTTGAGTGTGAGTAAAATAAACTGTTCTAAAATTCAAACTTAATAATTGGGGGAGGACTTTTCTTAAGACTACATTTTCCACGTGTATGTGACAGAGTTTAATATTTCAGTTCTTCTACCCACATAGGAAGACAGAGTCTCAATGTTTCATGAGTCATACTTTTATGTTGCTCCATATGCATATGACTGGTAGGGTATTATTGTAGATTTTATTTTTCCATCTTTTGTTTATCCTACAATACACTAAACTCATATGGGAATACTCCAGTATATCTAAGTGTTCTGTTTTTTAACCAGCAGAACTGCAGAAACCCATCAATTTAAGATCGAAACAAGCTGTCTTGTTTTGGATACCAAAACTGTACATAGTATTCCAGTAATTCCATATACAGAGGTATTACCACCTTCCTAGTCCTTGATATCACCCCACTTATGCATCCTTTTCAGTGTCATTACATTACAGGATGCAGTCCTTCCCCATCTTATAAGTATGACTTACATTATTCATTTCTAGATATCAAATCTTACATTTGGCTGTGTTATAACACATGTTGTTCAAATGAGCCCACCTTATCAAGCAATTCAGATTGGTAAGCATGACTGACCTCTCGCCACCATTATTTACCACTCCACCAATTTTTGTGTCACCTGGAAATTTTACCTGCAGTTATTTTATATTTTCTTCCAGATAATTAATAGAGATATTGAATAACATTGGATCAAGAACAGATCCTTATGGGACCCCACTAGAAACACCTCCATAAAGTAATAATTCCATGTCTAGAATTAACTTCTGAGATCTATCTGTTAACCAGCTTTTAAATCTATTTAATATTGGCTACACTGGTTTTGTATAATGTTTTTTTAAAAAAATCAGAATGTTTTTATTTATTATTTCCCACTTTATTTCCACAAATATGTTAGCGGTGGACCCAAACTGGGACATTGGTTCCATACTTTTCTGTCTATCCTCAAACTTGAAGGATCAGTCACGGTGTCTCAGACCACAATCCCAAAATCTAAATCCAATCTATGGTTTTAATTCTGAGCTGGATCCAAACTGGGAAGGGGCCTTTTTCCAGATCTGACTTGGATGTTCCCCATAATCATGGAAATCTTGTAAAAACAGCTGATCTCCCATGGTTTACACCATACATAATTCTGAGCCAAACTGTTGAGCAACGTTTGTGAAATTTCATCACTGAACTTGAACCCTAGTTGAGCCTTGACTCCTAACCTAACACTGTCCCAAACTTAATCCTGTCCTGAGTCTTAGCCTAAACTTAATCTGGATTCAGCTCTGAATACTGTTTCCCCTTCAGCCCATTTCTATAATACCTGAAATTGCAGCCACAAAGGCCATAGTTCTGTGAGATAAAGGGATGAAACCTGAAGAATACAATAAAGTAGATCAATACTCTTACTCCACCTCCTCCTACTTCTCTTATGGGGATCAGTCTTGCCTCTCAGAACTAACTCCTAACGATTCTCAGACATCAGTGTAATAATATAATGATTTGTTTCACTTTCAGCTGAAATTACAAATAATAAAATGCTCATAAGACATCGTGTCCTAACGTAGATTTTCAAGGAAAGCCCTCAGCTATACTGCACCTGCCAATTTCTGCTCTCATTGGCACTACAGTAATAGAGAGAGGAATTTGCCTCAGGACACACAGTATACAGAAGAATCTAGATAGGTCTCAGCAAACTCCATTAGCTTCCCTCCCTGGGGTGGTGCAGAATTTGTCCTCCATGCAGAAGGAGGATTCAGCCCCCAGCTATCATAGGGGATCCACTGGAGTGCAGAATGATCTGTGAAGAGGCCCGGTGCCTCCATGGTGCCTCTTGGCTCTTTGTGACCTCTCCTAAAAAGACTTTCCATGCCAGCTGCTGCTCCTGGACCTCCCACCAGCCTTCTAACTGGGTATTTCACAACATCGAAGGAGATCTGCATTATTCTTTTTTGCTAATTACACAACACGGTCCTTTCACTTGAAACGGGTTATACATGTCTATCATTTTAGGATGATAAGTATCCACAGTATATTTTATTGCACTTAATTGCTCTGAGAAATTGCTGGCTCCTCCCTGCAGTTTCTTTCCCAAAGGCCACATGGTTGGGGGGAAGGGAGGCACTTCAAGGGTCCTTGTAATGCTTATAGTTACTTACAGTAGCTTCCTCTGACTGCTAATATGTTCACCAGCTAAAGCCCTTTGGTCTCAAATGTCCTTTAATACATCACACCCGGTGAACTCACAAAAAGTAGGTTTAGTCAGCATTACTCAGTACTGAAGATCAAATTGAAGTTATGCGTCAAAAACAGACTAGATGTGATTTAGCCATTTTGACTCTCATAACCTGTAATCCCAAACTCATTTGGTATTAGGAAGTTATGGCCCTGTTCCAAAGGACTACATGTGACAGAGATCAGCTATCCATTTCCTCTTGTCTCTGTGTCACAGCTGCCAAAGAACTGTTAAACCAGATCATCCCACTTTACCAGGCAATTATTGTTGGTTTGCGAAATGAAGAACAAAATGAAAATTAACTTGTGCCAGTAGATTTAAAATCCGGTGAATAAAGGCTTCGGGTTTTTATGCATTATTTATATGCACAAGAGATCCAAAATGGATTGTTCAGCAAAAGCCTATTGAAGAATGTTTACTGTGCAGAAGTGACCTTATTGCTATCTCTGCAGCCAGGTTAAAATATGCAAGCATGAAAAAGGGGGCATGTTAGAGAATAAAAGGATATGTTTATTGGAGACCACAAAAGTTAATTGCTTGTTTATACAATGCCTAGTACATTGAGGCCTCAAAGCCTCTAAGCACAATATAAATGTTCAATAATACAAAAACTGAGCTTGCATTTTAAAAACATTGAAAAACTTGCTAAAAAGAGAGGTGTGTGTGTGTATGTAAATCCCTTCAGATTTTGTTCCTCATGCAACCCTAGTAATCACAGGGCATATACCTGGCCTTAGTCTCTTGATATTAAAAAAAAATATGACATATATTATACTATGTCACATGATGCCATATCAAACCCGTGGTCCACCAAACTGGCATCCAGCAGTGGCCTAGAAAAAGGGGGGGGAACCCATAATGTATCTAGCCAGTTGTGCAGTGCTGTAATTGGGTGGGGAGGTAACGTCCTCATAGCATGTAATAGCTGGCAATTTCTTTAGTAAGTTTATTTATTTATTTTACCAAATGTATTGTTTTTTATTTCAGTATTTTTAGCTAAGGAATTGATTAAGAAAGCAGCTTTAGAGACTTTCCCCAACAATCAGAGCAGGAAAGCAAGGATCCAAAGTAGGAAAAGAACATATTCTTCCTTCCCTAGTGCACCATTTTAAATATGGAAACCATTCTCTCCTCAGATTATTCCTTAGTCTTTCCAGAACAGACTTGACTCTTCCTTTTCATCTCTAGACAAACTCCACACGGTTCTTAAGTGTAGTACATAATTCCTCTGTCTCTACTAATCAGGAACACATTGAAGTCCTTAAATGTAGGCCAAGCAAACTAAAGTCACATGGTAGTAGAAATTGCTCACATTTCTTCATGCCTCTCTGATTTTTATTCTTTTGGCTCTTTTCCTGGTATAAGTGGTTTTATCCTTCTATAATAAAACGGGACTTCCTACAGTTCTTCAGCTCAATTTTAATTTAAAAGGTAAAGAGAGAGACCTATTGTTCATCTTACAATTTGTCTCCTCTGCCAGTGAAATGCTGCTCTTTATGCTACATTTGAATACTTTAAATAATGTTAATAATGAATCACAAGGAACCTATAATTTAATGTGTCATTTTACAAACAGACTTTTGCTATGCTTAACTTCACATCAAAAGAATCATTAGCTTATTCATCCTGCTTAACTACACAATTAAGGGACTTGTCTTTATGTATGGGTAAAATTACACAACACTGTCATGGCATGAGGAGTTGATGAAGAAAAGCAGATGGTGGGCCTTTTACTGGAGCTGATGCCCCAATTTACTTTTTTCCTGCTTAATAACTGCCTGGCTTCCCTTCATCCTGCCTCTTTTGGTGGCAGAGATCCCCATGTATGCCAGTATGAAGACTATTTCCTTTGCACCGTCCTATTCACCACTGCAGGTACAATCACAGTGGTCACCATTAAAAAATTTATTACAGTATCTGAACCACAACAGACATTTCCTATTCTAATTATAGGGAGATGTATACCCCACAAATATGTAAGCATTAATGGCAACCATTGTACCAAGAGGGCTCAACACCCTAAAACAGAGACTCAGGTTTCTGAACATTCTAAGTAGGTGATTTGACATAACTCTTTAATCTATGCTGCCTTCCTTGTTCCTGCCCTCCTCACCCCTGATATAACGAGCAAGCTTCCTTTCAACAGCTGCCACTACTGTACTCACCCTGCAGCTAGGGATGGAAGTAGCATCTCTCAGGCCTTCCTTCACTCTAAAAATCAACCAGCATGACTGGGGGGAGGAGGAATAGTGATAAAAGTTGCACCAGGCGCTGGAGACGCAAACAAACCCACTCAGAAAACAGCTATAAATCCCAAAGCACTATACTGAGTGACATATGTAAAGCACAGAGGGACTATTTCAGCCAGCTCAGGTGAAATCCACATAGTGGTGCCCATGCTTCCCTGGCAAAACCAAATGCATGATTTATTTCACCAACACAATAGTTTCTTTGGGGGCCTTTGAAAACAGAGACTAAGCTAATTAGCCTTTTAAATACTTACTTTTCATAGACATAGCTTCTTAATTAACTTTTGACACTTCAGCATCAGTAAAAATAGAGGTCCTTTATAAACATCTCTTTCCCCTGTCCTAATATATGCTCTGTCTTCAGCTACGTCCTGCATGTTACAGGATTACCCAAGGTCATACTAAAACAAAAGAGAAGGTCTGCTGGCTAGTGAAAGGCAAACAAAAATCAGAAACTTAAATATCCCACACACCATATTGCATTGACCAGTGCTTGCTGTCCCATTGCATTTCTACCACCTGATCTAGAAAGTTAGTGAGTACTGTGGCTTGTTTTCCCCCCAACACCATTGCACTGGTGTAACATCACTAATTTCAAAACCTGTTGTAAAGGAGTGGCAATTAAGACTCCATAATTAAAGCCATTAAATCTCAGTAAGTACTCTTCTGCTACAGGCTCCTCCTTGCCTCACAGTGGATTCAATTCTGTCAGGGAAACTAACAGTCAGAAGTAAAAATGAGCACTATATACAAAAATAAGCAATTAGTTTCGTCCAGCTCTGCCATCTGCAAATGTACCTGCTTGGAGTCTTCAGAACTAGCTGGTCTTTGAAATGACCCCTTGGCTCAGGCAAGTCCAATCACAATGCCATTTCCAGCCTGACCAGCTGTATTTAGGGTGAGTACAAAGCCACCTGGGTATTGGAATGACTGTGACAGTTCAGTATGTTAAGGAGCACTCTGATGGACGAGATGGCATTGGTGTACTTCAGCCGGTTTTCTACTCTTCTGCCTTCACATCAATGCAGTGTTAGGGAGGTGGGGAGTTGTCATTCATTGTAGTAATCCGGTGCTAGGGCTGAAAAAACTTCCTTTTAACAGAGATAAGATAATGCAGGCTAACAGTTCTTTAGCTAAATAGGATTAATTAGCAGAAAGCTGCCTATTAGTTCACTGCTGACCTGTAAAACGTAATGAAGAACGAGGTCATTGGAAATAATAGCTCTATTTAGGAGCTTAGGTCAAACTCTAATCATAGAGTACATCATTTAAAGATCACATTGATATAATAATGTCAAGGGGTAAGAAAATACTGTTTATTTCAGAGAGAGATAATCTTTAGGGTTTTCTCTAGACTCAATATTTTGTACTTTCCAGAACAAACAATTGCAACATCTAAGCCTTCAATATCTTTGAGCATTAGCCTTTGACATTCAAACGCATCAAGTTTTCCTATCCTTTCTCCACGCCTTTGTTACATAAATTCTTTTTTCCCCTGACCTCAAGACCTGACAGGCACTAGGAATTATAGCAATCATGCTTCCATTCTCACCAGTGTATTGGAGCCATCACTTCTCTGCATATATCTTGCATGATCAGCTTAACGTTGAATACAGTTCATTTAAGAAAGACCAGAAAAAAGAAAATCAACCAAATCAGATTTTCCACACACATTTCCAAAGCTTCCTGAAAGATTTTCTTTTGCCTCCAGCTACCATTTATTTTTCCACTTGTGTTCCTTTCATTTGTTTTCTACAGCAGGTTTTCTTAAATTGGTACAGCAGGATTTTTGTAGTACTAAAATGTACACATCTGTGTGTGTCTATGCAGGACGTATCATATGGCTCTGCAATGTATCAGATGGATAAAACCATGAAGTGTGTGTATGTAGATATACTTGTAGCTGGAGTACGAGTGACAGCTGCTGGTCAAGTGTTTTCTATTTACAATTGTACACACAGAGGATGGTGTTGTCCATGTAAGCAGTGCAGAACCATTGTATTTATTTTGCACCTTTGAGCACCTCACCAACATTTTGCCTACAAATCCATTTCTGTTATGGCTACCTCTAAAGTCTGAGCAGCTTAAAGGCAGCCATTTGGAAATGCCACCTCCCCTCCCCAACAAAAAGCAGCCACCACCAACCTGCCAGAGAAGTTATTCCTGCTTTCTCCCACAAGTCTCTGATTTCTTCCCCAAAATTATATCCCAGGGATCGGCAACCTTTGGCACGCAGTCCGTCAGGGTAAGCCCCCTGGTGGGCCAGGCCGGGCAGGTTTGTTTACCTGCCGTGTCCGCAGTTTCGGCCGATCGCAGCTCCCACTGGCGCCGGTTCACCGCTCCAGGCCAATGGGAGCTGTGGGAAGCAGTGCACGCCAAGGGATCTGCTGGCTGCTGCTTCCCGCAGCCCACATTGGCCTGGAGCGGCGAACAGCAGCCAGTGGAAGCCGCGATCAGCCGACCCTGCAGACACGGCAGGTAAACAAACTGGCCCAGCCCACCAGGGGGCTTAACCTGGCGGGCTGCGTGCCAAAGGTTGCCGATCCCTGTTGTATCCCATTCTCTGCCCCTTCTCTTTTATAGTTAGGGAAATCAAGATCAAGCAATGCTTCCACTCATCTATCTGTTTCAGTGTAGCACAGGGAATGAGGCCAGTTTTCAAATAGGTAGGTCCAATGTCCTTTATAGGTCAGAAACCCTAAACCACACTCAGAGCTCAACAGGTGACCAGCACAGATTATGGAGTACTGGTGTCAAAGACTTCCACTGAGATATACCCATTACTAAATAGTTGGGAAATGGTTGTATTTAAGCTGTGAATAGGCATCAGAACCTTTCATGTTGTTTTTATTTCCAGGGTAAATGGTTACTCCTATGTTATCCATTTGGAAATCATAGAATCATAGAATATCAGGGTTGGAAGGGACCTCAGGAGGTCATCTAGTCCAACCCCCTGCTCAAAGCAGGACTAATCCCCGACTAAATCATCCCAGCCAGGGCTTTGTCAAGCCTGACCTTAAAAACTTCTAGAGAAGGAGATTCCACCACCTCCCTAGGTAACCAATTCCAGTATTTCATCACCCTCATAGTGAAAAAGTTTTTCCTAATATCCAACCTAAATCTCCCCCACTGCAACTTGAGACCATTACTCCTTGTTCTGTCATCTGCTACCACTGAGAACAGTCTAGAGCCATCCTCTTTGGAACCCCCTTTCAGGTAGTTGAAAGCAGCTATCAAATCCCCCCTTATTCTTCTCTTCTGAAGACTAAACATCCCCAGTTCCCTCAGCCTCTCCTCATAAGTCATGTGTTCCAGTCCCCTAATCATTTTTGTTGCCCTCCGCTGGACTCTTTCCAATTTTTCCACATCCTTCTTGTAGTGTGGGACCCAGAACTGGACACAGTACTCCAGATGAGGCCTCACCAATGTCGAATAGAGGGGAACGATCACGTCTCTCAATCTGCTGGCAATGCATTTATACATCCCAAAATGCCATTGGCCTTCTTGGCAACAAGGGCACACTGTTGACTCATATCCAGCTTCTCGTCCACTGTCACCCCTAGGTCCTTTTCTGCAGAACTGCTGCCGAGCCATTCGGTCCCTAGTCTGTAGCGGTGCATTGGATTCTTCTGTCCTAAGTGCAGGACTCTGCACTTGTCCTTTTTGAACCTCATCAGATTTCTTTTGGCCCAATCCTCTAATTTGTCCAGGGCCCTCTGTATCCTATCCCTACCCCCAGCGTATCTACCACTCCTCCCAGTTTAGTGTCATATGCAAACTTGCTGAGGGTACAATCCACACCATCCTCCAGATCATTTATGAAGATATTGAACAAAACCGGCCCCAGGACCGACCCCTGGGGCACTCCATTTGATACCGGCTGCCAACTAGACATGGAGCCATTGATCACTACCCGTTGAGCCCGACAATCTAGCCAGCTTTCTATCCACCTTATAGTTCATTCATCCAGCCCATACTTCTTTAACTTGCTGGCAAGAATACTGTGGGAGACCGTGTCAAAAGCTTTGCTAAAGTCAAGGAACAACACGTCCACTGCTTTCCCTTCATCCACAGAGCCAGTTATCTCGTGCAAAGATTTTCCTCATGGTTTTAATTTTTATTATCCCTTCCATCTTCAAAGCCTTCTTGAAGCAACTGGCCAGATTCCCAACTTTGCTTGCTAAGGAACCCAGAACATATCTCCTATAATGGTCAAGGCGGTCATTCTGTTTTGGTATAACATACTCCCTCTCTTCAGGAGCTCTGCCCATTATGTCCCCATCTTTGCTACCTGCTGCCATTACACTTTACTGAGATCTATTTTCAAGCCCCAGTCACCAGAAATGATCTCAACTCTCCACTGCAAAAGAGCACAGAGCCAGTCCAACTGTGTTGTTAAATATACAGGGCTAGATACTCAGATGATGTAAGTTTGCACAGTCCCATTGAAATCTGCAGAGCTATGCTGATTTAAACCAGGTAAGGACCTGTCTCTATGTGAATGACACACATCATGAATAATGAGTATAACTTACAAATTGAGACATTCTCCCTTGAACATACCTCTAGAAAACATCATCATCTTTGTTAAGGTTTTAGGGAGAACTAGTTGATCAAAATATATTTGGCAAAAAGGGTTTTAATGAAACTGAAAAATGTTTTTAACTTCTCAAATCCTTGGGACTTCTAACAACATTAATCAAAATAACCACAACTACAGGCAAACAGCCAACATGATGAATAGTTCCTCAAAGACAGTTTTCATCTCATGGCTGGTATTGCTTTCATATATCAAAACTGTATGCATGTGTGGTGGGAAGAATGGATATATCTCTAAAACAGAACTCACATTTACTGGTATTCTCATTAGTTCAACATTTCCAAATGGGCAGATGATTCAGCAGCAGAAAAAAAAATCTAACCTCTATCTGTTTTATAGGGAACTTTATCATGAGCAAAATATACTGTATTGGTAGAAAGGATTGTACATGGGAAAATATATTGTTGAGTTTTATTGAATTAATCCACCTTCTAAACTA
This sequence comes from Natator depressus, assembly GCF_965152275.1. Classification (NCBI taxonomy): domain Eukaryota; kingdom Metazoa; phylum Chordata; order Testudines; family Cheloniidae; genus Natator; species Natator depressus. The sequence goes on from NC_134236.1 coordinate 64,820,643, forward strand.
ATAGGGTAGGAACTAGATTTCTGCACTTTTAAACGGATATCACTGAGTATTATAAAACCTAAAAATACACTTGATTTGGTCCCATAGAGAAGTTCTGACCTTCGAGAGTCTACCATTGTTTTGTTATTTCTGTAGCACTCTGAGGGTGAATGGCACTTCACTGGCAAATAACATTTAATTTTTTGTAATCTGTTGCTGCTGTGAGTCAAAACATTTTTTAAAAGCATGGTACCATTCACAATAAGTAAACAAGTACACCTACGCTCTGACAAGAGATGGTGATAAGCACAATTTGAAAGCACAGTTTGTTTACTTTGAGTCTTGCGCTCAGTATTTCTACTGATTTATGAACAGTTGGGTTTGCAAAAATGAATGGCTTACCCTGCCACCCCACCTCCCCCCCCAAATTACACTCTCTCTCTCTCTCTTTCTCCCGGGAATAGCAACGGACATGGTGAGTGTATTACTACAGATTTGAGGATATAAACCAGCTAAATGCCTGAAACATGTTATCATATGATGAGCTATTCAGTTGCCTATGTGAAATGAACTGGTGGTCTCATCTCAGTGCAGTAACTAGTGGAGAGGAGACCAGATTGCAGGGAAACAACATCACAGTTGTTACCTTGTTGGCAGTATCAGCAGAGAAGCCAAGGATTTAAGTGGCTTGGAAACTGAACTATCCTCTCACCCAGAAGGTGGTCCCCCTAGAGCAAGATTCATAGGGAAGCTGTGAGGGATGTCCCTGAAGTACTGCAGCATGGCAAGCTGGCTCTTTAAGAGCATGCATGGCCCAGCACTCCAGTTTTTGGTCTCCATGCCTTTAAGGCAAAGGCAAATCTGTCACTTGTTGGTAGCCCCACCCGACATCCTCCACAGAGGGATCGGTTGCCTAGCCTCACATAATCCATTGGAGAGAAGTGGTGGAGGAAGAGTAGAAAGATTAAAATCCCAGAATCCTTAGTCTTAAAGGGGCCAAGACCCAGAAGCAGGAGAGCTGAGCTGCACCTATCCTTTAAGGGCCTGTCCTCCTTGTTACTTGTGCTCTAATCTGCGGCCAGAAAGAGGTCTTCAGTTTCCCGTGTCCTCCAGCTGCCAACTTTCACAAGCAAACATGTATTTAAAATAAAATTATGAGGGAGTCCTCTCTCAGCAAGGAGCCGGTGTAGCCAGTTCCTATACCAATCCTTCTGCAGCTCCAAGGTAAGAGACTTGCCAGAGCAGGTGGATACATGGCTGGGGCACCGCTGCACTCCAGCAACCACCAGCTGGAGGATGTTCCATTGGGGCTTTAGCCAGCTGGGCATAGTAATAGAAACCTCAGGGCTACTCTAAATTATGCCAAGAGCCAAGCCAGCTCCTCGCCAACTCCAGGATCAGGGAGTTAGAAACAACTGAGGATTGAAGCCTTAGGGCCAGATTTTCAAAGATATTTAGGCACCTAAAGATAAAGATAGGTTTCGAGGGATTTTCAAATGTGCCTAAGTGAGTTTGAAGGCAACTAACTCCCATTGATTTCAACTGAAATCAATGAGAGTTCGGGCCTAACTGGGTAATGCACATTTGGAAAGCCCACTAGGCAGCTAAATCCCTTTGGAAATCTATCCCTTGGATACACAAAGTCTCAGTTTTCAGGGCTGGATTGTGCTTTTAAGGCTGTGGCCTGCAAGGTGTGTGTGCAGAGGTGGGCTATTCAAGCAGGAGCTGGCAACCGGTATCATCCTTTAGGATGGTACAGCCTGGTACCCTCTCTTTGGTCTGCCAACTCTGCTGGCTGGTGCAAAAGAGAGCCGGTCCCACCTCCTCCTCTGAGGTTATTTGTCCCTCAGGGTGCGTAGAAGAAGCAGTCACTGCATTCCCTTGAGTGCAGAAATTGCACTTGTCCCTTTGCCCAGCACAGTGTATACAGAGTGCAAGGGGAGAATGCTCCCCTGTACCGCCCCCTAGCATCTAGAAACAAGCCAACAGGAAATAAATAGGTCACATCCTGAAGACTATGGGCAGGAAGAGATTATGGCTAAATTGGACCTCCTGAAGATGGAAACTTTTTAGGGTGGTTTGACTTCATACACAGTCACATACTGCAATTAAAGGGAATGCCCTTGTCCCTGTTTCAGAGTAACAGCCGTGTTAGTCTGTATTCGCAAAAAGAAAAGGAGTACTTGTGGCACCTTAGAGACTAACCAATTTATTTGAGCATAAGCTTTTGTGAGCTTATGCTCAAATAAATTGGTTAGTCTCTAAGGTGCCACAAGTACTCCTTTTCTTGTCCCTGTTGTTTCCACTGCAGCTCTCCCTCTCTCCTGGCTTTATTATTAATTATTATTATTATTATTACACAGGAGGCATTACGTTTGTGGGTTTGGTTGGCATTGGGTATTTTTCCATTTTGTTCTTCCCCCACTTTAACCTGTTCATCTCTTTGTCCTTGATTATTTATTGAACTCAGAAGCCGGGAACTAGCACTGTTTTCAAAAGTTATGGTACTTTGTGTGCTAAAGTAAAATCTTTTCAAACTTTGAACATCTGTCTACAAACATTGGAGGGCAGGGGAGGGGAAGGGAGTGTTAGCGTAACACAGGTTGTGTTCTAAACCTAGCTGTGCTCTTCTCTGGTCCTGAAGATCTTCATTTGATTTGATATGTTGGAGCTTCACCTCTTCAAAGACCTGATCCTGCATGGAAGTGCTCGGCACTGTGGAGAATTGGCTCCAAATTAGGGATGGATTGGGAGCCCTGCCATTGACATGAGTACAACGCGAAGTGTATTTCATACTTCACCATTGTGCACTTGGACTGTGAAAACTATTTCTCTCCATCCAGATTAGCTTTGAAATTATCTGGGCCATATGCTACAGGTAAGTTACATGTTGGTAAACAGAAACTTTTAGAATAAAGCATCCAAACTGCTCTACTTTTCACACAAAAATAATTTTTAAAGCAATCCTTGTAATATTTGAAATTTAATGAAAGTTAGATAAAATCCCAGTATCAACTAGTTTAAAGTAAGATCCAGATGTAGAGCAGAAGTCTACTCCCATCATTCCTTTAGAAACGGAACCTGCTTCCTAGTTATCCCATTGCCAGGCACCAAATGTTAAGTTGAATATCTTCCTCCATGAATGTTGCAAATAAAAATATGTTTCAAAACATGACTTTTTAAAACAGCTGTGTAACAAGCCATGCTGGGTGCTCACTGCTGTACTGGAGGCTCATATATCAACATGAATATTACCTTGTATCTCAGAAACTATTCTGGAAAACTAATTTGTAGAGATGAGCAAACCACATGAATCCTAGCAAAACTGCACATCTAACATTCAATAATCTTTTTTTTTTATTTGCTTGGGTTTTTAGAAGTACAAAGTGCAAAGAAATCATCTGGCATGAGGTATTAAACCCAAGGGAAAATTGAAGGACAGATCTGCTGTGTGCAGAAGCAACCGGAAGGTTTAATTCCTAGGTATTTGACTAAGAATAGTTGATTTAACCTCCAGGCCCTTTCATGGAGGCACTCCATATTCTGCTTCAGCAAAAAGATAGCAAATATTGGATGACTCTATTGAAAACATTTATTTTAGTGTAAGTCTTTCTTTTGAGTACAAATAAGTCATATGCCTCAGCCCCTGCCTCTCTCTCCTCCACACACACAGTTTGCAACTGTTGTAATATACAGGTGCTTTTCCAGTGCTGCAATTTAAGAGATTATTTCCCCTAAACCCAAGATATAATATGGCAAGTACATATATAGAATATTCTGTATTTGTTCCTTGATATTTATACACCTGATCCAAAATCCATCAATGGGAGACTTTCTGTTTGCTTCAATGGGCTTCATATCAGGCCCTATCTATCTTTGTCTTTTTTAGTGTTGCCCCTTTCCCTCTGCGCTGCCAGTGTTGAATTCAAAGAGGAGGCCAGCTTGAAAACTGATGACTGTATATGGCCTAAAAATTACACATTAATGGTTCAGAATAAGTAACAGCTTGCTTTTTGTTTTTGTTTTTCTCCCAGTACTTAACTTGCTCCGTTTACTTGGATTAATTACTAGCTTGCTGGTGTTGCCCTATACTGGTCCTTTATGGTCATGAACAGAATTATTCTGATGCATTGGAAATCATCAGTTAATGGCTTTTTGAACTAAAACACATCTCTCAATGCGCTCTGAAAAGGCTTATTGCTACTGAAAAGTACAACCAGATTTGGGCTATGTTGAATCAGTAATGGGGAAGAAGGTATAGGGATTTTTCTGACCATATTTATTCACTCCCTTGCTCTTCTATGACTTTCTTAGTAATTCTTCTATACTTTGTGTTCTGTCATACTGGTGAGGTCCACCCACTCTATCTACTCTCTGTACTTTGAGGCCAGACAAATGTTAGCATTAGTGAGTGATGTATTTTTTTCCACCATGCATGCCATAAATAGTATGAAGACATACCTGTGTTCTTGGAACTGAACTCATCTTTTGTGTACTTGATGCTGCCATTTTGTAAGGGAAAAATGAAAAAGAATCAGAACACAGAAAAGCAAATGGCCATTTCAATCTAATAGGTTTCAGAGTAGCAGTCGTGTTAGTATGTATCCGCAAAAAGAACAGGAGTACTTGTGGCACCTTAGAGACTAACAAATTTATGAGACCATAAACTTTCGTGGGCTACAGCTCACTTCATCGGATGCATAGAATGGAACACATAGTAAGAAGATATATATATACATACAGATAAGTTGGAAGTTGCCATACAAACTATGAGAGGCTAATTAGTTAAGATGAGCTATTATCAGCAGGAGAAAAAAACTTTTGTAGTGATAATCAGGATGGCCCATTTAGACAGTTGACAAGAAGGTGTGAGGATACTTAACTTTAGGGAAATAGATTCAATATGTGTAATGACCCAGCCACTCCCAGTCTCTGTTCAAACCAAGTTAATGGTATCTGGTTTGCATATTAATTCAAGCTCAGCAGTTTCTCATTGGAATCTGTTTTTGAAGCTTTTCTGTTGCAAAATTGCCACCCTTAAATCTTCTACTGAGTGGCCAGAGAGGTTGAAGTGTTCTCCTACCGGTTTTTGAATGTTATGATTCCTGATGTTCGATTTGTGTCCATTTATTCTTTTGCATAGAGACTGTCCGGTTTGGCCAATATACACAGCAGAGGGGCATTGCTGGCACATGATGGCATATATCACATTGGTAGATGTGCAGGTGAACGAGCTCCTGATGGTGTGGCTAATGTGATTAGGTCCTATGATGGTGTCACTTGAATAAATATGTGGACAGAGTTGGCATCGAGCAATCTAGTAATTACCCTAACAATGTGAATGTGCATCTCTGGCTTCTTTTTTCTCTGAACCAAGACAGCCTTGGAAACAGCATCATCTCAACTGGAATTTTTAGGTCAGTCTTTTAAAATAAATATCCCTTCACTTTCTGCACTAGAATAGACTAACCTGACTGTCAGTGTAGGGCACTCAGCCCTGAGGAGAATGGAGAGATTCTTGTTGCGTAAGTTATCCCTGACTCAGCTGGCTGACTCAGGAACAGCATGATGAGTTGTGGAAAGTCAACTCCAGCTAACCCGTAGTGGAGGAGGGGTCACTTTAGCACAGTGCCTTTGAGATGGCATCTACAGGACAGCACTCGTGGCTGTGGGCACCAGATCTCCTGGTAAACTCATCTGGATTTTACCATCACAGTATCTTAATCTCCACATGCTATAGGGCAGAGCCAGCTATAGCCCTTTTTGGGGGGTGGGGGTGGGGAGAGAAGCAAACCATTATCCCCTTCTTGCCCTGAGCCAGTGAGATGTTTGTACACCCCATCAAAGTAAAGACTACTCTGTTCTTGGCCACTCTGCTGAAACTTGGCAACAAGGGTAGCAATTGGCTCCACATGAGATGATGATTTTAGGAATGATGGACATCTGTCCTCTATCAGTAAGAGGGAGGAGCCTTGCTTTTTGTTGCAGTCTTCTGAACACTTTCTCTGCAGGCAGAGTAGAGAAATGTAGATTGGATTTTTCCCAAAAATCTTAAATTTCAAAATAAATTTTACAAAAAAACCCACACTTCTTTTAGAGCTTTCTGCAAAGTTCTGAAAGTTTCACAAAATCCCACTCTCCCATCTTCTTTCCCTAAAAATGAATGTCTCTCCCCTTTCCACTGGATAACAATACAGTGACAGACAGGTTTGTTCAGTAGAAGCCCTTTTTCTGAGCAAAAATGTAAACTCAAGCAGTTTTCACCACAAGAAAAAGGATTTGCTCCATTTCCAGTTCATTCCATTTATTAAGGCTGATGAGTCACAGCCAGCAATTTCATAATTCATGTCAGTACTGTAGGCATTTGTTGCAGTGCAAACAGCTTTTTTTCTTATTTTCTGGAAGGATTTTTTCCCCCCTGTCTGGAAATTGGTCACACAGATCTCCATGGGCTTTTCAGACTAAGTATTTTTGTTCACATGGATAAAGGACATATGTCAGAATCCTTTACAGTCACCACAAGATTCCTTTTCATTATGCTAAGGCCTTTCATTTGATGTTGTTTTTTAAAAGTTTACTGTGTCTTGACATCCTGCCTCACTACACCATACTGCATCCTTCTATTTTCTCTAATTTGCATATGGTGTGAGGGAAACTATATGTCTACAATCTGGAAGAGGTAACACATAAATCAAACTAGATGGCAAACAGAGACAGCCATAATGAAGGTTGTTGAATCATCTGTCTGCATTACACTGTTGTCTAACAAGGAGCTTTGAAGCAGAAGTCAAATGGGTTTAGATTTTAATCAAAAATGATTAAATAATTTAAGAACTTTTCAATAGAAATGGAGCTTTTGGGTCAGCTATTGAAATTGCAACGTCTCTAACACAATGCCCAGCCAGATGTACCACATCGCCACGTTTTCTTGATTTTTCTTGTTTAAAAAAATTTAAGTTTACATTTTAGAACAGCAGTTGCCTTTCGGGTAATGCATTTCTGGGCAATAGTGCACACTTCAGATGACCAAAGCCTTGTTTTATAATATGTCTAAGCTAAACTAAAATCATTCAAATGTGTTGTCTGTTGTGTATTTGCTTAATGTTGTGGATGATGCCTCAATCGATCAATCAATAACCAGGCAGTGAGCCTGCAGAGAGTTGGGCTTGGTCCCCAGAGCTTATAACTCCGTCAAACATCTCTTAGACACACACACACACAATACTGACCTGTTTCAGAGTAACAGCCGTGTTAGTCTGTATTCGCAAAAAGGAAAGGAGTACTTGTGGCACCTTAGAGACTAACCAATTTATTTGAGCATGAGCTTTCGTGAGCTACAGCTCACTTCATCGGATGCATATCCACAGTATGCATCCGATGAAGTGAGCTGTAGCTCACGAAAGCTCATGCTCAAATAAATTGGTTAGTCTCCAAGGTGCCACAAGTACTCCTTTCCTTTTTGCAAATACTGACCTGGGTAGTCAGTAATCCACTCCATGATTGCAGAATCCAGGCCAGGATTTAGGCAAACTTCTCATTCATGAAGCTGTGCGGAGAAGGCTACTGTTCTCAAACCTGATGAAATTCACTCCTGTGAAGAAGGCCAGGATGCTACACAGAGGGTGTGTATGTCCAGCAGCTTCGATAAAGACTCCCATTGCAACCGAGTCCTCTCTCTTCACCACTACAAGGGACACAGTTTTCATGCTTTGTGTGTATAAAAAGATCTTCTACACTTTCCACAGTATGCATACAATGAAATGAGCTGTAGCTCACGAAAGCTTATGCTCAAATGAATTGGTTAGTCTCTAAGGTGCCATAAGTACTCCTTTTCTTTTTGCGAATACAGACTAACACGGCTGTTACTCTGAAATCTGCCTTAAGGGATATTTATTTTGTTTTTGAAAAAAATCTTCTAAAGCAGTTGAGCCCAGTTTCTAAAACAGAGCTGTTCTAAAATGATTGAATGAAATATTGAGACGGGTCTAAGCCACAAAGCTGGGATCAAGACCCAATTCTCCCCAAAGCTCTGGGGTTCTTTGACCCAGGATTTTGGGGTGGACCTCCCCTATTAAGAAACTGATTCAATGCAAAATGTTTAGACTATGAATCCACACAATTGCTACTTTAAGAGAATGATTAGGTTGCATGGTTAAGCAGTTAAAGTTACCTGTACTGCCTTAACTTTGCCTCTTTCCACTACTGTGTGGTCTTGAATTATATGGTTGCAATTGTTTCTCAAGTAATACAGTATCAGTCCATTTCTTCCCCTGCAACTTTATCTTCTGATTCAGTGCTTTGGCCACTTTACTGAAACTGCCCAGCAGGTTGCCCATTAATGTCAACAGCAGTGATAGTTTTATTGCCTTTCTAGTAGCAACTACTCTGAAATCAAGTCCCCCACCCCCAGGCCACCAACCAGCCATCTGATAGTAAAAACATGCAGTCATTACTGCTCTGGACTTGAAGTGAAAAGCTGTGTAAAACTTTGCCAGTAGCCTGTACCATCCATTCTCTCTCTTTGTTTTCTTATAGTGTACGAGCTTCCCATGAAATTGGAGCCAGCATAGAAATTTGGGAAAGATTGGAGGTTAAGTCCGTCCAGAGTTTAGGAGGGCAGACGTTTGCCATTCTGGAGACAGATTATTTAACCCTGATGGGTTCTGGAAGCTGACTGGATATTCATTAAAGAATTTGGTAAAATACGAGTTAAGCCTCATTCACTTGTGAGGAAGGTAAATATTTCTATCCCCAGATTACAGTGGAGGGAACTAAAGCACAGAAAAATCAAGGGCTAGATTTTTAAAAGATATTTAAATGCCTAAAGAGATAGGCACCTAACAATATTTTCAAAAGCACACAGGTGCCTAACTCACATTGAGTGCAATGGAAAATCTTATGCACCTATCTGTATTTTAAGACATTTAAATACTTTTAAAGATATGTCCGTAAGTCTGTAGCACCCCGTCATGTGCCCTAACCACAGAACTGCCCCTCCTCCTTCACTTCCTCCAGTATTCTTTCACTGTAGATCACAAAACCAATACACGTACTGGCCTTGCCGAAGCAGAGTGAGGACAGATTACAGAATTGCAAGATAGATAGTGCCACATCCCAGATGCTGGGGTAGGATTTTTTAGGAGCAGCATTCTCGGTAAATGTTTGGTACCAGTTTACTTTTACCCAGTACCACTAGATCAGGTAGCTCCTGTTACATTTCTTTACAGGAAAGGAAAAATATTAAGGCTACATATGTTTGCACAGCAGAAACTTATTAAACAACTGGATCCATCTATCTAAAAACATTAATATTTGCCTTTTTGTATAATTACTCTAGTACTAAACTGTTTTGAAAAAAATTTATTGGCACAAGAATAAGTGGCTCTACTTGCAACACAGATAATAACGACCCTGTTCTTCAAATCAGAGAAACTCCCATATTTTGCTTTTTAATATTATTGCATGACCACCAAATAAGGAAGCATTCATGCTTTGATAATGTTATGATTCACTCTTTATTCGCTTTCACTAGACCTAACAATCTATCCTATACAGAATAATTCTTTCTTTTCTTTATGCAACATTTTATGCTGATGTCTGGGGGAAAATCCACGTTTTCTTTCTTAGCCTTGTAATTTAATTTTTAAAATACTGAAATAAATACTATACATTTATAAATAAATAATGAGACTTTGCTCTGGGTGCTAAATGTATAGCTGTAGCCACAGTATGAACCAGAATTTCAGAGGCAAAAAGTAGGACACCTACTTTTGCTTGGTTGGATTCCAAGAGTGACACTACGCTAGAGCATGAACAAAGCCAAGTAATATGGAAAGGGTAAAAAAACACTCTAGGTTTCGGCATTTCTTTGCTCCAAGAACAGCCTGTTTAGTCTAGCGATGCAGAGTAAATTGAAAAGTTAAACAAAACCAGAGTCATTCCCAGATCTACATCTAACTAATTAGCAATGTCCTTCAACCCTTATTCATGTGACGAAGCCACATTCACTTGAGTAGGCCCATTAACTTCAAAGGGAGTCCTAAAATCCCATTGATAGGGCCCTACCAAATTTAAGGTACATTTTAGTAAATTTCACTGTGATAGCATTTAAAAAATCTTAAATTTCACAGTGTTGTACCCGTGGGGGTCCCAACCCCAAAAGTTGGTCACCGGGGGCAGTCGCAAGGCTATTGTAGGGGAGTGGCAGTATTGTCACCCTTACTTCTGTACTCCGTTCAGAGCTGGGTGGCCGGAGGGTGGCAGCTGCTGGCCAAGAACCCAGCTCTGAAAGCAGTGCTGATGCCAGCAGTAGCAGAGAAGTAAGGGTGGCAATACCATACCATGCCACCCTTGCTTCTGCGCTGCTGCTGGTGGCGGTGCTGCCTTCTGGGCTAGCCTGGCCAGCAGCCACCGCTTTTCAGCCGCCCAGCTCTGCAGGCAGCACAGAACTAAGGGTGGCAATACCGCCACCCCCCCAATTACATGGGGGAAACCAGATTTCACAGTCTGTGATGCGTTTTTCAAGGCTGTGGATTTGGTAGCGCCCAACCCATTGATGTCAATTGGCTTTAGAACACACCATAAAGGTTTACAGGATTGGGACCCAAATCATTAATATTAGGCTCATTTTACATGTCAGGAACACATAGAGATTAAGTAGCTTGCTTGCAAGACCTCTAATGGAGTAGATAACAACAGTCTTTGTGATGGAGACATGGTTTTACTCCTGCTTCTCTCACACATCTTATCCACTATATATTATGAAATAAGAGTAATGTGTTTGAATTGATTCAAGCCTTACTTAGCAAATGCTGTGCTAACTCAGTGATGCTCATTGATTTTGGTTCACAGGGGATCATAATCCTATATTGTATTTAGGATTTGGACAAACCCAGAAGTTCAGGCATAAATCCCAATTTTCATCTGAGTCCTCAGGTTTACCTAGAAACAAGGTTAAGATTCAGTCAAAAGGCTGATGAATTTTTCAGCAAACCTGGGCTACATTTTGAATGTGCAACAAAATCATGAGATTTCTGCATGGTTTCAGAAGGACAGTCACACATTGGCACAATATTTAACATACAACAAACATAACTGAGGTAAAATAAACCTTCCTTTTAATAAATTACAGCAGCGATACTGTCCAGCAACTTCATAGAACCCATATCCTCCTTGTTTTCGACTAAATGAACAGGTTAGCTTGGAAGTCTGCAGAATTTATTTAAATGATGTATTTTCTTCTCTCCTGCATTTTTCAAAGCACTGTCCATGTGACTCGCATTAATGTTAGACAGAGTTGTCTGGCATAGCTGTTTGAAAGTTCCCCTTTGCCTTTGTGTTTTCTCTCCTCCAGCTTGTTTGACTTGTTGTCCTATTGTTTTCCTCTTAATATCCCAACTGATTTTAATTAAGAGTTTTTAGACTCCCATGACTGCCAAGTTTAACAAACAAAACAAGACTAAAAGCTAATTTCCTCAACAGGCACATTCCCCTCACAATAACCAAGTTTCAGGACAATCCATTGTAAAAGCACTACAATAACAATAGTGTTTGAAACGGAAATCTTGACACTTGGTATTTTTCTGTGTATCATTACTATAATTTATACATCTATTTACTATTAATTTTAGTCTTAACTCTTATTTCTACAATGGTCAGACAACTTCCATACAAATGAAAGGCAACTATCAGCTATTTATTTGTGGTTTAGTCTTAAAATCCTTTTTCAGTTAACACTCCCTTTTGACATCAGTGAGAGTTTTGCTGAGCAAGGCCTACATAGCTGAGTGCCATGGTCTAATGTAAGTACACCGCTATTTACTCCTTGAAGGCAAATTATGGTCATTATATGCAAAACTGCAATTTACATGGCGATATACTCTGAATTGTTGTATGTGGTAATAAATAGGACTACCTCAAAATCTGTTGATCATAGAATATATTTAAATCCATAGCAGACAGCTTATGTTAAAATGTGATATTCTTGCGCGAAAGGGGTTTTAAGGATTAAACCTATTATGCTGTACTAGAGAAATTATAGAACAGTGGGGTAAATTGTATATGGGGGAGAAAGACCTAATATCACTATAGGACCTAATATCACTATGGGACCTGTGATGCTCCCAAGAGGCAGCATTTGAAAGCAACACCTCTTAAGGTTCAGAAGTTCAGTTTGGATAAGTACCCTGAAGTTCAGATGCTTCGTGTGTATGCAAAATTGGGCTGGAAATCTTGTGACATCCCAGATACCTCCTGCTTCCACAAAAGTTAGAAGATACCACACAATCAGCTTTTTGGTAACATGCAGCAAGGCCACCTTCACTATCCTTAAGATAGTAGTGCAGCTCATAATAGGGGAAGGACAGGTTACATATCTAAAAATTATTTTTCTTTGCAGGAGTGACTGACATTGCATAGTTGGGGACAGGGAATCAAGATAATTGGATAAAAATATTCAGTCTTATTAAAATCTGACTTTCAGGAAAGGAACAACCCATTTTGACTCTGGTTTGCTTTCTTTGTTTTGGAACGGCTATGCAATTAAAATATGCAAATTAGGTGCAGTCCCTGGGATTCCTGGCAAGTGGGTAATCATTCCAATGAAGTTTGCCCTTTATGCCACCCACATTACAAATGTTCAGTTTGCAGCCAAAGGTTATTTGAGAAGGCTTGGTAAATCTAGAAAAGTTAGTCTGAGAAATCCACGAAGTGGCTTAGCAATACCATGCTTTCAGGCTCTCTGTGAGGTTCCTGAATCGGCCCCTGTTTATGGGGAACTTTTGTCAGGTGACACATAGTCTGAGAACTGATTGCATGCAGCAGCTCATAGATTTGTGTCAGCAGTAGGATAAAACTTGTTTTATTATTTGTTTGCCATTGATAAATAATGAATACTGAGAGTGTAAGCAACAACACTTCTCTGGAATAGCACAATACAAACTGGGTCATGCTGAAGGGCATCCTGCAACTCCAGGATATGTTGATCCATTTCAGTGTTCTCTCTCTTAGAAGTGTTAAGCTGGCTATTGGCAGACCAGCCAAATACAGAAAGTGTGCCTGCCACAGAAACGGGCTAGAGAAAATATGACAGGTATCTGAAAATCACTGACAGCCTCTTCTCATGTGCATTTCCAGAGCAGCTCTGGAGAGATCCTGGGGTATGAAAGCACAAAGCAGGAGCTTCTTTCTATTTTGGCATCATGTAATTTTGTCTGGTTTCACTTTCCACTTCCCAGTTTGCTTGTGGGCATGCCAAAAGAATCAGTGTGGCCACTGACAGAGTGCTCATTCAGTACACTCACTGGTCTATGCAAATACATGATTGGCACTAGGATATTGTGATTTGCTTACGCTCTCTTTCAGCCCATTGAGCTCTGCTCTCATATTGTCACAACTGTTCATTAGACACAAGCTAGTACCACCACTTACATCAATAACCAGAATCCTAGTAGCTTTTCAGGACTCAGTGTAAGGTCTTCTGAATTAGATCAGTTAATCCCTGACATTTTATCTTCCCTTTCTGAACAACCCTTCCTTTCTTAGTTTCTCTTTTCCTTAGCCATTTTGACCAGCTGGTTACTTGACCCAGTTTTGTTTAAATATTGATTTTAATGGTTTACATTGACCAGCACCCTAGCGGCCTATGATGTGGATTATATAACATTAAAAAAGTTTTACGAGCATGATAAGGAACCTTTGATTTCTGAGCATCAAACAAGTGCATCTTGCTGTGTCTGCGCTAAGGGTTTTCCAGACAATTTATAGATAAAGAGATTAAAATATATTTACAATATGTTCCTATAGGAGATTCATTTTAATGAAGTGGTTCTCAAACTTTTGTACTGGTGACCCCTTTCACACAGAAAGCCTCTGAATGTGACCCGCCCCCCTTATAAATTAAAAACATTCTTTTTTATATTTAACACTATTATAAATGCTGTAGGTGAAGTGGGGGTTGGGGTGGAAACTGAAAACTTGTGACCCCCAGTTAGAGAACCCCTGTTTTTATGGGAATTACCCTGTGAAAGGCACAATATTCCCTATACAATTTACATGGTAATACTGCCATGAATTATTTTTTCCCTGTATAACTTTGTAACTGGACGCATGCCCCATCATTCAGTGGGGAAAGTAGAAAATATGGGTATAAATGACACTGGAGCATTCCAGTGCTTTCTGACACTTTACTAGAGAGAATGAACTTACAGTACCCAGCCTGACAATCTCTGGAAAGTTATGCAGCTACCACAGGGTCTCCAGAGGAGCCCTGATTGTAGTGTCTAATTTTGTTTACTCATTGCAGGGGAGTAGAACAGCCCAGCTCGGATAGAAAGAAAAATCAGAAAGAGGCTGGCAGTTTTGGTGAGAAAGACATGCTTAGAGAGTAGGTACCAGTTTGTTCGGAATCTACAGGACTATAAAAGCCAGCTAGATGCAGATTAAAGCCATGAGGTGATGGCAGTTGAGAAGGAGTTTTTGCACTCAAGGCCCGGAAGTGCTAAGAACCTAACGACAAAGGACTCACTTCTTGGGAGCCTGCTGCAGGTTGCCTAGTTTAGTACTTACATGTTAAATATTTGAGGGCTTTTCCCATTTCTGTGTATTTGTTACATTGTTTTGTCTTGGTGCAACAATAAACCAGCAAAGTTTGTGAAATGATTGGCTGAACTCCCGAGACACACATCATTAACACACACTGGTGACTGAATGCTCTCCTACTAGTAAGAAGAAGTATCCTGGTAGGTCTAGTCCAGGCATCTTTCTCAAACCCAATGTGCAGCCGCAACACAGAGCGGAATGATTTGGGGCTGTGATTACATACTGTCTGAATTTGGCAGAAGTGACTAGTAATTTTGGGTGCCCACCCCGAGATACCTGATTTTTAAAGGTCAGTTGCTCAGCCCTTTCTAAAAATCGAACTCCTATAAAGTGTCTCAAGTTGGACACCCAAACTCACTTGTCACTTTTGAACATTTAGGCTACACAGCACACGCAGACATACATACACAAAGGTGGTATGCCTGGGGAACCTCCAAGTGCAAGTATGGAAATATATCTGACAAAATTACTTGAGACCCTCTCAAAGAAAACAACCATACTATGCATAATGTAAGTGACTTGAATCAGAATTAAACTACACAGAAAGCTGTACTTGTTACTAGCCAACTTCAATCTGCTATGACAGGCTAAAATAATTGTTTGGGGGACTACAGAATGCATTCAAGCAGTTAATTCATTAACAGTGCAATTGTGGAAGTACACAGAGTCCACTGCACAGCTCTGAGCTCTCTATTCCATTACAAGCAATAATGCTTTTGCTGTGGCTGCAAACTGCACTTAGGGTACAACAGATGAAGCTCTGCAAAAGCATGTCACCAGCATGGGAAAGCAGCAGACTTCACCAAATCATGCTGCAGTTCTCACTGGCAATTAGATACTTGAAGTCATTGTCCTGAGTAGAAAATGCAGGTCCTTGTGTTCATTAAACTCCTCATGTGACACTGCAGGACAGCTACACTCCAACGAATTTATACTAGCTGCTAGTTCAGCGGCACCAGTTCTACTTGAATCTAGTTACCTATAATGTTTCAGAGTGGACAGTGTACAGAACGTAAACTATCCCTGGGTTCGGTTGCCATAGTGCACTAGTGAAGCATGCCACTCAATTCATGTGCCTGCAGAGTTCTGTATTGTGAAAACTATGGGTCAGATCCTCAACTGGATGAACTGGAGCTCTTCAAATTGACACCACTCAAGGATCTGCCCCAAAATAGCTCAGCTATTTCAAAGGTGCTTATTTCTGTGGTATCAAAGCCCTGAACTGAAATCTCTATGGAATCATAGGGTTAGAAGGGACCGCAAGGGTCACCTAATCCAGTGGTTCTCAAAGCCAGTCCGCTGCTTGTTCAGGGAAAGCCCCTGGTGCGTCGGACCGGTTTGTTTACCTGCCGCGTCCGCAGGTTCAGCCGATCGCGGCTCCCACTGGCCGTGTGTCACCACTCCAGGCCAATGGAGGCTGCCAACACATCCCTGGGCCCACGCCGCTTCCCGCAGCCTCCATTGGCCTGGAGTGGCAAACCGCGGCCAGTGGGAGCCTCAATCAGCCGAACCTGCGGACGTGGCAGGTAAACAAACCGGTCTGGCGCGCCAGGGGCTTTTCCTGAACAAGCGGCGGACTGGCTTTGAGAACCACTGATCCAGTCTAATCCCCTGCCAAGATGCAGGATTTGTTGTGGCTAAACCATCCGTTCTTGAATGGGCCTCTATTGTTCCTCAACTTATACAATGTTAGTGTCAATAGTTTTTCTTTCCCCTATGTCATCCCCACTAGCCTCTGTGCCACTGGGGTAGGTGGAGCCCAAGTGCCTCTGGGGAACTGCAGTCTTGGGCAGCCACACAATACAGCTTTACATTCCTGTTGTCAGGTGGAGAGGACCCATTCAGAACAGGAAGCAACTGTATTTCCAGGGTGGCCATGTGTACGGACAATGGAATGCAACAAGACAACAGCAATTTAAGTGTGAATGTCCAGAGTCTTTTTTTAAATGCCCACTCTCCATGCTTACTAGTAGGTGGAGGGTAATTTAATTGTTTTAAATGATTTGTGGCAAGCTCAGGGAAGTTTCCTGAGCTGTTCATAGTTTTTAAAAGCCATTTGGTCTCCACACTTTGTTCCTGTCCGCTTAGATTTTCTTTTATTGCAGGAGGGTACATAGCCATTTGCAAAACAAATGGTAACTCATTCTCTAGACCTGGACTGTGACCAATGAAATAATGCAGTACACCAACCTTATTCAAAAATAATCCCCAACAATGTGATACTTGACGGGTCTAAATGGCTTCTGGGATTTGACACTATTTACTACAGTTCTGGAAATGTAAAGGCAATGTTTATGTAAATTAAAATATTTATCTACATTGTCACTGTCAAGTGCCCACTGAGACACATTTTGCATGTATAGATGACCTTAAGCAGCAGTAGCAGCAGAAATCATCAGCCGCAAACATGCTCTGTCCGGGAATAAAATACCACATGCATTTGGAATCTAAAATCCAAATTCTGCTCTCAGGGACTGTCAAGGTTCCTTCCCCACTCTGAACTCTAGGGTACAGATGTGGGGACCTGCATGAAAACCCCCTAAGCTTATTTTTACCAGCTTAGGTTAAAACTTCCCCAAGGTACAAACTATTTTCCTTTTTCCCTTGGACTTTATTGCTGCCACCACCAAGCGTCTAACAGATATATAACCAGGAAAGAGCCGGCTTGGAAACGTCTTTCCCTCAAAATCCTTCCAAACCCTACACCCCCTTTCCTGGGGAAGGCTTGATAAAAATCCTCACCAATTTGCATAGGTGAACACAGACCCAAACTCTTGGATCTTAAGAACAATGAAAAAGCAATCAGGTTCTTAAAAGAAGAATTTTAATAGAAGAAAAAGTAAAAGAATCACCTGTGTAAAATCAGGCTGGTAAATACCTTACAGGGTAATCAGATTCAACACATAGAGAATCCCTCTAGGCAAAACCGAAAGTTACAAAAAGACACAAAAACAGGAATATCCATCCCATTCAGCACAGCTATTTTATCAGCCATTTAAACAAAACAGAATCTAACGCATATCTAGCTAGATTACTTACTAAGTTCTAAGACTCCATTCCTGTTCTGTTACCGGCAAAAGCATCACATAGACAGAGAGAGCCTTTGTTTCTCCCCCCCCCTCCAGCTTTGACAGTATCTTGTCTCCTCATTGGTCATTTTGGTCAGGTGCCAGCAAGGTTATCCTAGCTTCTTAACCCTTTACAGGTGAAAGGGTTTTTCCTCTGGCCAGGAGGGATTTAAAGGTGTTTACCCTTTCCTTTATATTTATGACAGGGACCAAATGGTGCGCTCAGTTATACAACGCAACTCCCATTGGAACCATGGAAGTCTTAGCTTTACGATAGCAGAACTTGGATCATAATATGAAACTCTGTATTAAGAACATTTTAGCAGCTCTCATGAGTCTGAGAAGTAGCAATGCGATTCCATCTGGCCAGTGGTAACAAGACCAAGGAAAGTGCTGCCTATATTTTAAGAGAAAAACAACATTTTAAGATCTAATTTTAGGCAGGCAGAGTGCTTTCAATCTAGCATTTTTCTAAGCACACCCTCCCTTGCTCTACCACATTGGAAAGATATGGTGATACATTTCCCCTTGAGAAAGGCAGGAAAGATGACTTCTTTCCTTTCCCTGTTCCTAGGGGGAGTGTTGAAGATTCCCGTACTCTCCAACTGCCCAAGACACATTGATTTGTAATGGTTTTCTGCAAGAGACCTTGCACCCTCCCCTTTCTATTGTTTGATGGCAGCAGTTGCTTTCCATTTTCTCTCAAAGGGTTGGTAAAGGTGAGCTGGGCAACAAGGAGACATTCTGCTTTTACCTCCAATCCAAAGAGGTGGGGTTTCAAGGCAATTTACTCAGTTCCTTCCTTTTCTCCTTTCCCTCTCCCTTCGGTTCACCTGGCTCAGCTGGACCAAGATGCTCTCCTCCCACTCCCTCTGTACTGTTGCTCTGAGCTCTATACCATGGAGCAGAGATGTCCCAAAGTGTGCTGGGCCTAAGGGAATCCCCACACAGGCCCCCTGAATATAGTTACTCAAACTGGAATTTGGTCAGGACATGAAGTTTAAGAACCCTACTCTTGCAAAAAGTGCCATGTGATTTTCAGTGACCGCAAGTGGTCAGGCCTTAGGTTTTAAGTTTCATACAAAAGGTGGGACAGGTTTAACAGATCAAGAAGAGAAATGTCAGAAGGAGAGGAACAGAGGTGTGGGTGTCTGTGAAAACTAGTTCTTACAGAAAAAGAAGGAGTTCAAAGTCCTGATAGACATTCTGGGTTTGCATTTTCAATTGTTGTCCATTTAAACTGATCGCCTGGTGTATCTGTATCTGCTAATAACTGCAGAACCATCCATCATATCCATACCCTTTTATTATGGCATATGTACACAACAGTTCCAGTAATTTTGGGCAGCTAAAGCTTTCAGTTCCTTGGAACCCCTGTTACTGTAGTTGTTTAGACAGTATCACTTCATCTACTGTAGCACTGTTGTTATGTAATTTAGAATGATATACCTTTAGCTATAAGCCTCCATAGACAAGTCATAGAATAGGTGTGTATAAAAACAAATATCTTCTGTATTTTCCACAGTATGCATCCGATGAAGTGAGCTGTAGCTCACGAAAGCTTATGCTCAAATAAATTGGTTAGTCTCTAAGGTGCCACAAGTCCTCCTTTTCTTTTTGCGAATACAGACTAACACGACTGTTACTCTGAAACCTGTCATAGAATCATAGAATCATAGAATATCAGGGTTGGAAGGGACCTCAGGAGGTCACCTAGTCCAACCCCCTGCTCAAAGCAGGACCGATCCCCGACTAAATCATCCCAGCCAGGGCTTTGTCAAGCCTGACCTTAAAAACTTCTAGGGAAGGAGATTCCACCACCTCCCTAGGTAACGCATTCCAGTGTTTCACCACCCTCCTAGTGAAAAAGTTTTTCCTAATATCCAACCTAAATCTCCCCCACTGCAACTTGAGACCATTACTCCTTGTTCTGTCATCAGCTACCACTGAGAACAGTCTAGATCCATCCTCTTTGGAACCCCCTTTCAGGTAGTTGAAAGCAGCTATCAAATCCCCCCTCATTCTTCTCTTCCGCAGACTAAACAATCCCAGTTCCATCAGCCTCTCCTCATAAGTCATTTGTTCCAGTCCCCTAATCATTTTTGCTGCCCTCCGCTGGACTCTTTCTAATTTTTCCACATTCTTCTTGTAGTGTGGGGCCCAAAACTGGACACAGTACTCCAGATGAGGCCTCACCAATGTCGAATAGAGGAGAACGATCACGTCTCTCAATCTGCTGGCAATGCCCCTACGTATACATCCCAAAATGCCATTGGCCTTCTTGGCAACAAGGGCACACTGTTGACTCATATCCAGCTTCTCGTCCACTGTAACCCCCTAGGTCCTTTTCTGCAGAACTGCTGCCAAGCCATTCGGTCCCTAGTCTGTAGCGGTGCATGGGATTCTTCCATCCTAAGTGCAGGACTCTGCACTTGTCCTTGTTGAACCTCAGATTTCTTTTGGCCCAATCCTCTAATTTGTCTAGGGCCCTCTGTATCCTATCCCTACCCTCCAGCGTATCTACCTCTCCTCCCAGTTTAGTGTCATCTGCAAACTTGCTGAGGGTGCAATCCACACCATCCTCCAGATCATTTATGAAGATATTGAACAAAACCGGCCCAAGGACCGACCCTTGGGGCACTCCACTTGATACCAGCTGCCAACTAGACATGGAGCCATTGATCACTACCCGTTGAGCCAAACAATCTAGCCAACTTTCTTTCCACCTTCTAGTCCATTCATCCAGCCCATAATTCTTTAACTTGCTGGCAAGAATACTGTGGGAGACCGTGTCAAAAGCTTTGCTAAAGTCAAGGAACAACATGTCCACCGCTTTCCCCTCATCCACAGAGCCAGTTATCTCGTCATAGAAGGCAATTAGATTAGTCAGGCATGACTTGCCCTTGGTGAATCCATGCTGACTGTTCCTGATCACTTTCCTCTCCTCTAAGTGCTTCAGAATTGATTCCTTGAGGACCTGCTCCAATATTTTTCCAGGGACTGAGGTGAGGCTGACTGGCCTGTAGTTCCCAGGATCCTCCTTCTTCCCTTTTTTAAAGAAGGGCACTACATTAGCCTTTTTCCAGTCGTCCGGGACTTCCCCCGATCGCCATGAGTTTTCAAAGATAATGGCCAATGGCTCTGCAATCACATCCTCCAACTCCTTTAGCACTCTCGGATGCAGCGCATCCGGCCCCATGGATTTGTGCTCGTCCAGCTTTTCTAAATAGTCCCAAACCACTTCTTTCTCCACAGAGGGCTGGTCACCTCCTCCCCATGCTGTGCTGCCCAGTGCAGTAGTCTGGGAGCTCACCTTGTTCGTGAAGACAGAGGCAAAAAAGCATTGAGTACATTAGCTTTTTCCAAATCCTCTGTCACTAGATTGCCTCCCTCATTCAGTAGGGGGACCACACTTTCCTTGACTTTCTTCTTGTTGCCAACATACCTGAAGAAACCCTTCTTGTTACTCTTAACATCTCTTGCTAGCTGCAACTCCAGGTGTGATTTGGCCTTCCTGATTTCACTCCTGCATGCCCGAGCAATATTTTTATACTCTTCCCTGGTCATTTGTCCAATCTTCCACTTCTTGTAAGCTTCTTTTCTGTGTTCAAGATCAGCAAGGATTTCACTGTTAAGCCAAGCTGGTCGCCTGCCATATTTACTATTCTTTCTACACATCGGGATGGTTTGTCCCTGTAACCTCAATAAGGATTCTTTAAAATACAGCCAGCTCTCCTGGACTCCCTTCCCCCTTATGACAGGTTTCAGAGTAGCAGCCGTGTTAGTCTGTATTCGCAAAAAGAAAAGGAGTACTTGTGGCACCTTACGAAAGCTTATGCTCAAATAAATTGGTTAGTGTCTAAGGTGCCACAAGTCCTCCTTTTCTTTTTCCCCCTTATGTTATTCTCCCAGGGGATCCTGCCCATCAGTTCCCGGAGGGAGTCAAAGACTGCCTTTCTGAAGTCCAGGGTCCGTATTTTGCTGCTCTCCTTTCTTCCCTGTGTCAGGATCCTGAACTCGACCATCTCATGGTCACTGCCTCCCAGGTTCCCATCCACTTTAGCTTCCCCTACTAATTCTTCCCAGTTTGTGTGCAGCAGGTCAAGAAGAGCTCTGCCCCTGTTGGTTCTTCCAGCACTTGCACCAGGAAATTGTCCCCTACCCTTTCCAAAAACTTCCTGGATTGTCTGTGCACTGCTGTATTGCTCTTCCAGCAGATGTCAGGGTGATTGAAGTCTCCCATGAGAACCAGGGCCTGTGATCTAGTAACTTCCGTGAGTTGCCAGAAGAAAGCCTCGTCCACCTCATCCCCCTGGTCCGGTGGTCTATAGCAGATTCCCACCACGACATCACCCTTGTTGCTCACACTTCTAAACTTAATCCAGAGACTCTCAGGTTTTTCTGCAGTTTCATACCTGAGCTCTGAGCAGTCATATTGCTCCCTTACATACAGTGCAACTACTACACAGCATTTCATACAGACGTTTCTTTCACTGGATGTCATAAAACCAGCCTGTTAAAATCCAAAAGTCAGCTATCCAGGACTGTGTGCATAGACAAATAAAAAAATACACATCATGTTGGTATTTTTGTCAGAGAACTGCAATGTCAGTTCAACGAACAGAGCTCGCATCCAGCCCGTTCTTTTAAGGAAAATCCTGGTTTCAAAAACAACCACAGACCAGGTGCATTTCCATGATTTTCTTCTCAATAGGGGGCATTAACATATTGAAAGGCAGCGTGGGTTAGAGGAATGGGTAACTGGCTAAGCAGCAAGAAGCCACCAAATCTCAGTGATCTCTGTGTCACCAGCTCCTGTGATATTTGGTGTTTTTATTGAAACCCACACTGCTGGAATCAGCTTTCATTTAAAAACTTAAGGAAAACTTAAAAACATGAAGCAAAGGTACCCTAAAGGCTCAGAAACCAGAAGGCAAATAAAAAGAATCAAAATTTGTTTGTTTGGAGTCTTTTTAAATCTCATGATTGTAAAACCAATTTCATGATTTTTTTGGGACCTGCCTGACTCACGTTTTTGTAAACTCCTGGGGACGGGGTAGAAACACTTGACGTTGAGCAAGTCACTCTCACTTAAACCCTCTGCTTCTCTTTCCCCATCTGTAACACAGGAATCAAAGCCATCTTCCTCACTGTTGCCTGCTCTCAAGGTTTAATTACAGGTCTCATGATATTTGGAATTGATATTAAAGCCTCAGCTCTGGGAGTCTTATGATTATGTGAGATCTCAGCTAACATTTTCTAAAGAGTAAGTTTCTAGCCCCCACAGTTGCAGAGAAAGGCTGGAAAATGTGACGCCTCAAGGCTCAAATACTAGAAGGCCAAGAAAAAGGCTAATTTTTTTTTCCAAAAAATTCTAGATTTTTTAAAACCAATTTCATGATTTTGGGGGTCTGACTCATGATTTTTGAACACTTAGGGTGGGCAATACTACCTCTCAAAAGTGTAAAGGAACTAATTAGTTAATGTCTGTATCGTGTTTTCAATATGAAAATACTATTTGCCATAAGTGCCAAATATTGTTGACAGTTCTGTATCCCCTTATTATTATTACTATTTGTAATACAGCAGAGCCGAGAAGCCTCAAAGAAGATCAAAGATCCATTGTACTTGGCATTACACATAGTAAGGCCTTGTCTACACTGGCAAGTTACTGCGCAGTAAAGTGGTTTTCTGCGGTGTAACTCCCGAGGTGTACACACTGCCAAGCCACTTGGTGCGTAGAAATTCCTTAGTTGCAGTGTTGCAAAAAACCCACCTCGATGAGAGTCGTAAGCCTTACAGTGCAGAGGCTCCGGCGCTGTATTGGCAGTGTAAACACATTACAGTGCAGAAAGCCATCAGCTGGCCCCCGGAAGCGTCCCATGATCCCTCAAGTGGCTGCTCTGCTCATTGTTTTGAACTCGGCTGCCCCTCCCCTTTCAAAGCTCCATTTCTGACAGCCCTTGCGTGCTGTGCTGATCTGCTCCAGGACACAAAGCAAACCATTAACGTGGAACGCTCATGCTGTTGAACAGAAAGGCAGGGTGTGTGTGTGTGTGTGTGTGTGTGTGTGTGTGTGTGTGTGTGTGTGTGTGTGTGTGTGTGTGTGTGTGTGTGTGTGTGTGTGTGTGTGTGTGTGTGAGAGAGAGAGAGAGAGAGAGAGAGAGAGAGAGAGAGAGAGAGATTGCTGTGCAGGGAGCCAGGGGCTGATGTCTGGGTGTCCCCCTCCCCCTGCCTCAGAACAAGTTGCTTCCTGATGCTGTCTGAACTTACAAGACAGCATGCTGACACACTCTCTGACCCCCAAAACACAGTCTCTCCATACACACACACTCCCTGTCACACACACTGCCCCCCCCACCCCACTTCAGTTGAAAAGCAGCTGGCAATGTAGTAGGATGCCCATGGAACAATGGGATTGGGAAACCTGTGTCATGTGACGCTGTGCCTGCCCCATGAAGCATTGCAAACCCTTCCCAAAGCACCCTGCGGCCAGTTGCACAGTGGGATAGCGATCACAGTGCACTGCTGTCTTTCCCGTTGCAAGAGCTGCTTATGTGGATGTGCTCCAGCGTCACAAGGAGCACAGTGTGGACATGCAACAGCGGTTTAATTCTAGCGCTTTAATAAAAGTGGTATAACTTGTTGCGCAGAAACTTGCCGTGCAGACATACCCTACAAGACAGTCCCTGCCCCTAAGAGCTTCTAGTCTAATTCAATTAATTAAATAGAATTAGATACATGAATTTGACTTGACTTTTCCTTGCTCATAAAGGAGGTACAAGATACAATCTATCCAAACAGGGCCATGTGTGGCTCAGGGAGGCATGGTTTCAGACATGGGAGAGCAGCTTTAACTTGGAGCCCTGTCAGCAATAGTTATCCCTGGGTGTACTGACTTAGTGCACCCCCTAGGTGTTCTAGCCAGCCTAGTCAATTTGGGGAGGGCTGAACTGACTGGCTGCAGGCCCTCAGGCACAGTGGGGGTTACAAGTTCCTTGTATTCTCTCTGGCCAGACTTTCTACCACTGGACAGTATCTGCCAGGGGTTCTGCTGACCAAAAAAAAAAAGCATAACGCAGGGCTCAGTGAAGACTATCCTATGAGATCCCTCTAGCCATCAGCATGACACAAAGAAATAGGGTGGAATCCCAACCTCACTAAAGTTAATGGGAGTTTTGCTGTTGATTTCAATGGGACCAGGATTTTATTCATGAACTTTAGCCAAGTGACACGATTAAATAATGGCAACACAAATATAATATATAGTAGCTGTATCACTTTTTCCATTGCCTCCTGTCCCTTAAAAAGCCCTGGAATCTGAAAAAAGAATTGTCCTCACCAAAATGGTGAGCAGGATGAAATCCATCTGTATACTAACATTATTGACTTCCAGCTAATAAGATTTTCAGGAGTCCAACAGCCATCAAGTGTTTACAGGCTTCTTATTTCAAAACGGCTCAAAACATTCTCAGCAGAGGAGCAGAAAACCAGAGGCTCAATAATGCAGGAGCTACTGGTTGGGACTGTCAGCTGTGCAGCCAGGAAGATATTTATAGAAAAGCCTTTTGTACAGACCACTACAGTTTAGTGTAGTAATAACAAGTTACAGTGAAGTCAAAGAGTAACACAGCCATGCATTATAGACTCCACTTTAAATGGCCAGAGGAAAAGGCTGTAATTTAGAGAGATCTGAATGGCAAAACCTGGTCATTGTAACAGATACTTTTTCAGTTTCTTTATGGAGATGGTGAAAAAGAAATACTGGACTGAAGAAGTCAAGTTGTGTGAATGGTCATTCAACGTTGCTCAGCTGTGAAACCTCACAAAGTTCAACCTCCCGTTAGAGAAATATGTGCCTTGAGATTTGCTGTTCACTCAGGAATAAAACTGTAATACACCGAAGGTGGTGTTTCCTTTTTAAAAAGAGCCTGTTCTCCCTTTGTGTGCATTCCTCAGTTTCCGACTCTTTAGCCTGCAGAAAGAACATATTTTTCTGTAGCATTTTTTTTCATCACACGACACAGGATTTAAACTAAAACAGAGCAAAACCTTTTTTTAAGCGCATATATATGTATTTAAGTTATTTTCATGATAATTCAGATCAACTGTAAAATTATTTCTGGTTGTATTACATTAATGCCCCAGAAGGCCTCAATCTAAGATGACAAAAAAGACAAAGGTGAGGAAAGAATCACAATCAGAGGATTTGTGGCAAAACTCCCATTGATTTCAATGAAACAAGGATTTCACCAAGAGAAGAAGTTACTTGTTTAAAGTCACACAGCAGGTTAGCAGCAGAGCCAGGAACAGAATCCAGTTTAGTGTCTGTCAGGATTCCTTCCCCACTCTGAACTCTAGGGTACAGATGTGGGGACCAGGATGAAAGACCCACTAAGCTTATTCTTACCAGCTTAGGTTAAAACCTTCCCCAAGGTACAAACTTTGCCTTGTCCTTGAACAGTATGCTGCCACCACCAAGCATTTTAAACAAAGAACAGAGAAAGAGACCACTTGGAGACGTCTTCCCGCCAAATATCCCCCCAAGCCCTACACACCCCCTTTCCTTGGGAGGCTTGAGAATAATATCCTAACCAATTGGTTACAAAATCATCAAAGACCCAAGCCCCTGGATCTTGGAACAATGGAAAAATCAGTCAGGTTCTTAAAAGAAGGATTTTATTAAAAAAAAAAGAAAGGTAAAAATCATCTCTGTAAAATCAGGATGGAAAATACTTTACAGGGTATTCAGATTCAAAACACAGAGGATCCCCCTCTGGGCAAAACCTTAAAGTTACAGAAAACAGGAATAAACCTCCCTCTTAACACAGGAAAAATTCACATAAAACAAAAGATAAACTAATCCGCCTTGCCTGGCTTATCTATACTGGTTGCAATATTGGAGACTTGGATTAGAATCATAGAATCATAGAATATCAGGGTTGGAAGGGACCTCAGGAGGTCATCTAGTCCAACCCCCTGCTCCAAGCAGGACCAATCCCCAACTAAATCATCCCTGCCAGGGCTTTGTCAAGCCTGACCTTAAAAACTTCTAGGGAAGGAGATTCCACCACCTCCCTAGGTAACGCATTCCAGTGTTTCACCACCCTCCTAGTGAAAAAGTTTTTCCTAATATCCAACCTAAACCTCCACCACTGCAACTTGAGACCATTACTCCTTGTTCGGTCATCTGCTACCACTGAGAACAGTCTAGATCCATCCTCTTTGGAACCCCCTTTCAGGTAGTTGAAAGCAGCTATCAAATCTCCCCCGCATTCTTCTCTTCCGTAGACTAAACAATCCCAGTTCCCTCAGCCTTTCCTCATAAGTCATGTGTTCCAGTCCCCTAATCATTTTTGTTGCCCTCCGCTGGACTCTTTCCAATTTTTCCACATCCTTCTTGTAGTGTGGGGCCCAAAACTGGACACAGTACTCCAGATGAGGCCTCACCAATGTCGAATAGAGGGGAATGATCACGTCCCTCGATCTGCTGGCAATGCCCCTACTTATACATCCCAAAACGCCATTGGCCTTCTTGGCACCAACGGCACACTGTTGACTCATATCCAGCTTCTCGTCCACTGTAACCCCTAGGTCTTTTTCTGCAGAACTGCTGCCAAGCCATTCGGTCCCTAGTCTGTAGCGGTGCATGGGATTCTTCCGTCCTAAGTGCAGGACTCTGCACTTATCCTTGTTGAACCTCATCAGATTTCTTTTGGCCTAATCCTCTAATTTGTCTAGGGCCCTCTGTATCCTATCCCTACCCTCCAGCGTATCTACCTCTCCTCCCAGTTTAGTGTCATCTGCAAACTTGCTGAGGGTGCAATCCACACCATCCTCCAGATCATTTATGAAGATATTGAACAAAACCGGCCCGAGGACCGACCCTTGGGGCACTCCACTTGATACTGGCTGCCAACTAGACATGGAGCCATTGATCACCACCCCGGCAATCTAGCCAACTTTCTATCCACCTTCTAGTCCATTCATCCGGCCCCGTGGACCTGTGCTCGTCCAGCTTTTCTAAATAGTCCCAAACCACTTCTTTCTCCACAGAGGGCTGGTCACCTCCTCCCCATGCTGTGCTGCCCAGTGCAGTAGTCTGGGAGCTCACCTTGTTCGTGAAGACAGAGGCAAAAAAAGCATCGAGTACATTAGCTTTTTCCACATCCTCTGTCACTAGGTTGCCTCTCTCATTCAGTAAGGGGCCCACACTTTCCTTGACTTTCTTCTTGTTGCCAACATACCTTAAGAAACCCTTCTTGTTACTCTTAATATCTCTTGCTAGCTGCAACTCCAGGTGTGATTTGGCCTTCCAGATTTCACTCCTGCATGCCTGAGCAATATTTTTATACTTCTCTCTGGTCATTCGTCCAATCTTCCACTTTTTATAAGCTTCTTTTTTGTGTTTAAGATCAGTAAGGATTTCACTGTTAAGCCAAGCTGGTCACCTGCCATATTTACTATTCTTTCTACACATCGGGATGGTTTGTCCTTTTAACCTCAATAAGGATTCTTTAAAATACATTCATTACTTCTGTACTCCTTTCCCCCTCATGTTATTCTCCCAGGGGATCCTGCCCATCAGTTCCCTGAGGGAGTCAAAGTCTGCTTTTCTGAAGTCCAGGGTCCGTATTCTGCTGCTCTCCTTTCTTCCTTGTGTCAGGATCCTGAACTCGACCATCTCATGGTCACTGCCTCCCAGGTTAAGGATGGCTTGGAGAAGATGGATTTCTGTCTGGCCTCTCTCAGTCCCAAGAGAGAACAACCACGTAAACAAAGAGCACAAACAAAAGCCTCCCCCCTCCAAGATTTGAAAGTATCTTGTCCCCTTATTGGTCCTTTGGGTCAGGTGCCAGCCAGGTTAGCTGAGCTTCTTAAGCCTTTACAGGTAACAGGATGTTGCCTCTGGCCAGGAGGGATTTTATAGCACTGTATACAGAAAGGTGGTTACCCTTCCCTTTATATTTATGACAGTGCCTTAGCCACTAGACGAAGCTGCCTCTCCAATATTAAAACTCAAGTAAAATCTGAAGTGTTAGCCATTTATGGTCATTAGGGACCCATGGAACTATTTTGCCACTGTATGTTATTAGACCAGCATTCTGGTGATTTTTCTCTACTTATTTTCTACTTTCTGTACACAAAATAACCCTGCTAAAACTAAATAGATTATTCTTCACTTCCTATCTTATGTGCCCTGAGATGTATTGTTTACAGTTGCCATGTTCTACTTTAATTGTGGCTGCATTTCTATCAAAATATACCTGCGTGCATGTATGTATTTTACACATAGGTATAAATTACAAATATTCAAAGAATTCTTAAATTCAGCTAATGTTGTAGTAATGAGAGAGAATATTACCTTTCAAGAATCCTAGAGTATAAAGGTAAAACAAACAAACAAACAAAATTAGTAACCCAAGAGTTAAGAGTTGCAGAGTTAAGATTTCAGTGAATCAATACAGTACTTTCACCCTGGCATTACTGAGCTGGAAATTGAGTACGGATGTTTGTACTGTACAGTTAATATGCCCAGTCAACAAAAATAAGACAGCATTTTTACAGCCTGTTAACTCTTCCTTTTGTAAATTACTTACTGCAATTCCACTTGTATTAGGGCTACATTCTGCTCACTGATCCATATATGATGGATCTCAGTTCTCACATTCTAATCTCCCTGATGTCCAGAACTCCCAGTGACCTCAGAGGATGCACTCCTTACATGGTCAGAGACGAGTTTTCTCCTTTGTTTAGGAGTTATGTAGATGCACCGAGCAAATTATGAAAAGAGTGAAAAATGTGTGTGTTTACATTATATTTAATAGCCCCTGCATCTTACACAAGGATTCCTCATGGTCCTGCCCTTTGGCTCATAACAGTCAACAGCTTCTCCAGGCAAAAAATTCAAAATCACGACATAACAAATATTAGATTTTGCACCCTTAATCCCAAAACAGTGAAAATAATAATAAAAAATTTAAATAATGCAGAGTAGGTTGCTTGGAACATTTCTAATTTTTACCAAATCAAGGATTATAGTCATTATTTACAATTAAGGTCCTACTTAATTTGCGATATTGCAGATATTGCAGATCCTGCAATTAGGCTTCCACCGCAATTGTGATTTTAATTAACTTACTTTGCATAGTCCACAATTTTGACTATGGCTTTACATTTCTTCCTGGAAGGCTAATTAGCCCCATAAAAATCAGGCCCTACATAGTTAAGAAATCAGAATCTAGAATGTAAATGAGAATTGGGCGTTCTATATTTAGGAAAGCAGAATCTAGAGAGCAAACAGAAAGTAGGACTACAATATTTCAGATAAAATACAAAAAATTATGGGCTTACATATCTTCTTGAATGGCTAATTAGCCGTATAGTGTAATCATGTTTGTAATTAGCATTCAATTTTTTGGCAAAAGACAAGTGACTCAGATTAACTGCATTTTAAGAAATGAACCACTGATCTCATTTCATTTCCACTCGTGTAGGTTAAACGATAAAAGTGACAACAAACTGCAGCAACTTAAATTACAAGTAATTTGGAACTAGAAAGGAAAAGCAGGATATAATTAAGCAGTGGTCCCCATTGTGGCCTCTAGCAGCTGATAATAAACTACAATGTGAATTATGTGCTCTGAACTGAAGGCCAGAGTGTCCAGGGCAGTTATATACTAGGGTACATAATGAAGGGTTCTACTTGTTTTAGAGCATGCTTAATTTTTTTTTAACATTAACATCTAAACTAATAGTCTTATTGTCATGAGGTAATGTTGGATTTTTTAAAAAAATTTTAAATGTACACTTGAACACTCAGGCTGTGCAACAAGAGTTAGAGACTATTGGAAATGCAGTCCCACTGGCAGAGTCTCTGCTAAAAATCTATAGTACATTCCAACATTCCAATTCAATAGTATATCAAACAAGCTATTCATACCTTTTGTCCCCATTAATGGTCTAGTCCAAACAGTTTAATTTGCAAAAATCTTTCTAGCTTAACTCTGTGTTAATGTTGGTATTACCCACCGCGCGCACACACACACACACGCACACGCACACGTAACAAAATGAGCAAAAGCACCATTGTCCCGTGTTACAGCAGTTTTTAATAAGAAACCATTGTGAAATGCTCAACGATTCACAGTTCACACATCCAAGCTTTCTGAGATAAAATGCAAAGAAAAATGTGCACACATAGTGCCTTGGGTTTGGCACTGCTAGTGATTCAGTGTCTGTGTATGAAATAGGGTCTTATTTACAATAAATCATACAGTGCATCTGTAGAACTGCTTTTCAAAAGTGGCTAATTGCTACCAGGCTACATTTTCAAAAGCACTATTTTGTGGGCACAGGCTTGGTCAGGGAGGCCCAAATTTAGGGGTGCGGCAGTTACCTAAATACAATTTATGAAAAAAATTAACGGGGTCAAAACTGTTTGAAAATCAGAAACGTTGCCTGCCAGACAATATAGCTGAAGTTGGCACAGCCACAAAAACACATGCAGCTAGAAGCAGGCAGCTATATCATGCCTACACAGGTGATTTTGCCCACACCTGTCTCTCACAATCATTAAAGAATTGTTATCCTCACAGCACCCCAGTTAGGTAAGGAAACACTAGCCCCATATAACAGATGTGTACTGAGGCACAAGGCAGATTCAGCTATATGCCCACAGTCAAAAAGGATATCTGTGGTTGAACCAGGAGTTAAACCTATGTCTCTCAAGCCCCTATCCAGTGCCCTATCCACCAGACTCGCCCTCCTACCCAGTACAATTTTCAAAGACAACCTAAAAGTCCGTGTGATGTAGGTAGGAGTATGGCTCTAGAGCAGCTTAGCAAGGCCAAGGAACAGAGACTTGCCAATTGTTACATCTTTCGTGGAGCTTTTCTCATGGTCACTAAGAAGGGAGGGTCCCGGCAGATTACAGGGCACACCAGGAAGGGAAAAAAAACTAGGGAAATTCAGTTGTCATCTCCTAAGTAACGAAAAATGAGAAACAAATAATGGATCTCAATGAAAGAATGAACCCCCAGCGAGAAGCATGTCTCAGGGAGCAGATGACCAAGTAGCCAGGAAGTCTTAAAAGAAGCCAACAGTATCTCATCATGCTGGGTCTGCTGGGAGTTCTAACATTAACCCTCAACAGAAGAAACTGACTGCCCCATTAACACAATAACTGGCCCCTGCTCTAGTACCTCCTGCTCAACCATCATTCCTTCAGTCCAGAACATACTTCCCCGTGGCATTCCATTCCTGTGCCAGACCAGGGAAAGGAAAATATGCACACCTCCAATTTTCAGACACTATATCCCCCCTACTACTGGTCTTTGCTTTATTGTGGTAATCTCCTAAAAGCACACTCCACCACCACTATCCTTCACCTGTTCAGTGTGTAACTGAATTATCTTTTCCCTGTTTTTTCATAGACTTTAAAGGCCAGAACATGGCAATAGTATCATCTAGTCTTTCCGCCTAACACTGGTCATAGAATTTCACCCAATAATTCTTGCATCAAGCTCAATAATTTGTAGTTGAAATAGAGCATAACTTCTAGAAAGACATCTGACAAGTGAAACCTTGATACGTCATTCCCTGGTATGTTGTTCCAATGGTTAATTACCCTCACATAAAAATGTGTGCCTTATTTCCAGGCACTGGATCTGGTTATGCCTCTCTTTGCTAGATTAATGAACTCTCTACTATCAGGTATCTTCTTCCCGCATATGTATATATAGGCCCCCATCAATCCAGCCTTCTTTTTTTATAAACTGAAACATTAAAATGAGGAGAGAACACCATCATGGTCAATGCTGGTAGATGGGAAGAGAGTTCCACTCTGACTGTTCTTGAAAAATCCAGTTTTTGAACCTCATATAGTCCACGAAGGCCTGCATCACCACTACCATAGAGTAGTACCCATTTCTGCTAACGTACTTACTGGATTGCTGGGGAGAGGGTGCAGAGAATGGGCACATGGGTTCCATCAGTGGCATATTAGCTTAGAAAATTCCACTGTTTAAATCCTTCACTGATCTCTGGCACATTAGCCACATTGCACATTTACAGTTATTTGTGATCAATACCACTCCATCCAGAATGCACTTCCAAATTCAAATGATTTAATCTGGCTGTCCTGGATTGGTATTGGTCAGCCGGGCACCAGAGTGAGTACCATGCTTTCTTTCATGGAGCGTGGGGCTCTCATCCAGGCTTGGCGCTTCAATGTCAGCTTCACCACAGAGGTGCAGAAAAAGCCTGATCTTATCTCCAAGCTCTGTGGCCACTCCTGACTGTCCTTGAGACCTGGGAAAACTCAGTCCTACTGGTCTGTGATTGTGATGCAGACCCAAAAGAACTTTGCCCATGAAAGATCATCCTTAGGGACAGCATGCTGTGTTGGACTTGGGCAGTGGTATCAAGTGCTCTCCCATTGCTTGAGCTGCTGGTTTGACTTTGGCTTTCTAAAGGTTCGGCCAGTGAGTGAAGTCCTTAATTCAAAGCAGAATGTCTACTGTGCACCACTGACACGTACAACAGTGATATCCCGTTGGTCCAACCAATAACAGTTCAAATTTGTGATGTAGAGAAGGTCTTCAGGGCTTGCTCCTGCTTTCACTGATTTCAGAGCAGGCCTTTGCTGTGTACATGCCTGTCCCCATTCCCAGCAGCCAGCATAAGGAGTGATCTGTGTTTTGTGGAGAGGAGGCAGTAAACAATGTGGGTTCAACTTCAAGTGAACTGAAACAGACAGGCCACAATACAAACCCAGTTGTCATTTATGCCCCAAATGCAAAATGGTGATTGTGTCATTTTCATCCAATAGGTTCATTTTTCAGATGCATGCAAATTAGGAGCATATGTTGTGTGCCACTCCTATTTACACCAGCAATTGCACTCTTATGCACACTTCCATCAGCATGCTCCCCACGTCCATGCAAGATGAAGAGACAGATACCTGCTATATGGGCAGCCCCTTTTCCCACTAGAGGAGATGTACATCAGGCTGTCTTGGCACACCACAGTATGACCATCCTGGGCAGGAGTTTGGGCTCAGTCACTGTTCTCAAAGCATGAGCAGCGTCTCTGTGGTTTCCTCTTGCTATAAACTACCAGCAACAGGGTCTGACTGTGCCCTGTCCAATGTCATCTAACCGCCTTGGAACTTGCTGCTGTTGCTCCCGTTCTAGGGGGAATCTATCTTAATAAATAACTTTTTCTGGCTCTGCTCTGTGCAAATGGCAGAAGCAGAGTGGCTTCTGCCTGAGCCTTGTGGCTTTTCCCCTGATCATTTGTCTATTTTCCTGCCGTCTTTCCCGTGCACAGGATTGCCAGACACCCCCACATGCCTAGCATGGCTCATGAGCGTGTGAATTTCCACATTGCTTAGTAACTCCTCACAGGAAGTTTGGCTGGTTTTATGGCAGCCTCTCAGAGCTTGGGGCTGGCTCCAATGTTAGGTCACAGCATTTGGTTTTGCAGTGCCAAGCTGCCACAAAGCCGACTGCCTGATTGATTGTATGTGCTGCTGGATGTAACAAGATTGGTCTAGTGATTCAATGCAGGGCAGCTTGTGTTCAAACTGGGCATCAGTAGGTATTCCCGGGTGAAGTTTCTGGGGCAAGATTTTGAGGTTGCAGTTACCAGTTGTACCCAGACTCACTTCTTTCATGTGGGTGTATTTTCCTGGCCAACTTCGCAGGACAACCTTCCTAGTAGTAACATCTTTTGGGCTGTCCACAATTCACTTGCACCCCAGGTGAGCTCGCCTTTGAAAATGCTTATTGGGAACTAATTCCACTTCTAATGACTATTACAGGTACAAAGGCCCACTTTAATATTCAAAGCCTTTGAGAATATAGGGAATAATGTATTAAGACATAGCAATGTTACCAAAGGTAACCATTTTACTCTAGGGTGACTCCATTGCAGTCACACTGGTGCTTAACTGGTGTAAAGGAGTTGTGAATTGGGCTCTGAGATTGTAGCTGGCCCTGTGCAAGTTTGTGAAGTGGGAGAAGAGTATCCAAGGAATTCCCGCTTTGCTGTGCAGAGGCAAACCACAGTCCAGCAGGGACTGCGTGAGTCTCACACGGCCACTGATACCAGATTCCCTGGAACACAGTGCAGCTGAGCTGTGGGAGGGCAGAAGGCACATGCTGCTCCCTTCTAAAGGGTGGCGGAAGCTCCTGAGGTGGAAAGCATTCTCCCAGCGCACACAGAAGAATACTGACTCATTCAGCATGAATGCTTTCAGCACCCATCAGTGCATGGCCGCTCTTTATTCCCCCTCCCCCGACCATCACGTGCAGGCATACACACTGTGGGAAGGGACTGTAAACCTACACTATAAGCCTAAATCTGTCCGAGGTAAAAACATTAGACTTGAGTGTTCTATTTTAATTAGACCAGTTGCTAAATGATATGTAAGCAGCATCATAAAAATTTTAAACTGATCTCTTCTTTTAGCTAAGAAAATTCCACATACTTCACTGAATTGAGGCTATAAAGATTTGAGACTGTTCATTCTCCAGTGAGACCTGTTATTTTGTAATAAGTCAATTAGTCATCTGGCAACCACTTTAGTTCAATCTAATCATCCACAGAATGGGACGGCCAGAAGTGCCAAAATAGGTCTCCTGTACATGGAAACTTAAAGTCTGAAACGTTGTTTCCAGAAAAAACAAGAGAAGAAAATTAGATTGACCAAGAAACAACAAAAGGATAAAACAATAAATAAATAAATAAATAGTCATAATAATAAAAAGGTGTGGCTGAAAATGCCTTGCAAGTAGTAGTTTTTTTAAGTCTGCTGAATCTCACTGCTTTTTGGTTAGTATTCTGCCTTAATAGGTTCTTGTGGACAAGTAGATGGGATTAATTTGCAATGGTAAATCAGCAGAATGCTGGCTGGGTGTTCACTATGAAGTCAGTTGTTACAGTTGTCACTCAGTGTAATTCTGCTGAGAGTGCAAGTTAAACACTAAGAATTTGGGAGATCAGAGGAGTACTGAGATATAGGAACTGTACTTAAGCATCAACCATTGGAATGGGGCATTTAACGCACTGCACATTCATAAATTTTTCTGCATAGGTATTGGTAAAATGAGGTTTAAAAAATATGTAACAATGAAGATTTTATTTAAAATGGTGCCTGGCTTTAATCTGATACTTTAAAAGATAACTGAAATTTTTCAGTTTAAAGACCAACTATAAAACTCAGGATTATCCCATTCTGTTTACTAAACTTTATCCCAAAATTTGATGTGAACAAATTAGATACTACTTACAGGTTATTCTATCATCATCTATTATAGTTCCAATCTATTATAGCTCAGGAAAATATCAGAAAATACCAAATTATATCAACACAAAAAATATATCAAGTCCCCAGTGAAATCTTGAAACCAATCTCCAGATTTAAAGGATTCTGCTGCCCAGAATGACATTCCATTGGAAAGGGTAGATTTGGTTTGGATCTGATTTAATGGGAACGTCTTTTTAAAAAAACCACATGCTCACATATGAACTAGAAACATCCAAGCTATTCTGTCTGATAATATTTTCACATAACAGTTATTTATCATAACAAAAAATCCTAGACAAATAAAACTGCCTGCTTTTATTTATTCATATAGCAGGTCCCAAGTAAACTCATTTCTCATCCTGCAAAATAATAAAAAAAATACTTTACAGTAGCGATTGCAAAATTAGACTGCAAATCTATTTGATTTGGTAAAGAAATTTTAGGTAGTACAATATCATGGCTGCAGTATACTCTTAATGTTGTACTTGGACCCTTTTACCTACTCTGCCACAGCACCCATGTATGCACCCAAACACCAGTTCTTTCTTTGTTTTTTCAAAAGGCTAAAGCAATTAATTTTGATTCCGAACCAGACAAGGAAAGTGAAAATAATGGTTCATTCACTGAGCCTATAAACAAGTGGACGGTACACTTAGCAAAAAATTGTAACCAGGTGTAAGTGGGTGTAACTACTATGAAAATCTCTTGGTGAAATTCTGCAGTGGAGTACACTGCACCTCCTGTTTTGTAATTCAGAAGTAAGGCCGTGTCTACACTACAAACTTGCATCTATCTAAGTTACATTGGCATACAGCCGCCACAGTTAGTACATCACTTGTGCACATGCATGTGTGGCTCCTTGTGTGGGCCGTACACATACTCACCATGAATGCTTGTGTTAATGCAGAGGGCAGTGTACCATGGGTAAGTATTCCACTGTCTTTTAGCAAGTTTTTGCAATGTCTGATGGGGCCAAAATGAGTCACACAGGGTGACAGGAACATTGAGGTCAACTTCCCATGATGCAGTGTTCTCCCTCCCATAATTTCATATGCATCCCATCATTTTCATTTTCTTCTTTTCAAAATCCCACATCTCTCCTCGCTGTCAGCCATCTCTGACAGAAGCATGGAGCCTGCCTATCTCTGCACTATTGTCATGAGCACTGCAAATACAGGGTGCATGATCCTGCAGTATTTGCAGAGCCTCAAGAGGAGCCATGGAAAACATGATGATTCCTTGGAGGCCAGGTTGCTGTGGGACATAGAAGGAAACAATTCAGGGTTGTTGGTGGCATTTATGGAGCAGCTGGAGATGGTGGAGTGCCAGTTCTGGGACTGAGAAATAAGCACTGTCTGTTGGGATCACATAGTAATGCAGGTTTGGGATGATGAGCAGCAGCCACTGAGCTTTTGGATGCTCAAGACCACATTCCTGGATCTGTGCGCTGAACTCACCCCAGCCCTCCAGCATGGAGACACCAAAGTGAGACCTACACTGACAACTGAGAAGCAAGTGGCGATTGCACTGTGGAAACTTGCAATGCCAGATTGCTACCAGTCAGTAGGGAATCAATTTGGAGTTGGGAAATCCACCACCACAGGGGCTGTTGTCATGTAAGAGTACAGGGCCATTAATAGCCTCCTGCTATGCAGGACTGTGACTCTCGACAATGTGCAGGACATAGTGGCTGGATCTGCAGCAATTAACCCCCATATCAGTTAATTGGGGATAAAGGTGCTCTGAGGCTTCATGGATGTTTATGAAGTGCTTTGAGATCCTCAGGTTAAAAATCAAAGGAGTATTCTTTGTGGAAGCTCTTGGGATTAGATGCCAGTATAGCACAAGAACAAGAAGGTTAATTGTAGGGAGAAGTGTTCCAGCTCCAACAGTTACACATTTTATTTATATAGCACCTACTAGAAAAGCACCCTAAAGTGCTTTACAATTGCAAATATTAAATGCAGTGCACTCTAGATATAGAAATCACTGATATAAGAATCAATTGCATATAGTGATCAAAACCACTGGGACAAAATCATTCCTATAGTAACTAAAATACTCCACTTGTAAGAAGCAACCGCTTATAAGAATCAAATAATGTGGGACGGATGTGATTCTTACAAAAGGAGTGCACTGTAACTGCAAAGAAAAGTAGAGTTGGCATAAAGCCACAAATACAGTTGCAACGGGGATAAATTTTCCCCAGATGTGTCAAATCAGTTCCTTCTACAACAGGAAGTTTTCTAAACCTACTTGAAAAGGGGCTAATTTGGCAGTCAGCCTGAGGAGAAAAGAAAGGCATTTCCTTAGCCCTACTGCCACAGAGGTACAAACATGGATAGTACCCACCTGCTTTCGCAAGATCCAGGTTCTAAAAGTTCACAACCCTAGAGAAGTTGGAGGGTAAGATGAATACAGAAGCCAGGAACTCAGCTAAATCAGAACTCAGCTGCCACTCCCTTCTTGAACATTTTCTTAAAACTCAGATCAACCTTTTGATGTTTCAGAGTCTGGCTACAATTTTGCCATTATTTTTCATTTTTGCATGACTCTGCCCTCTGGGCTCCAGCTGGGACTGAAAGGACAATATGAGAGGTGGTTTTCTCAGTATTTTTTGTCTGATGTGAAGTAGTAAGTTCCAGAACTCTCACGAGAGCTTGTTTTTGTAAGATTCCCAGCCCAGGTTTTCAGATAAGCAACTATTTCTTCTCTGAATCAAAAAACCAAGCCTTTTGAGGTTTGTCCAATTGTCCACCACTACTTAATACTAAAATTTATTTCTCCTGTTTTTCACTGAAACGTTGCTTGGATAGAATTTTTCCAATTTGCTCTAATGAACACTCTGAAGTCTCCTGCATTTCAGTATTATATCAACAGAGAGTTGAGTGAAGTGCATGGATTTTATTGCATGACGGCAGAGCTGTAAGATGAAACAAGCATATAGTAGAAGTGCATAATCCTACATATTTGCCCTGGTGGAACTGCAGAAGAAGTTATTAGTATAAAATAGGAGGATGGAGAAAAATCGGTGCTTTGTTGAATTCCATCTACAAAAGTGCTTGCTTTGTTTTTATCAGGCACAGAAGTTAGAAGCTGCCTACAAATCTACTTCCCCATAGCTACAATCTTATTTTCACAGAGGAGGAGGGGCTCGAGCTTTTTACTAGTAGTTATCTTTCAAAGGCATGCTCTTTATAGTATATCAAACAACTGACCGTGTTTCTGCCAAAAAATATCAAATGCTTTGGAGACATTAATCTGAAAGCAATCTTGTTCACAATTGCATCACAGGTGTTCACTTACTTTTTTTGTTGTCAAATATACTATCTGCAGCTGTAATCAGATGTGTATGACCTTTTAGAGGCTTTTGCAGATGAGGAAACACCCTTTTTAAACAGGCAGTTTATCGTTAGATAAGAAGGAGAAAGGCTTCATTTGTTGTTGTATAATAATATTACAGTGCATATACGTAGGTTCCATAACAGGATAGGAAAAGCAAGCCAAATCTTCTGCACAGGATCTTGATGATCTCCAGGATGTAGGAACACACCCTTTAGTATATATATGTTTAAATTGACTCACTGGGTTCGCAGTGTCACACAACACTTTTCATTAGGATTGGACAAGTGACAGGAAGAGTTTACTAAAGTACAATCGCTTCTCGTATCTCCAGCTTGATGGAGCATGCCTAGTCTACCAACTGCAAAATGTTTACCAATAAAATATAGCTTCTCAATGTAATCTTTGTACATATTTCATATTCCTATGATGCAGTCATTTAAGCAATGGTAAACGTGTGTCTACACTCCAAAGCAAAGCAAGTCAGAGTTAGCGTTGCCACTCCATGATGATGTCACTCTGTGTCTGCTGCTGCTGAGCTCTGAAATCACTCTGCGGAAGATTGTTATATCTGCAGCATGCAGGGGGTTATAACCATTTCAGTAAGCACGACTAGTTTCTCTTTAGCTGTTCTTTAAAGGCAACGAAGGAACACTTGTAATTATAGCTGGGCAAGCAGAGGCAAAGCATATTCTCAAACGTTTTGCGACCTCTAAGCAGATCTTGTATTCATGACAATAAACTGGTTATTTGAACGCTTGGTTTGAATACTTAATAGCTCAGAAGTTCATCCTAACCATACAGTCTCTAGGCTTTGGGAGTGAACGGTGGCAGGGAATGAGTGAGGAGAGAAAAGATCCCAGGACAATTTGTGAAGAGGACAAGGATATGCAGCAGTACCCTTCACAGCTGAGACATAGCCCACATGTAATTACTACATTGTTTGCAAGAGTGACAGCAGCAACAGAATAGGGACATTTGATCATTGCATTTAACAAATATTAAAGTATTGTATATGGCAGAACACTCAACACAGCAATTTTTCCAACCTTCATCAGCCCACCACCCTGCTCCCCACCTAGGGGCCTGACACTGAGGCAGCTAATTAAACAAGCTAGACCAGATATACAA
Organism: Natator depressus; assembly: GCF_965152275.1. NCBI lineage: Eukaryota > Metazoa > Chordata > Testudines > Cheloniidae > Natator > Natator depressus. The sequence continues at coordinate 64,861,074 of NC_134236.1, forward strand.
CCACAACCAATAGGACTGCACACATGCATGCAAATAAAGTTAGACAGCATGGCAACAGACAACTGAATGGGAATTCTCCTGGATAGCCAATAAATCTGGCTTATCTGTCTCTCAGTTAGGAAGAAATCCAGGTTTTTTTTAACATCTTGGTCTATGTTTGCAGACAAATATATTGTTCTTTTTTATGGAAGAGGAGAAAGGAAAATGTTTGAAGTGACCAGATTAAATTCCTAGATCTGTTTATCTTCTGATCATTCTCTCTCTCTCTAAAATCCTCCCACACTTTCCCCAACTTAAACAAAAGCACAATTAGCTGATAAGGCATAGTACTTCTTGATAAAAAAAACGAGGGCACCCAATCAAGGAATAGAAATATTACAAGGTATACGTCTGTAGCAGGGCTCACCCAACCCAGCATTGGGCCCATCCACTGCCTTTGCTTCCTCTTCCTGGGCTCCCAATAGCCACACGCAGGCTCTCATGAGCCCTGTATCACCCCTTTCTTGGGGGCTGGTTTATTAATTAGCTCAACATTGACTTAAAACCAGTTTTTCCACAACTCTACAGTTCCCTCAACCCCTTCCTGGTCTCAATAGCTCCTTCCCAAAACCCAGGTCCTATTACCTGGAGTTTTTTAAGGTCTCTTCCTTTTAAGGCTTCTTCTTTCTACCTTCCTGGAAGTTAGGTCCAGCCAGGCCATTTCACCTGGCTGGTGAGGAGAGCCCATTCCCAGGTCCTGTCTGACCCAGGGTCTCCTGCAGGACCCTTCCTACTCCTTTCAGATCTCTCTGCCCTCTGGAGAGTTGCCATCAACCTGCCACTTCTTCAACAAACTCTCCAAACATTGACTGACTGAACTCTCAGGCTGCCCTTATATTTCTCAGCAGGTCTGGTTTCTAAGGACATGTTCCCATCCCATGACACCTGGACGGTAAAGTAAACTAGTCACGGGGGAGTCTGAACCCAGGACTCCCTTAAAGGGCCAGCTCATCCTGTTACAGCTCTGATCACACAAATATGAAACATTTGAAGCAGTACAGCAAAGAGGTCACAAAGAACCCACATGCCAAACTTCATTCTCAGAAATAGTCAATGAGCAACTCTGAACAACAGTCATAAAATCATCATTTGTGTGTGGACAACATGTGAAGAGGAAAAAGGGGCTAAATCTGACAAATATATGTTATGAATAGTTCAATGTACTCTACTTGCAGGCCAGATATAGGAGCAGAATCAGTCCTTCTCTAACCAACTACCTTAAATCTCAGAGATCTAAGGTCAGCTGGCATCAATCAGACAACACTGAAGACAACATGCTCCATTAAAGACAACAGAGTTACACTGAGTTACCCCAGCTGAGAATCAGGCCAACAGTGCTCTTTTACAGAAAATACATTAAGAAACCCTTCCGCCTTCATATTCAATTATAAACAAGTATTGACGAGAAATACTATGCAAAGATATTCAAAGGCCATGCAGGTTACTTTGGAAATAATACTGAAAAATATTTTGTTTATGCGACAGTGATTGAAGGCCTTTTGCTAAAGCCTTCTAGGCATCCTCAATTGGTCTTTAGGGAGTCCAAGATGTACAACTGGAATAAACCTCTCTCAGAGGTGTCAAGACACACACTTTTGTCTGTGGAACCTAGCCATGAGAATTCAAGTACAGAAAAGGTTATCTTGGGATATAACTAATCAAAATTCCTGTGTTCTTGGTGAATGAGCAGTCATTTTCAACTGTAAGACTTCTGTTTTCTTCTTGATAGTAAGTGCATCAAGGGTGAAGTAGGATAAGCCACTGGCTGATTTATATTCACATGGTCAGCCTCCTTGAATTTGGATGATGTACCTCTTATTCACTGTCAGCATCCAGTTTTCCTTTGGTCAACTTCTTATTGTCATGCATTCTAATATCTTTGCCATGTACATTTGTCATAGCAATAATGTTGAACAGGTGTAACTAAGGCAGAATTTGGCCCGAGGTGTCATTCATTAACTCTTTAATATATAACAGTTCATTATAGTAAATGCTGTAAATACCTACTACTGGATGTACCAGACTTATACGCAGAGCCATAATTGAATAACTAGAGTTAGTCAACACCATTGCCATGTTGACCAGAAGAGGTGCTATACAAAGTGAGGCACTCCTTCTCAACAAGTGCTGGGAGTGTTGTTTTTACAACACTCCCAGGAGCCTGGGTCAGATTCAGACAAGTTATAAATTGATGCATCTCCCAGGGAAGTTTCTTGTTGACCAGTGAAGAGCAAAATAACCAGTGGTGTAAACTGGTCAGAAAAAAGTGTAAGTAATACATATTAATAGTATAATTTGCATTAATGTGATATTCAGTAGGTGTGAAATTTTAGTGGAGCATTTGCAGAACAGCAGGAGGTTTGAAGAAGGGTGACAAAAATGATTGAGGGAATGGAAAAGAGATTGAAAAGACTGGGATTGTTTAGCTTAGAAAAGGCAGTGAGAAGTTGGATCCAGAGCTTCTATTCTTTGTCTCAGAACACAGGGGATCAACTAGATCAAGAGGTGGCATATGTACAACTCATAAATGAAAATATTTTTTCACATAAAGTGTAGTTAGACTGCATAACTCCTTGGCCTCAGTGAAAGGGCTGCACACTTACAAGGATAACAAAAATATCCAGAATTGTAATAATTAATGTTAACAAATAGTTTTGGAAAGGATATAAAACCTCACAGCCAATTTCAGGGTTTATACCAATGTCTAGCCATTAGGAATTAGGATGAGAACTTCCTTGTGAACAGATTATCCCTTTGTGATGGGATCCCCAGGGTGCAGTCTGGAATGGTGGGACCGATGTGCCCCCTTAACTCTCCAGCCTGGGCTGTCTCTCACAATGCTTTCCTAGTGACAAGCAGCAAACCCTTCCAGGCCCTATTTCACTCAGCACAACCGCACATGGGGCCCCACACGCAGCTAGATTGCATGAATGCTCCCAGAGCCACTCATGAATCACACAGAGAAAGGCACCAGCCAAATGGCCCCCAGCTCCCAGCCTTGCACCTCAGGAATATACCATCTTGCACTGCTCAAGACAAGCAGTGCAAATTTATTAAGTGGTTCACCACTTCATCAATGGAAAGTGGACATATATCAGCCTTTGCAAACCTGAGCTGATTCACCACACACTTCAGGGGAACTCACTGGTAAAGATAAACAGTTAAACAACTGTATTGAATACAAAACATAAATTTTGAGTGATTATAAGTGATAGGCACAAAGTCAGCGTGGTTAGCAAAATAAAATAAAATAAAATAAAATATAAGCATGCAAATTAAACTCTCAACCCTATTAGACTGGACAACATCTAGATTAAGCAGTTTTTCTCACCCCACTGGATATTGCAGTTCATGGTACATAGGTTTCACCCTTGAAACCTGCACCAGTCGCCTCCATTGAAGTCTTAAGTCTTCTCGGTGTCCTTGTTGCTTGCAACATAGGTGGGGGCAGGAGAAAAGCAAAGCATGGGCCTCCTGTGTTCTGTTTTATACCTTTAGTCCATGTGCTTGGAGAACACAAGTCCAGGCATGTCTGGTGGGCATTGCTGAGTCCCTAGGCAAGGTTGAGCAATTCCCTTGCTGTGGCCTTATGTAGGTGAGTCATTGAATTGTAGCTCCCTTGCTGGACAATGGCTGTTGATGGTTGTTTGACACCCTGCCTAGGCATTGGTTACTTTCCTTGCTGTTGTCTCTGGGGGGTTCTTGCACCTTCTTTTCAAGCATCTGGTTTGGGCTACTGTCACAGACAGGATACGGGACGACACTGACCTTAGGTCTAACTCAGGATGGCAATTCCTATATTCCTATGAAGGCTATAACATATCACTGAGGGGACGAGGATGCATCAGTAAAACCTGCTCACAGAACAACGTAAGATAAAATTGCATCTTTAACATTTATTCATCATTCACACTCCACTGAAGAGCAAGAAAACCTTCAGCACTGCCCTCTCCGTTATGCTGAAGAATATTCCCTAACCTTCATTATGGTCCAGAATTATGGATTAGTGGGGGTCTGATGCAATTTGCCAGGGACAGCTCCCTACTAACCTTCCAAACATAGTTACACGGTCAGCCTTGATGGCATTACTTTGTGATTTTGGGTCAGGCTTTTTTCCCAGCACGCACTCACTAACTGTTGAAGAGTTAACAAAGAATAAAAGAAGGGGGTGTAGCATGGGATGGGGCAGAGAGGAAAACAAAGAGGACCGATATGGGAAGGTCAGGTGATTTTGTTTTTAAATTGTAAATCTTCAGTGCAAGAGCCCTCTCCAAAAGAAACTGTCATACACATTTTTAACCCTTTCATAACCATCTCTTTAATTTCAAAAATGTACTTAGGAGCATAACTTGTGCTTAGGTCCAATGACTTAAATGGAATGACACTGATATACACTATCTGAGGATCTGGCTGAAAATATTATCAATAACCATACTAAACATGATTTAAAATCTATACATAGCCCACATGTTGTAATTAAAAACATTGAGGGAGGAGTTGAAATCCTGTTTGTATGTTTTGTGAACATGAGACTTTAAAACAAAATCAAAAGCTCTAGTTGGCTTTGGATTTGAAGGCATTCCATACACCCTTTATAACCATGAGTAAGGACTTTTCATGTTCAGTGGAATTCTGCAGACAGAAAAGAATTACCATATTACCACTTCAGAACCTGTAATGGAAACCTGCATCAATCTCTCCTTGATCTCTAAGACCCTTCTTAAAAATAATAATGCTACCACACTAACAATGATTTGTTTAAAAGGGATTAAATGAAAAATCAGACCCACGGTGTCTCAGTAGAGTATGTTCCAGATACAGTATTAAATTGACACTGCGTTTTAGTAGGTTTAGGAATGCTCAGTAAGCCAAACTCCGCATTGGCATATACCGGCCCCACATCATGGAGCCGTGCCTATTAACACCAATTCTAAACTTGGCCCAATGTATTTACTCTAGGAAAACACAAAGCTAAAACTGGAAACGCCGCCACCGCCCATGATAAGTACCATGTTCAGCCCTTTCCTCCTGTGGCAGGAACTGAAAACAAATTGTAACAAAGTCAAGCAAAAATTAAAGCGACATAATTGACCTGAAATCCCAAAATAAGTGAAGAGTAGTTTCAGGTACTACACCTCTCCCTGAGTCATCCCGGATAGTGTTGGTGGTTTTACAGTCACAATTCCCCAATTGCACCCCATCCCAATTATTAAAAATGCTTTTCTTTCCCTTTTTGCTGCCTGAAAGACCACCACCAGCATGGGGAACTGACGGTGAAGCCAACTACAGAAAGTGCCGCCAAATGCACAAAATACAAAAAACAGAGAAAGATATTTTCTCTCTTCTTTCAGCCGCATTAATTTAATTGGTTACTTGTAACAACAGGAGGTAAAACACATTTTCAGACAGATGTTGAGATCGGTTTTTCAAGTTGACAATGTCCCATTAACACTAGCTATGGAATTTCAACAATGCTGAAGCAACAAGATCTTTAACATTGAGTTCTTTCTCATTGTAAAGCAAGATTTAGCTGTTAGCAGGGGAAGTAAGAAAAGAAAGTCCTGTGGAAAAAATGCAATGATTGCCATTACGTTTCAGTAGCACAAAGAGGAAGAAAAAGGAGTTATGTGATGGCCACACTGTAGCAGCCACGCAGGGCTGTTTATGGGCAAACTGAATTAAAGCCCATGTAAAGATTTCTGATTAATAGACAGAGGGTCCTGCAAGCGAAGAGTCTGATAAATGATCATTTTCCTCCACTTTCACAGATTTTAGTATAAAGTTAAAAGAAAAGGAGGACTTGTGGCACCTTAGAGACTAACCAATTTATTTGAGCATAAGCTTTCGTGAGCTACAGCTCACTTCATCGGATGCATGCAGTGGAAAATACAGTGGGGAGATTTTATTTTCCACTACATGGATCCAATGAAGTGAGCTGTAGCTCACAAAACCTTATGCTCAAATAAATTGGTTAGTCTCTAAGGTGCCACAAGTACTCCTTTTCTTTTTGCGAATACAGACTAACACAGCTGCTACTCTGAAACAAGTATAAAGTTAAAAATTCTAAACAGACCCATCCAAGCAACAAGCTCTTAATTGCACTTTGGTTTAATCCCTGCGAATGAACTGACACTGAGCAAGAAAGCAGACCTCCCTCAACCCGCGTGGTCTCCATCTCTATAAGAGAGTAGGCTCTCTCAGGCATTGCTCTCTCTCTCTCTCTCTCTCTCTCTGCAAGAGGGACGCCCCCCAAACCCTGGATGTGCTTCTGTTCCTTTATATGCAGTACAGCCTCCTCTTAGTCCTACTGAAGTTAGTTATGGCTTGTACAGCACTTTAAATATAAAGCACTATGGGCCATGGCCCATCTCACTTGATTGCACAGGAGAGCAAGGGAGTGTAAGGCACCTCTTTCTGGGAGGTAGCAGAAGAGTGGGAGACATAGTCAAGCCTCTGTGTGGCCTGTGCAGAGCCACTGTTCCCTAACACCACATCTGGGCAGGACAGACTGGAGTGTGAGCCAAGTTATTGCTGCTTCTCCCAACATGTCAGCCAGGATATAGCTGCACTGCTGCTCTGGGAACAGGGTGGGTAAGGTGTAGGGTTTGCCAGGTATAGATCTGGTGCATGGTACCTGAGCAAGGGGGAACCTGGAGAGCTGACTGTTCCTCTCAGAGTCACCATCTGTCTTCCAGTTTGAGGCAGTGCATTGCTCAGAGTTCACGGCAGAGCCGCAATTTAGCCCGATGTAACTGCTAAGTATTAGAACACTGCATGGTTTAACAGCAATACATTTAATTGAACACTCCTCATAGAATTAGACATTAGATATAAAAATTCTTTGTGGTATTTCAAGGCTAGAAACACCACAGCTATTTGTGGATTTGGTTTTGAATTCTTTGGGAGGTGCTCAGTAAAATCTGGATAACTAAAGAGATAGTTTACCAACAGTTTCCCAGGAGGGAGAAATAAGCAATCCCAGTTATATACACAGCAACAAAATATAATCTTAATCTCTTCAAAACATATCTATTTGCAAAACTTTAATAATCACAACCAAAAATATGGTTGGAGCTGTAAAGATTTAGGAGCAATTAACCACACATTGCATCTGTCAAAAAATCCTCCTTCCACCAAAGATACATGTCTAGTGCTTGCCACACGGGTTGGGAGTTAAGAGTCCTGAGTTCTAGTCCCGTCTCTTCCGCTGTCTCTGCATAGTATTGAGTAAGTCACTTAGGAGACTAAACAACTTTGCAGATCTGAGATTTAATGGCTTGTTGTTTTTCCCATCTGTAAAATAAGGATAATACTACTTGCCTACTTCACAGGCTTGCCAAGAGGCTTAGTTCATTCAGGTTTGTAAAAGCACTCTCTGATCCTTGGATAAAAAGCCTATTCAGTTCATGACATTATTATAATTATCATCTAGGTCCAGGGGCAGGGGGAAACAAGCTCAATTCTTAGTGTACTGCAGACATATATATCTCCTCCAGCACTGAAATATGGCTTCCTTGCCTAACCTTCATCAGAGTAATGTGTGTTAGACTGTAACTCCTCCACTCAACCCATTTTAAAAAAAATACAGCTCTGAACACAACTTAGCTAATGGAGTTTTTAAGTTGTCCTGTTGAGCTGATAAAATCATTAATCCTATCTTTTCAGTATCAACCCAGTTTCTAAGTTTTAAACTTGCTTTCATTTCTAGTTGGGTAGCAAACAGTGCAATTGTACCAATGCAGGTTAAGCAAACATTGCACAATATCTTCACCTCCAGCTGAGATCGTTAACCTACTGGAAACTTTGCATTAGGCAGGTTACTGTAATTGAATCTTGAATACACAAAGTCGTTATAAAATGTAGCAACAGTGACTCTACTTAATGCTTTGGGTTTTCTTTTAAGATAGCAATTTTCTCTCCTTCAGTACCCTCACTGCCCTGAGCTGAACAAGAGAGTTAATTGTTGTTTGCACAAGTTCCTTGAGATGTTTGCTTCATACTCTTCTTCCACTTTTCTCCCGGTCTCAGATATCAATAGCAAAATTCATACAGTATTGAAAACATTTATTGGAAAGAATCCAGGTACTCAGCTCATGAGCAATAAGATGCACTGAACAAAATATTCAAAGATCTTTATTTAAGGCAAAATTTGATTGCCACAGACCATCCTTGGGCCTTCCTTGGCTCTGCTCTTATGGATATTAAATCCTGAACCTAGAAATAAAGGGGAACTTAGTTACATGTTAGGAGTGGAAGGCTCTAGAAGAACACTGAACAGACCAACTCATGCCTGTGTATGAGCATGGTGTTGAGCTGTTTTAAAAACACTGACGGCTGGTGTGCAAGGGCCGTGATTTTGGGGAAACAGCAAGGTGAGGGAGGGAGAAAGTGTCCAGAAGGGAAAGAAAGACAGAAAGAAGAGTTTCTTCAGCAAATGGGGAGAAACCTCTGGAACTGAGTCTTAACCACAAAAGCTACTGAGAACCTGCAGCATGATGAGAAGACAGAGCAAAGTAACACCACCACCGGACATGGGCTCCAGAGAGAGGAGCATCATTCTGGGCGCAACTTTAGTCATAGAAACAATTAGGGTTGACTACATTCTGATGAACAATTATTTAATGTATTTAAAGGAACAGATGTCCATAGTGTACATAAATAAACTCACTCAGAGAATCATTCAATTCATTCATGGAATATGGATATAGAACACAATAAAGACCTATCAGTTCATCTTGTTGTTCCCCCATCATTCCTCTTACACTATACTTTTCAATTCTTCATTTAGTCTAGTTTTTGATGCCTGAAGCAATGAGGGTTCTGCCACTTACTTTGTATTACTGCTCTTTAGTCTTACAGTGGACCTAACATTAGAACATTTTCCCTCAAGTTCAGCCTAAATGGTCCCCTTTTGTAGTTTCATCCCATCAGTCCTACTAGAGCTGGTCAAAAGATGCTGGACATTTTTTGTCATGTTTTCCTTGAGATTCTGGAAATGTTCAACCAGCTCCAACTCCTAGATACCCCTTTTTACTACCTTAAATAATTCCTCTACATCCTTACAATTTACATCCTTTCAGACAGTTATGCCTTTTATTTCATCATCAGTTAGCCAAGCTGTATAGTTTTCTTGTTATAATTTCTTATATGTTCATCCATCCAGTTCACCAATACTTTGTGTTGCTCTCTCTGAATTTTCTCCAGTCTTTCTGCTGGTGAGATTCTGAGAAATACATATGCTAATCAAGGTGTGACTTTACATGAGCTAGAGAAGAAATCTCACTTCTCTTCTCTGTGATGTGATGTGATGTCCCTGTCTCTAAATACAAATAATGCATAAAGTGTTTTATGATCCCTTCCACTGCATAAAAGTGGACCCCTGGACTGATCACACTACCTCAGCTAATGGCCCACTACTCAGCTATAGAAACTTAGAGAAAAGTTTGCATGAGATAGTTTGAAACAAACATAAGCAGAGCCTTTTTCTCAGCATATTTTGTGTCTACATATCAAACTGCTGTTTACTTTACATTCATGGTTATGCTGAGGCAACATGTAACATTCTGTTCCTTTGTTTAGAATGTTGGCTCTAAAAGGTGCCAGTCTTCAAGACAGATGTGTATTGTTCTTAATTTCCTTCTGGCATATGTGCCTCGCAGCTGTAATATTCCCCATCCTGCCAGATGCATCTAGGATGTGACAACACAACTGTTTTAGTAAGGTGTGCAAAGATTACCTAGTCTTAAACTGTCCTCCTGGGTTGCTTCAGCATTTTCTTCTGTGGCCATACCTAACACTTCCCCAGTCTGCCATAAATGAGATACCTGGAACTCTTCAGCACTTCCTTAATTTTTATCAATTTACAAATGTGTTTTTGCTTTGCCAGTCTGGATTGATGTTGTCAGTGGAATGCTGCTACTGTTCTCACAACCTTTAAAACTTTTAAAATGTGCCCTAAATTCCTGCAAGATGGCTGGCTCATTCCACATTGGTATATGTACATATCACAAACATGTAGGTCTCAATCCAACTCCTATTAAAGGCAATAAAAATGTTTCCACTGAGTTTAATGGAAGCTCTATTGAGCTCTATTGAGCCTGATTCAGTAATGCACTTAAGCATATGTCCAACTGTAAACACGTGAGTAGCCCCAATGAATTCAGTGGGGCTACTCAGATGTGTAAACACCATAATCTGGGCCTTAATGCATGTTGGATTAAGGTATTAGAGCCCACTCCCACTGCATCTGATGCTTTGGGGAAGGAGGACTACTGGGGAGAGACGGGGTCCACCTGACCAAGGAAAAAAGCATTTTCAGACACCAGTTCACCATCTAGCGCTTTAAACTAGGATCAAAGGGGGCACTGGACAAAAGCCAAGAGACAGGTATTAAAATAAGGTGACATTAACAGAGGCCTAGATATTGTGATATCATGGTAAGGATTTACTATAAACCAGGAATTCAGGAAGAGGAGGTGGATGAGGTATTTCTTGAACAAATAACAACTATCCAGAACACAAGACCGGGTAGTAATGGGGAAGTTTGTTATTATATTTACTGCTTTGCATTATATTCAGCAGTAATGCAAGAAACCTACAGGCCTGAATCCTGTAAGACATTAGCTTCAGCAAGTTAGCATAAGGCTTGAGGCCTAGGCACTTTGAACAGATAAACTTTGCACGAATAAATGGAAAACCCCAAGTATTTGGGTAGCTGAAAATCAGACATGCGAAACCCATGAAAAAAAATGATAATAAGTTGAGATCATTGATATACTAACCTGTAGGAAAAAGACACTCCAACATTAGTAAGGTCAGGAAATACAAATAAGGAAAATGGGGGAAATCCCCTACTGAATATGCATTGAACATGATGGCGTCAGCATAACATATTATAAAAGAGGCATCCAAGCTGAGGGGCGATAGGAGAGAGAGATGTATTTTTTTGGAGGTGCCAGAATGATGGCCACTGGTGATGACGGGGAAGGTGATGGTGATGTGGAAGATGATGGCTAACATTTCAGGTTGTTCTACAAGGGATGGTTTGAGTATACGGATGTGCATCCCGTAGTATCTCCATCTACCTTACTGAGTTGGGGTGTTTGTGACGGTGCTAAATGTATTAATTAACTCTATTTGTAAATATAAAAGGGTTCCTATAGTGTGAGTGTTGCAACTGTGCACATCGGGGTTCCCAACTATTTAATAATTTGAATAATACTGAGCCTGATCTTGGGGAAAGAACCTAACAACCCTCAAAGTGATAACTGGGGGTTCTTAAGTAATCAATATAATTACTACATAATCTAAAGATCAGGCAACAACTTTAATTAACCATATATAAATTGGAAAAGTAATACAGCAAAACAAAAAACATGCAATAAGTTCTTGGAATATGTTGGGGATAACTTTTTGTCTCAGAAGGTGGTGGAAGTAACTAGAGGGTTAGCCATTTTAGACTTGATTCTGACTAACAGGGATGAATTGGTTGTGAATCTGAAGGCAATTTGAGTGAAAGCAATCACAAAAGGGATAGATTTCAAAATTCTAAGGAAAGGAAAAGATGAGAGCAGCAGACTAAAGCCAAATAGACTTCAGAGAAGCAGACTTTAACAAACTCAGAGAACTGATAGGGAGGGTTCCAAGGGAAGAAAATCTAAGGCAAAAAAGAGTTCAGGAGAGCTGACAATTTCTCAAAGGGACAATATTAAAGGCACAAGTGCAAACTATCCTGATGTAAAAGAAAGATAGGAAGAATAGTAAAAGGCCAATGTGGCTCCATCAGGAGCTCTTTAAATGACTTGAAAATCGAAAAGAGATCCTATAAAAAGTGGACAAACTCCTAGGACGAGTACAAAAAAACAGCACAGGCATCTAGGGACAAAATCAGAAAGGCTAAGGCACAAAATGAAAGTGTAAAAGAAGCGTAAAAGACAATAAGAAGAAGTTCTATAAATACATTAGGAGCAAGAGAAAGATGAAGGAAAGTGTAGGTCCGCTGCTGTGCAGGGAAGGAGAGGAAATAGCGGATGATATCAAGATGGCTAAAGTGATTAATACCTATTTTGCTTGGTCTTCACTAGAAAGGTTAATTGCGACCAGTTACTTAACCCAAATAATATTAACATCAAGGAGGAAGGAACACAAGCCAGATAGGAAAATAACAAGTTAAAGAATATTTAGAGAAATTAGATGTATTCAAATTGTCAGGGTCTGATGAAATTTATCCTAGGGTATTTAAGGAACTAGCTGAAGAAAATGGAACCATTAGCAATTACCACTGAGAACTCATGATGGACAGGTGAGGACACAGAGCACTGGAGAAGGGCAGGGAACCTGGGGAATTATAGACCAGTCAGCCTAACTTCAATACCTGGAAAGATATTGGAACAAATGATTAAATAAGTAGTCTGTAAGCAGCTAGAGGACTATAGGATAATAAGTTATAGCCAACATGGTTTTGTCAAGAACAAATCATGCCAAACCAACCTATTCTCCTCCTCTGATGGGCTTACTGGCCTACTGGAAAGGAGGAAGCAGCAGACATGATACATTTTGATTTTAGTAAGGCATTTCACACAGTCCGACATGACATCCTCTTAAGCAATCTAGGGAAATGTGATCTAGATCAGTGGTTCTCAAAGCCGGTCCGCCGCTTGTTCAGGGAAAGCCCCTGGCGCGCCGGACTGGTTTGCTTACCTGCCGCGTCCACAGGTTCGGCCAATCGCGGCTCCCACTGGCCGCGGTTCACCACTCCAGGCCAATGGGGGCTGCAGGAAGGGCGGCCAGCATGTCCCTTGGCCCTCGCCGCTTTCCGCAGCCCCCATTGGCCTGGAGCGGTGAACCGCGGCCAGTGGGAGCCGCGATCGGCTGAACCTGTGGGCACAGCAGGTAAACAAACTGGTCCGGCGCGCCAGGGGCTTTCCCTGAACACGCAGCGGACCGGCTTTGAGAACCACTGGTCTAGATTAAGTTGCTGTAAGGTAGATGCGCAACTGCTTGAAAGGAGTAATTATTAATGGTTTGCTGTCAAACTGGGAGAATGTATCTAGTGGAGTCCCACAGGGATCTGTCCTGGGTCTGATACTGTTCAATATCTTCAATAATGAGTCAGATAATGGAGTAGAGAGTATACTTGTAAAATTTGTGGATGACACCAAGCTGGGAGGGTTTGCTAGCACTTTGGAGGACAGGTTTAGAATTCAAAATGAGTTCGACAAATTGGAGAATTGGTCTGAAATCAACAGGATGAAATGCCATAAAGACAAATGCAAAGTCTTTTACTTGGAATGGAAAAAAAATCCAATGCACAAATACAAACTGGGGAATAACTGGCTGAACAGTAGTATTGCTGAAACAGATCTTGGGTTTATAGTGGGTCACAAATTGCCTATGAGCCAACAATGTGATGTCGTTGCAAATGAAGCATTGCCAATTTACAACAGGTGAGGATCTGGCCCAATATTGCACAGTTCCTATACACATGTTCAGTTTAGCATTAACTCTGTCCACTTTCACCTTTCTCATATACTGAAGTTCCAGTCAGAGTAGCTAACGGGAGGACACTGGGCCACATCCTCAACTGGTATGAATTGGTGTAGCTCCACTGAAATCATCTGAGGCTCTAGTCCACTATGTTTTACAGTAATACTTTTGGTTTGGGAGAAGTTAAAGCAAATGCAGTCATTTATCTTATATCCCTCTCTGTATATTTTACAAGTTGCTTATGCCAAATATATATTTTTCTTTAATATCGTTCATCCATGGAAAAAAGTCCCTGTCTTTAAATAAAATGGTGTTTAAGCATTTAAAAAAAGAACGTAGAAGACTTCATGAAAACATATAACTGAAACTGTATCCAGCACAGTCTTTTTCTTTTTTGGGGGCAGTGGGGAGGGCCCGGGGAGGGAAAGATGTAATGGAAGTGCAATAAATGTGGGGGGGGGGGGCGGGATTTGCTGTGACAGATGATTAAAAATTTACAGCATTAATAAATGCTGTGTCCATAACCTATCACTTCCAAGTTCAAACTGATGGCCAAATTCCACCTTTGGATATTTGCAGCTGGTGTCCAGGGGACAATTCAGCACCTCCTAGGCAACATACAACGTTAAAATAGGTCTGAACCTTTTGAATAGGAGTGGTTCATACACATCGGGCCGAAAGCAGAATTTGACTCTGAGCACTGTGGAATGTATTTGATTTTTGAATCTGAAAAGTGATGGTATTTCAACTTGAAAGAAACTAGGGCTTAAAAAAATGTTTTAACCATTAGAATATAAACCAGACTGCTTGGTAAACAGGTGATCTTATTAAATGGGTGTTGGGGAAGGTGGGGAGGTTTCTGGAAAGACACAGGGCAAACAGAAAATTTAGCCCCATGGTTACACAGTTAAATAAATGGTAGCGAGTATCTCCCCCACCCTCTCTTAGGAGCAACTTTGTTATTTCAGTCTGTCATAAATTTTCCATTATGATCAAATGAAACACTGAACACTGTCACTTTAATGAAATTCTTTGCAGCTGAATTTCTCTCTGTCCAGTGCTGGCATTAAACATTTGCCGTGTTTCTTTTAAAAGCTAATTTAACAGTGCCTTACCTACTATATTGTTCCTGTCTCATTTTCCTTTAACTACTGAGGCATTATGATCTTCCACAATGACACTGTATGAAAAGCAATAAACATTATTAGCTAAAGTTTAATAATTCTCTCTTGGCTATAGGCCTTAATTTCAACGAACAGTCAATGCTCTCTACATTGCAATACCTTGACACTAAATACCCTGCTATTCATTTGCAAGACACCATCTTTTTTTATTAAGCACCCTTTGCTGCTTCATGTAACCCTATCAAATTAACGTAATTTGTGGGAATCTGGGCATCATTCACCCATTGCAATTAAAAGAAAAGTATATTTCAAAATGGGTCAGATCCTTCTTGAATTACTTATCTGCTGGGAGTAATTGAGCACGACTAGCTCAGAAAAGGGCTGAGAAAAAAAAGCACTGATTGGCTTTTACCTCAAAGCACCAGAGAATCTTGTGGCAGTTCTATTGAGAAGTTCTGCAAGCTTGACTTTTCTCCTAAACTGTTGCTATGAAGAATATTTGTAGAAATGAAGACTCAAGATGAGAGATGTTTTGTTCTATTCATATACGTTATTTTTATGTAAGTTGATGTTTCTTTGATAAGAGATTATTTGGGCATTTGCAAAAGCATTAGATTTTTCATGGTATTTTCATTTTGCTCTGTCTTAGGTCCCCATCATAATAGTATCGGAGCACCTCAGACTCTTTAATATATCTACCCCTATGAGCTAGGGGAGTATTATCATCAACATCATCCCCAATGTACAGATGGGTAACTAAAGGTACGTCTATACTACACGCTCCTTTCGGTGGTGTGTAGAGTACACACACTGAGCGTCCACCGAGCATGGGTACAAAGAGCAGTATAGACGGTGAGGCAGTGCTTAGGCAAGCCTGAACCCTGTGGGTATGTATCGTACACTTGGTTCTTGACCTCTGGTCCGCAGACTGCTAGGGGTCCGTGGATTATGTCTAGAGGGTCTGCAAAAGACTTAGACTGAAAACTGACTGAACGGACTTCAACTATATATATAGACAATAGATTTCCCCTAGGGGTCCACACCTCCATTCGAAGTTTTTAAGGGTCTGCAAATGAAAAAAGGTTGAGAACCAGTGCCCTGCATGGCTCTCTGCTGGCCCAAGCAGTACATCCCCAATCTACACTGTGTCTGTTGCCTCCCCGCTGTCAGAGATTTTTCCTGCTGCATGAAAGATTCCAGCAGCAGAGAAAGGCTTTTGCAGCTCCCCGTCAGAGCCTTTCATTGATATATGTAGCTACACACCACAGCATGGACACAGCCTGCTTTTCAACATAGTGTTCAGCTACACATACCCTATGTGCTGTCACAAGTGGTGTGCAGTGTACACTGAGGTGTCAATAAAGGAGCTTTTGGAACTAATTGATAAATTAAACAGTAATAAGTCATCAGGACCAGATGGTATTCACCCAAGAGCACTGAAGGAACTCAAATATGAAATTGCAGAACTACTAAACGTGCTATGTAGCCTCTTGGTTAAATCAGTCTCTGTAACAGACAACAGGAGGGTTGCTAATGTAACACCAATGTTTTAAAAAGCTCCAGAAGCAATCCTGGCAATTACAAACCAATAAATCTAACTTCAGTACCAGGCAAATTGATTGAAACTATAGTAAATAACAGAATTATCAGACACACAGATGAACACAATTTCTTGGGCAGAGGAGGGGTGCTGGAAGTAGAGGTGCTGGGGGTGTAGCAGCAACCCCCAGCTTGAAGTGTTTTCCATCAGCTACAGGGTTTACAGTTTTGTTCCATGGCTTTCAGTACCTCCACTATAAAACTTGTTCCAGCACCACTGGGAAGAGTCAACGTGGTTTTTTGTAAAGGGAAATCATGCCTCACCAATCTATTAGAATTCTTTGAGGGAGTCGTCAAGCCTGTGAGCAAGGGTCATCCGGTTTATACAGTGTACTTGGACTTTCAGCAGCCTTTGACAAGGTCTCTTACCATTGAACAGTCTTAAGCAAAGTGAACAGTCATGGGGTAAGAGCAAAGGTCCTCTCATGGGTCAGTAACTGATTAAAAGATAGGAAACAAAAGATAGGAATAAATGGTCAGTTTTCACAGTGGAGAGAGGTAAACAGCAGATCTGTACTAGGATCAGTGCTGTTCAACATATTCATCAGTGATCTGGAAAGGAGGGTGAACAGTGAGGTGGCAAAATTTGCAGATGATAAAAAATTACTCAAAATAGTCAAGTCCAAAGCTGACTGCAAAGACTTACAAAAGGATCTCACTGAACTGGGTACTGGGTGACAAAATGGCAGATTAATTCAATGTTGACAAGTGCAAAGTAATACATATTGAAAAAATAATCCCAACTATACAGACAAAATTATGGGGTCTAAATTAGCTGTTACCTCTCAAAAATGAGATCTTGGAGTCATCGTGGATAGTTTTCTGAAAACATCCACTCAATGAGCAGTGGAAGTCAAAAAAGCTAACATGTTAGGAACCATTAGGAAAGGGATAGATAATAAAACAGAAAATACCATAATGCCATTATATAAATCCATAGTCACCTCAGAAATAAAGAAGAGCAAAAGTAAAGTCTCCAAGGGAAAGCACTCCAAGAATGCCATCTTGCCTCCAGACAGAAAGATTCAAGAAATATAGACAGCGAAACCAATGATGACACTTACATAGCCATATACATCACAACTTCCATGGCTCTTTCCCTAGTGTGTTTTGTTGTTTATACACATTTTGAACAATGTTCTCCTATCTGGAAAAGCAAAGTCAGTATCCTCTTCACAACAACCTGCACCATCTCACTCTTTGGGTTGACTTGTGTAAAGTGTTCTTTCTACCAATGACGCTAACTGATTATCTGGATATTCCTAGGGAGTCAAAAGATGTTCTGACGGGACATGTAAGAATGTATCTGTTCCCTTCAAATCACAGTGTGTCTAGACTCACGTCCAAACAAACTCATTTCTGCTAAATACAGTAAGTAGAACTTTTATGGGAAAATATACAAAAAAAAAAGAGGGTTAAATCTCCTTTAAAGTTGTGAATTGTATGGGATGCAGCGAATTGCCTAGCTGCTGTTTGTTTACATGAGGTCTAAACATTGTTTTATGATGATCCTGTGTTTAAACACATATAGTTTTTGAATAAAGATTAAATCCCAGACATTGTGATGCCAATAGCAAATTACAGGGTGTTTCCTCCATCTACAAGATCACTAGCTTTCACTATTGGTTTTGGGTACTGATCTATCCATAAATATGAACTGAACAGTCTCCCTACCAGAAACATATATTGTGTTTTCGGCATGAATGAGGGCATGGTTTAAAAAAAAAAGAAAAGAAAGAAACACTCTCTTTCTCTCTGTTCCACTGCACTACTTAACTATAAAAGTATAGGGTAATCCAAACAAGGGCGTTTCAGACATTAATGCTTTTATATGGCAACATATCCTTTAGAGGCATTCATCTGATTCTGCTTTGGATTAAGAAAAGGAGTACTTGTGGCACCTTAGAGACTAACAAATTTATTTGAGCATTGTATTTCTTTTTAAAAAATAGAAGAAATATTTTAAAAGATAACGTGAAATGCCATATTTTACACTTTTATAGAAAAAACACAAGGTTAATTCATATGCAAGATGCTCTTGCAATCAGTTATGGTGCTTAATTGAGTTTGCCATTTCTCCATTGGTGAGGTACATTCGTCAAAGCCAAGAAAAACTCAGAATATTATGATTGTCTATTGAAAATGTACATGGTCCCCCAAAAAGGAGCTGCAAAGCTGCTCCTAGTGTTTCATTATCTCAAGTCTTGACAAGCTAACTTTGCCTACTTTAAGAAATATGAGCTGCTATCTATTATTTGAATGAGGTGCAGCAGTCACGGGATCAAATGCTGCCCGGCTTAGCTGAAGTTGGTCACACAGTCTTCTGCAGATCAGTGCAACCCACAGAGTTCTTAGAGGTTCCCCTATCATAGGCCATCCTGATATCAGTCTTAGATATCAGATGTTTGTGACAAAGTAAAAGGGAAACATTGCTTTGCTGAAGTGGGGCCAAAGTGAACTGTACTCAAGCACATGCTGAAGCATTTTGCACACAAAATTTATCCACAACTCGAAGTATTAAATAATGTAGCTGTAGCGCAGGAAAGAAAGAAATATAGGAACAGGAGTAAATATGTAAAACAAGTAGTAGACCACAGAACCTTTTTTCTGGAAATGCTTGATGTTAACTCTGCCACCACTGTTTGCAAGCAGCTGCAGTTCCCACCCTGTATAGTCATGGGTTGGCAGATATAAGAGGCCTGGGAAGGCTAAGCTTCTCCAAATGGGGCAAGAAATGCAGGGTGCAGTGCACCTCCCTTTCGAGGGGCGCCAGCCTGCCACCTTTGGAGCATCGCCACTGGAAGCTCTTAAGAAATGGGGGAGCCACGAGCGCCCGGACTGTGGCCCCACCTGAGCTCTGCCCTGAGGTCCCACTCCCACTTGGTCTCTTCTGCCATGGCCTCACTCGCATTCCGCCTCTTCACACCCCCATCTCTTCCCACATGGGGAGGAGGTGGAGAGGCGAACAGCAGGTGCCTCGGGGGAGGGGGCAGAGAGACGTGGGCGGGGGGGCCACAGGAGAGAAGAAGAGTGAGCAGCGGGTGGGGGGGTCTCGGCGGGAGGGGTGGAGAGGCGTGAGCAGCAGGTGGCCTTGAAGGAGAGGATAGAGAGGCATGGGTGGGGGGCCTCAGGAGAAGAGGCAGAGTGGGGGTGGGAAGAGGTGAAGTGGGGGCGGGGCCTCGGGCAAAGAGGCTGAGCTGGGGTGAAACGTGGGTGGAGCCTCGGGGCAGAGCGGGAGGCAGGGCACGGTCTGGGCACCGGTGCCCCCCCACACTTCTAGGGAGCTTCTGGTGCTCACACCCAGCTTCCCCAAACACAAGAGTCATGTGTCACCTGTATGTATAGTCCAAACTGAGCCCCTTCTTGGGGATTGCTTTTATTGGTAATAACACAACAGATATTTCCCCAAACTTGGACATTCCTAGGGTCTTCCCTACAGGATCTTCTTTGTCCAACCCCTAGTTCCTTCTCTCACCAACACATATAGTCCCTTTTCTAGTGGTCTTTCATCCCTAATCTCAGTCTGCCAGCCCATTACACTATCCTGCATGCTTGTAAAATTTTAGGGCCAAAAAAGTGCACACACACACCCCGCATGCAAACTAAATCCATATCCAGCCTAAGGTAAACACATATTCAGGGAAACATTTTCGAAGCAGATATGAATGCCAAAAGCAAATGGGAAGCCACTGGAGTTGTCTTCAGCTATGGTTGCCCTCCTATAGATCCGTAAGACAGCAGCAGCCTTCTGTACATACGAGATTTTGGAGAGCTGAGACTTGTGGAACAAGGGAGTTGCAATGGTCAAGGTAAGAAAATATGAAGGCATAAATTAAAAATGCAGCGGAGTGGAAAGAGGCTTGCGTTGCAGCGTTGTATATGTGGCAACAGGCAGATCTGCAGGGAAGTCTGTTGCTGTAGCCTTGGTCAACAGAAGCAAACGAGAAGTCCGAGTTGAAATCTGGGATCGAAGAGATGAGGAAGTTCCTCTATGACAGGCACGTATGTTCCTCAGACATTTTATGAAGGGAACTGATGTGAAGCTATAGGTTGTGGGATGTCCACACTGCAATTGAAGGTGTGATTTACAGCTGAAGCAGACATAATCTAGCTAGCACGGCTAAAAATTGCATTGAAGATGCAGCACAGGCTAGCTATGCAAGAATATATCCAGAAGTATGTATCCAGAATCCCTAGAGTCCTTGCACAGCTCATGCTGATGTCCATGCCAACACATCTTCACTGCTTTTTTTTAGCATGTTAACTAGATAAAAACTAGCATGGAAATGCCCACACAAGCTGCAAATCACACTTTTGATTGCAATACAAACATACCCTTCGTCAAGACAAAGACTACAAATAGGAAGGAGTCACCCTTTAAAGGAATGCCATCAATTTAAGAGTGCTAGCTAACATCGAAGGCAGAATCTGGAGGGAGATGGCAGATAGAAACTGCCCCCAGCAGACAAAGTATTGATTGATATAGGACTCCAAAATGCAGCCCTGGCAGAACACCAGGTCTGCATTTGGCCTCTTCTAAGTATAATAGCAGGTTAGCTTTGTTGCTGTGGCCTATATCCCTAACTGTATTACATAAAAAGGTTATTGGATTGAAAGATTGCCCACAATGAAATATAGATACAAAGCAAAATGAATCCACCAGCATCTGCAGCACAATGCACTAGATCACGAGAAAGCAGCTTCCCGTGCTCCCTACAAACTCTCAGTTATTAGCAAAACAAATATTAAGAATGTGTGAAAATAAATTACTTTTAAGATGAATACAAATAATACAGTACAGCAAATGCCTAAAGATTAGTAGCATGTGTCCTTGAATTTCTTGAGTGACTCAGAGTTATACCCCTGAAGACCAGAGCAAAATGCCGTCAAGTGAGAGAACAGAAGTACAGGACTAAGGGTGGACTCATGGGAAGCTTGTTCTTTAAAGTTCAGAAGTGGCTGGATGAATTAACTTGCATGCTTTGATCACCCCACAGCCATATCAGAGGATTTTATGAGTCGCTATGGGATGCTTCTGGTTGCTATTGTTTCGATTTACTGTAGGTTCCCCAGAAATGCAAAAAAATCCTATTTTTCACCATCCTGAGATGTTGCTGATGGTCGCTTGCTTCTTTATATGTAAACATATATAATCCTCATTACTTACTATCAGTATTAATGTAGACCTAAGGGATGCAGTCAGTGAGTTGTGTTTAGCATTGTACTCAGCCCTGTTGTGCTAAGCAGTGTACTAACACATATTGAAAAAGACAGTCCTTGCGCCCAAAACCTACATAACTATTACTCTTTCTCTAGAGTTATCATTCACCTGTGATTTCTGCAACAAAACACAAGAGGCGAATGAAATAAATAAATCGAGAAAGCTGAAGTTGGTATCAGAATAAAGAAATAAAGATATTTTAGCACAATAACTATTAATCATGGCTATAAAAAAAGTTGTAGGGATGTTAAAAGATTTGACTTAACCCTATAAGGATTAGGTTGAGGAAATTCAATCATAGTTAAGGCTGCTGCTCCATCTCTCTCATAACTCACTCAGCAGTGTCTTTGTTCAGCAAGGATATCAGATAAAAACACGCAGTTATATTCTATATCCTTGTGCAATACTCAAGCACAGCAGGTTCAAGTTACTGATGGAATAGAGTGACGACTTAACTATCAAATGTCCTTATTTTTATGGATTGTTATTTTTATGTAGTTTTGTGCCTGTTATTTCCATATGTTTTGTCATAATTTTTAGTGGGGATTTATCTTTCAAATAAAGAGACAAATCAATATTTTAGTTGAAATGTATAAGACACTCCTAAAGCCCATACATTATTGTTCTAACAGGCCAAAGTTATCCCTGGTGAAACTCCACTGGGCTCAAGTTACACTAGAAACAAATTTAGCTCATTCTCCATTGTGGTCTATTGGGCAAATGTGTACTTTAGAGCAGAGGTGGGCAAGCTACGGCCCGCAGGCCACATCTGGCCCGCGGGACCGTCCTGCCCGGCCCCTGAGCTGCTGGCCTGGGAGGCTAGTTCCTGGCCCCTCCCCCGCTTTTCTCCCTTCCCCACAGCTATGCCACCGGGCAGGCAGCGGGGCTGCGAGTTCCTGCCGCTCTGAGTGGCACGGTAAGGGGGCAGCAGCGGAGCGTGTGCGTCGATGAAGGGTTGGGTAGGAGGACCCTGGGGGAAGTCAGGGGACAAGAGGCAAGGGGTGGTTGGATGGGGCGGAGGTTCTGGGGGGCGGTCAGGGGTCGGGGGGGTTGGATAGGGCGTGGGAGTCCTGGGGGGCCTGTCAGGTGGCGGGGGTGTGGATAGGGGTCGGGGCAGACAGGGAGCAGGGGGGGTTGGATAAGGGGTAGGATCCCAGGGGGGGCGGTTTGGGGTGGGAGGTCCCAGGAGGGGGCAGTCAGGGGACAAGGAGCAGTGGGGGTTGGATGTGTCAGGGATTCTGAGGGGAACATTCAGGGGGTGAGAAGTGGGAGGGGGTAAATAGGGGGTGGGGGCCAGGCTGTTTGGGGAGCACAGCCTTTCCTACCTGGCCCTCCGTACAGTTTTGCACCCCGATGTGGCCCTCGGGCCAAAAAGTTTGCCCACCCCTGCTTTAGAGACAATTAAATTGGAGATTTTTTTATGGCCTGGACTGGAACAGCTCTTTCTGAACTATCAGTTGTGTCAGTACATACTTGATCTTTAATCCTCATATTACTGAAATAGACTGTCCCCTTGGAGATATGTCCTGTTGTGCTAACACACTGTTAACTACCTCATTGCTGTCTGCCATAGCAGGTACATGGGGCAAACTGGATCTCTAGCGGTACTCCATGTACCTGTTGCATCTCTATTGAACTGCGAGTTTAAAAGAACAAAACCACATTCCATTGCCACGCAGAAACTAAAATGAATCAAAGTACTTAAAAAGGTTACTTTACAGGAAAAGCCAAACAACGTCTACAAGATCTTATCCTGCTTTGCAGAACACCTGGTTCCAATCCCAATTCTAGCCCCTCACTTCCTGGAGCAACAGGAGGTAGGAGCATTGTCATGGAAGTAACGCTGCCAATTCTGAAACAGGAAGGCTCATATGCTACAACCATGACAACCCCTGACTGCTGTGCGAAGCTATTTTAGCTGGAGTGGAGTTGGGGCGAATATAGGAGGTGGAAGAAGGCCACTTAGGAAGCTAGACTGTAATTTTTATAGCTGAGCTTCCTTCATGATGGATGGCCTAAAACTATATATATTTTAATAAAGGTAATCTATATTTTAATAAAGGTAATCCATAAACAAGCAGTGTATTATACAGAATAAGTACTGAAGTACAGTATACTCATTTTAAAATTCACATAGTTAGTAGTTCCTATGCCTACCAAACAGGCCTTGTTTGAACTACAGTCTTAGCCATTATCTATATTAGTTGTTTGGGGGGCGGTGGGGAGGGAAGAAAAAGGAATATTCACATCAGGTGATTCTCCTTCAAATGCATCTTCAATGCTTAAAAAAGTCACGTGACAAATGGTAATCTGCTTCCATGTTTATTTTTCTTTCAGTGACTTACAGATGAAACATGCTGAGTTCACAGGCAAAAAGATTTTTTTTTTAACTCCGAGTCTTGTAAACTCAGCTTGAGATCTGAGTCTCAAATTCGATTTTCTTGCTTTTTGAGCATTATCACTAGTAATAATGGTTCTGTATGCCAAATTATGCCCTCAGCTCCACCTTTGCAACCCCTCTGTGTCCAGAGTGTGCTCTCAAGTAAACCTGAATAGCCACATTACCGGCAATGGGTCACTGGCTCTGTAAGTGCAAGTTGGTAAACAATTCTGTTTATAATGCTCAAGGAGATATAAAACCTGGTTCATTCTCTTTAAGCAGTGTTGACTATGCAGGGATAGCAGAAGAAAAAAGTAGTAAAAATTTGTCTCATCATTAGATTTAGCAGCTATCATCATGAACACACACATGGTATAGAATGGATGAGTAAGAAACGTCCCATGTTAAAGAGTTGTTTTCAAAGTAGAATTGCACTCTAAGGAATAGCATCCTAACAGATATTTTCAGCTAAAGTTGTATAAGGGTTACAAAAACATTTCAGAGTATATTCATTCATTTCTTGCTCCCTCTGACCTGACTGCCATTAAGCAAATGTGACCCAATAAAATCAAATGTGCTTGGAAAACAAAATTTTCTTTTGGACTGGAAGCTTGTGTGTCAAATTTTAATTTCCAGGTCCCTGTAAAGAACAGAGTTATAAACACGCTCAAGATAGGGTTTAGGTGAGAATGAAAATGCAGAAAGACCTGTAAATACAGGGTCTCAGTGGGACAGTGATCCTACTGCACTAACTTTAAACTTCTGGACATGCCGATTCAAGGTCACTCTCAAAAAACGAAACTAGAGGTCTGATGCTAATCTTTATATCTGCACTTCAGAAATCCATCACACAAACTGGGATGGAGATGATAGGCAGGAGAGCTGGCTGTCTTTTAAAGAATCCTTATTGAGGTTACAGGGACAAACCATCCTGATGTGTAGAAAGAATAGTAAATATGGCAAGCGACCAGCTTGGCTTAACAGTGAAATCCTTGCTGATCTTAAATACAAAAAAGAAGCTTACAAGAAGTGGAAGATTGGACAAATGACCAGGGATGAGTATAAAAATATTGCTCGGGCATGCAGGACTGAAATCAGGAAGGCCAAATCACACCTGGAGTTGCAGCTAGCAAGAGATGTTAAGAGTAACAAGAAGGGTTTCTTCAGGTCTGTTAGCAACAAGAAGAAAATCAAGGAAAGTGTGGGCCCCTTACTGAATGAGGGAGGCAACCTAGTGACAGAGGATGTGGAAAAAGCTGATGTACTCAATGCTTTTTTTGCCTCTGTCTTCATGAACAAGGTGAGCTCCCAGACTACTGCACTGGGCAGCACAGCATGGGGAGGAGGTGACCAGCCCTCTGTGGAGAAAGAAGTGGTTTGGGACTATTTAGAAAAGCTGGACGAGCACAAGTCCATGAGGCCAGATGCGCTGCATCCAAGAGCGCTAACGGAGTTGGCGGATGTGATTGCAGAGCCATTGGCCATTATCTTTGAAAACTCATGGCGATCGGGGGAAGTCCCGGACGACTGGAAAAAGGCTAATGTACTGCCCTTCTTTAAAAAAGGGAAGAAGGAGGATCCTGGGAACTACAGGCCAGTCAGCCTCACCTCAGTCCCTGGAAAAATCATGGAGCAGGTCCTCAAGGAATCAATTCTGAAGCACTTAGAGGAGAGGAAAGTGATCAGGAACAGTCAGCATGGATTCACCAAGGGCAAGTCATGCCTGACTAATCTAATTGCCTTCTATGATGAGATAACTGGCCCTGTGGATGAGGGGAAAGCAGTGGACGTGTTGTTCCTTGACTTTAGCAAAGCTTTTACACGGTCTCCCACAGTATTCTTGCCAGCAAGTTAAAGAATTATGGGCTGGATGAATGGACTAGAAGGTGGATAGAAAGTTGGCTAGATTGTCGGGCTCAATGGGTAGTGATCAATGGCTCCATGTCTAGTTGGCAGCCAGTATCAAGAGGAGTGCCCCAAGGGTCAGTCCTCGGCCCGGTTTTGTTCAATATCTTCATAAATGATCTGGAGAATGGTGTGGATTGCACCCTCAGCAAGTTTGCGGATGACACTAAACTGGGAGGAGAGGTAGATACGCTGGAGGGTAGGGATAGGATACAGAGGAACCTAGACAAATTAGAGGATTGGGCCAAAAGAAATCTGATGAGGTTCAACAAGGACAAGTGCAGAGTCCTGCACTTAGGACGGAAGAATCCAATGCACTGCTACAGACTAGGGACCGAATGGCTCAGCAGCAGTTCTGCAGAAAAGGACCTAGGGGTTACAGGGACGAGAAGCTGGATATGAGTCAACAGTGTGCCGTTGGTGCCAAGAAGGCCAATGGCGTTTTGGGATGTATAAGTAGGGGCATTGCCAGGAGATCGAGGGACATGATCGTTCCCCTCTATTCGACATTGGTGAGGCCTCATCTGGAGTACTGTGTCCAGTTTTGGGCCCCACACTACAAGAAGGGTGTGGAAAAATTGGAGAGAGTCCAGCGGAGGGCAACAAAAATTATTAGGGGACAGGAACACATGACTTATGAGGAGAGGCTGAAGGAACTGGGACTGTTTAGTCTGTGGAAGAGAAGAATGCAGGGGAGATTTGATAGCTGCTTTCAACTACCTGAAAGGGGGTTCCAAAGAGGAGGGATCTAGACTGTTCTCAGTGGTAGAGATGACAGAACGAGGAGTAATGGTCTCAAGTTGCAGTGGGGGAGGTTTAGGTTGGATATTAGGAAAAACTTTTTCACTAGGAGGGTGGTGAAACACTGGAATGCGTTACCTAGGGAGGTGGTGGAATCTCCTTCCTTAGAAGTTTCTAAGGTCAGGCTTGACAAAGCCCCGGCAGGGATGATTTAGTTGGGGATTGGTCCTGCTTTGAGCAGGGGGCTGGACTAGATGACCTCCTGAGTTCCCTTCCAACCCTGATATTCTATGATTCTATGATCTGTTCAGGAGTGGAGGCACAGTATCAGAGGCATGTGAGAGGCTAAGCGAACAGAAGACCTTTATGAGAAAGCATTTTCCATGCGTATACAAAAAGATAGATAAGAGTAAGCCGATAAATAATGAGCCAGTATTCTCTTATCAGCTCATTCTATTATATGCAACATAGCTGACATATGATTATTGTAAGAGAAAATAAACAAGACACACGGTTAGAAGACGAACTGGTCAACCTATTTTGAGCCTATACTGATGGTAACAATAAAAGCAGCCACATTATGACATAGGATCATTTGTCTTTCCTTAGATTTCTATGAGCCTGGGGCAGGATTTTCAGAAGCACCAGTCCCCATTTTAAAAGTGAACCCCTGGACTGCTACTGCAGCTGCAAACAGCATGACTTGGCAGGAGCAATCACAACAGGCTACGGTGAGCATAATTTACTCCCCTACCAGTTACCCCTGGAGTTAGATCCTTGGAGTAGTTTGAAAATAGGGAATAACTAACTCCCTGCATGTTTAAAAGTTTAATTTTAATATATTCTTTAAAAATAGCATTTTTACACAGTGTTCCTCTGATCATCAAGCTAGTTTTAAAGCAGGATGGAAATTGGTTTACAATCCCTGATATCAGGCTTCTGATATGGTTGTGTGAGAAATGAGAGCACTTTTTGGCTGCTTATCAGCGGCTCTGAAATGCTCTATTTCAATTAAAAACAGTAAACTGAAATACAGTTGACAGTGTATATATGGTGAGAGCTGCATCTTATCACAGGAACTTCTAAGAGTTCTTTGCCTAGCAAACTAGCCCTCACTTCTCGCTCTCTGTCAGCAAGGGGGAGAGTGAGGAGCAGGCTAAAACTTCAATCAAGACCAGATCCTAAATTGATGTAAATCAGCACTGCAGTCAATGGAGGCTCACCAACTGACACTAGTTAAGGTTCTGGCCCTAAAAATATGTAGTTAGATCAAGTACTAATAATTTACCATGTGCATCTATAGCACTGGTAAATCCTCGCTAAGAATATGTGGTTTAATTCTAATCCCCAAATTGCAAAACATAAGTAAAGGAAAGTTAAAAGGAAAAGATAAACTTGCTCCTACTAGTAGTTATAAGTAAAGGAAATGAAATGAGTAAATGAAAGAAACACTGAAAGTTTTTATTTAATCTGCAGTTTGCAGTCTTGGAAAGAGTCTGCAAGCTTTCAAATCCTCTGTAGTTAATTTCAGTGTAAGCTAAATTATTACTTTCAATTTCCCATCAATGCCAGGGCTGGGGAACCTTCAGCAGATATTTCTGAAAAGATTCGTGTTACCCCACAGGAACTTTCAGCAGATCACTGTAATCTGCTTCATTTTACAGCATATTTGCATTCAGTGTACACAGGAGTCCAAAACAAACTATCTCAGAAGAGAAGACAGAGTTTTGAACAGGGACAGAAAAAAAACATGTCTTGATTGACTGTCTGGGCAAGATTGCTCAGGTAACACCATATGTTTAAGAATCGATGTGATGCTTTTGGGGCATATTTCAGAGATGTGAAAGCAACTGCTCATATTTTCAGGTCTATGATTCTCTCTTTCTGCCCTTCTATTGCAGGAGTCTGAACAAAATAATAAAATCACAAGAAGATAACTGAATAGATCTCCTCAGAGATTTTTGATGAACTTCAACAGTGGGGAGAGAACAAAGTTGTTTAAAAGTAGGGTGACCATCCATCCTGTTTTGGCCGGGATGTCCTTTTTTTTATCCATTGGCAAGAGCAACCAGGACAAATGCCCACCTTTGTCAAAAACATGGGGTGCACAGGAATGTGTGAGGGGCGTGCGGAGATGTGGGGGGGGAAGGGTTCTAGTGCGCAGGGGGTCGGCAGGGTTCGAACGACCAGCGACAGTCTCATGGGGAGGGGGGCGGGCACCTCAGGTGAGCAGCTGGAGCTAGCCCCACGGGGATGGGGAGGTGCTCGGGCCAGATCCATGCAGTGTCCTGTTTTCCCTTTGGGAAATATGGTCACCCTATTTAAAAGGGTATTGAAAATGAATGCAAAGACTAGCCCAGAGTACTGGACTTCCATGAGACAGAGCTGGGTTCATCCCAGAGGGCCATGG
Organism: Natator depressus; assembly: GCF_965152275.1. NCBI lineage: Eukaryota > Metazoa > Chordata > Testudines > Cheloniidae > Natator > Natator depressus. The sequence goes on from NC_134236.1 coordinate 64,889,978, forward strand.
GAATGAAAACAAAACAAAACAAAAAAGACAAGAGATCTGGAAAGGCATTCAGAGAGTGAAAAGTAGTATTAGAGAGGATCAAGAAGTAGCTGGGGGCAGGGGAACTTTAGAAAGACAGAGAGCATTAAAAGAAAAAAAGGCTTCCAGTTTGGAACCAAAGTCAATGATTTACACCTTGTTGCTAAACTTGAAATCTGACCTCACAGTGAACATAGAAAAAGCCATTCTGACTAGTAATTACCCAAAGTTGACAAGGCAAGACTGCAGAACCAGTCGCTGTGGTATGTGAATTAATATTTGGTGGCCTGTGTGAACTGACCTGATGATCTCAGTTCTCTTCCTAGTAGATACATGTCCATATCACAAAGACACAGCGACAACAACTGGTGTAAATTAGGACACCTGCTAGCAGTCTCAGCAGAACCCAAAGAATGAATAGGTATGAAGACTGGGCTACCTATCACTGCAGAAGACATTTCTCCAGGACATGGTTAAGAAACATTTTTGGAGCAGTATAAGAGGAAAGATTGAACTGTCACTGCCTACAGAGTACCTATACTATGGATAAACAAAGGATTTTAGTTTCCAGATCTGTCAATCCAGAACTTGGTCACTAGCACTAAACAGATTTAGGAGGAAGGAAAAAAGTATATAATGCTTGCACTTCATTAGGTCTGACCAGACCTTCCTCATCATACAGTGCATTTTAATTCTACTTAATTATAAGGTATACTTCTCAGTTTTTGACGCAAATTTAACTCAGCCCATACAAACCTGGCATCATCCCACTTCTCATTACTGTTAATTACTGACCGCAGAAATGCTGATTCATAAAACTGAGGTTACAGAAAACTTTTCACAGTGTGCTATATGTTACAGAACCCTTCATCTTTTCAAGCTTCCACCTCAGATATTTAGCATCACGTCCCTCGTTTGTGGTCTGAGTCACCACAGATTTTGAAGGTCAGCATTACACATTTAGTTGTAGACAAGTTGAGAGCCATGTTCCACGCCTATGCAGTGGAACATAACTAGATTCCTATTCCCCAAAGAGGTGAATGGAAATCAACTGAAGCAGGGTTTTAGCTATCTAGATAGATAACATACAAACATTAAAATATATATTTGCCAAGAGGTGGAAGGGTACACTGTTTACAAGCTGAAATCCACTGAGTGATCCATAGCCTATAAGAAAGAGAAGCTAAAGTCATGCTGTGGGAAGTAGAAATACCAGGCTGTTAAAAAAAACTTAAGCATCAAGCTGTGAACATTTACTCTCAAAATACTCTTGTAAGCAGATTTTGATCTGAGTTTAGAACTGTATCAACCTCCCTTTCTGGAAGGTCCTGTATTTCAAATGCTGATTTGGAAGTACAGTGTGGTAGACAGTCATTTTCCTCATTTGGTTCAGAAAAGCACAAATAACCAGAATGATATATAAATTTAATTGTCACTGTCTTGCAGTTATTTTTTAGTAACTGCCACAAACCTGAGCTTTGGTATTTAATGAACATCCCAGGCAACCTACTCAGACTAAACACACAGTGCATTTTCAAAGCTGTAATTTCATGAAAACAAAATGCCTGGAGAGAGAGAGAACAAGCTAGCACTATTGTTTTAATATTTTTAAACTATAGCAACAGGAAGGTTGAAATAACCCGCCCACCCACTCTTCACCGGATATCAAGAGGTTCAATTCACCTGATTCTGCACTACTGAAATCAAGGGGTGTTTGCCACTAATTTCTCATGGGAGCAGGATCCCTACTCTTCCCTGTCAACCATCATCCTTTATTTCACTTTCCTGTCCATGGCAATCTCTTTCCCCAAGACTGTAAATTTGTTCATCCCTTGGTTTAACAGTGCTCCCCAAGTTAATCTGCAGAATGATTTGGTACCCATAACACATAAGAGTTAGCAGTGAGCCGGGTAAGGGATACGACCGAGAAGACAGCAGTACTCAGATGCCATAGTGACAAGAGTGATATCAGACCCACAGGAGATCAGGAGTAAATGTGAATGCTATTACTCAAGTCATCAGATATGTGTCACTTGTCTGCCTACTTCCTGCTATCTCTAGGAATTAATAAATGCTTCAAGCTATGGTTAGTCAAATTTTCACTTTGACAAGTGATGGCGGTGGTTTCACTTTTAACCATAGCTCTAAGTAAAGTCAGTTTGGGACCAAATTTTAATCTCCAACCCACACAAATCTGGATTTGGAGCTGGAGAATGCTGTAGGGAGGTAGATAGGGCACTGAATGGTGAAAAGGAACAGTAGAGGGATATGGGGAAGTGAGGGTGTTTAACTTAAAAATACCTCCCCACTCCCCCAAAAATGCACACTTATCACTATCCTGGTCACATTGCTTATGTGCTGTAATGCCTTCCCCAAGCCCTTGTCCATCTTTGTATTTTTAGACTCTGGAAAGCACCTAGCATATTTTATCTTTCTAAAAGATATGCTCTAGTTCACCCACTGGTTGCTGGGCTAGATATAGGAATCACTGAGTAATATCTGTGCCCTGTTATGCCTTCTGGCCTTAAAAACCTAAGAATTGTAGGTGCTATCAAAATACAAATAACCAGCATCCAACAGGTCTCACACTTTTATCATCACAATTTCTCTTCATCCTAACAAATGCATTGTGGAAATTTGATATTAGTTGTTGTAAAGAAATTACTCCCTTGGCATGCTGGATTCCCATCTGCCTGTGTCCGTCATTGGAATGGTGTGTGACATGTCATTACAACTTGATTTTGGAAAATAGGAATTGAGCACTGATGAGGTGAAAAACTGTGGTGTTTTAATGAGATCTAGGTTACAGCCATCTTCACCTCTTGCTCTCTGCTGTCCTCTCCACTGTCCAAAGGGCTATTGCCTTTTTACTACGTCTTTGGTTTACCATTATGGCTAGATTGTTCCTGCTCAAAGCCATACATGGAGGGATCCATGAGGAAGGGGAGAATATTGTTGGTGTTGGAGCCACTATGGGGGAGAATGTGCATCATCCCTCCCCCTCAACTTCTGCAGAAAACGGTCTAGAGGAAGGATGATCTCGTGAATAGGGCCTGGATTTGGTAAGCCAGGAAGTTGTCACCTGACTTCCTGTATGGCCTTGGGCAAGATGCTTAATTTACCCTATACCTCAGTTCCCTATCTGTAACATTGAGATAATACTTCCCTACTGCTCGGGATGTTGTAAGGTTGAAATCTATTTGTGTTGGTGAAGTGCTCAAATACTACAGGGATAAGGGCCACAAAAACATCTAGATAAGAGTGACTCCTGAGTGGATTCTGTGCTGGCACTGCAGAGCTTCTCCACTCTGTGGAATTTTCCTCCTTCCCCTTTAAGGAGGAGGTTCCAGAGCTGCAAACCACTGGGAGTGGAACTGGTGACGAGCCATGACAAGGACTAGAAGGCACTGCAGAATCCTTTTTATTTCCGTACACACGGTGGTGGCGTGTGCTGCCTCACCTGAAATCCATGGTGGTTGGGGCCTCAAACCCCTGCTCCTTTCTGAGAGAAACCCTAACCACCCCTTCCCCCCACAAAAAAACACGTTGTGAGAAGAACCTCAAAGGATTTTAATTCCTCCCTCTCTGAGCTCACTGCTGTAGGTTTTGCAGTGGGAGACAGCAACCAGGACCAAAGGCCATTTGGAGTAGGGCCCTCAATTTTACATTTGCCTGTAAAATCCTATGCCTGTAAAGTCCTATGCTTATAAACAAGTGTTGTGTTTCAAGCAATGCTTACAATTTTATTCCAACTGTCACAATATTTGGTGTTTTTCTTGAAGCCCCAGCTCTCAAAGTCTTGGGACTATGCAAAAATCTCAACTTGCATTTTTTAAAGCAAGTTTCTAATACTTATAGATGCAGAGAAAGGCTGGGGAATGTGTGACCCAAGAGTGACAGAGACAGGAATTTCCTGCAACAACCTTGAAAAACCTGATTGAATTAAGCTTAATCATCTTCGGGATCCATTACATTAAATGGAATGTTTATTTACTACTGTAAATAGGGCTGGGATTGTATGTAACCTCCCTAGGGGAGAAAGGTGATATGAGGCGTAGGAGTTCACAGTTGAAAACATGAAAGACAAGATGGAATTTTGGGACAATAAGTGTGAAGTGGACTTCCTGGGGGACACCTAGAGAGAGGTTAATGCAAATCTCCTCTCCCCCCATTATGCAAAAATCTTGCCTTTTGAAGCTACATCCTGAGGAGAAAGTTTTTGTCTGCTGATAACCTGTAGCCAGAGACTGGAGATCAAAGGGCCAAGCTGTGTAAAGAAATGGATGAACTGCTGAGCTGGTTGTTCTGGCTCTGAATCTGACAGTCATAGGCACTGACTCCACGGGTGCTTCAGGGTTGGAGCACCCATGGGCAGCCCACGATCAGCTCCTCCCCTTCCCCCCAGCACCTCCCACCCACTGGCGGCCCCACCGATCTGCGCCTCCCACCCGCCACAATCAGCTGTTCCGCAGGAAGCGCTGGGGGGCAGGGAGAGGAGTGACGGCAGGGTGTGCTTGGGGCAAGAGGTGGAAAGGGGAGGGAAGAGGCAGGGGAGAGTGGAGCGGGGCAGAAAGATGCAGGGCAGGATGGGGCCTTGTGGGAAGGGGGGCAGTGGGGGCGAGGCACATTGGAAAGTCGGTGCCTCTGCTGATAGTTATGGACTTATAGCCACAGGGAAAACCAGTTGTGGGTTTTGAAGGACTGACACTTACCAGAACCAGAGCTGGAACTGGGGGTGACCTCTGGTAAGCATTTTAACATGCATGCAGGTTCTTTGGTTATTTTTAATGTTTTCTTTGTAGTACTTTCATCTTAAGAATAAATGTGCTTGCTTAGAAAAGGCTGTGAGATAACTTATAACTGCTAGCAATTATGCTGCTCGTAGCCTTTGGGGAGAAAGCAGAGCACAGACGCTGGCCTGCTGAGGTGGTCTGGCTTGCTGGGGATATAACAGTGTAAGGCAGGGAACTGTCCTCAACCTAATCCTTATAGAGTTAAGTCAATCTTTTAATATCCCTACAACTGTGCAACCTGGGGGGAAAAAACCTGATCAAGAGAGAAAGACACAGGTTTCTGCCCAAGAGAGGTGGCAGCTAGAAGCCAGGAGCCTTTGAGTGGTTGCCCAATGTGGACCACAGATGAGGAATATAAGTGCAGTTACCCTGAAACTGTGACACCAACTACACCCTAAAGGCTCAAAAACAAGGTAAACAAGAACCTGTAAATAAGAACCTGTAATGGGGCACCTCCCTCAAGTACATGGCTTTGTGGCCCTGACAGTGCACAGCCCTCAACATCCACTCAGGGTCTTCCAATCAACTACCCAGACCAGATTACTTCAAATCAAAATCCCTCCGCGGGGGGGGGGAGGGGGGGGCTGGTTTATTAACTCTGTACAGGGTGCATGCCACCTCTTTTAGTCTCTTGAGTTCACACACACTCAGGGGTCTGTATAAGAATCCCAATCAGTTTCCTTTCCTCCTGTTCCTTCCAGAGCTGGGTTGTACTTTTGGCCAGCTGCAAGGCCTCAGTCAGCTTCTCCTCCAGCTGGGCCCTTTCCCGCAAATCAGTCTCTTTACCTTTATTCTTTGAGGAGTCAACACTACAGGCAGACCTTCTCCTGATGGTGTTTCTCTCTGTTATGAGGGAGGAGGCAGCAGATATGCTGATCCCCTTCCCAAAGCTCATCCCAACTGGGGAAGCAAAGAGGGAACCTCACTCCACCTACTCTGCAAAGGTCCTGGTCCCAGGTCCTTAAAGAAACAGTAACAAGGATTTCTCCCAAACTTGACTTATTCCCAGGATTGCTTCCTCTCTATCAATATCTCCTAGGTCCTTGTATGTATAAGACCTCTCAAAAGCTTAAGTGGCCATGCCAGGTGACAAGGGGTGGACTGACCTCTAGACACTACTACCCTTAAAAGGATTACCCCATCACAAAATCCAGCTTTTTTAAAAGGTATGATTTTGGGGTCTGATTCTTGATTTTTTTAATGTCTGAGGTTGACAATGCTGGTTTGCTCTGTAGCTAATGGGTGTGAGCTCTTTCTTGAGGCTTATTCCCAACTGGGCTGCTCAAAGCTGGGAGATTAGATGGGGAAGGATTTCACTGGCTCCAGGTTTGTTTACACATTTCTAATTTTAATGCCTGAATCGGATGAAAATATTAGCCTTGACATTTTCCTTCATTGAAAAATATTGAGAAAACAGCTAAGAAAAAGAACAGCAAGCCAAAGTATTCAGTGTTGCAGAATATAAAGCCATGTACTGTGCTGGCAAAGGATGTGACCACTGTACTGTTCACAAATGGAGCTACTAAGACTGAATGAATGCTTTGAATTTGAGTAAATGTTCACAAGCCTCACAAAAATGTTGCACTCTTTCTGGCATGAGCTTTTAAGAAATTCCTGTGCCAAAGACTGTGCATCACGCAGTAGGCTCTCAGGTTTTAAGTCAGATTTCCCCTTTTGGGGAATATAATAGGTTCATATTTGGAAGCATTTACTGGTGTTTTTCAAAAGCAATAACAAGTTTGCGCACTGAATTTATACAGTGGAAAACAGCGGATGTAAAATCTCCTCCATGCAGAGGTCATTCTGGAGTTGCTCCTACTTTAACAGCAATATCATGTTATCTGAAGTCCAAGCTGTGATCCTTTGTTACAGAACAACATGCAACGTGATCCACATAGAGCCCAATCAACATATCTGAGTTGGTTTTGGTGGAGGGGGCTGCCATTTTTAAGAGGAGTGGGCGAGTTAGGAATACATAACATGGGCAAAAAGGTCTACAAGAAGGTCTACAAAAATGGTACATGGGATACATGAAAACAGGACAGTGGAAATCCCTGCAGAGACTGTATTTGCCCCTTCCTCTTGGGTTTCTTCAGAAAGTTGAGCCAGCTGGCTGTCTCTCTAATGCCACATTGGTAAGTAGTTATTGATTTGAGAACTTTCAGAAAAGCCTTGTTTGCGTTCCACCTCCCAATGGCAACCGAGCACCCTATGTGCCAAGACCCGAGCAAATCCTGATTAAGTGCTGGTGGCATCTAATCTCCGTTGTTGTTTATTTTTTTTAAATGACAGGGATACAGCAATGATCAAAGAAATACTAATAAACACAGCAATGTGATTTCTTGAGATTGATCCTACAAGATCATTAAGTCTTCCCTCAACCCAGTGTTCACTTCCAAGTAATACAATTTCAACACTTACCATACAATTAAACCATACACTAATTGTAGTGTTCAGGAACAAACATACGTTCTGGCATGTGCAGCTATTAAAAGTTTACGTGCTCAGTGGCATTGTCTCCCTCTTTGCTTATGGTTATGAGACAGTGGTTTCTTTGTTGTTTTCCCACTTAAGCAAACAAATGTACAAGCACCAAAGTCCTCACCCCTTCTCTCAGAAAACATACATCCCTAGCACAGTTCATAGAGTTCATTGCAAGCTTAGGGGGAATATTTGAGAGTCCCTTGCTGACATATTACTACAATATACTAGCATAGTGAAACCAGCAAAGGTTTCATTTCACTCAGGAAATAGAGGAAACTTATTCAGAATCGCACATGGGACTGAGGGGGAGTGTGAACCACTGACAGCTGCGGGTAAAAAGAGATCTAGGCTAAGATTCTAACAGCTTTACCAGTAAGGCTTCTGTCTGAGCTGCAGTGAAAATGAAGGTACCAATGTAAAACAAATGCTCTTCATTTTTAGGTCTGAATCATGAACCAGATCCTGCAACTTTAAAGTCAATGGGAGTTTGGCCATCGATTTCACAGATGAAATATCTTACTTCCACAGAGTGGGCTGGAGTCCACAGATAGCATAGCCTTTGTGACACTCTTGCTTTTCCACTACTACTGAAAAATAGTCCCCTTGCATACAGTAGCTGCAAGGGGTATTGGGACATCTGTTGTGATGTAATGAGAAATAACTACACAAAATTACAAAGCATTGTACTTCAGTTATCTTGCAAAAAACAAAAACAACCACCACCAAAAAGAGGCAGATATGAATCTGTGGGTTCCCTTTTTGAGGTACATGAAGCAGGTGAGCAAAAAGAAATCTGTCTATGATTAATAAGCTTTTTTTAAAAATCAGGGCAGAAAAGTTAAAGTATTTTGTGCTGAAAGGTGAGGAGTCAACTTCTGCTCTCAATGATACACCACTAACTTCATTGGGACTCCATGCAGGTAATTGCATGTGTGTGATATCCAAGGATAGTAAAGATATTTCTCCAATATCCATCAAAGAACACTGCAGTAAAATCAAGTTGCACCTAAAATTTACAACAAACCATTTCCCTAGGTGACGTGAGTGTTGAACATAAATATATTTTTCACTACAAGGAAGATATTATCAAGTTAACAACAGAACATCACTCTCACCGGCCTGCCCCAGATTTTATTGTGAATTAAATGACAAAATGTTACATGCTTTGTTTTATTTTAACCACCATAGTTTACATCTTGTTCAAACAGGAATGGTCACCTTGTTAAAAAAAAAAAAAAAGAAAAAAAAGAAAGAGGAAGCCGAGACTTTTCAGTGGCGTCGTCTGGACATACTCACTGCATTTAGATCAAACTTCAATGGGCTGTAGTTTTTCCTCTCAGCTTGTTTAGTCACATCTAATATCACACACAACACCCCACTGCAAGCAAGCAGTCTGAGCTCTGCAAAGAGGAAATGTTATAACACAGGCAAATAGAATGTGTTTAATGTAGCAGATCCCCATGGTAGAGTAGCCTTAAAATACTGAGAGTTAGACAGAAAGTGTGTTTGGACGGAGAGAGCTGTTTGGTGAGCTGTAGCTCACGAAAGCTGATGCTCAAATAAATTTGTTAGTCTCCATGGTGCCACAAATCCTCCTGTTCTTTTTGCGGATACAGACTAACACGGCTGCTACTCTGAAACCAGAAAAAATATGAAAGATGATGGAGTGGGAAAAGGTACCATTCATTTATTTCTGCTAATGAATTAACAAATCGTGGACGTTCAGCATCTGCAGAGACAGATGCCCTTACAAACTATCTTTATTTTCCTGAGTCTCAGTACTGTCAGTGGATACAAATTAAGATCTCTCATGTCATCCATCCTACTGTGTAACACCAAATTATCCACACCAGAGTGTTGGGGTTTTTTTGCGTAGTCTTTTGCATTGCCATTTGCTCTCTTCTCTAAGTGATTGCACTTATTAATTAGAGGCTACGATGAATTGGGCTATATCTGTACAACTTATGAATGCTGATTGAGACTCTGAAGTTTTATTATGAAAAACTGCTGCATCATCTGTGCCTATATTTATGTGGCTGTACCGTGGCTTACAGTTCCTGTAGCAGAGACACACCAGACAGGGCCAGTGTGAAATACTTACAATTAACGACAGTACTTTAGATGTCACAATAGATTATGCTAAAAAAAGCAGCTGCATCCTTAGAAAAAACAGTTTAGCTGATTCCTCTGAAGGCAGGGGGAAGGCAGAAGCAGTGGGAACTTACCTGGAGAACAAAAGATGCCAGGTAATGAGAAAGGGCTTAGATAAAGAAATGCACCTGAACAGGGGCCAGACAGGAAGAGGAAGAGTGAGGCAGGAGAGATCAAGGCCACAGAAGCTAAGGTGGGGGGCGAGCTCCAGGAATGGCAGCTGTTGCCTCACAAGACACAGAGGCCTGGCCTGTTTCCCTAAGCCCAGATCTTGGCCCCAAGTATCCTGGACAACCCAATGGACTTGGATTCCAGCCCAAAGAATGCCCTGGCATGGTGAGGAAACTGAGGCAGGGACATGTGTGTAGTCTTTATTGTTTTGTATAATCTATACTCTCTTGTGCTTTACATGAGAAAGCATAAAAGAGCATAAACATGTTAGTCTGCACAGAGTATATGTGCCGACTGCTTTACAACTACTGCATGCCCCTGAGAGAGTTAAACTGGATTCCAGCTCTGGGTTTCGTGAACATTAGTTCCCTTTGAAATATTAGAACTAACAAAGGTTTGCCAACACTTCTCATAGGCTTTTATAGAGAGATGTCCACCAAACCCTGTCAATGACACAGATTCAACAATTCAAAAGGGAAAGGGACCATTGTGATCACCAAATCTCATCTCCTGTATGGCACAGGCCATGGAACATCCCAAAATAATTCCTAGAGCATGTCTTTTAGGAAAAACATCCAATAAAGAACGTCCATAAAGGACGAGGAAAGGAAAGGAATGTTTCTTTAAGGTTCAGAACCCAGCATAGCTCATCCTGAACAACCCAATTTTAATCTCAGTTCAAGTACAATATTTGACAACTTTTTTTATCTTTTAGACATTTTGCAGATACTTGTGCTTTGGGACTGTGTGTGTGGGGGGGGCATGAAATTTTAAGAAATTGGATTAACCGAAAACAAATCATGTTTTTTTTCTATTAAATGTATGCAAAATCCCTGTTTTAGTGCTCTGTATTATCTTTCAGCTTGCATCAGAAAGATGGCAAAATATTGTGAACAGCATGCCTGCTGCCAGTTTTATACTGTTTGCTTTAAAAAAACAGAGAGGCAAGGTCTTGTTCACAGGAAATAGACAAGAAAGGTCTTTTATTCTTTGGCACATAATCTAGTGGTTGCCACACCCCCAAAACTTCAGGCAGATTTGAACTGTACATGCATAAATAGTACGAGTTATATTGACCCAGTACACTTCTGAATAAGTGAATCAATGGAATGAAGGACTCAAAGAGCTGAATGTTTCTTGGCAGCATCTAGGTTATCGGAAAAGCAAATAAATGGAGATTGGCCAACATAAAAGTTCAACAGATGTCCAAAATGCACTGTAGACATAATGGGTCACTGAGGCTAGGGCCCAGCTTCCCTTTTTGCAGGCATAATTTACGCCTAAAATTCTCCAATTTGCTCCCACAAAATAATGGAAGACTGCCCTAATTAACAGTTACCTCATCCTCATATGTTTTTAATAAAGCCTTTGATACGGTGTCTCAGTCTCTTTTTTATGTGGGAGAAGAAGAGTGGTCCTGTGGTTAGGGTGGATGCCTGGGACTCAGGAGGCCGGGGTTCCTTGCTCTGCCACAGATTTTGTGTGTGACCTCGGGCAAGTCATTTAGGCTGCCTACAGTAGAGGGTGTGATTTCCCCTCCTCGTGTACATATACTTGTGCTAGCTTTCACTGAGGTAGCACAAGCAGAAATAGCAGTGTTGCCCAGATAGCAGCAGCAGTGTCATGGCTCAGCCACGCAGAGTACAAACCTTCCTGAAACCGGTGGGTACGTGCACAGAACAGCTAAGCCATGCTGCCGCTACACTGCTATTTATACTTGGGCTAGCTCAATGAGAGCTAGCATGAGAATGTCTACATGAACAGGGGAGCCTTAGTCTCTTTGTGCTTCAGTTGCCCCTGTATAAAATTGGGGAAATAATACTTCCCTAAGTCACAGGAGAATTAGAAGGATAAACACATTCAAAACTGTAAGGTCATTAAATATTATGGTAATAGTACCTAAGCTAGATATTTAGAGTACATGTTTATTTTGGTGGGGAGGAAATGGGGGAGGAGAGGAGGACTTACAGACACCCACCAGAGTAAGTAGCATTAGCACCACTGCTCTTTCATCAGGAGTAATAAGAACAAACATCAGCTACAGGCTAACCTAAATAAGAATGCCTTGCATGATGCCCCAAAGCTAATTTCTGACTCTGGTCAACCATCACGAAGGGCAGCCAATACCAGAGGAAGAGTCCCTCATAAAAAGAAAGCCCTGCTACTAGTTGTGGGATAAATCAGAGCAAGCTGATCTTAACTGCTGCAATGGGGATAGATGGAGAGATGGCTCACACGGCTTTGTAGATGGTCCTTAACACTGACTTGCATCCAGCTATGAACAAGAAGCTGGTAAAACGTGTTCCTAAAGGCTTTCCTCCCACAGGTGGTGGGCAATTGCATTCCCCACCAGCTGCAGCTTCTGAGTGGACTTTAAGAGTAGCCCTAAATACATAGCATTGCACTAACCTACCCTGGAGATGACAAAGGCATGAATGACCATTGCTTGGTCTGTATCAGACAGGAGTAGTCACATCCTCCTGGCAACTTGTTGCTGCTGAAAGGCACTGGAGACTACTACCATACAGTGCAACAGCTCCAAATGAGACAGAGTTGCAGGCCACTTTGGAGAGAGGTAGAAAGTTGACAGTGCAGAAACTGCCTTCATGCCTTCTACTAAGTATTTCCCATTGACAACAAGCACTATTGCCATGTGGCTGAGTCACGGTAAGTGTGTGTTCACCTAGGACCCTAACTCTGTCAGGGAGTAGGAGAGCAATGACGCAGCAGAATTTCAGTTTAATGAAAAGCGGATAAGGCTGCCCTCCTTCACATCACTCCCCAGTGATCTAACTGCTGGGAAAACCAAACTCAAACTCCACTCCAGGGAGAGGGGCAGGCCTGGATGGCCACGGCATATACATATTCTACCAGGGCTCTGCTTTGACATACAGGAAGGTTTTCAAAACTATCAGTATTGCTTAGATTTCACCGCCTACGTTGGTGTCTACTCTCTGTGGCTCAGCCATGGTTTTGGTCATTTCCAGAAGTGATCTATCCAGGAATGACACTGAAGGACTGAAAAGACTGATTGGCAAAAAATGGAATTTTGGCCGCCAGTACGTTGAGGATGGATTTTACAAGATGGCTTTTGAGGTACCCCTGAATATGGGAGCATTGTGTGTGTGGCGACAGTTAACAGGTATTTGCTAGTCAGTTCATATTTAAGCACATATGCAGTGCTGCACATGTACTTGCCACTTGTAGAATAAAATGTTTTCATGTCATAAAGGGTATGATCACATAAGAAATCACAGAATGGACCAGATAAAATGTAAGACAATAGTTTAGGTAAGAATGACATCAAGGGAGTCCATCCTTATTTTTCTTATCTAATTTAGCATCTGTCTAAACAGCTTTTACACAGCGCTCATCTCCATGACATCAGGGTGCTTCATTTTAGATACGGTACATCAAGGACTGAGGTTACCATAAAACAACAAATTCCACCTTTTCAATAATGGTCCCCAATCCGTGATCAAAGCCTTCAAGTGGACCAGGATAAGAACTGTAATACACTGCAGCTCGGTAGTCCTCTCCCATCCTTCAGTCTGCTATTGATTGTTCAGCAATGTGGCAGAAATGTGCCAGCCAAAGATTTTTGGCTACACAGCCTTTTCAGCAGCTTCTCCCAAAGGCAGGATGGAAATCATCTCATGCAATATTTTTAAGAAGCCAGGGAAAGCATAATTAAAAACATTGCTGGATTACAAAGTAAAACACAGGCCACATTAATATTTGCCGTCGAGTTCAGTAGAACAAGAGATACCAGATATCATTCTCACGAAGACTGATGAGCTGATTGTCGGAGGCACTCAGTACCTCCATGTGAACCAATGGGAAGATGTGGGTAATCAGCATCTTGGGGAAAAAATCAAGCAGTGAGTTTCTGATGCATGAAGAATTGTGTTTCCTTCATTTCTGGTCTTTGAAGCCTCAGCAATGGGTGACAAGCGTTCAATAGCTATAATTAAAGATGTAAAAAGATTCTGCACTTGGAGTACTGATCTGTAAATGCTCAAAATAATGGCAGTTACCTTTTTCACTATCGACTGTAATCCACAAGGTCCAGGTTGAATGCTTAAAATGTACCTCTCACAAAAGCGTCTGTTCTGTCAGAGTTTGCATTTCCCCAACTGTTGTGCTACCATCTACAAAGCACAGCATTGTTCAACAATAGCTACGGAACGGAACGTGGATCCAAGTTGCAGGTTTGCAGCAGGAATGTGTTTCAAATCAGTCACGTAATGTAAGCAAACTTTGTACAGAATAACAAAAGGAAAAATGGGCAATGTGAAAATCCAGTAGTAAGTTAAATGGGTCTATTTAAACTCCTGCTTGGAGGGCTCTACACTGCAGAGCTGCACCAGGGTTGATTTTGTTTTTCATCATCATCACTGGTAATAGTGCCCTCACTCCACACCACGGGGCAGGACTGGAGTCAATTGTTGCTCACACTTCAGCCTGACCTTTGGGGCAAATCCAGTCCTCAATCCCAGCATCCCCAAAGAAGGCCCTAAAGGACTGGTGCCTTTCTAGGGTGCAGAGGCAAGAGGGCAGAACGTTGGGAATCTATGCAAAGGCAGTGGCAGCGGCAGCGGTCACGTAAATGTGCCGTATCTTTAATTAGGTCTTCAGGGCCACAAAAAATAGCAGCACCGGCCACTATAGCATAGTAAATGAACAGGGAAAGCTATGTGGGGCTTTCCTCTGCTCAGGAGTGTGGAGTGTTCTGCCTTTCTGTATGAGGGAGGGAATTTAATGATGTGATTGGCGGAGGTGGGTGAGGCCCATGACTGGCTAAGGATATGGCCATGATTGGCTCTCTGTTTTGACAAAGAAGTGGCACTCACTGCCTCCAACATTTCTTGCCCTTCCTATGAGATTTGATGCGACTGTCATGGACCCCAAAGGAATGCTGCTGTCTTAGCTCTGCCTGTGTGAGACGATATCTTTATCTCATGGACTGCTTCCAAATATACAGTATTAAATCTCCAGGTGGCAATTTTAACTGATACTCTACAATTAACATTTGATGGCCCACAAATGCCCTATGAAGTTCACTACTCAAAATGATTTGAGCTTCTGGGATTGAAAGAATTATGCTCTAATCGCTTGGCTTCATCCAGCCCATTTGGAAAGTTAATGTTTTTCAATTAAATCTCCCACTGGGATTCATCTACTTTCACAGCACCAGCACAGCCAGGTTACACTGATTAATTACCAGTACTTGCCCGTCTACTTCAGAATATCTCAGTAAGATGTCCAATAACTAAAGTGTTTTAGTAAAACTACAGGGTGAATCAACATGTTATGTAATTCTTAATCTGAAACTTCAAAGGGTTTTACAAATTGAAAAAAGGAGCCAGAGGATTACAGGCCTCCGTTATTTAAGAACTCGGAGTATGCAAGGTTCAGACTTGACTCAGTACCCAAACAAATAAATCCCAATTCATACCGGTAAGCCAGCCCACATAGGTAATCACAGTTCATCAAACAGAATATGAACGTAGGAATTAAATTACACTTTCAATTCTGGAGAGGCAATAGAGCTGCCAGATTTACAGTCCTCAATTTACACTATGTATATCTTAAATATCAAGTGGGTAATACAAGGGAGGAAGCCCTCCTTACAATTCTACCACTCATGGAAGAAATTAAGCCCAGTATTTTCATTATTATGGCGCCTGCATACTGTACTGACCGCATAGAGGTTGTAAGATCATTTATATTCTAAACCCAATATAGAGAGGTGGACACAAACCTCTCTTCAGTTATTGCAAAGAAAGGTGAAAGCTCATTTCAGCCTGAATTTTGGTAGGCTGAGCCTTTTGTGACAAGTTTAATTACACAGTAATTTTCACATTGTGAGTCTTGAGGAATAAGTGTTTTCCCCCTAAAACTTGTTTGACTTTTTATCTGCTCATGAGTCAAAACCAGTTTTGCCTAAAGACCAAGTTGTTCTTCACATTTATACCAATAAAAACTAGCAGATACGCCTTCTTTTGTATTTTTGGAATTCTTCAGTTATTCTGTAGTTTTTCCACCAACACTCAAAACTCTATAAAATAGCTATGGAGTTGTAAAAGTCTGTTTTCCAACCAGAGAGATTTCAAGACTCACAGACATCATAGGCTCTCTGTTGGCTACTGCAGCATGAAAAGCATTCACATGCACAGTTAATAATCATTCATCTATTTTATTGTATTTTTAAGTTGTTCTCAACTTGTTCCATTTCCCAGCTTCCTTTGTTGTACCAGATCACACTGTGGTACCTTGCCAAGGGGTCAAGCTGGGACTATGTCAGCTGTCACTGCCCTCCAGTATACCTCTTTGTGGCCTCTCATGGCCCTGCAGATGCATTGCACTCAGCACCCCCCTTAGGTTCAATCCATTACCCAGACTAGATTGGTTCAGAATTTACACCCCTTTCACAGGGTCTGCTTTAAGTCTTTCTACAAAGAGTAACTCCTTTAGTTAGATGCTAGGGTTCCTCCAGGATTGGCCTGGAGTCTCCAGGAATTAAAGATTAATATTTAATTAAAGATTATGTCATGTGATGAAATCTCCAGGAATACATCCAACCAAAACTGGCAACCCTATTAGTTGCCCCAGTTCACACCCACTCTGGGTCCATAAAACAGAGTCATAGTCAGCTTTCATGCCCTTGTTCAGAAGGTCCTCTCCAGAGGGCTTTAAACACTCGGTCTCTCTTAAGCCAAGAGTTCCCAGCTCACCTCCATGGAGCTGGGTTGTAGCTCATCCTCAGCTGATGGGGCAAAAGGGGACCTTTGCCCATAGGCACAGGAACTAGAGGTGCGGGGGTGCTGATTGGTGGAGGTGCATGTTCCCAGAGTCTCGGCTGCCAGCCCCACGAGCCCAGGGTCCTGGCCTTAGCTCTGCGGGGCGGGGGGGAGTGGACAGGGCTAAGGCAGCTGGCTTTCAGCACCCCCACTATTAAAAATGGCCTTGCCCAGCCCACCCTGCAAGGCTCCAGGCCCCACATCCTTAAAGAAACAGTAACTGATTTGCTCCCAAAACACTACTTATTCCCAGGGCCACTTACTCTGGACCAGCACCTCTTATTTAAAAAAAAAATCTTAAAAGGCTAAGATAAGTGATGGAGATGGAGAGGTGGGCTGACCCCTAGGCACCGTGACCATTATGGGACAGACTTGACCCCCTCATACACACTCTTACCATTTAGCCACATAAGAGCAGAGTGGTCACAACCCCCTGGCACTTGTTTATAGTCCCCACCTTAAGCAACCCTGTTTTTAAATCGTTTTGATTATGGTGGGAAAGCTGATCAAAGAGGAGGGTCCTGCAGCATAACCTAAATGAGACCAGTTGCTGGATTAAACAAATCTTTGATAGCTTCTTCTGCAGATGAACTCACTCATCCTACACGGTTTTATCTCCAGCTCTCAGATGCTTCACCTGGGGCTTTGTATTCTGTACTGTCCCAAAGGAGCACAGCTCTCTTGGGGGACCCAGAGAGAAATGTGGGCTCGGATCCACAAAGGGACTTGGGCATTGTAACGTTGAGCATTTTGGCACCTAGAAAAATCACAGAAATGCTGCAATCCACAAAGCCTGAGTTAATCTACCTAGGCTCCCTAGACAATCAATGGGGAGAACCAACTGTCTTACCAGAGATAGACATTTAAGTCACTCCTGGTGAGAACTCACCTTATGACTCTTACCCCATTGAGAAGCACGCTCTCTGAGCATGTGAGAGACAATTCCCTCCTCTGCCCAAGGGGGAGAAATGATTTGAACAGGGGTTTCCCACATCCCTGATGGGAGTGCTCTACCCACTGAGCTATGGGATATTGTTATGCCGGGCTCTCTCAATCTCTCCTGAAGACACTGTTCTACTGGAGATAAATAAAAAAAAATCATTTGAGCAGGGGGACCGGACCCTGGGTCCCTCACTTGGGTGCCCTAGCCACTGGACTACAGAGTCATCTCTTTCTCTCTCTGGCCCAATGACTAATTATTTATCCACAGTGGATAAACTTCAACAGGAGAGGCTGAGGGAGCCCCACATCAGTGGTTAGACCATCTCTTCTCAGGGGTGGGAGACCCCTGTACAACTCCCACCCCTCCGCCTCTGGCAGAGAGATGGGAATTGAACCTGGGTCTCCCACATCCCAATGAATGCTCTAACCACTGGGCTAAAAGTTACATGGTCAGTGGTACCGCCACCTTTTTCTGTCACCAGGCTTTGAAGGGGACCCACTGCAGTAGGCACCCTGTGAGCACACCTACCGGATCAGGCACCACATGTGACTAGGGGGATGAATGTCCATCTTGCCCTGGTTCATGGATGGCCCTGGAGCTTAGGCAGGAGACAGGTGTCTGCATACTTAAGGCAAAAAGGTAGACATCAAGGGATGTTTAGGCACTGGGTGAGTTTAGGCGCCTCCAGGGTTCAGCATGGAACTTAGTTGGCTAAGTACCTTTGTGAATCTGAGCTGTAGTTGCTGTATCCTGACCATTGATAGCTCAACCTCTGAATATTCTCTTTTCTCTCTACACAGTTATAATGTTGACTAACTAGCTACCCTCTTCCTTATGCTCCCACCAGCTACTCTACATGCAAATGAAGTGCTCCTACTGTCTGACAAATTGATAAACAGGCCAGTTTTTGAACGGCATGGGAACGAGGTGGAAGCACTGAAGCAAGTTCTCACCAAGATAATAAAAGATTCTGACATATGATTATTCATATGGGGGTTAGTGAAAACAAAAAGCATACATTGATACTGGCCCTACCTGCCACTTACACTATAGGTCTGCTTTCTGTCATAACAAGCCAAAACCATATCAGTTTCTGCCATCCCTTCTTCATTATCATGACAATACCCAGGCTCTGCCAAGGAATCACTCAAAGCATGATCACCTGGCTGCTCCAAGGTCTTAGTTTCAATACAGTCCACAGATATGCCACTGCCCCCATTCCCAGCCAAAATATAGAAAATAGTTTCTGACCTGGTTAACCCAGATCAATTTACAAACTCTATTTTCATTTGAATTTAAAGACAAAACAGAGCACCTTCAGATTAACAGCTCAATAAATGGCACATGTATGTATGTACTGCGGGATTGGTGATAACCATATCGTTAGATAAGTTACTGACATATGGATAAACCAAGTACAGCTTACTCAAGCCTATACCTGCAAATAAGCGTCCCATTCTTTAAAAGAGAAGGTTTGTATTCAGGCAGTATGATCCCAAAAAGAGGCCCAAAATGGACTTAAAAGACACAAACTCTGCAACAGTGCCACTTTGTACACCCACTACTCACACAGAAGAGAATTTAAGAACCAGCCCTTCCACTCCCATTCTGCATCTCTGCGTCCTGCTAGCATTCATACACCAATAACAATATTTTTCTCCTGTGTAACTTCAGCTACGGTCTTTCACACAGTCAGATTTTACTTTGTCATTTACATAAAAAGGCACCCACATCAATTGAAATTTGGCACACGTAGATACCGTAACATGTGGCACATTAAAACCACACAAAAGCTCCACTGTGGTATCTCTCTCGAAACAGACCATCTCTTATTCATAATCGATAAACACCAGCTGCATATCTACCCAAGTATAACAATACTACACCAATTACCCATGTGCACATCAGCCTCTTTTGTACCCATCACTGGACTGTAACTGGATACAGCATGTTTGTGTATATCACTGGTGTATCAAGTACCCGTGTAGATCTGGTAGAGCAATACTGCACCGGTACTTATGTTCTTATCCAAACATGATGCTATACCTATAACATGAGTTTTTTGCCATCTTTGATTCTAATAATGTACTAAGTGAAGGATGGTGCCTTTAAAAGCACAGTGCGGCTGTCGTGGGATGGAGAGAGGCCACAGAGGGGGAGAATCCCAGGAATAATTGTGGCCCTGGCAGTAGGTGCTCTGCCACCCTGTTAAAGGACATGACATACACTCCTCCCCATCTGCACCCAGCCAGCCCTGACGGTTTGTGTTGAAGGGGTAGGGCCTCACCCTAACCTTGACACTTCTGGGAAAGCTAGGGCTATTAGCACTAGCCCTGCACTATGCCTGCCCTCTCCAGCCATAGGACCCAATTCTGCCACCTTACTCATGTTGAGCAGTGCCTTGCCCTGTGAGCTGTCCCACTGAAATCAAAGGGGATTAGTCCCGGGACCAAGTACCATCCACAGTGAAAGAGGCTCATAGCAAGGCTGGCCCATGTGCCAAGGCTCTCTCCCCCAGTTATGCATGACCCTCATGGGTCATGCAACAATTAGGCCTTTAGTGTATGGTTGTTTGCATCCTTGAAACTCATCTATGTTCCAGGTATATCTCCTTAGCTGAACTTATTGGTAGCACAACTGAACAACTTAATGAAATAGCCAGGAACAAGGTTTACAAATATCTACTTGTACAAAACCATTAAAAAAAAAACAAAAAACCCTAACCTCAGCCTAGAGATATTGTGAAGCAAACTGCCCTGTGTTGCGGAACTGCTAGCCATAACTCTGACAGACAGAAAGGCCTCTCTTGCCTCAGAATAATATATGATGAAAACACTGTAACCTTTAAAGTTCTGGGGTTAGCATCAGTTTGTACAGGACTGTAATAGATAGGTTACAGAGAATACTCTCAAGCAAACACAACTGTCCCTCCATATCCAGGGGCAGAGGGTAAATGTCTTCATATGACTCTCCCCCAGCCCGTGGTGAAATGGAGATCAGCCATCTCTGTTGTACCATTCTCACACCTCCCTGGCCATGCAGAGGACAATGATGAGTGGGAGTAGGGCCAGGAATAACAAGCATCATCCATGGGCAGCAGGTGAACCCCCCGTTCAAGGAGGCTAACATGCTGCCCTGTCCCCGGATTGAGGCCCCACCTCTACCCTTCCCCCCCATCACCCGCTGAGCCAGAGTAGCCCTGAGACCCCCACTGCAGTGCTAGCCCCCCGGGCCCTGAGCCAGCCAACCAGCCCAAGCCCCAAGCTCCAGGCTACTAGCAGGAGCTGAGCCCCCGCTGGTTTTGGGGGAAAGGCAGAGTGAGGGCGGGGCCTCAGTGTGGAGTGTGGGCAGAGCCATGGCATGTGTTTGGGGAGGCTTAGCCTCCTCTAGCCTATTATACCCACCACCCACGGCATCATCCCCCCTTAGGCCCCAGAGGGGAGAAAATGACATAGCTCCAGCCTAAGACTAAGACAAACCATCAAGAAAGGAAACGCTTCCACATTCTAAGGTGTAGTATGCACAGAACAAAATGGCAGTGTTTCCTTTCAGTTACACAGCTACATGCTCCACAACTTTTAGATTTCTGAGCACTGTTGAGCACACACAACTCCCACTGACTTCAGTCTTTTCATTTAGTATACAGTAACTAGCCTATCAAATGGGAAATTAATGTATATTAGTTTAGGACTCTTCATTTAAAGTGTTACCAACAAATGTATAGCCTTCAGTAGACACTGAAATAGAGCATAAGGATTCATGTGTTATTCATACTGGGAGATGGATGTTGTGATGGAAATAGGGTGTGTGTAAATATATAAGGCTACAACAGCTGATCAGTGTGTAATTATTTTTAGAGGACACTCCTGAGGTTGTGTTCTTTATTTAATCATAAAAGTACTTGTTCCTCGGTGGAAACAAAAACTGACTGCAAATTACAAGGGCACTTCTCCCCACCCCCATCCTTTTCCCAATACAGTGAAACAGAAAAAAACTGTGCTAATTTGCTCTGTCATTTTAAAAAAAGGCACAAAAAGAGACCTACAACACTGCTGATGTCCCTTGTAGACAAATTTCTACTGGGAAGAGATCTCTAAATACTATAGTGTATTGATCTTGTGCATAGTGAAGTGGCAGATATATGAGACAAACTCCTAGGTTCATAATTTGGATTTTATCAGTACTTAATATACGTGTAAGTAAAACTTTTTTTAAAGTCAGGTTGGGTGGACTGGCTAATTGGCTATATTAGGAAGCTGGTACAGAATAAGAACCTTCCCTCATTAACCCCCTTATAATTGCTACTTTGTTGGCATATAATTTCCTTGGCTAATGAAAACATCCTTAATTTTGAGCAAAGAAGTGACAGGAAAAGGCAGTGGCATTGGGCCTGTCCCAGGATGAGACCTGTGTGCTCCGCATGCCAGTCAAGCAGCAAAAGCAACAGACGGTAACATGGATAGAGCAGGAGTCTGGGGGGATCTAGGACACCACTGGCAAGGGTAGATGTAGTGGCTGGGAGCTCAGGGCCTACAGCTAGTATGAGGGTTTCCTTAACAGAGGGAGGGGAAATGAGAGGCTGGTGTATGGCTGGGTTGGAAACCCCCTGTGACTGCTAAGTTGCAGAAACACACCTGTCTCTGGTGTTACTTTGTCTTCCCACTCCCCTATTGCTTTATTCACCTGTCGTGTATGGGCTACTCTTACATGGTGAGCTCCCTCGGGCAGGGACTGTCTCTGTGCTATGGGTACATATGGCACGTAATACAACGGAGTCCTGGTCAGGGTTATTTAGGGTGCTGGAACTAGGGGTGCGGAGGGTCCTACTGCACCCCCAGCTTGAAGTGGTTTCCACCACATGCAGGATTTACAGTTTGGTTCAATGGCTGTCAGCACCCCCACTATACAAATTGTTCCAGCACCCCTGACTGCCGTGGCCTTGGACAAGTCACTTCTCTGCTTCAAGAAGTCCGGTGGCACCTTAAAGACTAAGAGATTTATTTGGGCATAAGCTTTCGTGGGTAAAAAAATCACTTCTTTAGTCTTTAAGGTGTAAAAGCACCAAGTAGCTTTGACCTGCTTCCAGAGTGAAAGTGCAGACTAAACAGACAGGAGGATGTTGTCTTAATCCTCTTTCACACTTTAATGTCTTCCTGCCAAACATTAGAGAGTTCCCTAGGGACCTTTCTTTTGTCATCATTGTGTTATTCTTCTCTCAGAGAGCAAGCCTCGGCTTTTCGAAATGCTAATGCTGCTAACCCCTATCAGTTATCACATGTGGTTAATGCTTTCTCAGTACTCAAGATAGATATAGGAAATGGACCCCCCCACACACACTTGTGTCAAACACCAGAACTCAACTGTGAACAGTCTGGTGTTCAAGCCAAAAACAAAGCTATGCAATGATGTTTTGTTATCCTTCTATAGGAAAGAAAGTGGATTCAATATATTATATTCCTGGCTAGCTTTTGATAGATTCAGAAATGAGAAGCTTGTTGAAAGCCACTGTCAGTACATTCATCATCATCATAACTTCATTATTTGTTCTGCAGAATCAGTAAGCATAGTAGAGTTTCTGAGGCTATGTGCTTGATCATACCTTGTTTCAGTGTAAAACTCCTAAGAAAACAATAAGATGAACTCCCCCTCCATATTTTGTACTAGATTTTTCTAAGGGTTGCCAGACAAAAGGATAATTAATTAACTCTCCATGCCAGCTAACATCCTGATGGCTAATTAAATCCATTGTGCCACCTGCCATAGCATGTCTTGTTTAATCTAGTGTATAAGTCTATACCAGTAGGGCTAGATTTTGCCATCATTTACACCCTAGCCAACCCCAATAAAGTCAACGGGTTTGCATGCGGTATGATTGAGGTCAGATTTATGATTTTAATAATTTAATCCACTGATTAACGGTAACCTGATGGCCAATATGCCTTTTTGTTCAATAAATAAATGTTCTTTGAATTCCAAATTGAATAATTTGTTATCCAAAAGCCCCTCAAACATGACGAAGTGCCTCCAGTCTAATGTCACTTAGAAGAGAGTAAACAAAATGAAGCTCAAACTTTGTGCTTGTAACTTTCTTTCTCTACAGAATTTAGCTGGGTGGATGGGGTCCGTATAAGGAAATGCATTGTGTATACATGACAAGCAATTAATCAGCAGTCAAAGATAGACAATGCAAGTTGGAAATACAAACAATGAAATATGTGTGAAACAGGAATGTAACAACATTGTTTAAAATAGACTATACAGTCATTTAATATTGCAGATAAAAGCTCTAGGCTTGAGACTGTGATAGTTAGAGCCGCTCTTTCACAAGAACATAGTATGCACCGTCATATTAAAAAAAAAAACAACGCCTAGACTATCCACAAAGCTTAACCACCAAATTGCCTAAGTAACCGTCTTTTGTTTTAAAGTCTTCAATTTGTTGGACATGGAGGAAGTGGCAAACCAGAAGATGATTGAAATCTATGATCTGTCACCACAGAAAGCGTTGATGCATGGACACTGTGAAAACAAAAAGCAGTAAAACAGAAATAAGATAAGTCAACCAGATAAGTACAAGATGGTGCCTCTAACTCGCCTGCAAATTATGAGAAAATGGTGACCTTATTGCATGGGAAGCCCACAGAAATAATGGCACTTTATACTATGTCCAAAGCACAGCGCAGATGGTGAATAATGTACAGTGTCAAAATGCATTACCGTTCATGTTCTTGGGAGATAATATGATTACATCCCAAATAGCCATATTGAGTAGATGCTATTTCTGGTTTTCATGGATTTCAATCACTAGAGGCTGGTGCCACATGCTTGCATAAGACTACCCAAATAATACTGGGTGAGAAGACAGGCAACCTCTGTCCATGCCAATTAAGAATGCATGCTATGTCACCTCACCCGAGAAGACATTACATAGCACATCCACATAGACCACAGCCTAACATGCTGACCAATATGGTCTCATTATTTCCCTTCTGTCAGTATCTTTCTGTTGTCTCTTGTCTTATACTTAAATTGTAACCTTTTCTGGAATAGAATGTCTTTTTGTTCTGTGTTTGTACAGTGCCTAGCACAATGAGGTCCTAGAGATCCCTGACTAGGGCTTCTAGGCACTGTGGTAACACAAATAATTAATAACAACAAACAACAATAACAGCATAGCCCCACCTGTGAACACATGATTGTGCCATCAGATGAAATATCACCTATCAGCCAACCAAATATTACACATGCACTTACCACTGATTTCATGTGGAGTGTGGCTATAGCCTCAACATAACAAAGCTACACTGGCTCCTGAACAGAACACAAGCACTTGGTACGTCCTTACAGGAGTGCTAATCCTCTTAAGTTTGCCATGGTTAGTATTAGGGCTTCAGTTGACAGCCATATTAATGACACTGAAAAACCTGATGATCAGGGCACTTGCCAGTTTTCCCCAAGTTATTTTCAATCCTCATTGCCTTAGATATCAGCCATACAGGCCCCACAACTCTTCCCTGAGAAGATGACTATGAGCCACATCAGGCTGAATAACCAGGAGGCAGGAAAAAGTTTCTTCTTTATTTGGTATAATATTTACTAGTACATTGGGTCTGAAGAAGGAGATTGAAAGGCTGTAAATATTTAGGTTTTAAACCAGTATCCCACAAATACTATTGCACTGCACTACAAAATTACTAATAAAAAAAAATTGACTCTGGGTTTTTCTGGTGACTGATATTGTGAACAAACTGTCATAGCTAATACATGAAATACGTTATTCCTGATCTGTGACAGAAACAGACATTTTCAGGGCATTTATGGGCTTTGCCAGAGCTTCTGGAAATTTGGTAAATGCTGTATAAGGCATGGAAGAGCAATGCAGTTTTTCCCCTATTAAATAGTTGTCTTGTAACTGTGTAAACCTTCTTTAGTTAAATAAATATGCCTGAAGCCTGCAGGTTTTCATTTTCTATGGCACCCTAACAGTAGCAATTGCTTCAGTTCTTGCATACTAGAATCTCCAGGAAGCAGCCAGCATTTTTCTCTCTCACTAAAAAGGATCCTATTCCCTTTCTTTGAGCTGTAGGATTTCATCATCAAAACCTTCCTGAATTAAACCAGATTAAGCTGAATGGCTCAGAAAAGCAGAACTGCACAGCATAACTGTGAGTAACCACCAATTTATGTAGCATAGGAGTTAATTATTAGCATCATTTGATTTCTAATGAGTAAATCCCCCTGGAGATAAATTCTGAAGATTTATCTTGGACCATCAACAGATTCAGCTCTCTTTTCCCCATAACCAAGATCCACCTTCTCTCCTACACACATCCAAATGTAGCCCTAGTGTTAGCAAGCACAATTACACTGAAGCCAATGTGCTAGAAGTATATGTTATTTCAAGAAATTTGAATCACACTTTTAAAATTTGTTTAAATTTCAGCATTAAAGGGTTTTTGAACTTCTTTGGGGGGCCTATTGAACTAATTGAAGTTTCCCCTACGTGCAACAGATCCTTCTTGAGGCCCCTAACCTCTCTGTAATTAAGACACCCTCGAACATAAGAACAAAGGAACTGGCCAAAGGTCCATTTAGCTCAGCATCCTGTCTTCTGACAGTGGCCAATGCCAGGTGCTCCAGAGGGAATGAACAGAACAGGTAATCAAGTGATCCATTCCCCTGTCACCCATTCCCAGCTTCTGGCAAACAGAGGCTAGGGACACCATCCCTGCCCATTCTGGCTAATAGCCATTGATGAACCTATCCTCCATGAATTTATCTAGTTCTTTTTTTAATTAAATTCAAATTAATTTAAAATGAACTAAGACCCCTTGACCTCTGAATGAGAGCATCCACACAGGGGATTAATGTGCTTTGCATAATACACTTTAACATCACACTTTTAGTTAATCCACCTTACTTTTTCTGAGGATCCTTGTGTAGACAAGCTTTCTGACAGACTAATTTTAGAGTGTAAGCTCCTTAACTGCAGGGGTGGTGCCTGGAAAGTGCCTAGCATATCTGTGGTGCTGTCAAAGAGAAAAAACAACAATGTTCCCAAAACATGATCCTCCAGAAGACTTGCTTTTTTCTAGTAAAAGTTACACCATTTAAGCAAACTGCTTAGAGAGTTGTACGGTTAATACATTCAAACAGCTTTTTGCAACAGGCTTCTCCAAAACAGATTCATGCCTCATTTATTACATACATTGTATTTGTATGTTGCTCAGATACACCACATATCAAATCCTTTCCCCCAATACTTTATCAGCAAGGTTTTGGATCCTGGATCTTCAGCATCAGAGAACAGACTTCTACTGCTTGAGCTCCATTAGTTGGTAGCAATGGTGGACAACACAGAGGCCATGCATGCTCATTCAGAGTTTCTTCTTAATTCTGCCATTAAGGGCACAGCTTGGCCCCCATGGAAGAAAATAGGGTCTAGCTCACAAACTCCACATACCCATGATCTGCGGAGATTAGGTGCATAGGCCCAAATGTGCAGAGGTCCTCTGTGCCTTCAGGATCATTGCACCTCTGCCTCATCTCTGTTGGAGCTGCCTCTATGTTGCTCAATTCCTCCGCTTAGAGGCAGCACTGCAGAAGTTAATATCGGCTATGGTTGCACTAAATTGCTCTGCCTCTTGCTGCTGGGTATCCTGGGGTACCCACCCCCATCCTGCCCACTACCCACTAGTGGATCCCTGAACCTGCAGCAAGTTCTCCATGGGGGTCTAAGGAAAGGTAAGGATGGTTAACGATTCATTCTTCCACATGTTGCAGAAGGGGGGATCTACACTCAGATCCGAAGTATCCATTTGTAGCAAGGGGGTTGCTGCAGAATGGTAACCCCAATTGCTCTGCCCCGGAAAAAAAAAGTCTGAATAAAAATAAAATAAGACTGGTTTTGAGTTACAGGTCATTAAAATTAGCACCAGAGGTCAGCGGTAGGTTGGGGACCCAGCACAGCTCCTTGGACTCTGCAGGGCACTGTGCGCTAAGGGAAAATGGGAACCATGAAGAGTTTATAAGCTCTGCAGGGGAGAGAAGAGCAGGGGAGCCAGGAGTTTGAGCTCCACAGGGAACACAGCTTTTTAGCTCAGTATTTTTAAAAGACATGGAAATTAAACAGCAACCATTTAATTTAATGTAAACAGCAACCTTTCAGTTGAGGTTGTTACTTATTGTTATTTATTATTTGAGTTGTGGCAGCAGCTAGGAGCCCCAGTCATTGACCACAACCCCATTGTGTTAGCTACTGTACAAATACAGAACAAAAGATGTTGCATTCCCCAAAGAATTTACCAAAGTTGACGTGTACGTAACGTACTGTATCCCAAGGAACACTACAAACTGGAGCAGTTAAAGATATGCCAGTGAACAGGTTAATGGATGATATATTCCAGTATTTTCACAGTTCACACATTCCTTTAAACGAGGGCCTGATCTAAATCCTAATAAAGTCAGTAGGTCTTTCCATTGATGGAAGTGGATTTAGGGTACATCTACACTTCAAACTGGAGGGTAAATTCCAGTCTGAGGAGACATAACCGAGCTAGTGTGCTAAAAATGGAGCATAGCCACGGTGGTGCAAGGGGCTAATTGCCACAAGTACATACCGGGCATCTTAAGCAGGCCTATATTCAGGGTGGCTAGTCCCTTCCACCACTGTGACTACACACTATTTTTAGTGCACTAGCTTGATCAGAGCTAGCGCAGGTATGTCTCCTTGAGCTGGAATTTATACCTCCAGCTCGAAGTGTAGATATACTCTTTGGAATCAGGCCCTGGATATATAAACACTATATCACACGGCATATTCAAAACACAGGCATAATCCAAATGGGCAGAATTCTCAGTGAGTGACGCAAAGAAAGCTTTTTGTATGTAGCCATGAACAGGGTAGTGGTTTTGCACTTAGCATAGCCAAAAGAGTGAAGCAGCAGCAGTGTTCCCAGAACCATACAGTTTTTAATAGCATGAGCCATAGCACCCAGGGAGGTCAACCTAGTCTCTACATAGTCTCACTCTCTATAATCATGAACACCAATCCCAGATGGAAAAAGAAAATTGAAGCAGGAAGTGTGAGACCGGAGGACTCTTGACACAAACCACACTCTTTGCAGCTGCTAACAACCATCTTCAAAACTGCCTAAAACAAAATTCAAAACAAAACAAGAAATAATCGCTCCCTCCCAGTCACCCATGTTTAAATGTTAAGGAATCAGAACAAAAGCCTGCTTAAGTTACTCCTGGGGGAATTTTGCACAGAAATTATCGTTCTGTGCAGAATTTCCTTCTCCCCCCGCCCCACAGAAATGGGCTGCAGAGCTGTGACTGCCATGAGTGGCCGATGGACCCGGCAGAGCCCAGCTCACAAATAGAAGACATTGCTGGGGTGGAGGGGGACAGAGCTGGAGGGTTCCAGGCAGCTGCAGCTCCCCCATGTGCCAAAGGAAGGAGAGGGCGGTGCACAGGAAACTCCACAACTATCCGGGACTCAGCATCAGGCTGTTTCTCCCTTCAGATCCCTGGACTCTAGGAGGGTAGGGGGTGCGTGCAAGTGCCTGGGCTCTGGGGGGCAGGGGGTTGCAGCTGGGCTCTTGGCGGGGAATGGGGAGCAGGTGTCTGGGCTCAGGGTGCCCTGTGGCAGGGCTGGGGAGATAGGGTGTGCAGATGGCTGGACTAGAGGAGCCCTGTGGCTGGACTCTGGGGGTGAAGGGGTGTGGGTTACTAGCGCCCCCCACTGGGCTCTGGGGAGAAGGCAGAGAAACAGGAATTCAGTTATCATAGGGATTTCTTTAAATCTCTACTCCTGGGGAAATTATTTTGTGTCTATATTGTTACAGACATAGTTGCTGACAGGTATTTTGAAATAAATTACCAAAATAATTCAAACTGGCATGATTATATAGTGTTATTTTGACAATAAAATATGCAGAATTTTAAAATGTGCACAGAATTTTTAATTTTTGGTGCAGAATTCCCCCTAGGAGTATTCGGTTCATAACTATTATTCAGACTTCAGCAGCTATGCAGCCACCACAAAGCAAAATGCTTTTAAAAACCTACTTTATTGGCTTTTTTATTAGTGCTGGGACACTGAAGTCATTCTTGTTACATTTCCTTCTGCTACCACCACAGGCACTGTCTGAAACAATCTTCAGCATAGCTGGCATTAACAACTTCAGGTTACCAGTTCAAAACCAGTAACAGTGACATTTAATAGGGCAATGACCAACACATGCCTATACCGTCTGCTCAAATCTTACGTCCAAGCCAGTAATTTAGTACCAATGGGCCACAGGTGCTGAGCACCCATCACTCTGTTGGAAGTCAATGGAATCTGCAGATGCTTGGCACCTCTCAAGACCAGTAATTTAAGGCTCCAACATGCCGCGAGACCCCTGCTGAGATCAAGGTAAAGTGCTGTAGGCTAAATCTCTAGTTTCTAATGTGTGCACACTCCATATGGAAGATAAGGGGCCATACATTCTGCCCCAACTCACACCAGTGGTTGAATCATTTTTCCATCTTGGCCTCCTTTGTTCTTTGGCATTTATACAGCTAAAATTCAGTAAAGTCATTTTATTCTTCACTGGAGCATTGTACACTTAACTTTGATTGATTTGCAAAAGGAGAAAGAAAACCATCTCCCTTTCTCTTTGTATGCTTTTGTTCTCTTATAAATAGAAGGTTCTTTGTGTCCGACCTTTGGTTTGCAATGACTCCTCCACCCTATGGCTCAGGAGAAGCCATCACAGTCTTTCTGGTTTTGCATTTTTCCCAAGAATATAATTTGCTTTAAAAAAAAAAATCTTCCCCTTCATATCAAAATCCCTTCAGCCACTCCTAATTTTAGTTTTCCTGAGCAAACACTATCCTGTAATTAAAACACTGACGGAGGAGAACATTATAGAGCTTTCTAGCTCCCGTCAACATTATTGTTTAATTCCAGAACCTTGTGTCTGAGAGTTTGGTAAAGTGACTGATTATGTAAAAACTTAAGGATTATCTAGGCAAATGGAGGGACAGCAGCAAAATGGCCCTGGTGGGGTTTAGAATAATTCCTTGACTATAGCTTGCCTAGGCCTTTAATCCTAAATACCCTGAATGTATCCAGATCCTCCCACTTTTGTGTCCATCTCTGCCTCTGGACTCTGTGGGTCAGATTCTCAACTGATGGAGATAGATGTAGCGTTTCTCTCCTTCAATTTCTCTCCTTCATTCACACCCCGTAGGTACTAGACAACAATGCCAAGTATTATTACTTCTTTCCCCAAAGGCCAGACATGCGGTTTCCACAGCATGCTTAGTTCCTACTGGCTGGGGAAACCAGGGCTTCAGGTCAGGGGCACTGTCCCAGAGAGCAGAGGAGGCCCCCCATCTCTGACATAGCTAATAACAGGATTTTTGTGTGTAATTAAAAAATCCTGTTGAGAAGAGGTTTGAAGCAACAAGGGGATTTTTACATTGGGCACATGTGGAGAGTACTAACAGGAGCCGTACTGGCTTTAACATTTTCTAAGCATCTCTGTTAAAGATTTTAAAATGATAACACAAAATATGTAACAAATACTGTGTGTGCCATGGAGCAAGGGACCACTGGGGATGTGAACATCCATAGGGCAAAGCTACTGAAGGGTTAATACAGAAAGGAAGTCGGGTATTATCAATTTCTATTATTCACACAATATATGGAACCCGCAAGGAAGAAACAGAGAGACCCAGTTGCAGGGAGCATGCTACAGGGGTTTCTTATTTCTTCCCTTCCTCTTTCTGCCCTTGCAATACAATAAGTAGAGAGCTCTGCATGCTGTTACTTGGGCGTGCACCTTTCTGCCCCGCCTGAGGGGTCTCTAACATCAATAGCACTCTCTCTTGGACTCTTTATTTTAGGCCATGTGAGAGGGGCTGGCTCCTTACACCCTCGCACAGCCCCATCTGGTGTTGCAGCTTCCCAGTGAGGAGAGGGGAAATTGTTAAATATGAATTGCTTGTGGGTTGTTCTGGTTCATGGGGTGGATTGGTTGTGGTGTCACCCTGGTTTCCTGTTATTCAGGGGAAACTTATTGTTAATTAAGAAAAGAAAAAAGAAAAAAGGGAAGCAGATTGGATGAAGCTAAAAAGAGGAGCTAAGGAACTAGAAAGGTGATTTCAACACCCCAGCTGCTCAGTCCAGGTTTCTGACGGGAGTCGTCTCAGACGTAAAACAAAGCTTAAAAAGGGAGTAATAAGGCCACTATTCAATTTTGGTCACTTGTCCTTTGTAAGTCAAATTAAATTTACTTTTAATAGTGTTTTAAATGTGAGTCTCCTATTTTTGGTACCCACAGTGACCTCTTGACTTCTTTCTGCCCTTTTTTTCCCCTCACTGCTTCAGAGGAAGGCAAAAAAACCCAGAACAAATCTGGCCAATTGTGTATTGCGAAGGGTGGGGGGTGGAATCCTTTCTGACCCTTGCAGGCAACTGGCAGAAGTTCTGAAGCATGAGATTTGATTATAGTAATTGTCTTAGTGCACAGCTGTAAGTGTTATGAGCATGTTGAGGGCAATGCAGAACTTCCTGTTCTCTCCAGGGCCCATTGAGGATGGGGGGATTCACAAATTCCAAGGTCAGAAGGGACATGTGACAATTCAGCATGACACACATACCCCAGCCCACCCCACTCACAAAGACAGGCCACAGAATTTCACCTAGAGCTAGAGTAAGGTATATATTATAGAATATTTAATCTCATTTTAAAGACTTCAAGTAATGGAGTCCAGGTTTCAGAGTAGCAGCCGTGTTAGTCTGTATCCGTAAAAAGAAAAGGAGTACTTGTGGCACCTTAGAGACTAACAAATTTATTAGGGCATAAGCTTTCATGAGCTACAGCTCACTTCATCGGATGCATTGGATGGCTTTACTGGGTCAGACCAAAAGTCCATCCAGCCCAGTATCCTGTCTACCGACAGTGGCCAATGCCAGATGCCCCAGAGGGAGTGAACTTAACAGATAATGATCTAGTGATCTCTCTCCTGCCATCCATCTCCACCCTCTGACAAACAGAGGCTAGGGACACCATTCCTTGCCCGTCCTGGCTAATAGCCATTAATGGACTTAACCTTCATGAATTCATCCAGTTCTCTTTTAAACCCTGTTATAGTCCTAGCCTTCACAACCTCCTCAGGCAAGGAGTTCCACAGGTTGACTGTGCGCTGAGTGAAAAAGAACTTCCTTTTATTTGTTTTAAACCTGCTACCCATTAATTTCATTTGGTGGCCCCTAGTTCTTATATTATGAGATCAAGTACATAACTTTTCCTTATTCACTTTCTCCACACCACTCATGATTTTATCGGGACTGTCCCTATAAAATCAGGACATCTGGTCACCCTAACTTGATATCCCCCTTTTTATCCATCTGACAATCACTTTAGCCCTTTTTGCCACAGCATTGCAGAGTGCTCAAGTTGAGGCAATTATCTATGATAGACCCCTAAGCCCTTCACTGAGCCCAAGACAGTCTCCCATAGTGTAGGTATAGCCTGCATTCTTCATTCCCAGATGTACTACCTTGCATTTGGCTATAATAAAATGGATTTGTAGAATTGCGATCATTTAACTAGGCGATTCAGATCACTCTGTTACTAAGTTGCCCTCATCATTACTTACTACCCCACCAATCTTTGTGTCCTCTGCACACTTTGCCAGCAATGATTTTATGTAATTGTCTAGATCGGATAAAAATATTGACTAGAGTTGGCCCAAGAACCTGTGTGACTATTATATAGAGTTAGCCCAAGAACTTGTGTGACTACTGTGGTTGCTTGGAGTAAAATCCTTTTTGGAAGTGTGTAGAATAAAGCAGATGGTTCAGCTTACTGAGATCTTTGCTCTATTTTCATTACAGTACACATTATTTTGGCTTATTCCACCTGTCTGCATAATTTCCCTGCCCTGGTGAACCTACAATGCCTTTTATAAACTAGTTTCATATGTCTGAGAACATATTCTCAGCCTCTCAGGTGCCAGGAGGCAAGCTGTACTAACACATCGTATGGCCACTGAAAGCCAGCATATCTTTTATATCTTTCCTCATCCTGAAAACTGGCTGACTACTGTAGTTTCAAGAGGTTTCTCATGCCTAAAATGCATGTGATAGAACAAAGTTACAAATATTGCCAAAGTTCACAGGAACCCACGTGGGTAAATCTATTGACTGATATGTTGCAACTTGACAGGAACACGTTATTCTTTGAAAGTATGGGAATATCTCCAGTTCAATCATTCAAGACTAACTCATGGAGAAAAGAGCCATATCACATATACATGAGTGATTGCTGCTTGAACCAAACTAGCTTTACAGAAAGTTATGCTTAATATCAGCCAAACTAAGTCTAATATTCCAGAGTCTAAACTTATGGATCTGGAGCAATCCAAGCAGTGAATTTATTAACAGTACAATCTCCAGACAGCACAATGGTGGCAGATAAAATGTTGGGGATGGAGTACAGTTCATATATCTAGCGCGGGATATGCATTTCAGCATCCTCCATTCCTCCAAAGTCCTGATTTTATTGTGCATCTATGCTGAACACGGTCCCATATTTTTTCCCGCATCAATGTCCCAGAGTCATCTAAACTATAAGCTTTTTAGGAAAGATCTTGGTCTTACTTTTCTGTATGGATTGTGTCTACACCCAGAAGCTGCATCTGTTTAATTTTGATACCAGGTTAGTTAAACTGGTGCAACTTTGTGTGTGGACACTCACATCAGTTTAAACCTCAATATAACTGGTTATAAAAATGTACATATGCAAGCTAAACTGATATAAGCCAGGTTCACACTGATATCAGAGTGTATTAAAACATTTAATCTGTTACAACATGTGTAGAACAGGCCAAAAGCAGCCAGCACATTGGTTCTATATAACTAATGAATCATGTGGAATACTAGGAGACATTTGCAAATGTAAGCCTCACTTCTGAACACAGGTAAATGAGTTCATTATCCCATCTCTAACTGTCTGGAATCTAGATAATTACAGTTCACTTTTCCCTGTTCATAAGCTGATTTCATTTGATGGCATTTGCAGACCGTGGGATCACTCCTACTCCATTAAACTGATGCTAGATACAGGTTCAGGTACATTTATTCTGCCTACATCTACTTACAATGTTTTCAGACAATGACACCTTATCCATTAAAATTAAATCTACATTTGATTCCTGGCTTGAAGCCAGGAATCCCTGTGTTTGGGTCCCTTGATTGATACATGTTAAGTCCAGGAGGACCATGATCATCTAGTCCAGCGATTCCCAAACGGTGGGTCGGGACCCCAAAGTGGGTCATGACCCAGTTTTAATGGGGTCACCAGGGCTAGTGTTAAACTTGCTGGGGCCCAGGCCAGAAGCCCAAGCCCAAGCTCAAACCCCACCACCCAGGACCAAAGTCGACCAAGGCCGAGGGATTCAGCCCCAGATGGTGGGACTCAGGTCTTGAAGCCCTTGAGCTTCGGCTCTGATCCTCCCACCCAGGGCAGTGAGGTTCAGGCTTTGGCTCCCCCGTCCAGGGCAGTGAGACTCGGGCTTTGGCACTCTCGCCCAGGGCAGTGGGATTCAGGCAGGCTCAGGCTTCAGTCCCCCGTCCTGAAGTCTTGTAGTAATTTTTGTTGTCAGAAGGGGGTCATGGTGCAATGAAGTTTGAGAACCTCTGACCTCTTGTATATCACAGGTCAATAAATTTCTCCCAGTTCAATACACAAGCAACTTGTTATGTATCTACAGAATTCTATATTTTGAAAATTAGCACCTTTATTCTTTGAACAGACTCTTTGTTTTACTGTTTTAAACCTCTAGGTTGCTTTTGAATGCGTTTCTTCCACACCTGCATGGGACAGCCCTTCCTTCCCACTGTGAGAGACTGTACTGAGTGTAACACTTCTAAATGAAATCCTCTTCAACTTATTCTTAATTTAACAAAGCTTCGCTGACAAGAAATGAAAAGCACAACTGAGGGAATTCATGACACTGTGGAATACTGGCAACTTAATAGTGCGGATAGTTTTGCCTTAGGGAAGCAGTACATTCCATCTACTGTAGGTGTTACCCCTTTCCTTCAGTTTTTGGTCATTCCCAATAATATTCTTTTTTCTTCTGAATTATTTTTATTCTTTTTCAAAACTCTGAATGATAGTTATTCCTGTTGCTCTCCTGACAGGCTTACTGCATAGATCAGTGTTTCACCCCGTAGACAAATTAGAGGGAATTCAGCTCAGAGCAATGAACATGATTAAGGGGCTGGAGGGATAGACTTACTGCATAAAGAAAGATTAAAAGAGATAAATACAGTATACATAGCGGGGTATGCAATGATTAAGCGATGAGGAAGACATGATAACAGTCTGTACTGCAAATATTTGAAGGGTATAAACATGAAGGTGGCAGAGCAATTATTTGGGATAGAAGTGATAGAATCCACACCATCTCCCTTCTTAGATATTTAAATTAATTATATTTATTACTTATTTTAGCAAAGTAGCATCCCAGAATGGGCAAGGCACTTTCTAAACACAGAGGAAAATGTGGCCCCTACCTTGAAGAGCATACAAGACAAAGACAGATGAGACAAAGACAGATGAGAGGAGAGGGGAAAGGATGCAATGTACAAGCAAGATAGGAAGGGATAGGCACCTATCTTAGTAGTTGCAAGGCTGTTCATTTGTTTGTTTTATTTAAACACACCAAATTCCCCTTCTCTCTCTGCAGTTCTGCCTCCTTATCTTTCCCCCACACCAATCACCTGGTTTTAATGCCACTGTCCTTATTCCAAGCTCTTCACACAAATGAGTGGCAAACTCATAAACTAAATAAATACAGTAAATAAGCATACGACTTAGCTAGTTTTCTGTAGGTGTTGCAGAAGAAGTGGGTCTTCAGGAAGGACTTAAATGAGGAGAAGGTGTTGGATGGCAGAGGCTGTTGTGGGCCCCAGTCACCATAGCATGCAGAATTTAAATTAAAAGGAAAATTTAGACTGAATAAAAACAGGAAAAGCATCTGACTGGTCAAAGGAGCAAAGCACCAGTAGAACAGGAAGCTGGTCTCTGTGGAGGTGATCAGTGAGCTCCACCAGAGCTCTTGGGAGAGGTATGCGGATTCCAGCCAGGGTAATGAAGGGCAGAAAGGAGACCAGAAGGGCCATTGGGAAAGTGACCATTGTACTACAAGATAATGCTTGGAGAGCTATTTAAACCAGCTGTGCTAATCTCTGTCCACACTAGCACTTGAATAGTTCAAAGTTATCAAGCAGGGAAATTTCCCTTTGGTTCCTTTACTTGCGGTTAAATTCACACACCCTTGTTTTTATGTTTGACATAAGTAGAGACTCTCGTGTAGCTCATTGAGTCTCCTTCTTACTTTATATTCATTTTTAGAAGAATACTATTCTTTCTAAACCTTTTGAACTGTGGTCCTTGAGACAGTACCATTCCAGTGGCTCTTTGCTAACTACTACTAATAATTAACACGAATTAGCAATTTCCATTCATGAATTCCCAAGCATTTCACAAAGGCAGCTAAGCATTATTACTCTATTTTACATATAGAGTAGCTGAGGCACAGAGAAATTAGGGTCTATATTTTAAAAACTGACTTCTGATTTTTGTTGCATCCTAGTTTTTGGGTGCCCTGATTTTCAGGTGCTCAGTTATCCTGACAAAGAGAATACCATGCATTCATGACTGATGGCAGAGTCAGGGCCCAGAGGTGCTGCTGACAACTCACATCTCTTATTTATAGTTATGGGTGTGTAAAACTTTTGAAAGTTAGTCCCAAAGTCACTCACTCCCAAACGGTGGGTCGGGACCCCAAAGTGGGTCATGACCCCGTTTTAATGGGTCACCAGGGCTAGTGTTAAACTTGCTGGGGCCCAGACCAGAAGCCCAAGCCCAAGCTCAAACCCCACCACCCAGGACCAAAGTCGACCAAGGCCGAGGGCTTCAGCCCCAGATGGAGGGACTCAGGTCTTGAAGCCCTTGAGCTTCGGCTCTGATCCTTGCTGGGGCCCAGCACCACCCAGAAACACCCAGAAACAGGTCCACAAAATCAGAGACTACTTTGGACCAAGACTAAAAAAGAAATCAACAGCACAGACAAGAACAGAACCCAGCTCACCTGACCTATGCTGAATCCACTAGACCATACACCATAGAAATAGTCAAGTGAAGAAGTGGAAATAGAGAAAAAACATTTAGGTGTGACTGACTGTGGTAAATTCCACTGGCATCAAACCAGTAAACTGTGCTTTCTCCAGTTCTACAATATCCTTTTCACACTAAAATGAATCAAATTGCAACTATTATTCCAAATATGTCCTCATCAGACCCCTTAAATGGCAAATACAATGAAATACTCTCCTTCTCTTCTCTGTTAGCACTGTGGATTTTACTTTCAAATATACCTTGTCCTTTACATTTGACTCTGCTTCCCTCACATACTATATTGTTCTACCATCTATCACTTTTGCCTGCTGTTTATCAGACCCAACATGGACTGCAACTGCAGACTTAGAAGATGTATGGAAACTGTGTCCCAGTCTCTCCAAAACTTGTCATCTTTCTTATTAACCACTCTTCTCTTTCTCCCTTCCCCATCACCAGTGACAACCAGGAAGGTGTTGTTAGCACTGTGCATCCCCGAACAGCCCAACTGCAGAATCTGAGGCTTGGGAAAGTTCAGTGAACTCTTAAGGTGCTATGCCATGTAGATGCATATTACCCTAACTAATTTCTATACCGCTCAGAACTGGGTTTACTTGCTTTTTTCCCTGCTATTTCTCTAAGTGCCAAAGTTTCAGTTTTATTGCCCATTAGAAATTTGGATGCCTGTCCTGCTGTGCATTTTGGAATGTGACTAAGGATGTGATTCAAGACATGTTCTCCTTTTGTGCTTCTTTATCATTGGCCCCATTATCTAATGTTTCATGGCTGAGCCTCACTTTATCTGGAAGATTTATTTGTTTCATATGTTCCTGGTTCCAACCTTCTGTTCAGCCAGAGTTGGATAGCTCTGCATTCCAGGGCTTTCTGCCTCAGCGATCTAAAGCAGAAAATACTGTTCCTGGATTCTTCCAGAGTGCAGTCTATCAGATTAGTACATCTAGGCATAAAGTGCGAAATGCATGAAACCACTTCGCTGCCTAAACTCAGATTTCAGCACCTAAACCCCATTCTTAGGTACCTATGTCCCCCACTGTGATCCATAAAACTCCAGCCAAACTCTGCAGGTGCCTGAACTCACTCGGAGCCCAACTTTTTCAAAGTAAAAATTCCCTAGGCACCTAAATTTTTGTCTCTGGACATTCATGCTCCTGCCTTAATCTAGGCATCTGGCCTCCTAGCTCCCACCTAAGCCCCAGAGCAATTCACAAACCAGGAAAAGGTAGGCGTTTGGCCAACAACTCGCCCAAGGGACCCAATCCAGTAGGCACATTCAGAGGTCATCTATCTGATCAGGCCAAATTGGGTTAGAGGAATAATGTTTATCCCAGTGGTTAGAGCACTTGCCTGGGATGCGGGAGACTCAGGTTCAATTCTCCACTCTCTGCCAGAGGAGGAGAAAGGTAGGAGACCCCTTTTCAAATCCTAGGTGAGTGCTCCAACCATGGAGCTATGGGATAGTCTGATATGGGGTTTCTTCAGTCTCTCATGTTGAAGCTGTTCCACTATGGATTTAAAAGGAAAGAGTAATTGGGCCAGAGAGAGGGGGAATGACTGTGGAATTACTTCCACTGTGGTGAAGTAATGAAGTAGTGGTTTTACAGGGGGCATGTGAGTGAGGGTCTTCTGCACCCTTGGTGGGTATCCAAACTACGGGACTACAGAGTCATAGAATCATAGAATCATAGAATATCAGGGTTGGAAGGGACCTCAGGAGGTCATCTAGTCCAACCCCCTGCTCAAAGCAGGACCAATCCCCAATCAAATCATCCCAGCCAGGGCTTTGTCAAGCCTGACCTTAAAAACTTCCAAGGAAGGAGATTCCACCACCTCCCTAGGTAACGCATTCCAGTGTTTCACCACCCTCCTAGTGAAAAAGTTTTTCCTAATATCCAACCTAAACCTCCCCCACTGCAACTTGAGACCATTACTCCTTGTCCTGTCCTCTTCTACCACTGAGAATAGTCTAGAACCATCGTCTCTGGAACCACCTCTCAGGTATTTGAAAGCAGCTATCAAATCCCCCCTCATTCTTCTCTTCTGTAGACTAAACAATCCCAGTTCCCTCAGCTTCTCCTCATAAGTCATGTGTAGTCATGTGTAGACTCTGTAGTCCCGTAGTTTGGATACCCACCAAGGGTGCAGAAGACCCTCACTCACATGCCCCCTGTAAAACCACTACTTCATTACTTCACCACAGTGGAACAGCTTCAGCAGGAGAGACAAAGGGAGCCCCCACCTCAGAATATCCCATAGCTCAGTAGTTAGAGTACCCTTCTGAGAAACCCCTGCTCAACTCCTTCCCTCCCCCTCCAGCAGGGAGGGGGGAATTGAACCCAGCTGACTGTGCTAATCATGGGCCTAAAAGTTACATGGTGGGAACCTGCTCCTCTGGCTGTTTTGTGTGTGGGGAGGCAGGCTCCTAACTTATTCCCTCAAGAATCTACAAAGGTGCCTAACTCAGGTGAGGGGTTCCCGTTCGTGGATTCCCATGGCCAATGGGAGCTGAGGGTGCAATGCCTGCAGGCGTGGGCAGAGCTACGTGGTCGTGCCTCTGCCTAGGAGCCAGAGGGAGATGTTGCTGTTTCCTGGGAGCTGCCTGAGGTAAGCGCCGCCCAGAGCCTGCACCCCAACCCCCTGCCCCAGCCTGTACCCCAAACCCTGGCCGCACCCCAGAGCCTGCACCCCCAGCCAGATCCTTCATCTCCCCAACCCCCTGCCCCAGCCCAGATCCCCCTCATGCACCCCAAACCCCTCATCCTGAGCTCATCCCAGAGCCCACACCCCCAGCCACACCCTCCCACATCCCAACCCCCTGCACTAGC
The DNA here is from genome assembly GCF_965152275.1 of Natator depressus. NCBI lineage: Eukaryota > Metazoa > Chordata > Testudines > Cheloniidae > Natator > Natator depressus. Next base: position 64,930,370 of record NC_134236.1, read on the forward strand.
CTGGAGCCCTCTCCTGTATCCCAAACCCCTCATCTTAGGCCTCACCCCAGAGCCTGTACCCCCAGCTGGATCCCCCACCCCCACCCCCCAAACCCCTGCCCCACCCTGGATCTTCCTCCCACACCTTGAACCCCTCATTTCTGGCCCCACCCTGGAACCACACCCCCCAGCCCAGAGCCTGTACCCCCTCCCATACCTCAACCCCCTACCCCAGCCTGGAGCCCTCTCCTGCACCCCAAACCCCACATCTCTGGTCCCACCCCAGAGCCCATACCCATAGCTAATCACCAGTGCAGGCTGTTGCTATATTGGACTAGTAATGTTGTTAGTTTAGAGATGCACCTGGTGGAAGCTTTAACAGATAAATTGTCGGGAACAAATTTGTAAGCTGCAGGTACCACTTACAACCAGTTGCAGCCATTGGAATTTCTGTGGTAGGTTCCTGTGCAGGCCATGCCTCATGCACGCCTCTAAGCAAGTGCAACTTTTTCTGGCACAGTAACTAGACGCTTAATTGTGCTCTCCCTTGAAAATACTTAACAAGCACAAGTAGAATTAGCAATTGCTATTATAGGTGCAAAATTCCAATGTAATGCTGCAAACCCTTTGAAAACATAGCCCACACGGCATCAAGTCTTGTCTGAAATTGTATGTTTTGGCTCTCTGGGGATTCAAGGGTGGTTTACTTTTCTTAGTCTCAGAGTAGAATGCTTCACCTCTTGTTTACCTGACCCAAATTGTGAGCTAATAACTCTGTAGCAGGCAGCAAAAGTCTGTACACAAAAAATACAAATACACTCGCTTTACAATGCAATAGAAATACAGAAGCCATTCCCTATTCTCTTTCTCCCTACCCTTTCCTGCTCTGCTGAGCAACAGGTGTTCTGTTAAGCCAGGCACTTTTTTACAAGAGGCTGAATAAAATTGCTTCTTCAGTTAGACCGCTCATCCTTGAGGAGTGTTCAAAGAATATGCTTATTTGCACATCGAGCCTTTAGGAAGGCAACAGCAGCAAGCAGGACCAGGAGAATGAATAAGATGTCCTTCCCACAGGAACGGAAAAGACCGTGCTTATAATAAAACTTAGAATGTGGAAACCCAAAAGTTTCTGTGCTTTTATTGGACACACACATGCACTGCTGCCTACTTTACAAGGGGTTGCTGGAACAGTTAAACTGCTGATTCTTAGAAGCAGGCTTCTGTGACTATTCAGAGGGCTGGAAATAATGTTCTTCTGGGTCTCTGCAGAAATGTGCTTTTTAATGCAAGAAAAAAAACCCTCTTTTCTCCAGTAACATTCCTGTCTGCAAATGTATCAATCTCTTCTCCACCTGATGGAGTTTTTCCATAATGCCCTAGCGGGGTAAAGAAGAAAACCTGCTATTATTTCTGCCAATTGCTTATTGTTCTTCCTTTGAAGTAGTCCGTAAATTGGATATTTTATAAGCACTAACTGAAAGTTCATAGAATCATAGAAAATCAGGGTTGGAAGGGACCTCAGGAGGTCATCTAGTCCAACCCCCTGCTCAAAGCAGGACCAATCCCCAATTAAATCATCCCAGCCAGGGTTTTGTCAAGCCTGACCTTAAAAACTTCTAAGGAAGGAGATTCTACCACCTCCCTAGGTAACGCATTCCAGTGTTTCACCACCCTCCTAGTGAAAAAGTTTTTCCTAATATCCAACCTAAACCTCCCCCACTGCAACTTGAGACCATTACTCCTTGTCCTGTCCTCTTCTACCACTGAGAATAGTCTAGAACCATCCTCTTTGGAACCACCTCTCAGGTAGTTGAAAGCAGCTATCAAATCCCCCCTCATTCTTCTCTTCTGCAGACTAAACAATCCCAGTTCCCTCAGCCTCTCCTCATAAGTCATGTGTTCCAGACCCCTAATCATTTTTGTTGCCCTTTGCTGGACTCTCTCCAATTTATCCACATCCTTCTTGTAGTGCGGGGCCCAAAACTGGACACAGTACTCCAGATGAGGCCTCACCAATGTCTAATAGAGGGGAACGATCACGTCCCTCGATCTGCTCGCTATGCCCCTACTTATACATCCCAAAATGCCATTGGCCTTCTTGGCAACAAGGGCACACTGATGACTCATATCCAGCTTCTCGTCCACTGTCACCCGTAGGTCCTTTTCCGCAGAACTGCTGCCTAGCCATTCGGTCCCTAGTCTGTAGCGGTGCATTGGGTTCTTCCGTCCTAAGAGCAGAAGCCTGCACTTATCCTTGTTGAACCTCATCAGATTTCTTTTGGCCCAATCCTCCAATTTGTCTAGGTCCCTCTGTATCCTATCCCTGCCCTCCAGCGTATCTACCACTCCTCCAAGTTTAGTATCATCCGCAAATTTGCTGAGAGTACAATCCACACCATCCTCCAGATCATTTATGAAGATATTGAACAAAACCGGCCCAGGACCGACCCTTGGGGCACTCCACTTGATACTGGCTGCCAACTAGACGAAGTTACCTAAACCAAATTAATAGTTAAAAATAGGGGGTGCAGAGGTGTGTTAAATCCCTGAAGATTTCTTTAAAGGTACAGTTCATTACAAACAAGATGTGAGAGGGCAGAGAGTACGCAGTCTGGAGTGGCACAAGGGACGATCCTGGTTGATACAGAGGGTCAGGCAAGATACACAGGGAGGTCTTTTCCAGATCTATGCCATCTATGATACAGAATAAACCTTTTGAACAAATCTTTGGTGGAACAGCAAATTCCCATTGACACTGCCAGCCCCTTTTGGAGGTCATGTTTCTGTTGAAAATATAAAACGGACTTAATTATTTCCATCCCTGACTAATAGTGTCTTTGGTTGTGCTTGCAAAATGTTGAGCTGCTTTCACCATTTTACCCACTGTTCGTTTGGCCCCTTCATAGGAAAGAAAAGTATTAAGTATAAACCAGCCCAAACCAGCAGGAAGGCTGAAGTACTTCTGAGCTAAGTTTCTATGAAGAATGCTTTGTGTCACCTTTGCACACCCTGAGCTTTGCTTTAGGTTTTGGATTTGAAACCAAACCTGAAATTGCTGAATTTTGCCAGGTTTCAGGTCAAAAGTACGTGAAACCACAGGGTTTTCCATGATTTCCACCCAACAATAAATTCCTCTTTGCATCTGAAATTCAGCCCAAGCTCGCTTGAAAAGTTTTGCTGTAAAAGTTTCTCACAGTTCTAGGTTGAAGGGAGTTGGAGCACTACACTGTTCTCTTAGGGTTTGATCCAGCTCCATTTAAGCTGATGGGAGACGTCACTGATATCCACCACGCCCACCGCGATTAATCCTCCATCTGCAAGTCAATGGCAATGCGCCCATTGATGTGAATGGAGCAGGATGAGACCCTTAAATTGTACACCGTTGATGGCACTGTGAACAGCACCCAGTTGCATAAAAACATATAGCATTGTTTCTTATTAATTTATTTACAGGAGCAATGCTGAGGGCAGGTTTTCTGTGAGTACTTTCTAATATTGCTTTCCTGCAGACTGCCATTCATACAGAATCAGAGTTCAGAAGCAGTAAGCAAAGTACTGTAATATTTCATCAAAAATGTGGAAGCCATTAAGGTTGAATTACAGCGCAGTCTATAATGATAGACGCACGTACTTTTTCTCAGATAGTACGACCGATTAGAACATTTTTCTAACACCTCTGATACACAGATGTGGAATTGGATATTGCCACGCACTCTTCTGGTTATGCTATACAAGCAATCCATAAAAGCCATTTACTTATACCAGATACACAGTGATTCAAACAAGGATTTCTGAAGAGCCCTGCTGAATTCTCTGTGCTCCCTATAAAGATGTAGGGGGGGAAATAGATTATATGCAGTGGTACTGGAACAATTTGTATAGAGGAAGGTGCTGAGATCCATTGAACCAAACTGTAAAGCCTGTATATTATGGAAACCACTTCAAGCCAGGGGGTGCAGAAGCACCCCTCCTCCCCACTCCTTTAGTTCCAGCACCTATGATTATATGAATGCAGAATGGGACTGTGTAAAGATTATACCATAAAGCCACACAAGAGATCTGTTTACATGGGTGATCATAACTTGATATTTAGTAACCAGAAAATCATACTATTTTTAATCGGGATTTTGATAGAATTTTCCCAAAGTTGTTGCTTTGTTTTTACTTTAAGAAAAAAAACAGAAAGCCAGACCATGCCAGAATGCTTATTCTATGCACCATTCAAAGGCTATGAGAGAGAGCATCTTGCTTTCAGGTCTTATGAACATCACAATTGTTGCCCTACAAGATATACAGAGGCTGATGCTTTGCCTCAATCCTGGCACGTCCACAAGATGCTCCTGGAGAGCCCAGCCTTATTCTCTGCCAGTGGTCAAAGTGGGGGAAAAAATTGATGGGGCTATTCTTCCATGCTCCACCCACGAGTATGCTCAGAAGACATTGATGAGCAGATGCCACTGTGAGGGTGTGACCTTAACACACAGAATAGAACTAGAGTGAATTTCACCCAGTAGAAATTAGATAACAAATTACAGGAGCCAGTTACAGGAATGATAGAAGTGAGATGAGAGGTTTCCTTCCTTGTGGAAACCTGCAGGGATTGCAATGGTGAAAACACTACCTGCTTTTGTGTAGCTGAGGCACCCTTGTGCAATGTGGCTTAGTGCATAGAGCATTGGCTTAGGAGACCGGAGTTCTTTTCCTGTGTCTACTGCTGGGTGACCAGGGACAAGTCACCTCCCCTCTCTTGGTTTCCCCATCTATAAAATGGTGCTGATCAGACTGGCCTACCTTGTGAAGTGCTTTTAGATCTCTGGATGAAAACCAGTAGGTATTATTCCAGTCAGAGGTGAATGTCCCTCCCTGTGGATTTTTGGCCCCACGCTGGGTGAGCTGGATGTCTCAAATTGAAGTGTTGTGGCAATGAAGGAGAGGTAATGATCTACTAAGTGATCCCTAATTAGGAATTTATTTGCCCCAATGATCATTAGCAGTAAGAATAATAAGCCTGGCTGACTCTGCCACTGGCACTGAAAGCCTCTGCTCCTGAACATCAGCACTTATGTGAGCTTCCACTTGAAAACAATGTTTCCAGGGCCTAGGCGCTGAGAAAAGATGGGAAATGTGACTCAGTGCACTCCAAGGGCTCCCAAAAGGTTATTTAAAAATAAATTTTATGATTCTTAAGACAATTTCCTGATTTTTGAACATTGGGAATTTTCAGAGACCCTTCCCCTTTAAAAGTCCTTCCAATTATAGGGACACTCAGTCTCCAAGTTTTACAAAAGCATCAGTGGAGGTCTGTCTAGTTTATAATGGTTAAATACAGCTACACCCCAGGTCAGGGCTTATCTTCAACCCCTCCCTACTGCAATCAGCTTGTACCTTGGCTGGTGGATCCTTGTGGGTGGCAGAGTTCACAAGGTGTCTTCCCTACAGCAGCTCTGCTGTCAGAGTCAGCTAATACACAAGCACCTCCCGCCTGCTTGCCACTCTTTCCTGTAACAAACTCTGCCTTCTAAAGCTCTTTTTCTCCGCATAGTGCAGGCTCTCTAGGAGTGCTGATTTACTACCAGCTGAGCCCAGAGGCACTTGTTAGGCTTTTCCTAATTGGGACGGGGGTGTGCCACACCACCAGTTTCGAGCATTGGGTGCTGCTGGTCCCTATCTGGGTGCACTGAGGATTTCTGGTTCAAGTGCTAAGGGCCTCCGATTGGGGAGTGTCTGATGCTCCCTACTGGGTAGCTTGGGTTCAAGCACTGGAGTCCCAGATCCTTTGCTGGCTATGTGAGAGCTGGGACGGGGTCTCAGATCTTAGGAGCCTGGCTACTGTGAGGCTTCTGTTTATCCTGGGCAGTTTCACCAGCTAGGCAGCTACTCTTCCTTGGCATTGGAGGTTGCAGGCCACCACCACCACCTCTGCTGCAGCAGCTCCTCAGACTTGCTCCTGCTGCCTGGAGGAAAAGAGCCATTACAGTGGCTCCTCTTCCTGTTCCCCTTGGGTGACTAGTGTGGCTCCCTTTGCTGACAGCTCATGCCCCAAGGTCAGGCAGCAACTCTTTAATTTTGTTGTCAGGCTAATACACCTGACAGGCCACTGGCAATGATAGGCAGCTTGGAGAAATGCTGGGACAGCATATGAGCATGTATAAAATGTCAGTTGTAAGAGACGGTCCCACAACACCTCAGCACTGTCTGGATTGTTAAACAATTTTGAAGAAACATTGTTAAAAAAGCTTTGTTGTGAATGGGGTGCCCATGAAAGGGGCCAAACTGCCAGCCTGTGATAATATTATCCATTACTTTTGCATGAAAAGCAAACACTGTGGGCAGGAGTCCTGCAAGTAGACGTGGCCAGAAAATTTTTCATCTTGACCTTTCTTTAATGAAAAATGTCTTTTTAAACAAACCAGAAATGTTGGTAAAAAAAAATTCATTTTCTTCAAAATGTTTGGTCTTAAACTGAAATATTTCAGTGTTTGACTTCTTGTTTTTTCAGCAAAAACCTAAACAACTTCAAAGAATATTTTTTAGTTTTGTGGAAAAGAAAAAAATTTCCCAGTCAACTCTACCTGCTAACCATAGCCCTTATCCCTGAAGGCCCTTACTATATACTGTATTCAATCTCTATATGACTATACAAAATACTAACTCTAAATATCAGTGGTGGCCAACATTTTCATTTAAACTCTTTCATTTTAATCTGAAAACTTTTTTTGAAAAAAATTCTGATGTTCAAAATTATCTGCATTTTTGCTGAAACCAAACATTTCAAAATTTCAATTTTTTAATCCCTCCCTCCCACCCTTTTTCCTTTTTGCCCCTTAACAGAATTAAATGATTGAGGTCCAGGGTGGGTCGGTCGGTCTGTCTGTCTGTCTTTCTTTCTCCTTTTGCCAAATTTTTCCAAAGGTGAGGAAGTTTTGAAAAGTTACATTAGGAGCACAACGAAAAAATGAGGAAAAACTGTGAATTCAAAAAAAAAATCCCAACACCCCAAACACAACCCCCTGAACCTCATTCATTATTCTTCAAGCAGTGCAAAAATGAAGTAAGGCACAACAAAAACAAAATTTGAAATTTCAGAATTTTTTTCATATATTTCATGTGAAATTTAAAAACAAAAACCTGTTCCATGTCTAACTCTGAAAAATCCAGGGAAACCTTTGAAATAGCATGTTAGATATTGGCAGACACTGAGAAGCGACATCCAATCCAATATTTGTTGAATATTTAATAGATTCAAAGTCCTTGAGGAAAAAAATGTTCTATGTAGAAATCACTTTGAAGCTTGATTTTTTTCACTGCCAGATTATCTGGGACAGTCATTTTTTCCAGGCCCTGTCTAATCCTTGTTATCACTATTGCTGACTTATCTCCTAGTGCTGAAAGTAAAAACCATTTTATGGGAACACCAAGAGGCCCTAATTGAATGAAGAACAGGAGTACTTGTGGCACCTTAGAGACTAACCAATTTATTTGAGCATAAGCTTTCGTGAGCTACAGCTCACTTCATCTGATGCATAAAAGTGGAAAATGCAGTGAGGATGTCTTTATAGTCTCTAAGGTGCCACAAGTACTCCTTTTCTTTTTGCGAATACAGACTAACACGGCTGCTAGTCTGCAACCTAATTGAATGGTTTTGGTTGCCCCAGATGGCGCGGCAGGTACTTCTCCACAGTGCTATGAGACAGATCCAGGTGTCATAGTTTCTGGCTCAAGCGTAGTGGGCCCTGGGCAGAAAGGTGCCAGGTGACTTGTGGAAGATGCCTTGTGAGGAAGGAGTGCCTCACATCAACCTACAGTGACCCTTTGGCTCTTGCAGGAGTCTCCCAAGGGAATCGCATTCAAGTTTATCTAGCTGGAAGGAAAGTTTCCCCAGCATAGGTCCTAATGAGGCAGTAAACCAGGGGACAATGCTCAAGACATGCTAGAAAAAAAAGACATTGAATTATTTGCCTTACCTCCAAACACCTGACTGATTATCCTGTGTGCTCTCCCTATTCAAGACAGAGCTGAGAAAATAATCACAACAAATAACTTCTTCAGCAAATTTCACCTTTATTTCCTGTTCACAGTGCTCACAAACAGATTGTGAAATTCTCAACTTTATTCAAAATGCTTTGTGAATTTCTTTGACAAGTAATTCTTGGTTTGCAGATTACCTGGGAACACTTCATTGTAAATATTCAGATTTACACTGGGTTAATTAGTTACATTAATCAGGTGAGAATGTTTCTGTTTCCTGATTGAGGACAGAACTGATGTGGTGCAAACTGAATTTTACAAATGATTTATAATATTCAAAATTCACTTTCAGTGAGTCTGAGTTTTTGAGATAAAATTAATTTTCAGACATATTCATAGCAATACCATGGGTTCAAGGTTTCATGGATGGCTACCACAAGAAGGTTATTAATAAAGATGACCTGAAGTTCACTTTTTAATCTGAACAAGTATTCTCACTTTCCCCCCATTATATCCTCTGCTGTATTGGATGCGTATAAGGGCCATAGGCAGACAGATAAGGCCAGTTTAAGCCTATCTGGTGAAAAATCCCCATTCATCTGGTGAAAAGTCGAATGACCCCTTTGAATTGTAGTTATAGAGCTATGTCACTGTCTCTCAGCTTGTGTGTGACACTGGGCCATTCTGATTTTCAAATGCCATTTGATGTTCATGTCAGTTCTGCAGGCTTACCTGGATGATATCATTAACACAAGAGCCTGAGTTGCTTGGGCCATTGCAGAGACACACCCCACAAGCAAGCTCTAAGCGCAATTGCGCTTCTAGAGAGACAGTCTCCAAACTCCCTGCAATGCAAGGGGAAAGTGCAGTGGGCCAGCTCCACAGAGCAGTGAAGAGGAGAGGCAGGGACGCAGCCCCACCTCTCTCTGTTTCCTTTGCATTCCCAGTAGTGCTAGGAGCCAACAGACCCTGCATATCCCTGAGTATAGGGACTGCTGTTGTGTCTGGATATTGTGCAGAGAATACAAGGAGGAAGGTTCCTTGTCCTCCCAAATCTCCTCTCCCATGCTCTCCTGTCTCTATACACTCATGCCAGGGCAGATACATCCTGGCTGCTAGCCTGGCTGCAGTTTAGAGAAATCTAGTGTCTGGTTTCTATTTGCTCTCATTAAGTCTTCCCCCCTACTTCAGACTCGGAGACTCTACTTTGCAAGGCTAGGAACTTGACGAACTTTGCTCCACCTGAATCAATCACTCAGAGTCTTCACTCAGACTTGGAAGGTTTTTCAGTAGGACCTTCTGAGAGAAATTGAAATTGCTGTGATGAAAAACGCATGAATAACTCATCTCAGTACATGTCGAGATGAGAGACAATGGCTCAGATTACTGCTGGCATCATATGCTGCTGAGCATTTCCAGTTCTGGCACACATGAACACAGTGATAAAACATAGCTGATGTCAATCAAGCCTTACTTCAGTAGAGTTCTCATTGGAATAAACAAACTTCTAAGGGCTGTAGTGTGGGATTTTTTTATGCACATATCATCTTTTCCTCTCCAACTGAAAGTGTCTTTCATCGAAATTTTAAGATAGATAGGAGGGCAAGTACAGTACACTTAGCATTTAGTGTTTATCAAAGAAAGCCTCCAAAATAGGCAAAGAAGCCCTAGGAGTTAGGTGGCTTCATTCCACATGGTGAGAGAGAAGCTCATTTGCTCATCTTCACACTGCCAGCTCTCATGCCTGAAAAGATTTTGCCTCCACATCAGCCACCTTAACAAACAACACTTTAAGGATTTAACTTGGGAGGCTGATGAAATGACAAAGAATGAACCTACAACGGAGGGTATAGCCCCAAATACTCCCCTCCTTGGAGTTTTACTCCCTGAATTGATGTAATAGCAATCACAAAACTGTGATGTTTTCACACAGAATAACCATATGCTTTCAGCCTGAGTTTGATTAAGTAAAAATTTGATTAAGTAAAAATAAGAACAAAAGTAATATCTCCAAGAGAGAGTGCAGTGTATGTCTCCACTGCAGCAACTAAGAACAAAATCCCTTCTTTCTTTGCATAGGCAGCGTTGTTTCAAATCTTAAAATGTAGTAAACAGAAACTGAAGACCTCACAATCTCACAGCTATTGCTTTATAGCTCTTTCATTTCTCATTGAAAAAATGACCTGCAGAAATCTTCATATCCATCTCTTCCTGCCTATAGCTTTTCAAAAGTACATCAGTTCCTCTTGGTTTCAAATTTTGTTTGTATATTTCCTCAGAAATTGCAGACAATGGGACATTTGTATTGATTTCCATTCTTGTTTTTCACATGACATACATTTACGCTAATTCAGTGTGGAGCATTTAAGTCCTCTTTGTGCCACAAGACATGTTCTCAGAAATGGGATAACTCATGTGTCATTAGGAGGCATATATTCTGAGATGGGGTCTGGCAAATGCAAATAACTCATCGGCTGATTCAAACCTGTCTGCATTAGCAACTTCTTCTGTACCCTTTTGGTATGCAACAGGCCTGGACACATTGGGTGAAATCCTGGCCCATTTGAAGTCAATGCGTGTTTTGCCACTGACCTCTGCGGAGCCAGAATTTCTCCCCTGGGGTCGTCTTACCACAGCCCCTGTACTGCAGCTTGAGGAAGAAATGTTAATAAGGTCCCCAGGCAACAGGTTTGCTGACGTCTTCAGAGGCACGGAGATCCCTGTTTACCTTCATCTTTGGAACAGCCTTTCTCCCTGCACACAGCACGCTGACAGAAGCATTTATTTGACTATAGACCATTTTTCCATTGTCAACTGGAAAGCTGTATCCAAAGCTCTTTCCAAGGTGTGTTTACTCATATAAATAGTGCACAGCAGCCTTTCTATTAATCCACAGTTCCTTGTTCCAGAAACAAAAATCTCTCTAGATGCTGCTCACACAGAAGGTCACCAAGAGACAGCTCTTTCAGACAGGCTACAGGTTCAGAGAGGTTTTCTCCTCCACCACTGATTTCTTTTTAGGTAATGTGACAAGGCTTTGTTCCTAGCCCAGTGAACCTCTGACCTAAAGTGGATTCAAGAAGCTCAAGAATAGTGAACTAGTAAGTATAACAGCAGTTCAGAGTCTGCCAGGGGTTTCACTGGAAAACTATGGTAGACATCTCTAAAGCTTTCAAGTCTGATTCCTCCCCAATTATTTTCCCTGTTTCTTTTTCTCTCTGATATCTTTACTATTCAACAGGAGGTTCCCTTGTGACATTATCTTGAGATTAATTTTACAGGTGCTTAATTTGATCATGTATAGCTGTAAGAAAATGTTTTTGCCCCAAAAACCCTGTAAAATTGTTCATTACTTTGGCATCAATTTAATGATTTTTGAAGCTCATCTTTGGTGCACTTCACTTCTTTGAACATCTCTCAACTCAGATAGTGGAGCCATTTACAGGTGGAGAAGGTGTTTACACCAAATACAATTCTCTACCAGATACAGCTGATCCTCACTGACCTTTGGCTTGAAAGAAATCTTGGTATCAAAGTCTTTCCATTATAAATCTGTTATGTGTTGCAGAGCTTGTGGTCTTTTTGGTAATAAGTTACAAGATGTGTTGATGATCACTTTTTAATCCAGACATCAAGAGCATAAGAGCTTGATAGTTGTTCAGAACAGCATTACGCTATCACACAAAGCCTCTCTCTCTCTCTCTCTCTGGTTTCAAAGACTTATGGATTGTGAGCAAGGCAATGATGATAAAGCAGCAGGGTTGTGGATTTCCTACTTCTCGACTGCATTGGAAGTGAGCAGATTGGGACACCATGGAAAGTTTGAACAAGAAATCAGATTCTTGTCTGAGCAATGCTAAATTCCACAGAGATAATATTTATTCCCAACCTCAGCAGTTGCTAATGTGACTCATCAGAAATGACTTCATTACTTTGGAGACCAGTGAGCACAGTGTAAATTGGGGGTCCCTACTGTATTACAGTAAAAAATAAATAGTAATTCTTGCCTTTACATATCGCACCATAGAAGTCAACTGATCAACATGGCATACATCTGAAGTGGAGTCCACACTGAATGAAGAATAATTTTGCTTTTCTTAGTTCAGAATAATTGCAAACAAAACTCTCTCTCCCATCTGGGTGATACATTCTTCAAAAATATTCACAGATAGGAACAAGACAGTCCCCTTCCCAGCATTTCCACATTTCTTGATGTGCTCATTCCAAAGTTCCCACATAACTTCCATTATGCTGTGATCCTATGATCTGAGCGTCTCCTCGGAATGCCAGACTCCTTGATGCCAAGAATTTCACAACTTGCAACAATTTATTTTTAATACTTCCAGCCACTAAAGTTGTTCACAGTTGAGTTGTTACACTAATTTTGAGTCAATCCGACCAGCTTCCCTTTGTCTAGTGTCGTATATTAACATACAGTTTCAAGGCTCTGAATCATTTTCATGGTCAGAAATACATCTAGGTGCTTGCTTCCAGTCATTAAAACCAGGTGTACTGAATGCCAAATCATTAGCAGAAAATAACCAGCACATAAAACAGTAGATTGATCCTTGTGATGGAGAATGTAACAGCCGTTCACAATTTACAAATTTGTCATCACAGTTCTCGCTTGAAAGTCACTTGCATTGAACACCTTTTTTTGTGTGTTTTATCACCAATTTGACAAATGGGGCAGATTTACTAAAATTGCCAACCTGATTCCAACAGGTGGAAGGACCATTATGGATCCAGCAGAAATGTAATTAATTCATTGTTAATAGGATTCCATATAGCTGTGTAGGCACCCTTTACTAGAGGGGCCTCTGAACTTTATTGGGAGTGTTCCAGGGGGAAAGCCTGTGTGCCGCAATCTAGCCTCAGAGACTACAACTCCCATGATGCCTTGGGAAAAGGGGGGCGACTTCCTTGTGCAGGGAGACCAGGCAGTGGACTCCATTTTGGGAAAAGGAGTGAGATTGCTGCTGTGGAGCTCTGTCCATTCCCGGAGCTGCTGCTAGGGAGCCAGATGCTGCTGCTGGGATCCTGCAGGGGCTTTGATCGAGCCGGGAGCCTCAGAGGCAGTTGGTGGCTTCACTGGAGTCGGAACAGAGACGGTTGCTATGCCTAGAGCTGACTGCGGCGGCCTGCAGTGAAGGGCTCTGAGTAACCCTGGTTTGGGAAAGTACTTGCAAGGGAAGGGGCACAGCAGAGAGACTGAGTCTGAGGAGAGGCAGAGTGATCTTTCCACCGAACCTGGACGCAGAGCTGCTGACCTTTGGTGGAGCCAGCTCCAGACGTCAGAGGGGTTGTGCAGCTTGCTGCCTTGGCTGGACTGATACACAGAACCGACAGAGCGCTGTCTCCAGCTGCAGATCTCCAGCGCACCCACGCAAGCGTCTAGGACTCTGAAATCCAGAGGAGTGTGCAACTGCGGGGTGGGGTAAATGGTGGCGGGGTAAATGCCAGTTACATAAGTTTCATTTCTTACTGTTTACTATATTTGTTAATTGATTTTATTCAACTGCCCCTGTGGATTTAAATTAGCAGTGACATTTCATCTTAGTCTATTATACCGTTTCTTTCAGTTGTTAAGTAAATGAGTGTTAGCTCTAATGTAAGTATATTGGATGTATATTATTTATAATTGGTATTTGAGTTAGACCCATGCCACAGGTTATGATTATGATTATTATTATTACTACTATTTGAAGTGGTTTATTCCTGGAGGTTCCCAAGGCACACCATTGAGTGTGTACAGGGGCCGCCAATTTTAACTTCCTTTAGGAGTAAAGGGACTGCATCAGAAGGGTGGATGGAAGATTCCCACTTATCCAACATCACCACTGGGATACTCAGGATCTCCTTTAACGTCAATAACAGCAGGCACCTAGGCACACAGGTGAGTGTTGCCTGCTCCCGAGTAACCCAGGGAAGAAAGCGGGGGTTACAGCTGGATCTGTTGAAGGGCAGAAAGTGCTTCTTGGTTCTGATATTCTTTAGCTTCATTTTCTTCACTTGCCGTTGCAGTTGCAGTTTGCATTCTATATGACGCAGTAGATTTTTCTTTATCAGCAGGAATGTCTTCTCTTTGACTATGCCTCTGAGTAGGAGTAGCATTAGTAGATGATGTGGACGAATGTACAGGAAAAAAGCTACCAAAAATGGTTGTATGTGAGCTTCTGTTTTTCTACAGGTGCTATTTTTCTTTTTGCCTAACAAAGTCCCATTGCATGACCTGAAACTGGATATAAAAAAATGATATACATCAATGCCAGGCCCCCTTTCGGCAATTCGCCCAGTCCTTAGGACACCATTTCTCTGGAGCAAAGCTCAGAACCTTCTCAGTGTAGGAAACAAATTAATTCTCAGTTTGAGCTGTGGCTGGATGTAAAGAGCAACAAGTCTACATTTACTTATTGTTGCTTGAAACGATTCTCACTACTTGTACATATTCTTACCTGTCAGTGGCACACTGAAACTCTGATTACAGAAAGTAAATAATTAAGAGATGGTCCTAAACCAAAACTATTTCTGTGAATTTGGATACAAATTCGCTCCTTCTTCTATGACGGAGCAACATATAGAATCCAAATACCCCCAAATTTTGGAAACTTTGAGTCCAGCTCTAGACCTGGATCTCAGCTTTGCAGCTTGGGGCTAGTTTTAAGATATCCACCAAGTTTTAAATCTCTCTGCCTAGAGAGGAAAGATGGGCTTGTGGCTGAGGCACAAGGCGGAATCAGAAGATTAGGACTTGATTTCAAGCTCTGCCACAGGTTTTGTGTGATTTTGGGCAAAACACTCACCTTCGCTCTGCCTCAATTCCCCTGCTCCAAAATGGGCATCTGACTTTCCTACTTTATAGGAGTGCTGTGAGGACAAGTTAATTCATGTATGTGAGATGCTCAGATGCTACCAAGAAAAAGCCTAAAATATCAAATTTTAAAAAACTTTAGTGATCTTTTCCTAAATAAAAGGAAATCCATTCCATTTAGCCTCCCTCATAAAGGACCAGACTGCAGTACATGTACACACATTGAGTGGTGTCTTCATCCACAAGAAGCTCCATCCATTTCAGTAGGACTACTCATGGTGAAAGGCATTATTCAGCTTGAGTCAGGGTATCAACAATCTGGTCCAAAAGCAGCAGATTCCTAGTACATGCCATCAGAAGTGCATGCCAAAAAGACCTAGTGCTATATTATTCACTTCAGATGCTGTTTAAGAATGCCATAGCTTTAGCTGGACAAATCATTACTCTTGGATATTCTTCTCGTCTCCTTACTATCTGGGGTAGGTTTAATTTTGCTGCAAATGTCTCCAGCCATGTTGTTACACTTTTAATTTCTTTCTATTTTTACCCCCTATATTATTCATAAAGCATTGAATGATGGCAACTCAGATTTATCAAGGACAATAGTTTAATTAATTACCATAAGACATCATTTAAAAGCCACAAAGAGCTCACATTTACTCCTACACTTCATTTGGATGATGTCTTTTCGGTTAATTAACTTGCAAATGACTTTCTCTTCCATTTTTTGCCAGAAGTCTTACAAGAACAAAAATGATGAGTGTGCTGAGATTGCTAAAAGAAATGTCCTGTTCTTTCCAGTGGGAGGGAAAGTTCAAAAGGAATTATTCTGGGGACGTTCGATGGCCTGTGATACAGGATGTCAGACAAGATGATCACAACTGTCCTGCTCTGGCTTTGGAATCTATGAAAGGTGAACCCCTGTCACAGGGTAAGAAGGATAGATCTGTAGTTAAGAGACAGGACTGGGAGACAGAAGATTTGAGATTCTGGCTCTGTCAGAGAGTATCAGGGCCAAAGTCTCTGCGGGTATAAATGAGTGTTGTTCCACTGATTTCAACAGATTTTTGACCATTTACACCACCCGAGCATTTGGCTCAGGGAATCTTCATGCATCTGGCTTGAGGTAAGTGGTTGCTCATGTGGAGCACAGGGTGGTAACTTTATTATTTATTTATGAGGGTTTGTCCCTATGCTCAGCATGCTGTCATTTTCACCAGCATAGCTGGCTGGGAGGGAGCTTCTTCCGGTGGCTAGGGCTTACACAAACCAGGACCAGACTCTGTTTTCCTTAAAACTGACAGGATCACATTGTTCCAGGAACGGTCCTAGCTGTTTTTCGGGAGAGGCCAAAAACATTATCAGTGTCCCCCAGCTCCCACATGCAGCACAAGAACACACAAACAAACAAAAAACCGCAAACCCAAATGAACAGCTGAGTGGCACAGAGGTATGGCACCCCATGGAAGAAGGTACCCAGAACAACCACCCTGCTTGCCTGCCCCTAGAACTGGCCCTGCATGGTTACCCTGTTTATTTATAAAAACTGTGATTGTGCTTCTCATTTGGGTGTGCTGCTGTGCTGGACAAGCCAGGTGAATTTGGTTTTTGAAGGCTGTGTAAGTGAGCAGAATTACACAGACTGGTTGGGGTAGCTCCTGCTCTCAGGGCGCGTCTACACTTAAAATGCTACAGCGTTGCAGCTGTGCCACTGTAGCGCCTCAATGTAGACACTACCTACAGCAACGGAAGGGGTTCTTCCAGCAGAGTAGTTAACCCACCTCCCCAAGGGGCAGTAGTTAGATTGATGGAAGAATTCTTCTATCGACCAAGCATTAGCTACACAGGGACTTAGTTCAGCATAGCTTTATCTCTCGGGGGAGGAAGGGGGTGGATTTTTGACACTCCTGAGAGAGGTAGCTATGCTGATGTATTTTGTTGGTGTGGACCAACCCTCAGCTACACCAGTGTATGTTAAGAGTAACTCCATTAACAGATGCACACTAGGGGCATGGCTACACATGCAGATGTAGAGCGCTGTTAGTTAAACCCGCCTTCGTAGAGCACAGCAGGGAAAGTGCTGCAGTCTGTCCACACTGACAGCTGCAAGCGCACTGGCTTGGCCACATTTGCGGCACTTTCAGCGGCATTGGGAGTGGTGCATTATGGGCTGCTATCCCACAGAGCACCTCTTCCCATTCTGGCACTGTGGCTTGTGGAAGGGGGCGGGGAGTGCGGGGCATTCTGCGTCCTGTCCCAATGCCCTGTGATGCATCGGTTCACATCCCAGCATTCCCTTTGCTTCCGTCCATATTTGGCGCCATCTTTCAACGTTTTTTTGTACTGCGCGCTCTGTCTTCCCTTTCGGTCCGCGGGAATGGAGCCCAAACTGCTGAGGAGTATGCTGACGATCTCGCCAGCACGTTAGGTTTGACAGTCGAGTTATTCCTTATGATCCAAAGTGACAGTGAGAGCTCCAACAATGATATCGACTTGAGTAGCGCATATGACACAAGTTTGCTTGTGGCATTCACAGACATGCTCACCACCGTGGAACACCACTTTTGGGCTTGGGGAAAAAAGCACTGAGTGGTGGGAGCACGTCATCATGCAAGTCTGGGATGATGAGCAGTGGCTGCAGAACTTTCGGATGAGAAAAGCCACTTTCATCGGACTGTGCGAGGAGTTCGCCCCCACCCTGCGGCACAAGGACACGAGATTGAGAGCTGCCCTGATGGTGGAGAAGTGGGTGGCTATTGCAATCTGGAAGCTGGCAACTCCAGACAGCTACCGATCGGTCGCTAACCAGTTTGGAATGGAGAAGTCGACCACTGGAATGTGTTGATGCAAGTTTGCAGGGCCATTCATTGCATCCTGCTCAGAAGAACCGTGACTCTGGGTAATGTGCATGACATTGTGGCTGGCTTTGCACAAATGGGTTTCCCTAACTGCGGAGGGGCGACAGATGGCACACATATTCCAATTCTGGCACCAGCCTACCTAGCCTCTGAGTACATTAATTGGAAGGGGTATTTCTCGATGGTTCTCCAGGTGCTTGTGGATCACTGTGGGAGTTTCACTGACATTCACGCAGGCTGGCCCGGAAAGGTGCATGACACACGCATCTTTCGGAACACTGGCCTGTTCAGGAAGCTGCAAGCTGGGACTTTTTTCCCAGACCAGATTACCGTTGGGGAAGTCGAAATGCCGATTGTGATCCTTGGAGACCACGCTTATCTTTTAATGGCTCATGAAACCCTACACAGGGAGCCTTGACAGCTGCAAGGAGTGGTTCAACAACAGGCTGAGCCAGTGCGGAATGACTGTGGAGTGTGCTTTTGGCCATTTAAAGGGCCACTGGCACTCTCTGTATGGGACGCTGGACCTGGCCGATGACAGCATCCCGCTGTTATATCTGCGTGCTGTAACCTCCATAACATTTGTGAAGGGAAGGGTGAAAGATTCACTGAGGCATGGAACTCGGTGGTTCAACACCTGGAGGCTGAATTTGAACAGCCAGAAAGCAGGGTTATTAGAGGGGGCCCAGCGCAGGGCTGCAAGGATTAGGGATGCCTTGAGGGAGCAATTTGAGGCTGAAAGCCAGCAGTAATGTCTGGTGCCCTGCACGGGAGTGAAGTGCAGTGGTTCCAATGGTACTAGGAATCTGTGTTTGCTATGCTGACTCGCAGTGCCTGTTTCTTTCCTGGGCTAAAGTATCTTTTTCTTTATGCAATAATAAAGAATGTTTTCAAAGCCAAAAAATCCATTTATTGAAAAGAAAATTTTTGTATTGAAAAGAGACACAACTGCTTGGGAAACAGAAAGGGCAAGGGGGTGGGGAACAGTACAATCACAGATTTGCCTATGTCCTGTCTGGAGTGCTGTGCAATGGGTGCTGTGCTTCAGGATGGCTATACTGCATGGTGATGGGGGTTGAGTGCAGTGGGTAAGGGTCGTAGTTTTCAGGGCAGGGTGGTGAAGCTACACGTGTTGGAGGCAGCTGGTGGCGGTAAGAACCCGGATGTTGGGGAAAGAGGGTTGGAGGTGAAATGGGGACACAAGGGAAAGAGTTTTGGGACAAGGGCTGCGGGGGGGGCGGGCATGGTAGTGCTCCACCTGCATTGCTGTGAGCACCTGTATCAAGTCTGCTTGGCGCTCCATGATGCTTAGCAGCTGCTCCGTGCTTTGGTGCCGGCGATGCGCATTCTGCTGGCGGACCCTCCTTTCACTCTCCCGCCACTCCTGCACTTTTTGATTTTCATTACTTGAATGCTGCATTACTTCATGCAACATGTCTTCCTTGCTTCTACGTGGCCTCTTTCTGAGTCTTTGGAGGCTTTCGGCCGGTGATAACACGGACGGCCGAGATCTCAGGGTTGCATTTGTAAAGGCAAAATGCAACATCTAACAGAGGCAGCATTGTTCACACCAGACAGAGCAATGATTTCCCCGTACTTAAGAGCAAGCACAGTCTACAAAATAGCATAATTTGCCTGTCCCAAAGCGAGTGCACATAACCCACGGGAGCCCCAAAATGGTGAGTAAGCACAGGGTCAAGCATGACTGATTGTTTCACAGCTGTACTGTCCTCTGGGTTTCTGTGCCTTGGGGAGAGCCAACAGTGTTAGGGGGCCCTTATACTGATCCCACATTTTCCACAGGAGTTCGTCCTGGAAGATATCTCGCTGCTGAGGGTGACCTGGGAAGCAAGGGAGGGTCTTCTACTACAATGCGGCTTCTGCCCTGGCCCATATGCAGCTTGCCTGTATGCAGCAATGGTCCCCAGACCCCTCATGGCACAGTGGCACGTACAAGTTAGCCTGACTGGGACAAGGACCACAGTGGCTCTCCCGAGAAACCTGCGCAAGCGCCTTGCCCAAGATCTTTGAAGAGATCACTGAGGCTGATTACCGCGATGTGAGAGAGCACATCCACGCCCTATTCCACGTCTAGGCATGCATGCAGCCCTAACCCTCCTCGCCCCAAGAGCCCACACCGAATAACTTCCTTCCCAAAATAAAAGCCGCTTACCGGGAACCTCCTTTGGTGTTTGTCCTTCCCCAAGCACCAGCCGCTGCAACTGACTACCTTCCTCCTGGCTTGAGAATAGCTCCTGGCTGCATGCATCTAGGGAGTCCGGGATGTCTTCCTCCCGCTTTGCTGCTGCTGCTCCTCCTCCTCCTCCTGCCTTGTTGCACTGAGCTCTGAAGTGTCCATGGTGGTCCCTGGAGTAGAGGTGGGGTCGCCCCCAAGTATCATGTCCAGCTCTTTGTAGAATCAGCAGGTCGCAGGGGCAGCACCAGAACGGCTGTTTGACTCGCAGGCTTTGCAGTAGGCATTCCGCAGCTCCTTCACTTTAATCCTGCAGTGCAATGCGTCCCGGTCACGGCCCCTTTCCATCATGTCCCTTGATATCTGCCTGAAGGTATCGTAATTC
This sequence comes from Natator depressus, assembly GCF_965152275.1. Taxonomy (NCBI): domain Eukaryota; kingdom Metazoa; phylum Chordata; order Testudines; family Cheloniidae; genus Natator; species Natator depressus. The sequence goes on from NC_134236.1 coordinate 64,950,565, forward strand.
CTACAGCTGGAGCACAGCTGGGACTGGACAGCTTCCTCGCCGCAAACACTGATGAGGTCCAGCACCTTGTCATTGCTCCATACTGGGGCTCGCCTGGCGTGTGGAGGCATGGTCACCTGGAAAGATTCGGTGAGAGCACTCCACACGTGCCTGAGCAAACAGGAAGGGGATTTTCAAAATTCCCAGAGAATTTAAAGGGCGGGTCTGACAGTTGGTGACCTGAGGGCAGGGCAGTAGAGTTCAAGTGATGACCAGAGTGGCTAGCACAGGCATTGTGGGACACTTCTGGAGGCCGATCAGAGCGCATTAACAGACCAGGGCGTCCACACTGGCGCCGCGGCGCTCCAGCGGGGGCGCAGCAAACGTTATTCCACTCGCCGAGGTGGAGTACCAGCAGCGCTGTAGCCGCAGAGTCAGAGTGCTCTACGTGCCTTGTCAGTGTGGATGGTAGTGAGCTAGTGCGTCCGGGGCTCCTTTATTGTGCTGTAACTCGTAAGTGTAGCCAAGGCCTAGGTTGCTGAACAAGCAGGATTTGGCCTGAAGCAGCAATTTCAAACAGAAAGGAATAAGGTCTGCTGAAGGATGCAGTTCATTCTGAGCACGCCACCGTGGATGCTCTGCTCTGTGTACTATCTCCCCATTGAACACAGAGCCAAGTTCAAGGTCTGTGTCCTGATATTCAAAGCCCTCCAAAGGATTGGCTGAACCAACTCAACGTAGTGTTCAAATGGAAGGTTGTACATTAATAAGTAGTGATGTGCATTGTGGGGCTTAAGATGAACAAATGAACCTTATTATTTCTCTGAACTGTCCAAGAGAGAGTTGGACATTGTGGGGCAGATTTGTTTGGGAAAACTTGGGATTGGCAGTGTGTTGGGATCACCTTGCTGGTTGTAACCAAGGCTTGTGGAAGCCAGAGTGAGGCTCTGGGACTGTAGACAGGCTGCTGGGGGTAGAGCTGCTGAACCAGGGCCACCTAAGCACACAGACACTCGGGCTGTGACCTGCATGTTTGTAGGCTGATTGTGAACATCCCAGCTGGGAGCTACAACTGCAAAGCATTGTGAGACACCCAGGGTTGCAGGGCCAGTGGTGACACAAGCCTTCACAGGTCTGCGTTGCAGCCTGAACTGTCATGGTGCCCCAGAAGCATTAGGAGAGACTGCAGTTGTAGTTGGCCCTTTCATGGGAGAGCGTGGAAGACAGTGAGTAGCCTAGGCCTATCCACAAACTGGCCCTAAACATTTAGGGTGCTACTTATAGCATGCAGCTGACTCACTCTGAGCTGAACCACAAAGTGGTTGAGTCTATTTAATACAAATTTCTGGGGATAAGGCATAGATTATTATTTATATAAAACTGATTCAGACAGTTCTATTGTAGATAACCATCAGAGCTCCCAACCTGTGTCTTACTGTTCATTATAGACATCTGTCATTATTCAGATAAGCACGAGCACTATTAAAAAGAATGATGGTTTACCATGGTCAATCAACTACCTTTAAAACAGAAGGCAGGGTTGTGATATTCCTGAGGCACAAAATCAACAGGAGGAACTAATCCAATTATTACAAGTCAGCTAAATCTTCTAGAACGCCTAGACAGACATTCTTCATGAAAGGAAAACCAAAGGAAATAGGTAATGGAGCGCTAACTAATTGGCATTCTCTGTCTGTAGAGCAGAAAATAATACTTACAGAAAAATGATGTTTTCAACTTGGTTTTCTAGCAAGAATACTTGGTGTGCCTGTAGAATGCCATTTTTGTTCTCCACCTGTAATTTAAACATCATCACCTCAGTAAATATTTGTCTTGACATATTTATAGCTGAACAAGTGACAGGAACAAGTGGCTCTTTCAATTTCTTTTATTAGTGTGCTTATTAATGGTTTGAGATCTTCTGGCCAACAGACCATTTGAAATATATACCCCTTTCACTCTATAAACGCCTACTTTGGCACACCTTGCTCCATGCAGTTTGTCAAGTTTATCTCACACAGAGTTATGCAAATAGTGTTATTTTGGGGGGTGAGGGAAGAAAACTGTGTCATGACTAAAGTGCAGCACTGCCTGGTATAACTGAGATCAGGGAAATTGTTGCATCAAATGAAAACTTTGCCCTTGTTGATATCCTAAGAAACAAACAAGGTCTGAGCTCCATCCAATGAAGTATCAGGTACTTCCACGAGGTTAGTACCTTCAACTCTCATTGACTGCATGTGCTCAGGACCTCACAGGATCAGACCGTTTTATCACAAGCAGACGTGAGGTAGAACTACTGCTAATGAGCTTGAAAGGCTTGACTGTTTATGTATTGTGTAGTAGTTTACTTGTTACCCCTCAATTAACCAAGGCAACAGCCTTTGCCTGATAATCATAAATAATGTTTCTGTTTAATGGACCATCTCTTGCAATTCACCTTTGATTATAAATCTGAACTGAGACTGCCATGCCCGTTTTTATACAAATTCATGTGAAAATCACAATCTCCAGTGTAACAGCCGTGTTAGTCTGTATTCGCAAAAAGAAAAGGAGTACTTTGTGGCACCTTAGAGACTAACCAATTAATTTGAGCGCTCATGCTCAAATAAATTGGTTAGTCTCTAAGGTGCCACAAGTACTCCTTTTCTTTTTACAATCTCCAGTGCACATCAGATTACACAGGCCTGATCTGCACCTGTCCATTTCCATTCCTTTTAATTGAGGGAGAATATTCCTTGGGAGTTTGGTCTTTGGAGGAGTGGGGATAGGGGGATGCTGATACAACAACTCCTCTTCAGTGCTAGCTGAATGACTGTGTAGAGAAATGATGTTTTCATCAACCAAGCAGCACTTTTGGTTTAAGTCCACGTCAAATTGTCATGCTTCTCATAGAAGCATAGGACCAGATCCTCAGCTGGTATGAATTGGGGCAGCTCCATTGACTTCAGTGAAGCTATGCCAGTTGATCCCAGTGGAGGATCTGGCCCTAAGCCTTCTCCCTAAATTATGGGAATCATTCATAATACAGCAAACTGGCCAACAAGCAAATGAAAATAAGTAACGTGTCCTTTATTTCCCACTGGGTTGCTGCTCCCCTGGGATACAATAAGTAAATGGGGCCACAAGGCCATTGAGCATGGGGAAGTGGGGAACGAATAGTGCTGCCACAGAATGCTCCCCCTGATCCCACCAGCCATAGAAGCTACACCAGGCAAGAACTGCATCACAAGGCTCCATGGATCTGCAAGAAGCCAGGGGCAGAATGCCAGAGGACAGCTTTGTAACATCATTCCCTAGGCTGGGGGAATTACCCACATAAGAATGTTTACTGACTAAATCCCTGAGTCGGCAACTATGTGTCCAACAAGTGAAGCTATCCTGACTGTGTGCCCCTACTTTAAAGCACCATCTTTGAGACCCCATTGTCCTGGTTACCATCCTTCTGACAAAAGATTGGGAAGAAGATTCCTTCTGAAGTCAGTGCCCCTTTTAAAATTGGCTACTCTCATTATTCAGCGGCTGAGGCACTCCCAGCCAGAGGAGCAAGACATGAAATCTAATATAATCCGGGACTCTGGATTGACAGCATAAGGGGCCTGGCCACTAGAACTATGTCTGCAATTACTTTTCCACCCTCTGTTGAAAAGAATGTATTTAAGAACACTAAGTTTGCTGGCACCCAAGTTGCTTTCTAACACAAACGAAAGAGACATTGTAGCTGGGGCCACGGTGACTGTGCTGGCATCATCTGTTTTACTGAAAAAAAAAAAAAGATCTGGCCATCCAAACTTTTGAAGCCATTTAAGTACATTTGTATGTATTCTTCGGGTATTCTATTCAAAAGAAAAAGGGAAAAGCAGTCGTAAGAGGCTTCTGTGAAAATGTGCCCCTTTTTTAAAAAGCCCCTCCCCAAGAAAAACCCTCCTCCAACTAACTAGGTGCACATGCAGAAAAATCATTTTGTGGAACTACAATATTAGAAAAGATTTAACAAAAAATATTACAACTATTCATTAACCGCAGTCAACTGTAAGCTAGGATTGCACAAGAGAAAATACTCAATTTAGGACAACTGGCAAAGTATTCCAAAAGCACAGGAATTTAGAATCTACAGGGAATGTGTTTATTTACACCAGATGTTGCAGCACTAGTGAAGAGTGGCATACGCTCTCCAAGCCTGAAAATATTAAAGCTTTTCAAGTGTGACTAGAGTGTGAAACTCATAAATACGCCAACTATCTACTGAACATCCTCCATCTGGAGTTCTGGGGCATCACCTTTTTTGGCAAAAATATTTTAGTGGACATCTTACATAGCCAGCTACTTTTGTAAAAATATTTAGGCAAAGTCAAGCATCCTTCAGTGCAACCAGTTTCCTTTTACCAGGAAACACAGCCATGAAGCTTCCCATCTGTGCATACATACAATGAATGAAATCAGTTCTCCTCTCTCCAACCCAGTGCATGGCTTAGAGGAATGGTGCTGCAGGAGAGCTACTGCTGTCACTAGTCTTCCAGTGTCTGAGTGCAGTAGCTGCCCAATACCTTCATTTTAGGTGGGAGACTGCAACTTGCCTAAGCACTACATGCACCCATTACTTAAGAACATTTTGAAGGGATAGGCGTTCCTCAGTGCATTATATTTGCTGCCTGACATGTAACCAGATCACAATCTATGGCACCAAACCCTGGAAGAGCTGTTCTAACAACAAGTATAAAGGGTGGAGAGAAATGGCATGATGGTACAAAATTACCAGAGCCTGATCTTATTTTCTCCTGACTGGAGCAGTAACTCAACAGATTTAGGTGTAGAGTAACTAGATCTTCCATAGGCTAGAATGTATTATCCTATGCTAATCACAAATTAGGGGAGGTTTAGGCAATAAACCCTGTTGAATAGTTGCTTTTGTTTCTTTTTATAAGCACACACAAACTGTGGGCTTTCTTTTTTCTTTAGGGACTTAAAAGGTAAAAAGAACAGAATTACCAAAACAGTATTTATTTTTAAATGTAGTTTTAGCTACCTTTTTTGTCTTGTTCACAAGGTTGTTGCCCTGGGAGATTCTAAACAGAGAAGAAATGCAAAGGGATTAAAGGGATTTATCTTTAGGCGAGAATGCTGAACCAGGGTAATAAATCAGCAGGCGATAATGAGGCCTTTGTGAAGTCCCTTGCATTAACTGAAGTTGTAGTTTACCAAATGCCATAAAAAGGAACTGTGATCATGGTTGGTCTATAGTCGCCATTAAGAAAAACAAACACATGAGATGGTAGAACTGACCTACATCCTATATATTATGACAGTAATTTGTTATATGGTCATCATACTGGGATCCGAGCCTTAAGGAAAAAATGTTCTACTTAGCAACAGTTTTGTTGATACTGTGTAACATATTTGCTGTATTTTCCCTTCCCTTGTTCTTTATTACTAAGAATATTTAGACTGAGATGCTTCTGAAGAGTTCATCTGTTCCTCCTGGCATTTCCTCCTTCGATATCACCAGCAGCTGGTCAAGACTTTGAAACAGAGAATAAGCTGCAGGGACAGATGAACGCTTCTGAAACTAAAGGTTCTGCTGCTAATTCAAGAGCAAACAATGCAGTCTAGTGGCAGAACCGCAGGTCTGGGAGCCAGGAACTTGTGAAAACTAACTACAGTTCCACAATTGGCTCCTTGAGTGGCCTCTCTGCAAGGCCTAGTTAATTAGTCTATTGTGCACTTTGAAGTTAATTGCCAGTTATTATTATTAAAAAGAGCTAAGATAATGTTCGGGTTTTTGCTGTCCTCCCATGGTCAGTCTTAGCCTGGGAGGAAGGTAGAATTAAATACCCATATTCCTCTCCATAGAGCTGTGGTGCCCAAACTTTTCCTGTTGCCCCCTGCCCCTTTACCAGGAATGGAATCTGTCTGTGCCCGACCTGACCTCCCCATTACTGCACAGTTGGCTCAGCAGAGGAGTTTGGGGGCAGAACTGGGAACGGGGGAGGAGCTGGGGCTAGAGGTGGAGCTGGCCTGGGGGCAGAGCAGGGGGTGGAATGGAGCTGTGGATGGGGCCAGAGCGGGGCTGGGGGCAGAGCAAGGATGGGTGGCACTCCCTCCATGCCCCCTATAGGGGCCGGCCCTGGCCCTGGCCCCGCTGTGCGCCCCGTCCCCCAATGTTCCTCACCACCCCCACTCCCAGAGGGGCATGCCCCACAGTTTGGGGACCACTGCCATAGAGCATGCCTCCCTCTTCTCCTGCTTTGTCGCCTCCTGTGAAAATCAGGGAAGCTGTGGAATTGTAATGTTTTTGTTATGTTGACACAATGTAGTTTTACAGAGATATTTATTTAGATTTTTAAAGCTGCTAGAGTCACCCATCACATTCCTTAAAATATACAGTATAAAACAATACAGGACTGCTCATCTCAGACTGAGGCATTAATAAACAACCACTGGGAAATATAATGAAGACAATAAACTGAAGCCTATGCGAAATGCCGCTTAATAAATGGACTGCTGCATTCTGCACTAGCTTTACTTTCTAACTGGTTGCGAGGCACAGCCCTGTGGAAACAACAAGGTAGAACAGGCTTTTCAGCTGACATACACAGCTGTAGTTTTAGCAGAGTTAAGCTGACTGACACCAGCTGGGAATCTGGCCCTTTCGATGACAAGTGGATGAGTAACAGGGGCAAGGACTGCTTGGAAAGGAAACCCCGCAACTTCTCTGAGAGCCCGGGTCAAGATAGTGCTCTTTGGCCACAGCCAAGCTGAAACTCTGTTGTGCAGGAAGGAGCCATTCGACTTGGGGAAAGAAGTGGAGCTTTGCCCTTTGTACTGATTAGAAATGCCACCAACCTTCCTCAATGGATGGGGCACTTGATGGGGCTGGTGGAGAAAGGAGGATAGCCCCAGCAGTAAGGGAAGGAGATATTCGCTGAGGGACATCCAGGTAACTCCACCCCACTGGGAGTCTCTGGCACCGACTCGGGGGGAGCAGTTCCAATTGGCCAGCAGTCCCTCAATCCCAGGATTTAACTTGGCCTCATGAAGCCTCTTTTGGCTTCATTCCAGCAGCCCACCCTACCCCCCCACCCCCGACCGAGGAATGGGAACCTGGCCTGACAGAGGCGGCGGGTCTAGCCAATCGCCCATTTGGGGCTCAGAAGGAATTTTTTCTCCCATGAGCCAATTGGCAGAGACCAGAGAGTTTTTTGCCTTCCTTGCTGCATCTTCAAACCACAATAGGTTAGGTAGGCATATGCTTAGTACCTAACTGACGTAATTGGTCAAGTTGTTAAGTCATCGCAACTTGGGGCTGGTTTCCAAAGTGGTTAAAAAGAATAAATGAACGGTTCCCAGAGGTGAAAGACCTGGGATTTTTTTATGGGCCTTGGGCTCATGTAATAGGGTTTGACCCTGTGGCCTTTGTGGGCTGAGGTCAGATCTTGTGGTCCTCACAGGCTGAGGTCACTACCCTTCTGCACCTTCTCTCCCCCTCGCGGGCTCTGTGCGTGTGTGTGTGTGTGGTAGGCTGAGGAGAACCTACCCCAAGTGACAGGTTATATGGTAGGAATCCTGTAACCCCCACTCTAGTTATGGGTTATATGGTAGGAGTCCTGTAACCCACAAACTGGAACCAATTAAATGCCCAGTATGGTTGATGGGCAGGTAGCACCCTGCCCCTGTATTTCAACTTAATATAAGTTGCAGCCTGCTGCTTAAAATCCATCCAAGTGTCTGTCCTCATTTCACTGTTGTGTCTGCATCATTTAGGACCCAGTCCTGCAAACCCTCCAAATGCTGAATCCCCCTTCGTTTTCAAGTTTCTTGCAAGATCAGCTCATTAATCATTTCATGTTGAGACTGCATTTTCTGCCTTTTTTTATGTCTGCCAGTGATCTGCTCTTGCTGCTGAGATTGTACACTTTTCTAAGGACGGTTTTGTTTTACCTTTCCGTTTTTCAAAAGTTGCAGTCGGGAGATTGCTGCAGTCTCCCTATGAAGTCAGTGAGCGTCAACATAGCTAAAAGTATGAAAATATTTTGATACCATATTGCTTAGCGTCTCATTCCTCTGTCCAGTAATCTTGATAGAAAATGGTGGAACTCCAGCGTGGTATCCAAAGTAATATCTATCGTGCTATGCAACCCTGACCACTAGGACTGAAACAGGAGCATGACTCAAAGCTGTAAAATCCGTTATGAAGAGTGCTCAGTATTATGGTGGAACAGTGACAAATCAGTTGACCATCTTCACCACCGTCAGAGAATCTGACTCAGGTCTCACCACAATATTTCTTTTGGATTGGATTCTGCGGATGAGATTGCACAACACTTGAAAACCAGTTATCGGACATTTGTTTGACAGGGAGTAGTTTTAACTTTTCCATCTCGTCAGAATTGTCAGCCTTTGGCAGGAATTCATAATCTTATAAGCCTCTGAAAATGCCCTCAGTGGTTGCAGTATTTTACACTGGGTCTGCCACATAAAAATTTGTAACAGAGTTGCTGAAAGAAAAGGAGTACTTGTGGCACCTTAGAGACTAACAAATTTATTTGAGCATAAGCTTTCGTGAGCTACAGCTCACTTCATCGGATGAGACCATCTCACAAATGTGACATGAGAATCCTGGACAAAGTAGTAACACCACAATAGCAGACAGACAATAATTGTCATCTGCCACCATCTCAGGCTCTGATCTTCTCAGCTCTCACTAGGACACACCTTCAAGGAAAAGTATGACTCTGCAGCAGGAAGTGGTGTTGGTGAATCAGTAAGTGGGACTTTTCCTTCTGAGTAATGGTCCATTTCAACTCCCTTTGAAGTGAAGTGTCTTTCCATTGACTTTAATGGAAGTTTTTAAGCGTTGAACCCACCTTTCAGCCTGAAATGAAATGTTGTGGCCCTGACTACTTGGTAAAGATCCTACGCTACTTTTTGTAAAGGTGTTTTCCCAGATGTCCCAAATATAGTCATGGCAAAAAAAGAGAAAATCGGGGTTGTGGCAACGTTACTGAGCAGGAGAAGGCGGCAGGAAAGGGCATTTTTAGGGAGGATTTGAAAGAGAAAAGAGGGCCCTTGAAGAAGAAGAGGAAAATGTTCTAGGCACAGGGCACAGTACAACAGAAGGGCCAAAAATGAGGCCAAAAAAGAAACTAATGGCCTAATCCAAAAACCATTGACGTCAACACAGTTCTTGCCATTGACTTCAACAGGCTTTGAATCGGTCTCAAAGGGACCAGTAAGATTAGTGGGTTGGGAGGAATGAGTCTGGTATTCTTCATTTCCTGTTTCAAATTGTTGTAGAGCACCGTTATGCACTTTCAAACAGCTTCCATGTCCCATCCCAGTGCTGGTCAAGCAGCCCTTGTGCGGGGCTGCAGGCCATTCAGGGGGAAAGGAGATCTATGAATGTGGGATGATTATTAATATGAATAAGTGTCGGCACCCCTTAAAAATTAAAAAGTTCCTCTACTTTCATACAGCCACAAAGAATGAGCCTGTCCAAATGCATTGCATGGCCAAAGGGCCCTTTGGGGACAGAAATTAATTCTGGGCTCCTACTTCCAAGGTATCTTACAGACAGGAACAGAATAGTTTGTGTTCACAAATCCAGGATTCACTGGCCAGCATCCTTAACCAGCTGTTTGAGTTATGGGAGAGAAAATGCAGACAGCATATTTCAAGAAATAAGATAAATTACCTTGCAGTGATGGCTTCTGTTTTGAATTTTCAACTTTCTGTATTTCAGCATTTCATTTCATAGAAAATGAAGACAGAAACACTGTGAAGACAAACCAGGACTGGAATTTCCATTTCCCTTACACTTTATAGATGTTGTCATTCCTTACTTGTAATTCTTTACAAATAGCTTTCAAATGAATGCTTTCAAACTAAATTTGGTGGCCATTTTCCAAGCACAGAAGATCAAGTGTCTTCAATGTATACTTTAGATTTACAGTTCTGCAATAAATTTTACAGGATAGCGCAACACACAGCCCATTTATTGCAGAAGGGTGTTGGTTTTTTCCTCCCACCCTCTCCTGAAACTGATTCCAAGATTTCTTTTTGACAAAACCTCACCGACGTTACCATTCTGGTTCTATAGTTTGGCTCTGAAAACAAAATTACTAGTACAGAACAAGACAATAAAATTTAGCTATAAGAATTTTGTGGAAAGAATTGATTACCTTAAAACTAGTGCAGTGGGCAAAATATATATGTATGTATTTAGGACAAAAAGAGTTTCTTTTTCCTTCAAATGTTTTCAGACTGTACTAATGCTGTCTGCAATTTACTCCTTACCTGCAGCTTGCGGACCATTTTGATGCTCACATCTGTTCAGCTGTATTTGATCTTTTATCACAACCCGCCACCAGCCTGCTGCACCTGTTCCTCCTTGACCTTTCCCTTGAAAGATATTCTCTCAAAGCCTATTAGACTCTATTGTGCTAGGCTGCACTTCCTCCAGGATGAAGCACAATCCTGGTAAGGAATTAGATGCTCAGAAGGGGGCTTATTATTGATTCAAAGCACCAGGGTGCCCACGTGGGAGGAACACAATTACACAAAGCAGAGCAGAGTTTTGCAAGTTGTTTCAGTCCAACCAATAAAATGGTGATGCTGAAGAGAATTAGCAGCAGATATGTGAAATGTTATGCTGCACAAGAGAAGAAACCCAACTCATTCCACCTCCTGTTTTTAACAAACTCACATTGTCAAGCATCCAGGGCTTGGAAGTGACAACCAGAGAAGCTGCTCGAAGAGGGGCCTCTGGCTTCAACTATGCTACAGCTCTAAGGGTTAAGTCCTTCACTGTGAGTAAATAGAGTTTTGCCTCTCCCTTCCTCAACAGCTGCTTTCAGGGCATAGCTTCATAGATTATAAATCCAGGAGAGACCATGGTGATCATCTAGTCTGCTCACCTGCATAGTATGGGCCATAAGACTTCTGTGCATTAATTATTGTTGCAACAAGAGCATATATTTTAGAAAAATATCCAGTCTTGATATAATAATTGCCAGGGGTACTGCAGGAGGTGCCGTGTGACATGGAGGAGCAGATCCCTTGAGCTCCAGAGCCATCCATTAATGTCCTTTTCCATCCAAAGTCCTGGGCCCCTGGCCCCTCACCTCCCAGACACAAAGGAACTGCTGGAATGGCAGCAGGCAAAAATTTGTCTACAGGGAGCTCTACAAGTAGTCAAAAACCAAGGAGATGCAGGCCCTCCCCCCGCTGAACAAGATGGCGGCTGCTTAGGGCACTGTGGCTATGATGGCCCTGCTGGAGAAAGTTGCTGCAGACCCTGTAGATATCAAGGTCACAGTACAACTGACTGTTACCTTGATTAACTCCTCTCTGCAAGCACTGACAGGATGGGTGAATGAAGCAGAATGGAGAGGCACATCCGCAGAAGATCAGGTACAAGGATTCTCTGCCAAGATACAGAAAAGCCTCACAGACTTACCCTCTCTTAAATCTAAAGGGCAGCACTTGAGGGAAGATGTCCCTGCAATATTTTGAGAATTAAAGGCGTACCTGAAGGAGCAGCAAAAGGCAACCACTTAGAATTTGCTCCCTGGCTCCTTTCAGAAGTGCTCAGCCTGCTGGATACTTTTACATTTGGTTTAGAGAGAGCACATAGGTCCCTGGCCCCATAGCCAACCTTAAATCCCCAACCTCATGCACCGATTGTCAAATTTCTCAGATTAACTGTAAAACAAACAACAACAACAACGCAGCCAGCTTGTGGGGGGGTGGGGGAAAGGAGAGTTTTGGGGAATGCCACAAAATAAGATGATGATTTTTTCAAGCTTTTGCAAAAGCTGTGGTTGAACACAGCTCAGCCTTTAGAAGAGTAAAGGAACTTGCCAAGCAGCAAGGGCTCAAATATTTTATAAGGTTTCCGGCTCAGTTTCATGTCAAGGTTGGTGTGGAAGTGCCTCTGTTCCAAAAGCCAAAAGCAGCAGAATGTTTTTTTTAAATAGCCTGCAGTGAACTGAGTAGCTGTTCTGTTTTTTCATCCCAAGTTTACTTCCCAGTTGTTGTGTCTGCCCTACCTGCAATTATGAACATATCCAGTTACTGTGACTGACTTACTTGCTGACTTGGGTTATCTCTTCTGCTCCAAGCTTTTATGTTATTAACTTATGGGCCATGTAGATTAATTCTCAACAAATGGCTGAATGTGAAACACCCTAGCAGGGTAGTTAAGGGAACAACTCATCCCAAATGGAGCTCATGGGAGTGCAGTGACTGTGCAAAGATTTATTTAAGTGGTGTATGAGCGCTATTAAGTGCCTTTGCTCCTGCATTTGTGCTGGGGAAAGAGATCACCGGGGGGGGGGGGGCAGTGCAGCTCCCTGTTGCTCTGTAGAAATTTGAGAGGGCTCAGATACCACTTTTTAAAGTTGGTGCCAGTGGGATACCTGGCTGAGTCACCACTCCTCATTTCTGGCCAGGGCCTCACTATTTTCTGGGAGGGCGAGAGGTATCTCAGAAAGCTGCAAAGGAGCTGAGCAACATAATTGCACCCCCTGGGGCAATGGAGCAGAGATGCCCAACACAGGTTGCTGAGCTAAATGGATAGTGATTTCTGCTCTCCCTATCAGTCCTACTTCCTTCCTTTCCTCTGCCCTTTTTTCCCCACATCCCCTGCCTTTTTCTCCCCCATACTCTCTCTTCACCCCCCTCCCCACATTCGCAATCTCACTCCCCTTGTTGTCCCATCCCTCACCCTCTCAACTTCTTCAGGCCCTTCCCCGGCATTAACACTGTCTATAAGCTCAAACCCGACAATCATGAACATGGAAAGAAGGAAGGAACAGTCACTTGCACACATACAAAATGGGAAATGACTGCCAGGAAGGAGTACTACAGAACGGGATCTGACGGTCATAGTGGATCACAAGCTAAATATGAGTCAACAGTGTAACACTGTTGTAAAAAATCAAATGAACAGCATTCTGGGATGTAGCTACATTTTTTAGTAGGCGTGTTGTAAGCAAGACACAAGTCGTAATTCTTCCACTCTACTCCGCTCTGATTAGGCCTCAGCTGGAATATTGTGTTCCGCTCTGGGCACCACATTTCAGGAAAGATGTGGACAATTTGGAGAAAGTCCAGAGGAGAGCAAGAAAAATTATTAGAGGTCTAGAAAACATGATCTATGAGGAAAAGTTGGGTTCGTTTAGTCTGCAGAAGAGAAGACTGCGGGGGGACATTATAATAATTTTCAAATACATAAAAGGTTGTTACAAGGAGGAGGGAGAAAAATTGTTCTCCTTAACTGCTGGGGATAGGACAAGAAGCAATAGGCTTAAATTGCAATAAGGGCGGTATAGGTTGGACATTAGGAAAAACTTCCTAACTGTCAGGGTGGTTAAGCACTGGAATAAATTGCCTAAGGAGGTTGTGGAATTTCCATCACTGGAGATTTTTTAGATCAGGTTAGAGAAACATGGTGTAGATAATACTTAGTCCTGCCATGAGTGCAGGGGAGTGAACTAGATGAACTCTCGAGATCCCTTCCACTCCTACACTTCTATGAAGATTGAAGTTAATATAGAAGAGTCACTTTCTCAACTGGATTGTTTGTTGAGTTCTTTGGTGCAGTCATTTATAATTTGTGAGAACAGTCAGATTTCTCCCCCGTTAGCTATGTGTTTGTTTAATATGGGGAAAGGAAAGTGATGTTTAGTTGTAAACTAAAAGGCGGTATGTGGCCCTGGGCAAATAATCCCCATACCACTCCATGTATCACCCACTGTGCCGAGCTGTGCTACCGGCACTCTGGTGCTTGGGTTGTCAAACAAAAAAGATTACAAATTAGAGGATAATACATGGGCATAACCTTATCATACTAAGTTAAGAAATATTATATTTGTGGAGTGTGTGCTCCCTTTCTGTCTCCTCAAAATGCAGTTACTGCTTTGCAGTATGACAAGAATATGATGCCTGTTAAAATAAAAGAAAATAAATAAATAATAGTTTAAATAATGGGTATTGATGAAGTTGCTGGCCTGTGTGGTGCACCTCCCCAGCCAGCCTCCTCCAGAACTGACAATTGGTTTAGTTTTGTTTCTAGTGTTGAGTGTTTGAAAATTTATTTTTGCTTTAACTTGTCTTTTGTCCTCTTTCCTCTCCGCCCCCCCCAACCCCCATCTGAAGCCCTCTCCTTTTTATTCCCTGGAAGTCTGGCAGGTGGCAAGCGTCTGGCAAGGTAATCCAAAATCTGTGAAATAAGTGTCCGATGCATTTCATCCTTAGATTTCCCTCCTTCTGTGTAGGATGGAATGTAATAGAGCAAATGACACAAACATTCCACCCCCCTCTGTTGGTAAGACTATGTATACAAAAATAATTCTTAACACAGCCAAATGGTCCTGATTCTTCTTTTTATTTCCTGGAATGTAAAGGGTCTCAACACGCCAGTTAAAAGAAAAAAGGGAACTCATTATTAAAGAAAGCAGTGGCAGACATGGTGCTTTTGAAGGAGAAGCACTTGGCAGCAGATGAGGCTGCTAAATTAGAACGTAACTGGGTAGAAAAAGCCATGTCTTGCTGCTTCTCATCCAGCTCCAGAGGGTGGCCAGCTTCTTGCACAAAGCACAGGCAGTCTCTGAGTCCATTTCAGATTGTCAGGAGAGCTTTTTATCCTTAAAGTCACCATAAATGCATCTGAACTAATCATTTCTAATACGTGTGGGCTTAATCTTGATGATCCTGAAAACTTTCATGGGATATTTTTTCCTAAATTATATCCCTACCGTGATTTCTGGGGAATTTAATGAGGTGTTTGGTGCTTTGGTGGACCAATCTCGGCTTCAGGCGCATAAGCCAACTAAAACTAGAATGGCTCTGAAGTTGCCCTTTAAGAGCTGGGATTATGTGCAATCTGGTGATTTACACATCCAATGGGTAGGGACTGTTCATACTTTTCTCTGGTACATGGTTCCTATTCCCATATCGGTTTCTTTTTGATCTCCAGTGACTTGACGCCTCTATTAATACAATTGCTCTGTCTGATCATGCCCCTATAACTCTTCAAATAGCAACAAGGGTGAGAAACAGCCATGTAGATGGAGATTTATTTCTTCACTTTTATTAGATCTGCACTTCAAAAATTTTATTCAAAAAAGAAATTGGTCTGTTCCTGGAGACAAACAAATCCTCAACATCTTCTAGCAACCTACTGTGGGAGACACTCAAGGCCTATTTGAGGTGTAGAATTATAAGCTTAGTGTCTACCAAGAAGAGGGAACAAGGATACAACATGATAGCCTTTGAGGAAAAAAAGCAAAACAGCTTAAGATTTGTCTTATGCCACACCCCTTCTCCATATGCGCTATGATCCTGACCTCAATAAGCTGCACTCGGTGCTGGCTGAATTCGCCCTATTTTGACTTAGGTAGGACTTCTGGGAAACAGGTGAAAAACTAGCAAGTTGTTGGCACGCTGCCTAAGACAAAAGACTTCTGCGTGTAGAATCATGGCCATCCACGAACAATATGTCAAATTATGTACATCACCTAAGGATATTAATAAAGAATTCTATAAAGAGCTGCACAAATTGGACACAAACCCGTTCACAAATGCTTTGGATCAATTTTTCAAAAAATATGTCATTACTGCAAATTACTACAGCCCAGCATCGAAATCTTGACATGCCCCTAACTGAGGTGGAGTTAACTGAGGCAATTAAGAATATGAAAGTGGGGAAAGACAGCAGGCCAGATGGCTTCCATGCTGAATTCTATAGACACTTCCTTGAACTCCAGTCTGACAAGATGCTTAAAATGTTTAATGATTCACTCCTAGAGGGCATCCTTCCGCTACACTGAGGGAAGCCTTAATATCAATTCTTCCAAAGCCAGGACAGGATGCCACACTATGTTCCAATTACAGGCCAATTTCACTTATTAATAGTGATGTCAAAATATTCTGGCAAAAGTTCTGGTGATGAGACTGGAGAAGGTTTTGGGTTCTATCATACACCCAAATCAAGCTGGGATTGTTGGAGGCCACCATGGCTCTGATAACCTTTGACAACTTATTGCTATTAGAACAGTGAAATATGATGACTCCAAATGACAATGCATATTAGCCTGAGGTGCAGAAACGGTTTTTGATAGAGTGGGCTGGAGGTATATGTTTTATACCCCAGAAAAATGTGGATTTGGACCTGTAACTGTGGATTTGGCCTGTAACTGGATCCAACTGTTGTTTTATCAACCTGTGACATTCCCCAGGGTACAGTCTGGACTGCTGGACAGTTGTGTCCCCTCAATTCTCCAACCTGAAGTGCCTTTTACACTGCTTCACTGTGAGAGCTATCACTTCTGGTCTGCTCGCACACAGCCTCCAGCATGTAATCACTCCTAGCCATACTGCATGAGTGCTAAAGCCAGCCACTCATGAATTACATTACAGGGCAACACCAGCAACTTTTCAGTCCCCGCCCTTCCCCCAGAAATATATGTCTTGTACTGCCCAGCCCCTCCTGGACAATACAAGCTCATATAAAGTCCATTATTTCATTAATAGAAAATGATATGCACAAATCTTGTTATCCCAAATGAAGTTTCCCAAATACTTCAATCCAAGCACACTGATTTACATAAAACACTAAAACAAGCTTATTAACTACAGAAAGATTTTAAATTATTACAAGTTTGTTTATTTCATGTATGCAATCTGGTCAAGCCAAGCCATAGTGTTCTTATCAACAATGTTCAAAGCACAAAGACTTTCAGTAAGTTCAGTCATTTTGCAGTCCTCAACGAAGTGTGTCATGGTTTGTGACTGTCCATATTGACACAGTGGACTGCCTCTAAAATGCGAAATTCTGCTGCAGCACAAATTTCATATCTGGTACAAAACCGGTTCAGAAGGCTCCATTTGCGGTAAATCAAACCCAGGTTCACGATGAATGGGATCCGAGATGAGATAATTATTTGTCACTTTCTATATGGACCATGAAGCTCGCCACACATCCTCTACTGTAAATCCCTCACCCAGTTAACTTATCCACAGCAGGCACCGTGAGGGCAGACAACCATGTGATGGATTAAACAAGTCTTTAGTTAATGGTAGATGTGGTATATCATGCAATTGCATCACGAGCTTTGCTTCGCTTTCCTCTCTGTGAAAACTGGGTGGAACAATATTGCAAAGAACCGGTAACCCTGGTAGAGGAGTAGATTTAAGTGTGCCTAAAATAATACTCATGCTGGAATTAAGTTGTATGTCACACATCCTTGTGTGAGATGAGCAAGCTCCTACTGGAGTGCAGTACTCCACAGCTGAGTAACAAAGTGCCAAGGCTGAAGTGTGTAATGTTTGTGCACTGGCATCCCATGTCGTTCCAACAAGTTTTCCAAGCAGGTTGTTGAACATTTGGACGTTAGTCGCTGTCTTTGTAAGATGGTCATGATATGTGAGAGTTCTATCCAACGTGATGCCTAGATGCCTGTTTCTGCAGGTTGTAAGTGGAGGACACTCAACACAGTTTTACTTCCACTTGGTGTCAGGTGCCATCAATGACAATAATCAGCTATAGCCACCATATGTGCTTTCAAAACACTCTCAAGTATGTCAAAGGAATACAAGTAATGAGGCATAAAAGTCAGAATTAGTTACAAAGAAATATCAGGTAAGAACGCAATACCAAACTTAAGCTAAAGTGAATTCAAAGCAAAAGGTCCCTCTCACCACATGTTCTAATAGTCTTACAAGCTAAATCTTTCAGCCAGGATCCCTCCCCAGTCCAATGATGCTTCCTTTATCCCTCAAGTGTCGTTGATGCTGTCAGTAGAGAGGAAGGGAGCAAGAAATTAGAGCATTTGTTCCCCATTCTTTATACTTTTTCCTCTTCTTTGAAAATCATCTCCATCTGGGGTTCAGCAGGCAGAAGGTCTGTGGGGAGGGGAATCTGCAGCTGTTTCTTTGCTCAGATGTAAATTTCTCACTCACACCCTCTTTCCTGTCAAAGAGTGGCCACTTAATCAGGTGATGGCCCATTTGATTTCATTGACACCTTGCTGAGGTGTCAGTTTGCTTTTTTTCTCTGAGGAACTGGTTTGTGGCTGTTTTTGCAGACTTGAAATATGTCTCATTTATGTCATACAGTAGAATCTTATAATTTTACATGCAGTGTTGCTACACACATTTTACAAGGACAATAATGGTCAGTAAATTATGAGTTTTCAACTGATATTTCACAAGGCATACATTTTGTACAAATTATCATAGTCTTGAAAAAGGGGTGAAGATAGGGTACAGACTGTCACACGTTCAACCTCTTGCATCACAACCAACAATGTGACGTATACAATGTTATAGAACATTCCAGAGCAGAGGAAAAGGAGCAGGCTTAGGCACTCATTCACATTTCCTCTGTTCTTATGCACAGCACAGGTTTGTGGGGGTGGGTGATAGACGATGGCTTGGTTCCTCCCAATCTCTGGTGACATAGTGGGCCTCAGTGTGAGAAAGATTTGTCAGCGATTACACTTTACTGCCGCAGCCCAGAATAGCTGGAGCAAAGCATGCTCTGGCCACATCCTTGCTAACCCTTGACATGTCCTTGCCCAACCTGAGCCATGACCCTCTGCCAGGAACTGTGAGGGGGCAGGGTAAAGCCATTCCACTGAGGTATTCCATTTACAGCTAGTCATTGCCAACAGAGCAGTCTGTAGGGGGCCACAGGGAATTGATGAATCAGGACCCCAGTTTTTAATGAGCTACCCTGATTTTCCTCTGACTGCCACTGCGCCCCATTTCAGGCATTCCCAGGCAGTGGCTGATAGGACAGCCTTCTGGCTACCTACTGCAGCTCTCATTCCATCCCTGCTCCCACATGCTGTATGAATGCCTCAGGTAATGTACAGAATGCAGGGGCTGAAGAGCCAGCACATGCTCTGAGTGTTAGTCAGACCAGACAGTCACCTGCTCAGCAGCATAAGAAAAGTTTCCCCCAGGTAATGGCCCAGTGGCGGGGAAGGAAAAGAGGTGGGGTGCTTAGAAGAAGTCAAGGTGACCTAGGGCTCCAAGGAGAGACAAAAGAACACTGTGGAGAGCAAGAAAAGACCTGAAAACAGAACAGAAAGAGCTGAACATTGAGCATGCAGGGTTGCCAACTCTTGCACATAATGTGATTTTGGCCCCCGCTGTAGGTAGTCTCACTAAGTTGGAAAAAAGCTTCAGCCTTTGTGTCATTCTGAGGGACCAATTCTCCACAATGCCCTTCAGCTTAGTGGAAAGTGTACTAAATCTTAAGCCCAAAAACCATGAGTTCTAGTGCAAGCTCTTACACTGACTTCTTTTTACACAGGGTCTTTCACAACCTTTATTGTGAACCAGGGATTCATATATTTTGATTCACCAATTAACAAATAAGATCATTTCAAGCACAGCTGGGATGAGAACTCAGCTGTCTACTATAACAGAGCAATCTCCCATTGACGTTGTCATCCAGCCTTTCAGGAGGACCACGTCAAATTGGGTATTGTATAACCCCCACTAATGCAATGTGCCTGTGTGTCACCCTTTAGCTATACAGAAACTTTCACCTGTAGGTCACCAGTTTGAATCCTGCCCAGCGTAGCAGGCATCAGAAGTTATTACCGTCAAAAAGATGTTTGGTGGTCCATTTAGGACACAAGTTTGGCCAGTTCCAGCTCCCATATCACAAACTCACCCTCAGCTTTGCACTAGAATGTAAAGTTTTTAGGTCAGAGATTATCTCCTACTTCATTTTTGTACTGCACCTAGCACAATGGGGCCCCAACCTCAATTGAGTCCTCTAGCATTAGCTCCTGCTGCAGAACCCAGACTGCCTTACTTGCTATACATGTAAAGAGTGGATAACGTTGTCTCACACACACTAGAATTGAAGAGGGTACAGGAGGAGTTCAAAAGTCTTAAAAATAGACCAAAAACAAGTGTGGGTTTTTTAAAATCTCATTTTGGGGAGTGGGGAGAGGTCTGATTTTTGAACTGCTGGGGTTGCCATACTGGGCTGGGAGGAGGAAGATAAGGAAAGTAACTGGGAAATAAAGGGATAAGAGACTGTGGAACAGGAAAGAAGGAAAAGAACTGGTCCCCCAAAAAAGGAAGATAATAGGCAAGGACAGAAAGAACAATGTGGCAGGGGGAGAAAGTGGAGACAGAACAGAAAAGGGGGGAAAGAGGAGATGCAAATAAATAAATTGGAGAACTGGGCTATAGACAACAAAATGAAATTCAACAAAGATAAATGTAAGGGGCTACACTTAAGGAAGAAAAACCAAATGCACAAGTACAAAATGGGAGGAAACTGGCTTGGCAGCAGCACTGCTGAGAAGGATCTGGGAGTTGCAATGGGTCACAACCTCAACATGAGTCAACAATGTGATGCTGTTCCAAAAAAAGCAAATTAAATTTGGGGTTGCATTATGTGACATTATCTGATTAAAATATGACAATATAGATCACTGTTGCAACCAATGTTATATATTTGCAACAAATCTTCTACAAAATGTGGCATGTAAGATGTCCATGGAAAGGTTATGATTTGCTGAATATGGTTATGCTATTTGTATGCATGTATCATTTTTGTATTTGAAGTTATGAGTATTAGCTCTATACCTGGATTTTAAGTGTTTGCTCCTGGGGTAATGACCACAAGATAGTTAGCCTGCACATCTTGAAGGAACTATTCAAGTAGAATGGCCCATTAAAGGACCCTTAGTTCACAATGGAAGACACCTCTCTACTCTTAATGGACTTTCCTGCTATGACTAAGAGATATGCGGGGACATGTGACTTGCCCATGTAACTCCAAACTCCATCTTTTACCTGTAATTTTCCACTAGCTGTGCTGAGGGCTTTGTTTGAAACAATTGGTGTCCCTCCACATGGCAGAAGCTATAAAAGTCCCTGGAAACACCTCCATTTTGCCTCTTTCCTGCTCAAACCTCTGGACTATGGACTTATGGGAGCATTCTAACCAATAGACTGAGGTCCTTCCAATGATTTGGAAGCAACCAGACTCTTATCAAGCCAGCAGTTTATTGCATCATGGATACAAGCCTGAACCAAGAACTTTGCAATTACTGTATGTATTTGATTCCTTTAACCGATTTTTAACTCTCACCTTCCTTTCTTTTTATGAATAAACCTTTAGATTTTAGATACTAAAAGATTGCAATCAGCATGATTTTTGGGTAAGATCTGAGTTGTATATTGACCTGGGTATGTGGCTGGTCCTTTGGGATCAGAAGAACCTTTTATTTGAGGAGATTGGTTTTAAAGAACCACTCATCTGTAAGTTTAGTGTTTTTGGTGGTGATACAAGGACTGGGATGCCTAAGGAAATTGCTTTTATGACTTCCTGTTAGCAAGTGTGGTGAAACAGAAGTTTACTTTTGTTGCTGGATTGGTATAGATCATGAGAGAATAACCTCTAGTTTTGGGGTGTGGCCACCCTATTTCTCAGCAGTTTGTCCTGAATTTGGTATTCCCAGTTGTGACCAGTGGTGAGCTGGAGCCGGTTCACACCGGTTCGCTAGAACCGTTGGTAAATTTAGAAGCCCTTTTAGAACCAGTTGTTCCATGAGGGACAACCGGTTCTAAAAGGGCTTCTAAATTTAACCGGCCAAAAGTGGCGCCTTAGGCACCGACTCCATGGGTGCTCCAGCCCTGGAGCACCCAAGGGGAAAATTTGGTGGGCGCAGAGCACCCACCGGCAGCTCCTGGCCCACCACCACTCCGCCTCCGCCTCCTCCCCTGAACGCGCCTCCCTGCCCTGCTTCTCCGCTCCCCTGGCTTCCCGCGAATCAGCTGTTCGCATGGGAAGCTGGGGCAGGCTGAGAAGCAGGCCGCGGCTTCCCGCTCAGGCCCAGGGAGTCGGAGGTGAGCTGGAGCGGGGGGGGGGCACGAGGAGGGCCGCCCGCGCCACAGCAAGTAACCCGCGGGGGGGGGGGGCACGCAGGGGAACTGCTCCTCGCCCCAGCTCACCTCCGCCACACTCAGCCTGAGCGGGAAGCCGCCGCCTGCTTCTCAGGCCTCCCAGGCTTCCCGCCGAACAGCTGATTCGTGGGAAGCGGGGTGGGGTGGGGGAGAAGCAGAGCAGGGCGGCACGTTCACCGGAGGAGGCGGAGCGGAGGTGAGGTGAGCTGGGGCCGGGTGCGGGGCGGGGAGCTGCCGGTGGGTGCTCTGCACCCACCAAATTTTCCCCATGGGTGCTCCAGCCCCGGCGCACCCAGGGAGTCAGCACCTAAGGCACCACTTTTGTTGTGATCAGTGGGAAAGCGGCCGCTCCCCCTGCTCCCCCCAAGCTACGCTCCCCCACCCCTAGGAGCCAGAGGGACCTGCCGGATGCTTCCTGGGGGCTGTCCCAGGTAAGCACCTCCAGGACTCCCCACCTCACCCCCCTGGCAGGTGCCTCTGGCTCTTAGGGGTGGGCACCCATTACGGTGGCCCACGAGACCCTCCTGCCCGGTTCTGGGGGCAGTCAGGGGACAGGGAAGGGGGGTGGATGGGGCAGGGGTCCTGGGGGGGGCATCAAGGAACGCTGGGGGGTTGGATGGGGCAGGAGTCCCGGGGGGTAGGGGTGGGCAACAAACTCCTCGTGGGGTGAGGAGGGAACCCGTTGTTAAGACTTTGGCAGCTCATCACTGGTTGTGATCCACAAAGGCACTGTTATACATTAACAGAGGCATAGCATGCAAGTCACAGGAGGTGACAGTGCCACTCTGCTCAGTGCTGGTTAAGCCTCAGCTGGAGTACTGTGTCCAATTTTGGTCACCAATGTATAGAAAAGATGTAGAGAAACTGGAAAGGATCCAGAGGCAAGCAACAAAAATGATCAATGGATGGAATGCAAACCATATGAGCAAAGTTTGAAGGAACTGGGTGTGTTTAGTTTGGAAAAGTGGAGATTAAGGGGGGACATGATAGCAATCTTCAACTACTTGAAAGGCTGTCATAAGAAAGATTGAGAAAAATTGTTCTCTTGTCACAGAGGGCAGGACAAGAGGCAAGGGTTCAAACTACTGCAGAGCAGATTTCGATTTTATTGCAGGGCACAGGCACCAGCTTCCAACTTTCCAAAGGGGGGCTCAATCCCCATTCAGCCCCAGGCCCCCCCACTCCACCCCTTCCTCCAAGCCCCCACCCCGCCTCGCCTCTTCCTCACCCATTTCTGCCCCCTCCCCCGAGCGCGCCCTGTCCCCCACTTCTCCCCCTCCCTCCCAGCACCTCCTGCACACCACGGAACAGCTGATCCTGATGGGAGGGAGGCACTGGGAGGAAGGGGGAAGAGTTGATTGGCAGGGCCGCTGGTGGGTGGGACGTGCTGGGGGGCTGCAGGAGGGAGGGAGAGAGGGGAGCTTGGCTGCTGGTGGGTGCTAAGCACCCACTAATTTTTTTCTGTGGGTTCTCCAGCCTTGGAGCACCCACAGAGTTGGCACCTATGTCTCAGGGAAAACTTCCTAACTGTAAGAACCGTAGGACAACGGAACAAACTGCCTAGGAAGGTTGTGGAAGACCCATCACTGGAAGTTTTCAAAAAGAGGCTGGATAACCAGCTGTCTTGGAAGGTTTCGACACAACAAATCCTGCATCTTGGCATGGGGTTAGACTAGATGACCCTTGTGGTCCCTTCTAACCCTATGGTTCCATGATTCTAAGTGGGAACTGAGTGATCAAACCAGGGAGGTAGCTAGTGGGGAGAGACTTGGGAGCAGGGATGACACAAACCAAGGGCTTGTAGGAGCTCAGTTTTTCCCATACCAGATTAATTAGCAACAGCATGGCAGGAGGAGGAAGAGGAGCCAACCACAGTGCTGCCGGAAGTGTCTCCTCCATTCCTTCTCAGAGTGCTGGCTGTGTCATCCCAGCCTGCCTGCCTGCCAGGAATGCTCTTTCCTCTTCAGAAACGGCAGGGCTGCTCACAGCTGACTCCTTTTTCTTGTGGCGGTAGAATTGTGTCTGCTTCTGAGCTTCTTCGTTCTGTGTGGAATGTCTCTGGTGCCACAATCCAGCCAGAAAGCATGCTGCTATTTCTCTCAGCAGCTTGTGCTGCTTTTTGAAAAAGGTGCCTAATAATAATGCGTGTGAGGCTTATTTAGAGTCTGAGCCCTTGGAAAAAGATATTGGTATATAGACAATGTTGCAACATTTCCCCTTTTAGAAATGAAGAGGGGAATTAGGATACTGAATTCTAATCAGTTCCCTGAGTTTAATGGACTTTTAAGCAATACAGTGTTCATAAACACACCACGTTTTCATTAAAAACCTAGAAAGATAAAATCAACATGACACACATGAAATTGATTATAAAATCTGGCTTGCAGATCTCAAAATGTAATTGTAAACAGGGAATCAATATCGAATGGATGTGTTTCCAGTGCGGTCCACAAGTGCTCAGTTTTTGACTGTACACTTTTTGACATTTTTATTACTGACCTGGAAGAAAACATAAAATCATCACTGAGAAAGATTGCAGATGACATAAAAACTGGGAGAGTGGTAAATAAGGAAGAGGACAGGTTGTTGATTCAGAGTTATCGGGATCAGTTGGTTAGCTGAGTACCAGCAAACAGTATTTAATACAGATAAATGTAAATGTATGCATCTAGAAACAAAGAACGTAGGCCATATTTACAGAATGGTGCACTCTATCCTGGGAAGAAGCATGTCTGAAAAAGATTTGGGGAGTCATGGTGGATAATCAGTTGAACATGAGCTCCCAGGGTGTCCAAAAATGCTAATACAATCCTTGCATGCATAAACCAGGGAATCTCAAGTAGCAGAAAAATTATTTTATGTCTGTATTTGGCACTGCTATAATGCTGCTGGAACCCTGTGTCCAGTTCCGATGACCACAATTCAAGAAGGATGTTGATAAATTGGAGAGGGTTCAGAGAAGAGCAACAAGAATGATTAAAGGATTAGAAAACCTGCCTTAAAGTGATAGACTCAAAGAGCTCAATCTATTTTGCCTAACAAGGAGAAGGTTAAAAGGTGACTTCATCACAGTCTGTAAGAACCTACACGGGGAACAAAATATTTAATAATGGGCTCTTCAGTCTAACAGAGAAAGGTATAACATGAGCCTATGGCTGGAAGTTGAAAGTAGGTGTAATTTTTTAACTGTGAGAGTAATAAACCTTAGAATACTTTGCCATGAGTTATGGTGAATTCTTCATCACGGGCAATTTTTAAATTGAGACTGGATGTTTTTCTAAAAGTTATGCTCTTGGAACTATTTTGGGGAAGTTCTATGGCCTGTGCTGTACAGGTTGGACTAGATGATCCCAATGGTCTTGTGTGGCCTTGGAATCTATGAATCAATGAACTAAGCGACACTGTAGATTGGGAAGCATTATCATCCACATTCCGCACAAAAAGTTTAAATGATTTACACAAAACATCTATGACAGAGACAGAAACTGAACTGTCGCCTTAACCACAGGGCCATGCTAGACGTCTCAGCTGTGTGGCAGGAGGTATGTTTTGAAAAGTGAGGGACATTGGAAAAAGATTCGTAAAGCCTATTTCTGGGCACTGGGACCCTAATTCAGAAAAGTACTTAAGCAAGTTTGAGCATTTTAGTCATTCTGTTGATTTCATAGACTCAACGTTAGACACCTGCTTAAGTATATTGCTGAACTGGGGCCTATATAGCCACACCCAAGAGTGTTATAAATTAGAATAGCAGGAATAAATGTATTTTACTGCCTATCACCAATATTGTCTCACCGTTTCCTTGTACTCCCCCCTTCTGTCTGTATCCATCTGTTGTCTCTTGTTTTATACATGCATTATAAACTCTTTGAAGCAGGGACTGTCTTTGTATTCTGTTTGTGCAGTGCCTAGGTTCTGGTCCATGACTAGGGCTCCTAGAGTAATACAAATCATACAGTAATACAAATAATAAATAACCAAATAAGAATTTTCTGATTCAGCTTTTACCTGGGGGCATCCCAGCAGAAGAGGGAACTGTAGAGAATGTCAGGGAAAAATCACGGCAGTGCAGGAGCAGCGTTCAAAAAGACTATATTTTAAAAGACCAGACTAACATTGCCAGTTCAGCTATTCAAGAAAATGTCCATTCCAATGTAGTGCTGTAAACATCTCTCTGGTTATCCAATTTAAGTGTACTGTTCTGAAAGGCATGGAAATTTATTTATCAGACAATAGGTAGCCAATCTTGGGGCCCACATGATGCCACTGATTTTTAAGGAGAACACTCTCTCAGTGGTTTCAATGGGAGCTCTGTGCATAGAACCGTGACAGAATATGGTCCATTGGGATTAACACCATGTTACAAGATTGATATTAAACTCTGCGAGACGGAAAGCGAATCACATCTCCAGAGGAAGAAACAAAGCTGAAGAGATGCTGCCCTTGCAACTATTCGCCTTTTCTGCCATTTGTCATCATACAGAAGCTGATTGAATGCTCTATGTTTCACTTCATTGCATTGGAAAGTGTAATTAGGTCTGTCATTAGAGACACAAAAGGATTTTATGTTGCCTTTACCATCTGTTTAATCTATTTGAAGCTCCTTACACAAAGAAGTCATAAACTTTTACACCATTAAAATGCATGTTACTATTTCTGAAAAGAACTTCTAAAGGAAATTCAAAAGAAATGTGTCTGGTTCCTCAAATGGTATGAAGAAAAGGAGTACTTGTGGCACCTTAGAGACTAACCAATTTATTTGAGCATAAGCTTCCGTGAGCTACAGCTCACCGATGAAGTGAGCTGTAGCTCACGGAAGCTTATGCTCAAATAAATTGGTTAGTCTCTGAGGTGCCACAAGTATTCCTTTTCTTTTTGCGAATACAGACTAACACGGCTGTTACTCTGAAACCAGTCAAATGGTATGGTTTTACTGGGTTCGGCTTGGCAGGTGCTAATAGACAAATGTACAAATGCTGTTACTGCAAGAGAATTTTGAGAGATTTAAAGTGACCCAGTTCCCCAAGACAACAAAACACAGTTTACCAATTGTAATGGATAATGAGTAGTTCGCTTTGCCTGCCCAGCTGTGTTATATGTCCTTGCCAAAGCGGTGGGCTCGAAGTCTCAAGTGATCAGTTTGTTCCAACTCAACACTCTATAAAGTTCTAGGAATCCTCTCTGGAAGCCCCTCTTCACAAACAGACCATTTCAACAGAAAATGAAAGATCATTAGGAATTTCCTTCGCCAACACAATTACAAAGTCTCCAACACAATTACAAAGTCTCCAACACAATTACAAAGTCTCTTTATTCTGTCGCTATCTTGGCCTGCTTTCCTATTGGTTGTGTGGAAGGAGGGTGAGAAAACACAAAGGATTACAGATAAGCTTCAGTTTTCCCTTTGATTAAACAATACTTGACATTCTTTTTTTATCTGAAGCCAAACAAATTGGAGCTGGGATCTACTGAACCGATGTTGGCAGAGCTCGCTCATTTACTCCCATTACCTCTTTCAAAAATAAGACACTGGTGGCATAAATTAATGGCATCATTGACATTCTCAGAAGTGAACTGGAAACTAACTGCAGCTTCCCCCTTATTAAGTGGACAATATTCAGTTCTGCCCTCTTTAATCTTGCTAAGGATTAATAATTTCTCTGTATTTTTCCCTGCTGCAATTTTCTTAGTATATTTTAGACCTACATAGGTCATTATTATTAATGCTTTATTGGGATGCTAAGACTGTCCTCTGCCCCTTCCCCACAAACAAGATACAGGTAAACACCATCCTGTGTTGAGACCAGCTCAGTAACAGGAAAGATGCCTTCTCTGAATGCTCCATTAGTCTAGCCCGACGTATAGATCAAGCAGCTACCTCTAACTACATGATAATTGTGGTTGTGACAGGATCTATTCTACCAGATGACTGGGCATCAGCAGTGCTCAGAGAAGGAAGAAATAAGTGAGGGGATCTGCTGTAATGCTGCAGTGTAGACATGGGCTGGGGACCCTTAGCACGTGGGTAAGCACTGTAGAGCAGGTCCAGTAAGATCTTCTTGTTAACTATTCACTTCTCTCAGGTTTTATTTCCTTTTAACATACTGGCTTTGTCCACATGACAAAATTGCACTGATTTGAATATCTGTTTTAAGTGCTTATATGGCCCCTGTTACCGTAGTACCTGACTGCCTCACAATCAGGCTAGCAGGAGAAAGAAGAACAACTAATGTTAGCAAATGAATGAAATAAGAACCTTGAACAATACAGATTTACATGGCTTAATGGCCACTTACTTACAAAAGGCCCAATCCTGAAGTCCTTATCCAGGCAAAACTCCATTTGAATTTAGGATCAGCCCCCTATCATTTTGTCCTAATCTGTGCTCCAGGCACTAATTAAATGCCCAAGAACAATCTAGCTGTATAGTGCTGATATTGATTGTCATATAATTGATTCTAAAAACATGCAGAATTATTATTAACAAATTACCAGCTGTATACTGGTTCCTTTGCAGTTAAGCATGAAGACAGGGTCCCTACTCTGGAGAATTTACAGAGCTTAATGCATCAGGTTTAAAGCATAAGCCACATCCTTCAGTTTATGTTCACTGAAACCATCTTTTCCCATGTGCTACAAATTAATTCCAATTTGTATTCCCAGAAGATTACAGCTGATGCAAACAGAATACTATCTAAATAATATTTTGTTTTGTTTCAGCATTTGCCAATATGAAATTACAATTATTTCACAATCAAACTTAGTTATTAACCTTAATAAAACAATCCTCAAGCTGGAGCAGCAATAAGATTGCAAAACAGTTACCATTCTAAACTCTTATTTTCAGACACTCAGAACTTTCTAAAACTTCCACCTTTGGGTCTAAAATTGTCCAGGCTTTGGTCTCTGCCTTGGCCTCAATCACTTTTTCACAATAGATATGGTCTGAGGGAAGATTTGTACAGGGCTGGCCCAGACTTGGCCCTAGATGTGTTTATTAGTCGTTCACCAGACACATCGTATAGCCTGGTGGCAGTCTCTCTCCCATCTTCACCAATGCTTGCATAGTATCAGCTGTATTTGGTACAGTTTTTTTAAGTGGCTTGCAAAGAGGTTTGGGGTTTGTTTGTTTTTTTAAAGGGGTGGCTGTCACCTTTTCCACTTTTCTTTATGATGTATAAGAATAGCCCTGAAAAGTTTGTTTACTTGCTTCTTTTAAAGCAGGGTGAGGGTGGGGGGAATGGTTGCTTGTTTTTTACCTTAGGGCTCATCTACACTGATATAGTTAAAGTGGTACAACCCTCAGCTGTGGATGCAATTATACTGGTATGCTTATTCCCATAAGTGACCTAAGCACCTTTATACTGGTATATCTGTGTCCATGCTAAGGGACTGCATTACTTTAATAGTTTTTAAACCCATATCGTTATAGAGGTACAAACACTGTGTAGACCAGCTTTCAGTAATATCCTGAATGTCAGTTTTGCAGTATCTTCTCCTTGGTATCTTAGAGAGATCTTTTGTGTATTTTCACATCTTACTTGAAAGAGCCAGGCTGATGAATCTTCAACAAAGTCATCCTCTCTTCAAACAATTAATTAGTCCTTGGCATTAAATAGGTGCTGTTAACAAAATCAAATAGCAACCAAAAAGTTTTAAGCAATCCTATTGCATACCCTCACCACTTTCAATTGCTCAGGCCTGCTCTACACTGCAGAGTTAGGTCGACACAAGGCAGCTTACATTGACATAAGAACGGCCATACTGGGTCAGACCAAAGGTCCATCAAGCCCAGTATCCTGTCCTCTGACAGTGGCCAATGGCAGGTGCCCCAAAGGGAATGAACAGACAGGTTATTATAAAGTGATCCATTCCCTGTCACCCAACCCCAGCTTCTGGCAAACAGAGGCTAGGGATACCATTCCTGCCCATCCTGGCTAATAGCCATTGATGGACCTATCTTCCATGAATCAACCGAGCTCCCTTTTGAAACCCCATTATAGTACTGGCCTTCACAACACCCTCTGGCAAGGGTTCCAAAGGTTGACAATGCTTCGTGTGAAAAAATACTTTCTTGTGTTTGTTTTAAACCTGCTACCTATTAATTTCATTTGGTGGCCCCTTGTTTTTGTGTTATGAGCAGGAGTAAATAACACTTCCTTATTTACTTTCTCTATACCACTCATGATTTTATAGACCTCTATCATATCCCCCCTTATTCGCCTCTTTTCCAAGCTGAAAAGTCCCAGTCTTATTAATTTCTCCTCATACGGAAGCTGTTCCATAGGCCTAATAATTTTTGTTGCCCTTTTCTGAACCTTTTCCAATTCGAATATATCTTTTTTGAGATGGGGCGACCACATCTGCATGCAGCATTCAAGGTGTGGGCGTACCATTATATAGAGGCAATATGATATTTTCTGTCTTATTATCTATCCTTTTCTTGATGATTCCCAACATTCTGTTCGCTTTTTTGACTGCCGCTGCACATTGAGTGGATGATTTCAGAGAACTATCCACAATGACTCCAAGATCTCTTTCTTGAGAAGTAACAGCTAATTTAGACCCCATCATTGTATATGTATAGTTGGGATTATGTTTTCCAATGTGCATTACTTTGCATTTATCAACATTAAATTTCATCTGCCATTTTGTTGCCCAATCACCCAGTGACCTAACTCTGTAAGTGTCTACACTAAAATGTCACTCCCACCGACATAATTCACCCGCTACACCGACTTAATAACTCCACCTCCACAAGAGGTATAGAGTTTAGGTCGACGTAGTTAGGTTGACACAGTATCAGTGTAGACACTGTGTTACTTACATCGACTTTAATGGTCTCCAGGAGGTGTCCCACAAAGCCGCACCTTGACCCTTCACAAGTTCTTTTCCCTTTATTTATTAAGTTTTATTCAGTTATAAATGTGTCTGTTTGCTCCCCCCCCGAACATTCCTCCATGCCCGCCCCCCCCAGGGCAGCACGTCCCGCTTTTTCAGCAAAACTGATTATTTATCCTGTTTGCTCTTTCCAAAGACCATGTGGCAATACGAAGGATCTGGTGAGGGTCTGGCCTGCACCGCCCTTTATGCCCTTGATTCAGAGCACATGGAGAACTGCGCATGTGTGGACCAACACACACAGCTCACTAAAAATCTCCAGACTCAGGTGCATGGTGTGTATGCGTACCCAAGTGTGGAATACATACAGGGACCATCACTTGAAGAACTTCTTGATTCCTAGCCTATGCACTATTTGACTGGCATCTTTTAAAAACATTTCTTGCTGCCCACACATTGGTGCAGCACCAGTAACAAGAATTTCTACCTTCTCCTAAAAGCCAGCTTCTCTGATATGATAAACTTTTGAGCACCCAAAAAACCCTGGTTGTCTGAAATATACATCTTTATAGACTTTATATCTGTATGAACCATAGATCACTTATGATTTACTGTCTCCTGACCTCTTGTTATCCCATTTTTCTATTTACTAGGATCTGTCTACAATTCAACTATTGACATAGGCCCCAGTCCAGCAAAATCTATGGCAAAAAGTCACTATGTAGGCACAGCTGTAGACCCATGTTCAGTGAACTACAGCATTGGAGCCCAAGTGAATGATCAGTGAGAGAATTGGTTCTGAATGTGATTGCACACAACATGGCTAATATTCAGCTAATAATCATGACAGCTAACAGTGTTCTACTCTGCCAGGAGCCAAGGTATGATTGTCTTCATGAAATACGATTGTCGTCCTGTTTATTTGCAAAGTAGACAAGATACTCCCTCCCCCACAACTCTGCCTGCATAAGCAAGCTTGGCTGGTCCTCCTTCCTCTCTACTCTGTGAATTAAACAAAGACTAGTTACTTACCCTACAGTAACTGAAAAGGGATGGGCAAGGAGATGGGCAAGGAGTGGGAAGGGACTGGACCATGTGTCATCTAATCCCTCACTAGCGTCTATAATTTCTCTGCACAAAACTTGACATGGAGATAAGATGACTCTTGGACCACATAACACTAGGCCTGGCACAGATGTTTGAAGTAACCCAAGAGCCATGTGTAGTGCAGAGAAATTATAGAAGCAGATAACACAATGATGATTATCCTAAAATGCTCTTATTTGGATGGGCATTTACCTGAGATAATATTTGTTTATTTGTGTTCTGATTTGTGATGCTAAAGCAAGGCTGGGATCCCAAATGAGGAAGTTTTGAGCTCACATAATGAGCATACTTATTACACTAATGAGACTTTTTTTCTCATGCAGGTGCATAATAAAATCCACATATCATTAAGCTCTCTTTATGAGTTTTCTCTTTAAGAAGCCAAAACCCTCTGCTAGCACAATATAGAGTGTTTGATAGTTTGGTGCTGTGTGCTGTAACTGCAATGAGATTAATATAACCTCAAATAGAAAACTGTACCGGGCACACAGAGAATTGCTCGTTAGTTTGCCTGAACATCAGCCTGTAATTCTACATTGTGTCAAAAATAGTACTGACAAAACATTCAAAATAAACATCAGTGATTAAGACCAACTAAAATGCCACTTATGAATGTTACCTTCATTAGTGGATATGACTCATTGTTTTGCTGTTTTCAGAAGTGTAAAGCTGCATTAAAGCCCACACAGATGACTGGTGGCATAACATCTTGCTAGTGTAACTAGCAGAGCTGGATTAGCAACTCAAGCACTGAAAATCAAAGAAACAGCGAGGAGTCCTTGTGGCATCTTAGAGACTAACAAACGTATTTGGGCATAAGCTTTCATGGGCTATGACCCACTGCACCTGATGAAGTGGGTTATAGTCCACAAAAGCTTATGCCCAAATAAATTTGTTAGTCTCTAAGGTGCCACAAGGACTCCTCGTTGTTTTTGCTGATACAGACTAACACGGCTACCCCTCTGAAACCTGAAAATCAGAGGTAAGTCTGAGTCAAAACCTTGGTTCTGATCACCCCAGTCCCTGGGGAGATTGGATCCAGATCTGAACTTCAGTAGGTCTGTTCTGTGGGATGTGTCCTGAGATCTTTACTCTGTTAAATTCCCATTGGCTTCCATTGGATTTGGTCCGCTGAACTTTGCTGCTCCTTCCCAAGGCTAGTAAAGATGATGCACTCATCCCGTAGGACACGACAGTCACACTAAATACAAACCCAGCCATTCTTAAAAACCTTCCCTTTTTATTCCATGTATCTGAGGCAACGTTCATGTCAGCTTTGGAGAAGAAACTGTCTGCCATCATTTCTCAGCTGCAGAAGAACCGATGCAAAGATAAACAAAAAATGTTATTGAAATTGTCAATAAAAACTAAAATGGGAAAGCTCATCACCCAGAAATGCTGACTCTCCCCCTGCATGACTGTATGGTAAGCCAAGCAGTTTCAAGTTCTAACCAATCAGCCAGACAGAAAATAGGTGAGACAAAAGATGGTTTCTCAATGCAACGTAAACCTGATCTGCCAGCATATTCTACATCCAGACTTGTTTCAGAGTAACAGCCGTGTTAGTCTGTATTCGCAAAAAGAAAAGGAGTACTTGTGGCACCTTAGAGACTAACCAATTTATTTGAGCATAAGCTTTCGTGAGCTACAGCTCACTTCATCGGATGCATACTGTGGAAAGTGTAGATGATCTTTTTATACATACAAAGCATGAAAAAATACCTCCCCCCACCCCACTCTCCTGCTGGTAATAGCTTATCTAAAGTGATCACTCTCCTTACAATGTGTATGATAATCAAGTTGGGCCATTTCCAGCACAAATCCAGGTTTTCTCCCCCCCGCCCCCAAACCCACTCTCCTGTTGGTAATAGCTTGTCTAAATAACAGAACGCCACTAGCCGTCACCTTCAGCCCCCAACTAAAACCCCTCCAATGCATTATTAAGGATCTACAACCTATCCTGAAGGATGACCCAACATTCTCACAAATCTTGGGAGACAGGCCAGTCCTTGCCTACAGACAGCCCCCCAACCTGAAGCAAATACTCACCAGCAACCATATACCACACAACAGAACCACTAACCCAGGAACCTATCCTTGCAACAAAGCCCGTTGCCAACTGTGCCCACATATCTATTCAGGGGACACCATCACAGGGCCTAATAACATCAGCCACACTATCAGAGGCTCGTTCACCTGCACAACCACCAATGTGATATATGCCATCATGTGCCAGCAATGCCCCTCTGCCATGTACATTGGTCAAACTGGACAGTCTTTACGTAAAAGAATAAATGGACACAAATCAGATGTCAAGAATTATAACATTCATAAACCAGTCGGAGAACACTTCAATCTCTCTGGTCACGCGATTACAGACATGAAAGGTGCGATATTACAACAAAAAAACTTCAAATCCAGACTCCAGCGAGAGACTGTTGAACTGGAATTCATTTGCAAATTGGATACAATTAACTTAGGCTTGAATAGAGACTGGGAGTGGCTAAGTCATTATGCAAGGTAACCTATTTCCCCTTGTTTTTTCCTATCCCTATCCTATCGAAACTGCCGGTGAACATCAACACCATGTCTGCACTAGTATTCCCACCAATGCACTGACGTTAACAAAGGTAGGAAATAATAGGGACAAACGGCCAGTGTAAAACACTGTGAGCCAAATCCTGAAGCCCTTATTCAGGGCCAGACTGAGGCTGAACCACCCTCTATGGCAGTTGTTGCCAAACTGTGGACCACTGATGCTCCACAGAGTTCTTGCTCGTAGACTGAAGGTAGCCAGCTGATCAGAGGGTGCTGGCTCTCCTCCTTCTTTCCAGCTGCTAAATTGTGTGAAAAGAAACGACACACACTTTAAGGACAGGACTTTCCATGCCAGTAACTGATGCAGTTGCCACAGGAACATTGTGTGATCATGAATGGTAGAGATAGCCTGCACCACTGTGAATCAGAGGGCCAGAGGTCAAGAAGGATCCTTAATTAAGGTTCTGATCCACCCTATGAAGCTCTTTGAGAATTTCTGCTTTATTTTATCCCTCCAAATCAGCACGCAGGCCAACTGAGAAGGAATTGTGGACAAAGTGGCACTCCCACTGCCTATATGGCACCCTTTCTTTAGAGAAATCGAGGACTTCAGTTTCCAGGGCTGTGGTACACGTCTCACAAAAGAAGAAAAGAGCACCACGGAGGGCTCCAGGACAAGTTGCCTTGAGTCCTTTTGAATGGGAAGGGTGGTGGCTTTGATTAAACTAAAGGCGGTGAAGGTGACTAAAGTGAAAAAATGGCAGAGTAGTCATAAGTGCTTCTCAGGGAGATGGGTGATGTCCTACCCCTCAGAGAGAGAGAGCATTTTGTATGAAAGGTTCTCTCTCTAAATCTAATCTGCTTTATTTTGCACGTGTTATTTAGCCAACATTGTAAATTGAGTCAAAACTTGTATTCTCCTATGCTATTTCAGCATTTTCTCTTAACCTCTTTCTTTTTTGATCTTGAAATTCACCTGTATCAGCTTCATGCAATATTGTTAAATGTTCTTTTCTTACTGTGCAGTAATTATTCCCTCCCCCTTCTAGCTTTCCTCTTTGAAATTAAGTACTAACTGGTCAGATAATTTTGGATTAAAACATATATTGTACAGTCTAACAGCTGATCCCATGCCACTAACTGCAAGTGCTGCTGGTTGGTTCTGTATTGAAATAGTGTTTTAGCATTGTTCTCACTTTTCTCATCACATGGAAATGTAATCCTTTACTTAGGATTCATTCGTAATGTCTGTAATAACATCCAGAAGAAGATCACGCTACTATAGGTCTGTTTGTACTAACCGTAAATGCTAACAGTTAAAGTTAGAAAAAGCTTCGGGTAACCATCACCACAAGCACTATGGTTAAACTAAAAATATCACAATACAATTGGATGGGTGTTGATCACTGTGGTTTAGACAAGGTTTTTTCCTTTCTTGCTGGGTTTAAGGCAAAGGTCCCTACAAAGTCAACTATTATTATGCCAAGTGAAGTCTAAACTCTACAAGGCCTCATGCTTTCTTACAAAAAACAAGTTCTAATTACCTTCGTTCTAATTACCTGGGGAAAGTTTATTCAATCCCAAGTCAAATAATTGACTAATGGGTTTTATTATTAACTATTACGACAACATATTATAAGGTTATTTATTATTCATTATTATTATTATTAAAACATTAGGGCATTACAGGGCATATTTCATGCTGTAGTCTTAATATGTCTCCGGAATATTATTCAGCACAAGTCCAAGTGTCTTAGTTAAGAAGGTATCTGTTAACTGAGCAATAACAGATGTGATGTGGGAGAACTGGCTGGCTGTTTCCGAGCATCTGAAGGAGTTGGGAGGGCGGGAGAGCTCATTTAGCTATTATTATCCACGTGAAACAGAGAAAGCATATATAAAGTAATTGTTTTATCCTGTGTTTCTTTTTCCTGCGTGTGCTGCATCTGGGTGGCACTGCTGTGTATTTTCATTCATAAGGAGCAACTTTTTGTTAGAATCTAAAATTGTGAAACTTGAATGCCTGAAGATGGGCACCTAAAATCCATATTTATGCTGCAGATGTGCCAACCACCTGCTTCTGCTAAACTTGAGGCACCAAAGTTTCAGACTCTTGGTCATTGCTTTTAAGAACTCAATATGTTTTTTAAATGTATATATTTTACATATACATGCACACGCACACACACGGAGTATAGAATCTGTGTCTTAGTGTCACTCAAACAATTCAAGGCTCTTGAAGCTTTAAAGAGCATTTAGAGTGGAGATGCATATGAGAAACGACTTGTTGATAAAATAAGATTAAAATCATTTCTGGTCATACTTTAAGCAAAGGTAACTTTAGAGCAGTGAAAATTGATAGTCTGCTCAAATCTTACTAGTCAACCATGCTGCACTAGATTTATGTTTTGGTGTCTATTAGTTCTTTAATTATTTTCACTTCAAGAATTGATGTGTGGAGATTTGATAGCTCTCTTGGGTTTTATAAATCACTCTAAAAGAATTTCTCCTCACAAATTTGTCAGTGTTCTTAATAAGTCACAAGCCTGAGTGCTTAGCTACGTGATTCATGAATATTAACTGTTATTAAGAACTTACCACAACAAATATTAAAAGTTCAGTGTAGTAATCGCAGCCTTTTATGCAGCAGCTTTGTTCATAATAACTGCCTTTGAAAAGGTCCCTGCTTCAGGTTAACGTCGGTGTTGGCAGCGGGTGTTTCATTGCAGGCTGCTGATCATAACTTTTGACTAACCTCTAAGTAGCAGGGTATCTGTTTGAGGCATATCACAGTTACGGTTACAAGAACTGTCAAATCCACCATCTTTTACTGAAACACATTTAACTCCAGGGAGGAAG
This sequence comes from Natator depressus, assembly GCF_965152275.1. Taxonomy (NCBI): domain Eukaryota; kingdom Metazoa; phylum Chordata; order Testudines; family Cheloniidae; genus Natator; species Natator depressus. The sequence continues at coordinate 64,987,828 of NC_134236.1, forward strand.
TTGTTAGCATTTTCAAAAGAACCTAAGCGATCTAGGAGCACAAATATCATCTGGGTGCAAGCAAACAATGTGTATTTTGATATGGCTGAATGTAAGGTCACATATCTAGGAACAAATACTGTAGACCATACGTACAGGATGGGAAGCAGGATGATCAACTGAACATGAGCTCCCAGTGACATGCTATGGCCAAAAGGGCTAATGGAATATTTGGATGCATAAACGGGAGAGTATAGAATAGCAGTAGGGAGGTTATATTACCTTTGTATTTGGTAGGGTTGCAGCTGTTGCTGGAATACTGTCTCCAGTTCTGGTGTCCACAGTTCAAGAAGGATGTTGATAAATTGCAGAGGGTTCAAAGAAGACCCACGAGAATGATTAAAGGATTAGACAACATGCCTTATAGTGATAGACTCAAAGAGCTCAATCTGTTTAGCTTATTAATGAGAAGAATAAAGGGCAATTAGATCACAGCCCACAAGAATCTACATGGGGAACAGTAATGTCACATTGGAGGCCTCTTCAATCTAGCAGACAAAGGTGTAACTACATCCAATAGCTAGAAGTTGAAGCTAGACAAATTCAGACTAGAAATAAGGAGCACATTTTTAACAATGAGGGTAATTAGCCATTGGAACAATTTATCAAGGCTTGTGGTGGACTCTCCATCACTGAAAAAATTTTTTAAAAGTTGAGATTTTTTCTAAAGGATATGCTCTAGTGAAAGCACATCTATTGTAGGAGGTCAAACTAAATGATCACCCTGGACTTAAAATCTAAGAATCTATTCCAAATTTTGGGTAGAAGGGTGATCGTGTGAGGAAAAAGTCATGCGGCCTTCCTGGTTCAGAAACTTCATGATGCTTATCTGAAGCAACGCTGAGCCGCTTGGCGTTAGGAGTAATCCACTATTCACTGCTCTGTTATTCTTCTTCAAGAATATTTTTGATGGAGCGTTTTGCTGAGTTGTTCATTCAGCATATCAGAGGGAAGGAAAAGTCTAAAGATGCACCTTGCACTGAAAGTACCATTTATGTTTTCACAATAAGGAGCTCTGCAGAATTCTTGCTTACCACAAGTGATGGGGGGAAAATAAATGTCTGAGATGCTTGCTGTCCATCTTAATTATAATTATGTCTCAGCAGCAGAAAGGGGGGGCACAAGCAGGGACGGGAAAGGCAGATCACAGAGTAAGAGTTGACCCCAGCCTTTACGCAAAGCATGAATAGAGCTCAAACAGGAGCTTTTCTGAAGTGGAAACAAGTTTGGTTGATGCTTGTTTACTCTTTGTGTTTTGGGACCACTGTGCTTCTTGCTTCCTTCTGGGGCCAAGAGTGCTGAAATACCCACAAAAAAGGCTGCCTTTCTCACCCAGTCAGAGAGCAGACGGATCACAGTAATCTTGTGCGGAAGTCTCTTCTACAGCACAGTCTCACAGGCCCAAAAGGAAAAGACAGTTCAAATAAGAACTGAAAAATTTAGTGGAGTCCCCTCTGCTCCAGTCATTTCTAACGCCCACTACTGTTCCTGCGCTATAGCAAGAGACTATTCTGGGATGGGAGGAAATCCGAGCTACCATTGCTTCAGTGTTGTTGCTTCTTTTCTCCACGTACTACTTCCAGGTGGCCCCTTGAGAAACCTAGATTCCCTATGCAACTAGTTTTGTTGTATCTCCTGCAGGGGGAATCAGTGAGGTAGTGGGAAATAACAGGAGCTGCAAATGCCAAGGACCAGGGCTTAGATTCTATGCTGATACTCTACTTCTGGAAGGAGATGAAATATTGTTTTATGTTCCATATCCGGTAGTTCTAGTATATTGATGCATCTTTGCTCTTACTTAGCACTTCTTGGTTTCTCCTAATTAAATAGCTATAAAGTTAAATTAAGATATTTCCTAAACAGACAACCAGCCCTGAAAAATTAAAAGCACCAGCACAAACTGCTGGAAACTTATTTGTGGTCTAGAACAAAAGTGGTTTAGGAAAGGGAGCTATCAGTGGGGTATTTTCCTTGGGCAGCTTTGCACACACCAACGTGCAGGGCAACATAATTAGCAAAGATCGTTGTGATTTAAAATTGTTTCCAGAGGACTGTCTAAATTTGAAACAGTAGGTATATACTGAGCTTGAAGCCTTTGCTCCAGTTTCTAAATTAGTCTCTAAAGAATAAGAGATGGGTTAAGCAAGAGATGTTTTTATCTAGGGCTAATAAAACTAGGACCCGGCATTCTGGTTTCAGGGGGAACCATTGCTACAATTCAGGTCTGGATTCAATGGCCCTGAAATGAGACATGAAATCAGAAACAAAGAATGTAGCTAAATTTAAAAAAAAATCCCCATAAAGAGGAAACAATAATCATGGCGGCATAGCAGATTCATGTCCCTGAGCAGATGGCTATGAAAGGGAATGTGTTTAGCAAATGGACATTCTTTAGCTCATAATCGGAAAACTATGACATTGCAACAGGACTGGATAAAAAGGAAAATAAATAAGGGAAGCTCCACTATTAACTGTAGTGGGCAAAAGTTGCTATACGCTCCTATAACATCTGGATATGCTACCAGCAATGTTCCCTCTAATTTTTTACGTCCATGTGCGGAATGAATTTTATTATGTGCACCAACATGGAGGTGATGTGTGGCGGGGATGAGGCCAACTAGTTCAGCATGTGGGAGGGGGCTCAGGGCTGGGGCGTAGGGTTGGAGTGTGGGGTGGTGAGGGCTCCAGCTGCGGGTGCGGGCTCTGGGATGGGGCCAGGGAAGAGGGTTGAGGTGTGGGGGAAGAGAACTCTGGCTGGGGGTGTGGGCTCTGGGGTGGGGCCAGGGATGAGGGGTTTGGAGTGCAGGCTGCTCCGGGGCTGTGATGGGAAGAGAGGACTCCCCTGAGCCCTCGCTCGCCTCTGCAGTCTGGGGTTCGGGGAGAGGCACCTCTCCCCGACCGCAGCAGCTCCGGGGCTGGGGCTGGGGGAGAAGCGCCTCTCCTCGCCTGCGTGGCCCTTGATAGCCTGCTGCACTGCTGCACAGCTTAGAGGGAACTTAGGTTACCAGCAGACTCAAAGACCCATGTAAAATCCTGACGGCACTCCAAAAGCATTTTCAACCCACAAAATATGTTCTATACAAAAGATACGTTTTGAGCAAGTGTAATCAAGAAAATGCTGCTAATGTACAAAATGTCTGACGCATGACTATCAAATTTTAAAAGATTAGCTAATTTGTGATAGATTAGTAATAGAGACAAAAGATGCAGGAATTCAAAGGAAAATGCTCAGAGAACCCACACTCTACCAAGACCTATAGAGGCGCAAATCTGGTGAGCAAGCTCACATCCAAACGCAGAGCGTAAGTGGGGCAGACAGAGATAATTCATTAAGTTGCACAGGCAAAGCATGGAAATACAAGGAAAAAACCACACCAATATTTATGCAAAAGCAAAGGCATAAACACAAAGCAGAGGAAAATCTAAAAGGAAGACCTGTGGAGTGGAAAATATTCTGTATATAGGGCCATATGCCATGATTATGGCAAGAAAAGTTATTATGCTGAACTTTCTAGACAAGAAAAGCAAGAGAAAAATAGCACCATATTGAGGAAGCAAGCAACCACTCAGCGGATGAGATTTTTCACAGATATGACAATGCGCGGACAAACAACAAAAATAAATTGTTTGCAAAGCTCAGATTAGCACCTGATGCAAAGAGAAGGCCACAGCACACAAGCACAAAGAAGAAATTGAATGCCTAATAGAGAGGCCGTATCAGTGAACATGGTGGGCTCCAACGATTCCTTCAGCATTATGCAAGAGAAGAAAATAAAATGGCAACCCAACAAAGCCAAATTAAAATTATATGATGGCTGGATCATGTCACCACTGGGACTCTGTAAAATGATAAGCAAAATACCCCTCAAAAGTATACAGGTTGAAATTTCAGGTAGTGCAAACAACAGTGAAGTCACTGCTTGCTGCTTAACAAGTGAATGGATGAGAACCTACTGATACTAAACCTGGGGAAAAAGATTCATACAAGGAATGCACAAGCAAAACAAAAAGACATCCCAAGAACAGATAACGTATTATAATCCCTGCTGCTAAAAGGTTACCAAGATGTTTTTGAAGGGCTGGGATGTTTCCCAGGCATGTTACAACTGGAAATAGATAAAATGATGCAGCCAAACCAGCAGCTGCCTTGCAGAGTACCCATTGCATAAGAAGAAAAAATAATGGGAACAATAAAGCATATGGTCAAATAAGGCATCAGTGTGAAAGTCGCAGAAGCCCATGAGTTGGATAAGTAGCAGGGCAGCTATTGAGAAGCCAGGCAAGCTGCACATTTGCATAGAGTCACGTAATTTAAACAACACACTACCAAGTGTCCAAAACTGAAGAAAAATTACCTGACTTAGCAAAAGCAAAAATATTCTGTGTCAGTACTTAATGCCAAAGATGGATATTGACAAGTGCTACTGGCTAAGGAAAGCAGCCATCTCACCACATTTTGGACATCAGCAGGTAGACACAGATGGGTGGGAATGCCGTTCGGGCAGAAGAGTATCAATGCTGCCAGCAAAAGGGATTCCTCAGGAGCGGCATCACAACTGATAATATTCTGGTATACAGATACGGAGAAAGCATAGTAAAAAGCTGTGGTACATCACAACCACAATCTCATCTGTTTTCCAGAAAGAGCTAGGGAAGAAAATCTAAAGTTAAATAAAAACAAGATGAAATTGTGATTGACTGCAGTCCCATACATGGGACAGTTGCTGGCCTCTCAAAGGCTGTGCCCTGAACCTGAAAAAGTAAAAGCAACACAGCAGATGTCCACACCTAAAGACATTAAATCAGTTCAGATACTTTTGGGGTCTGCCAAAATTTCTTCCAAGCCTCTCAGCTGCATGTGAACCCCAGAGGTGAGTACTGGACAAAGATGCAGCATGGACAGAATATCCACGTGAACACTGATGTTCAGCTGATTGCTGTCCCTAGTGACCATGATTGTCTTGGTCAGTGGCACAACTGCGTGCCACTCAAGTATGACAAGGATGGGTTCTGGTCTGACACTGTTATCTTACCAGCAGATTCCAAAACAGAGCGTAAGTTCATGTTGGTGGAGAATGGGAAGGTCACACGTTGGGAAGAATGTAACAACAGAACCTTAATGACAGAACAGGGAGATGGACTGGCCCATCAGTGGTGGGGACATCATTGAACAGGATCTCAGTGGAAGCTACTGACCTAGCAAAGAAAATGCTGAGACTAAGCACGGGGGCCTCTAAATGAGGTTTTTACGGACTGGCTTGACAAAGCCCTGGCTGGGATGATTTAGTTGGGGTTGGTCCTGCTTTGAGCAGGGGGTTGGACTAGATGACCTCCTGAGGTCCCCTCCATAATCTTCTATGAGTCTATGACAGGATTATCTCAACACAATGCAGCCATCACATGGAACAAGGAGCAGGTGACCAACTATCCCTTTCTGAATTAGTACAATGAGAATGAAGAGGCAGGCCAAGCAGTGAGATGGGGATTTGGGCACTGTACCTACAAAAAGGGCAGCTGATTGAGACTGTGACATGAAGGCTATCATCAATGGAAAAGAGAGACGCTTAAATTGAAAAAAGAATGTCTTGTACTAGTGTTTGCAGGTGAAAAGTTTCACCAGTATGTTCAAAGACGAGCAACCATTGGAGTAGAAAGTGAGCCTAAACTACTAGAGAGCATTTTTTAAAGCCCTTGCTTGCAGCCCCAAAACACTTCCAATGCATGCTACTGACACTGCAATGCTACAACTTAGATATTTGCTACATGAAACAGACTGAGATGTGCACAGCTGACTTCTTATCCAGAGCAGCCTTGCAAGATGAAAATCTGGCAGTTGAACAAGAATGAGTTCCTTAACCTAAGAGAAAGCAACAACCAAGCCAGTATTGGGCCAGTTTCAAGGCAGGGGCTAGAAAGAATCCAAGAACAAACTATACAGGACAAAGATTTACAAGTGCCCCGGTCGGTCTGTCAGAATGTCCAGATACCGGGGTGAGGCCCCACCTGCCTCTCAAGAATGCTGAAACTACTGATGTGAGCTGAGTGTACAAGATAGCATCATGTATAAGGGCAATCAAATAATAATACCCAGATCACCGAGAAGAGAAACTCTCTCAAGAATGGTTTCAGAGTAACAGCCGTGTTAGTCTGTATTCGTAAAAAGAAAAAAGAAAAGGAGTACTTGTGGCACCTTAGAGACTAACCAGTTTATTTGAGCATGAGCTTTCGTGAGCTACAGCTCACTTCATCGGATGCATAGCATATCGTGGAAACTGCAGAAGACATTATATACACACAGAGACCATGAAACAAAACTTCCTCCCACCCCACTGTCCTGCTGCTAACAGCTTATCTAAAGTGATCATCAAGTGATCATCAAGGAAGGCCATTTCCAGCACAAATCAAGGTTTTCTCACTCTTCCCCCCCCCCCCCACACACAGACACACATACAAACTCACTCTCCTGCTGGTAATAGCCCATCCCTCTTTGAAACCTCTCTTTATAATGCGCATGATAATCAAGGTGGGGCATTTCCAGCACTAATCCAGGTTTTCTCACCCCCCCCCCCCCACACACACCCCCCCTCCAAAAACCACACACACAAACTCACTCTCCTGCTGGCAATAGCTCATCTTACAATGTGCACAGCAATAATCCAAGTTTAACCAGAACGTCTTGGGGGGGGGGGGGGGTTTGTAGGAAAAAAACAAGGGGAGATAGGCTACCTTGCATAATGACTTAGCCACTCCCAGTCTCTATTCAAGCCCAAATTAATAGTATCCAATTTGCAAATGAATTCCAATTCAGCAGTTTCTCGCTGGAGTCTGGATTTGAAGTTTTTTTGCTTTAAGATAGCGACCCTCATGTCTGTGATTGCGTGACCAGAGAGATTGAAGTGTTCTCCGACTGGTTTATGCCAGCAGGAGAGTGAGTTTGTGTGTGTGGTTTTTGGAGGGGGTGTGTGTGTGGGGGGGGGGGTGAGAAAACCTGGATTAGTGCTGGAAATGCCCCACCTTGATTATCATGCGCATTATAAAGAGAGGTTTCAAAGAGGGATGGGCTATTACCAGCAGGAGAGTGAGTTTGTATGTGTGTCTGTGTGGGGGGGGGGGGGGGGAAGAGTGAGAAAACCTTGATTTGTGCTGGAAATGGCCTTCCTTGATGATCACTTGATGATCACTTTAGATAAGCTGTTAGCAGCAGGACAGTGGGGTGGGAGGAAGTTTTGTTTCATGGTCTCTGTGTGTATATAATGTCTTCTGCAGTTTCCACGATATGCTATGCATCCGATGAAGTGAGCTGTAGCTCACGAAAGCTCATGCTCAAATAAACTGGTTAGTCTCTAAGGTGCCACAAGTACTCCTTTTCTTTTTTCTCTCAAGAATACATCAGAACCACTGTGAAACCAGAATGACAGAGATGCCGAAACCTAGCCAAAAATGACCAAAGATATCAGAGACCTGGTGAGCAGTTGCGATACATGTGGAGAAATGCAAGCCAAGCAGCAAAAAGAGACAGTGAAAATACCCAGCATTTCCAATAAAGTGTGTGGTTTGCAGTAAAAAGTTCATCCCTAAACTATCTCACTTACTGTAGACTACTATTCAGATTTGTGGGAACTAAACTAACTGTCAGATGCTACCGCAGAACCTCATCATGGACAAAGCAGTAAAGTATTTCAGCAGACGTGTTATCCCAGACTGTGTGATTTCAGACAATGGACCTAAGTTCACTTGCAATAAGTTGTGCAATTTATCTGGAAATGGGAATTCAGTCATATCACCTCATCACCATATCACAGCCAGTCAAATGGGAAAGCCAAATTGGCAGTTAAAATTGCTGAGACCCTATTAAAGTTACCAAAAGCAAATACGATATATGTCAAGCCATTCTTGAATGGAGAAAAACTCCCACAAAAGACCTGGTACAACGCTTGACGTCAAGACGCACACGAACCTTGGCGCCTGTAGCCCCAGCATTTCTACAGCCGGCAGTGGTTGAAACAGCAACAGACAAAAGGAAGGAGACACACATCACTTAATACGATTAATAAAGCTGTGGATTCATTTGTAATCTCTGCTTTGTGTTTCAAATACTTTCAGAAGACCAGACTTACCAGGGCAAGTGGCAGTCCCTGTAACTTTCTGTTGGCCAGCATGGCTAAAAGGAATTTGACATCCAAAGAATGAAACTAATCATTGTTCCTGGCTGGCAGCTGCAGCACTAGAATCTGAAAAGGGTTTTAATAAATGTGCTAGAAATATTTAGACTGGTGTGAAACCCAACAGCTAATTCCTTAGTCCTTTGGGGGATCAAAGTATTATTTGCAAACTCAAAATAAATATTTATTAAAAAACCACTTCACAGTTCTGTATTTGTGAAGTTATTTTATTAAATACCTTTCAGCATCAGACCCTCCTTCTCCCAGTATAGAAAGTAATTACCTGCCACCATGTAGAAGATAATCAGCTTTGCTTACATGATAAGTCTGTCAGTGATAAAAGTGTATGCGGTGTTATTTGTCTGCCGTGCCATGCCCCACCCCCGTGCTTGCTGCTTTGAATGATTGTTAACGTCTGCGGCAGAAAACACAGAAAACACTTCTTGCATCTTCCCAAAATGTCAGAAGCGACAACTATGAAATACAGTGACACTGAAAAAGCTTTCATCCTTTTTGGCTTTATTTTCTAACTGAAGGGAGCTAAAGCTACAGCAGCTGGTATGAAGGGAAATACTCCTATTGGGGTACATCTACACTGGAATAAAAGACCCGCAGCATGGCCAGGGCTGGCCTGGATCATAGAATCATAGAATCTCAGGGTTGGAAGGGACCTCAGGAGGTCATCTAGTCCAACCCCCTGCTCAAAGCAGGACCAACACCCGGCTGACTCAGGCTGTGGAGCTAAAAATTGCAGTGTAGACATTCAGGCTCGGGCTGGAGCTGGAACTCTGGGACCCTCCCCCCTCATGGGGTCACAGAGCCTGGGCTCCAGCCTGAGCCCAAATGGCTGCACCACAATGTTACAGCCCCGCAGCCCAAGCCCCACAGGCCCAAGTCAACTGACTGGGGTCAGCTGCAGGTGTTTAATTGAGGTGTTGATGTACCCTTGAAGTCCAATAGGAGTTTTGCCTTTGGCTTCTTTAGGAGCAAGCCCTGTATCGGCAAAGGTAGCCTAGAATGAAAACTTTAGTGTGTAATTCCTATGGTCAGAAGCAACTGGGGGAGGATTAAGGTGGAGGAGGAGAATTCTGTTCCCTCTATTGGTGAAAAAGGACACGAGGGAAAGGTACCGCCAGAGTGCTTCATTTGCATAGACTACCTAGGGTTGCCAATTTTGGTTGGACGTATTCCTGGAAGTTTAATCACATGACATAATCTTTAATTAAAGATTAATCTTTCAATCCTGGAGACTCCAGGGCAATCCTGGAGGGTTGGCAACCCTAGTGACATTGCTCCCCCACCCCAAATTTATGATTGTTCTTTTTCCCCTAATATTCTTTACTTTGTACAGTTTTGGAATGATTGCAAGTGGGAAATTTCTGTCTGTTAAGGGCACTTAGGGAGATTGTCTTTCATTTCCCCAGGTTTCTAAGTGAGGGCTTGAGTCTGTTGAATTATTTGGCATGAATGACCCTAGATCTTGTGAACCTGGCCCCTGTTGCTGCCACCACCTCTGGACAAAAGGGTTACAGGTGAAAGCCTTACAACTCCCACACCTGGATCCCAAGCAGAAAACAGGAGCAGGATGTTTGAATTCCTGCTTAGAGGAGAGCAGTACTCCCTCATCAGCCAGTATTGCCTGGGATAATGGAAACAGAGGCCTAGATCAGTGATCAGTGCACCTGAGGAGATAGGGGGTGGACTAGATGGCTTTCCAATAGCATTCTACCTTCCTCTAGAAGAGGTGATATAGAAGTATGTGTTAGGGTTGCTAAATTTCTGATTGCAGAAAACTGAACTCCCGTGCCCTGCCCCCTACCCTGCCCCTGTCCCAACCCTTCTCTGAGGCCCCACGCCCCACTCACTCCATCCCCCCTCCCTCTGTCACTCATTCTCCCCCATGCTCACTCACTTGTTCATTTTTACCAGGCTGGGGCAGGGGTTTGGGGTATGGGAGGGGGTGAGGGCTCCGACTGGGGGTGCGGGCTCTGGTGTGGGGCTGGGGATGAGGGGTTCCTGGCCAATGGGAGCTGCTGAGCTGGGGGCGGGGAAGGTGCATGGAGCCTCCCTGCCAGCAGCTTCCAGGAGCTGAGCGGAGCCAGGGCAGTGAGGGAGCCTTCCGTAGGCCAACTGCACCACTGACCAGACTTTTAATGGCCTGGTCAGCACCGCCAGGGTCTCTTTTCGACCAGGCATTCCGGTCAAAAACCGGATGCCTGGCAACCTTAGTATGCGTATGTCACAAACAGCTAAAGCCTTTTAATCTCACCAGTGCATTTCCTAATCAGCTTCTTTCATAGAATCATAGGATTGGAAGGGACCTCAAGAGGTCATCTAGTCCAGTCCCCTGCACTCATGGTTGGACTAAGTATTATCTAGACTATTCCTGACAGTTGTTTGTCTAACCTGCTCTTAAAAATCTCCAGTGATGGAGATTCCACAACCTCCCTTTCTCCTGGCCCAGTAAGAATTTAGTTGCACTTTGGTAACCAACCTATTGTTTTTAAGATATAAACATCCTAGTTTCTAGAAACAGCCAAAATATTCAGAGCTTGACTAAACTAATTTGAAACATCCAGTAGACCAGACATTTTGTCAAGACAGCAGTGCTGCAGCCAGAAAAGCACAGTTGAGAGCTGGTACATAACAATGCCACTAGCCTCCGTGCACTGTTTGCTACTTTGATTTTGCAAGGGCTTTTCAGAATGTGCAAATCTCACCTACTACATCTATCACAGGACACTTTTTCAGTCACATTTTCTTAAAGAACAGTGAATGTAAATTTTTGGAATATTTTCATATATAAGCCACTTACATAGTGAATGAAAGAAAGCCTGACTCGGCAAGTATGAAATCCAACTTCAGAGCTATGTGAATTCAGACCTTATTTGCTTCAGTTTATAAAAGTGCTCACCTGAAAATCCCTCAGTCCTGAAGAGTATTAAAAGAAAAACACACAAAACTTACTGACCAATGACAGTGCTGGAGGACTCTCCTGCAACATTAAGCTACAGCCTCTGCATATAAGTAGTAAGAAAGACTGGTCTTTAGGGCTGTGTCTACATCAGAGATCCTTACCCCCCCACTAGTGACAGAAATGGAGAGGCTTAGTGTAGACAACGCCCCTGCAGCCACCAGCCTGTCTAACATGTCTTCTAGCACTGTTCAGAGCAGGTCTTAATTACACAGCATTAAACACGCCACTAGGTCCCAAAATTTTATCTACACTAACCCTCTTATTATTGTTACCACCAGTGGAGCTGCAATGGTGGGAAATTTTTGCAAAAAGCCAAGTAGTGGTGGTAGTGCGGGAGGGAGGGATGTAAAGCTTAGAGGTAAGTTACTCTGGGGAAAGCAGCAGGTTGGCAGCCGCAGAATTTACTGCTGAGCATGAATTTTAGATGCCAAGAACAAAATACAGCTTGTAGTTGACTAATGTAGCACCTCTTTCAGAAGTCTTTCAGAGAACAGCTCTGAGTTCAAACGGTCATCCAGACTGTTACTCTCTAGGACTACTGTTTCTCCCAAACTGTCTGCATGCACCTTTGACCCTTCCCAACAGGGCACTGTGCCGGCCAACATGCCAAATGACTAGACTGGGGCCGAATCATTTGTTTTAGAGGTGATCTGCATACAACATTTTTTAAACACACAAATTGTGCTTGTGTCCTCTTTTAATCATCACGTTTGAAGTATGCCTGAAAGGTACGTTTATTTATTAATGCTTGTTTTTTTTTAATCTTGGAAAATAGCAGGCATCTCAAGTTAGGCCTTCCTTTCTTTTACTGGAGGATTTCCTGGAGGTCACAGTGCTATTTGTTGTTTGCTCTCACCACTTAATTAAAGGAGCAAGGATGCTGAATCTTTAAACAAAAGCTTTTTTTCTTCTAATTGTTTATTAGCCATTGGTAGTAACAATGCCTTCACCCCCAAAAAACCCAACCCTAAACACAAAACAAAAACCCAGCTCTAATCAGTGATTAAAAACCCCTTCCCTTCTCAGTTACTCCGCTTTCAATCTCTTCTTTCTTGTAGTCCTATTTTCACTGGTAGTTCTATCAGAAAAGGAGACTTGAATTTCTAATGCAGAAAAGGAAAATGGATTAAATAAACCCATTCAGACCTTCTTTATAAATGATAAACGCAAAAAGGGGCACAAACTCCATTTTCCTTTCTCTGCAGTTCACTTTTAAGGGTCTCACTCAAAGTCACCACACCATCACATTTTCCAAGCAGGTAGTATATATCACTTAAGGACTGCCTTGTCTTGCAATTAACATGACTGCAGTTAGGCAAAGTTCTCCAGGAGATGGCTTATTTAAGAGATAACATTTCAATTTAATATGTATAAGTCAATTTTTTGAGGATTCGTAGATTCCAAGGCCAGAAGGGACTATTGTGATCATCTAGTCTGACCTCCTGTATAAAATACAGGCCACAGAACTTCCCCAGCATAATTCCTAGACCATATATTTTAGAAAAACATCAAATCTTGATTTAAAAATTGTCAGAGACAGAGAATCCATCTTGACCCGTGGTAAATTGTCCCAATGGTTAATTTCTCGCACTGTCAAAAATTTACACCTTATTTTCAGTCTAAGTTTGTCTAGCTACAACTTCCAGCCATTAGATTGTGTTATACTTTATTTCTGCTAGATTGAAGTGCCCATAATTAAATATTTGTTCCCCAAGTAGGTAGTTATAGACTGTAATCAAATCACTCCTTAACTTTATTTTTATGAAGCTTTGTTAACACCATGTAAACAGACTCAGGGTTGCACATGGTTAGAGCTCCAAGCACTTTTAGTACAACCCTCAAAGTTTATGGGACTACCACTTGCTGGTGCATAGAGAATACAGGATAGGATGAAGACAAGATTAATTGCTTCATGCCTCCTCCCAAGCATACGAACAAAGATCTCATCGAAAGCTTGGCAACTGACTGAATAGCATTCTGGTAGCAAACTTAGGGCTTGTCTACACTGGCAAGTTTCTGTGCAGTAAAGCAGCTTTTTGCGCTCAAACTGCAGACGTGTACACACTGCCAAGCCACTTTGTGCACAGAAACTCCTCAGTTGCAGCGCTGCAAAAAACCCACCTCAACGAGAGTCGTAAGGCTATTTGCGCAGAGGCTCCAGCGCTCTATTGCCAGTGTCGACACTTGATTGCTTTCCTCACTGTAATTAGCCTCCAGAGCTGTCCCATAATGCCTCAAGTGACCACACTGCTCATTGTTTTGAACTCGGCTGCCCTGGAGACATGCGGCCCTCCCCTTTCAAAGCCTCGTTTCTGACAGCTGATCTGCTCCGGGACACAAAGCAAATCATTAATGTGGAATGCTCCTGCTGTTGAACACAGAGGCAGGGGCTGTGTGTGTGTTTCCTCCTCCCCCTGCCTCAGCATTGGTTGCTTCCTGCCCCCTCCCCCTGCCTCAGCATTGGTTGCTTCCTGCCGCTGTCGGAACTTACAAGAGAGCCTGCTGACACCCACTCTCTCCCCGGCTCCATACACACACACACACACACACACACACACACACACTCCCTCCCGCCCAACCCCACTGCACTTCAGTTGAAAAGCAGCTGGCAATGTAGTAGGATGTCCATGGAACAATGGGATTGGGAAATTTGCATCATGGGACGCTGTGCCTGCCCCATGAGGCACTGCAAATCCTTCCCAAATCACCCTGCGGCCAGTTGCACAGTGGGATAGCTACCACAGTGCACTGCTGTCTTTCCCGTTGCAAGAGCTGCTAATATGGATGCGCTCCAGCGTCACAAGGAGCACAGTGTGGACATGCAACAGCGGTTTAATTCCAGTGTTTTAATAAAAGTGGTATAACTTATGGTGCAGAAACTTGCCAGTGTAGACATACCCTAACTTACTTGAGTTCATAGAATATTAGGGTTGGAAGAGACCTCAGGAGGTCATCTAGTCCAACCCCCTGCTCAAAGCAAGACCAATCCCCATCTGAATCATCCCAGCCAGGGCTTTGTCAAGCCTGACCTTGAAAACCTCTAAGGAAGGAGATTCCACCGCCTCCCTGGGTAACCCATTGCAGTGTTTCACCACCCTCCTAGTGAAAAAGTTTTTCCTAACATCCAACCTAAACCTCCCCCACTGCAACATGAGACCATTCCTCCTCGTTCTGTCATCTGCTACCACTGAGAACAGTCTAGATCCATCCTCTTTGGAACCCCCCTTCAGGTAGTTGAAAGCAGCTATCAAATCCCCCCTCATTCTTCTCTTCCTAAGACTAAACAATCCCAGTTCCCTCAGCCTCTCCTCATAAGTCGTGCTCCAGCCCCTAATCATTTTTGTTGCCCTCCGCTGGACTCTTTCCAATTTTTCCACATCCTTCTTGTAGTGTGGGGCCCAAAACTGGACGCAGTACTCCAGCTGAGGCCTCACCAATGTCGAATAGAAGGGAATGATCACGTCCCTCGATCTGCTGGCAATGCCCCTACTTATACATCCCAAAATGCCATTAGCCTTCTTGGCAACAAGGGCACACTGTTGACTCATATCCAGCTTCTCGTCCACTGTAACCCCTAGGTCCTTTTCTGCAGAAAATGTTACAGTAATAGAATCACTGAAATTAAAAAACTCTTATCAGTCCAAAGATTAGGTTTTGGGGCAGCTTATCTTGCAAACAGCTGCAGTGCTACATGTGGTTAGAGCAGAAGGCTCAGAGAGGAGACTTTGGGCTCTTTTTCTGGAACTGCCAGGAATTTACTGTCTGATCTTGGGTAAATCAGCTACCATCTCTGAGCCTCTGTTTCCCCACCTGTGAAGCTACGCTAATTGTGCATTACCACTGTGCCCCACTCTAATTTATTAATGTTTGCAAAAGATGATGAAAGGCATTTTTAATTGAAAAGCATTATTGAAAATATATGTATGAAAAAACACATTTTATTTGCGTTCTTATTTTCCGGCAAACAGAAATGTACCATGTAAACAGAGGAAGCTAAAGAGAAACAAATATAAATATTTTGCAAACAGTATTGCACCCTTTTTAAACTATATGAACACACACACACACACACACACACACACACACACAAAAACCGGTTAGTAAAGTTATAAATAAAACTCAGGGTTACCAATGATGTGATCAGCACCCTTTGTTGTGTTTATAGTCTTATAGCTCAATTTCACCTCCTCTGCGTACGTACAAGTGGGCGAGTATGTATCTGGAAAACATCTTAAAATACAGACAACAGGAAAAGGAGCAGTAATTTTTTTCTTTGCAATAAAGGCTTATACAAAATACAGTGTAGGATCAAAGCTCTGTGTGTGAAACAAACACTTCTCTAGTTCAATTGTTTTTGTAAGTGCCATTTTCTCCACTTATTGTTTCAACCACTATCATCAGGTGAGGCAAGCATAGTTCTCTGAGGAAGAGTTGGGTTGTGATCAAGGACATTTAGCAGATGTGGCACAGTGCTCTCCAGATCAAAGCTACTAGTATGAAATTAGACAAAAAATAGCCCTAAAAATGAGTCACAATGCAAGATAGTGCAGCTGATGATTCATCACGACTGCAGGAAAACAAAGAGGAGCAAATAGCTTGGGTTTTTACTGGAAAGTAGGTGATCCTAACGCAAGTAAACAGTGACCTATGAATCAGATATAGCTGCGATGAGACAGGAAAACTAATGTTTAAGGCTAAAGGCATATGACGCTATATCAGGGGTTTTCTCAACAGTGAGTTTCCTATGGAAAACGCAGTAGTTTTCTTTCAGCCCTATCACTGACTGAAGGATGCACTGGACACTTTCCTCTAGAAGTAGGATGGAAAAAAGATTTTTAACTAAAGGAAGGCAGGCCCATTTGTACCATACAATTTACACTTAACTGAGTCTATGGATTAGGTCTTCAGCTGTTATAAAACAGGTATAGCTCCACTGAAGTCAATTGATTTACACCAGTTGAGGAGTCAGCCTCAAATGTTTTACCTTTATGCTTCAATTTTCCCCCTCCCTCATCTTTGAAATGAAAAAAGATGGGAAGAAATCATAGGACTGAACACCAAAAATTAAACTTTTAGGTTCATTTCCCTTACTTTCTCATTTCTTTGAGAACTTTTCAAGGCAGAGAGAAACTATTGTTTCCTGCTGAGTAAGAGGAGAGACGGTTGCTACTTGGTTTACTCCCAGATGCGTATTCTCCATTTCAGAGCAGTTGCAATGGAGCTGTTCCAGTCAGTTCTTAAATAAACTGAGTATTCCAACAGAGTCACTAAACAATTTCAAACCATCAAAGATAAGGTCCTCTCCTGTGCTTTGGACCTTCTGTGAAAATTCCAAGCACTGGAGCAAGGAGGATCTACACACAACTATGGCAGTTGAGATGGAGCTACTTGCCATTCCAGCTGTGCTGAGAGAAGCCTCCAAGATGGTTCTCATCAAAATCTGCCCCTCTGCAAAAATATCCTGAAATTGCTCCCTGTGGTAAATGCTCAATGAAAGACCTAAACTTGGTATAATTGATGTGGTTATATTTTGCCAGAATTGCCTGATAATTAGCAATCTGGAATTACAGGGTTGCAGACGAAAAATTTTTACAACCAAAAAAGTCTAAGCACTTCTGGTCCTTACTGTGTGGGGTTACCTTTGAATGGTGTTACCTATTATGCTAATTCACTGCCTCCACAATCACAGAATGAGGGGGAGGATGAGAAAATAAAACTTCTAATGCTCTAGCCAGGGCATAATATTTTTTAATCTGCCCTCTTAGCTGTCAGGGTAAGGGAGCAGCAGGAGTCTGCCCAATCATTTTGGCAGGTTTTAATAGCACCTTATTTGTAGAAAAGGCTGACAATGGTGCATGTACACCAAGCAATTTATGCTGGGTATCTTGGACTTCTTCTAATGGAATTTGTAGAGTGACTGCCACTCTTTTCATCAAGTTCTGAAATATGGGAATGGAGGAGGCTGCCAGGACTGCTCATACCAGGGAGGACACTTGGCAGATCATGGTGGTAAAAAGCCTGGAAGTATCTTTGATTATGCGGTTTCTTGGTAATCAAAGGTGGACAGTCAGCCAGCAGAGCCCTGTACTGAGATCTGAGAGTCTGAAAAACTCTCTTCCTTTGTCTGCTCCTTTATCGGAATATGAGGAAGAGGAATTATCCATCTGTCAGTGCATATTGATACACCAGGGAGGCAGGCAGTAGTAGTGAAAAGTGAGGTCCAGGGATAAGTTAGGGTGCAGTACTGGGAGTCTTTAGCTCAACGAAGGAGACTCTAGTTCCTCAGAAACAAACAGATCTCTGGAGCTATGAAATCCTGTGGTATCAGCTGCATTTGTGCAGATATTTGATGAGTCCCGGATATTAAAGCTTATAGTACCGAAGAACATATGGGATTTTCTGACTCTTGCTGTACCAACACTTTCAGGTCTGAAGAGGCAACAGCAGAAGAGGGCAGTATGAACTTCTTCAGTGCTGAGTGTTTAGAGTCAGAAGCACCTGATGAAATTCTATGGTCTGTGTTATGCAGGAAGTAAAACTGGATGATCATCACGATCTCTACTGGCCTTAGAATCTATTAATACTACTTTGCTGAAACTATTGGCAAAAAACTTTTAAAAATGGAATCTACTGTAGTCATTGGAGTCAGAAATAAAATCATTTGATATTTGTTGCAATATCAGCAGCAACATCCAAATGCAATGTGAAGACATTGCACCACCTTTACTTTGTGGCTGCCCGAGTCACTCAAGAACAATGGAATAGCTTAAGTGGTCAAGCATGGTTTTAATTATTGGATTGCTTAACATACAAGACTCATTGCTATATAGGGAAATTTTAATACATCTATAAACTAAGGTTTTTAATTGGAAAAAGATGCTGTGTGAAAGATGCAGATTCAAATAGTGACTGTGGTAACAAACTTATCTAGGTAAGCGAAATTCCTTCCATCAGTTTTCCTACAGCAATTCAATGAACAACATAAAAAATATTTAGGAAAAAGTAAACTATTCATTAAGAACTGAAAGAAAAAAAATACAGTACCCCACTTTTGTCTCTAGAGAGCTATTTCCCAACCTCACCACTGCCTCCACGTTAAAGACTAAGGAACTACTAACAACTATGCTTCATGCATCCAATGAAGTGAGCTGTAGCTCATGAAAGCTCATGCTCAAATAAATTTGTTAGTTTCTAAGGTGCCACAAGTCCTCCTTTTCTTTTTGCGAATACACACTAACACGGCTGCTACTCTGAAACCTGTAACTATGCTTGTGTTATTCACTCATTGTTACTGAGGCCTCCACTTCCAGAAAAGAAAAAGACTGACAATAGATTTTCTTAATCTGTTAGCACATCTCAGGAGACAAAATAAGATTTATTGGTGAAATCCAGGCCATACTGAAGTCGGTTGGAGTTTTACCATTGACTTCAGTGGAGCCAGGACTTCACCCCTTGTGTTTTGAACTTACCGTAAGGCCTAGTCATCACATGGTTTTTGTAATGGTGCAACTATTTTGGTTTGGGGTATGATTCTTCACTGAAATAGTCATATTGGTACAAACCCTAATGTGGATGCAGTTATGCCAGAGTACATGTTTACCCCATAAATCTTATTGCCCTTCCCCTATGGGAATAAACTGTACCAGTATAAGCACTTTATCCCAGTATAAGCACATCTACAGTAAAGGGGTTATACTGCGTTAACTACAGATGTATAGTTAAAGTAGTACAACAGTGGTTACTGCCATCAAGAGGTTCCTACAACAAGTTAAATGAGCATATGTGGTCAGTAGTCTCCCTCCTGTGAAATTAAAGCAACAGTATGTATTATAAGATTTTCTCCTGCATGCTCCACATGGAGTCTGCTCATAAACAATGAAGGTTACTTGTAGACTACAGCAATTACAGCTATACTAACTGATTGAAATCACTCATTTGGTCTCCTCTCTAACTAATCTATCCTGTGTTGCAAAGTAACAGATTAGCCATATTTCTGAAATGCCTTAGAGCAGGTGACTTATAGCACAATGCTGTATGGTATCAAGTGCCGGAAACTTCAATAGCCTGGAGTTACTGCAGCAGTATAAAAAGAGACAAATTAAAATTGTTTAAACATAATATTGTCTCCATTAGAAGTGAAAGTATTGTTTTCAAATCAGCCCCTCTCCCCCTCCCTTTTTTTGGAGGGGGGGCAAGTGGCTTTGAAGTTTGAGATAATGAATGAGAAGACAAATCAATAAAGTACTTCGGCTAATCCTTCTCAAAACACTCATCCCACCCAGCAACTTATTAGATTATTAGATATTTGCATATATTGAATCAAAAGCCTTTTATTAACTTCCCAATTCTTATGCCAACAAGCCATAATGTGAGGAGTTTTGAAATTACACACCAAGATGCCATATGTTCATTTCACTGTAAACAGTGAGGCGCTGCCTTTTGTAGATACCAATTTACATTAAGTCCTGGAAATTTAACCCAGGAACTTGACAAATTTTTGATAAATAACTATTTTACCAAAACATAATAGGTAATAAAGATAATTACAAAGTTCCTGGCTGTACTAAGGCAGATTATAAAAAGTTACTAGAACTGATCATAATTAGATTTTGCATTTCATTTCTTCATAAAGGTAGGATTTTTATGCTTATCTTTACAGGAAACACACCACAAATTCAAACAAGGCATAGTTGTTTATGAACAGATGCAGTGGCTCCCTTAACAGTTCACAGTGCAGGCATTTTTTGCAGAGTGTTGAGCCACTGAAAAGGACAGAACTGCTGCAGCTTTGCTTGGAACAGTTTAATCTAAATCAGCGGTTCTCAAACTATGGATCGGGATCCCAAAGTGGGCTATGACTCCATTTTAATGGGGTCACCAGGGCTGGAGTTAGACTTGCTGGGGTCTGGGGCTGAAGCTCGACCCCACTGCCCGGGGCTCAAGCCCAAACCCAAGGGCTTCAGCCCTGGGTGGCAGGGCTGAAGGTACAGGCCCCCTGCCTGGGGATGAAGTCCTTGGGCTTTGCCCCCTCCCCCCTTGCCCAGAGCGGTGGGGCTTGGACGGGCTCAGGCTTCGATCCCTCCTGTAGTAATTTTTGTTGTCAGAAGGTGGTCACGGTGCAGTGAAGTTTGAAAACCCCTGATGTAAATCTATTCCTTCCTGCTATAGCTAGATAAGAATTGGAATTAAGTGCTAGTATACTGTATAGACAATACATATAGAGGATTTGTCTTTGTATAACAGGGTTTTGAGAATTAATTTTCAAGTTATTAAAATTAGCTACATGGGAATCTGACACAGAGTGCTAAAATGGAAACTCTTGCCTTGAAGTTTTTGATTGTTTTGAATAGGTGCCATGTATTCAAAGAATGCTCCGATTGGGTTTTTTGTTGTTGCTTAATTGTGTTTTAAATAATTCGCAGAAGGGAGCATGGTCATAACTAGGAGTCAATAAGTCTGGGTTCTACATCCAGCTCTACAACCGACTTGATTTTTGATCTTCTGCATGTCACAACTTCTCTTGCGATATGAGGCATCTGAAAGTTAGGAAATGCCAGAGTTACAGTTGCTTGTGCAACCATAATTTAGCACCCTTGTGCCTGTGCATTATGATCTTTAATTACATCATCACATGCTTTTTTTTCCAGAAGAACCTGGCCTCATTAAGTTCAGAGGTTGGATGCACAAAGGGGCCAAATTCAGGTTACACAGTCTCTACGTAAAAGAATAAATGGACACAAATCAGATGTCAAGAATTATAACATTCATAAACCAGTCGGAGAACACTTCAATCTCTCTGGTCACGCGATTACAGACATGAAAGTTGCAATATTACAACAAAAAAACTTCAAATCCAGACTCCAGTGAGAAACTGTTGAATTGGAATTCATTTGCAAATTGGATACAATTAACTTAGGCTTGAATAGAGACTGGGAGTGGCTAAGTCATTATGCAAGGTAACCTATTTCCCCTTGTTTTTTCCTTCCCCCCCCCCCCCGACGTTCTTGTTAAACCCTGGATTTGTGCTGGAAATGGCCCACCTTGATTATCATACACATTGTAAAGAGAGTGGTCACTTTAGATAAGGTATTACCAGCAGGAGAGTGGGTTTGTGTGTGGGGGGGGGGGGAGGGGATGTGAGAGAAAACCTGGATTTGTGCTGGAAATGGCCCAACTTGATCATCATACACATTGTAAGGAGAGTGATCACTTTAGATAAGCTATTACCAGCAGGAGAGTGGGGTGGGGGGAGGTATTTTTTCATGCTTTGTGTGTATAAAAAGATCTTCTACACTTTCCACAGTATGCATCCGATGAAGTGAGCTGTAGCTCACGAAAGCTTATGTTCAAATAAATTGGTTAGTCTCTAAGGTGCCACAAGTACTCCTTTTCTTTTTGCAAATACAGACTAACACGGCTGTTACTCTGAAACAGGCAATTGTAAATCTGACATTTCCTAACTTTCAAGTGCTTAACTTTGCAACCTAAATAATGTCCTTTTCATGAAGGTTTTTGTATGTAATATGTTAATTATGTTCTCAAATTGTGTTCTCCCAGAGTAACTCCAATTTTAATAGCAACTGGTAATTACTATCAGTTTTGGTAACTATCAGTTAACAAGTTCATAACATCCAGATAGCTTTCCCATGGGGTAGTTTAATTGTTTCCTAATTATTGCTGGAAGAATGAAAATATGTACATGTATTTAGTTAACAT
Organism: Natator depressus; assembly: GCF_965152275.1. Classification (NCBI taxonomy): domain Eukaryota; kingdom Metazoa; phylum Chordata; order Testudines; family Cheloniidae; genus Natator; species Natator depressus. Next base: position 65,009,722 of record NC_134236.1, read on the forward strand.
ACATTTTAACATGGCTTGGGATTTGTCATTCTAAATAAGTTTTATACGTGTATGCTACTAATTTGTCATTAATATAACTATTTCTTAATACTTCTTTGGGCAGTAATATATTATTCATTACAACCAAAGAAAGTATTGTTAAAGAGAAGGTGCTAATTTTAAAGATTATTGAGGTAAAATTCTCTCAAGAGAAAACTCGTGCATGTATTTCCTAGGAGATGCTTTTAAAAAAAGGATTGAATTGATAATCTCAAATTTATTTCACTGAGTTGATACTGATGTATAGTTTAGTTCAAGAAATTAAAACATTCATATATAGAATTGTTTGATAAAATAGGACTGGCCTTTTAAAATACCTTTCTTAAATATTTAAATGCAAACTTTTGGTGACATGAACCTCAATCAGGAAAACAGAATAAAGTCCTATATTAGTACATGAAAATTAATATATTGCAGACTAATGGCATTATACTTGTATCAGGACAATTTGGCATTTTAGCTTTTGTCTATCCTATCAGTCACAACTCTTTAATCATATCTATAAATAAAGGATTTCACATGTTTTTGAAGAATTTCTGTCTTCAGATTATGCTTTTTAAATTTCACTTCCACAGCAATCCCCTCCCCCTTGTAGCGGTTTACTTGAAATTTTATCTTGTATTAAGCACACTGTTCATGCTCCACATAAAATGAAAATACTTTTAGAATATTCTAATTGCCACAAAAGTCAATTTTTATACAATGGCATACAAAAATTTAAGTACACAAATTTGTGTGAATCAAGATTTTAATGTTTATTGAATTTGTTTACATGTGGTTTCTTTTTTAAATGTAGCTCACCTGAAGCCATTAGATGCAGCTACATTCTTTTCCAAGACTCAATTTATCACATAGTGATTGCTTTGTATATCCATCTGGGTATACCTTCTCTAAGCTTGATCCTCTCCAGTTTGCCCAGGATCTGTAAACGCTGAGATTACTGAAACTGGTAAGTCCACATTTAACTACCCAAACACAACACAACCCAACAAGACAGCAAATTGTACATAAGGCTATTAAACAATTTTTATAAATCTGTTCAGAGAAACCAGGCACAAAGAACTTTTTGAATGCACAATACTGAAAAGCTAGCCATGAAATCTTTGCAGGTTAGGCATTCTCAAAATCCACAGTTAAGCATTCGTCCTTGTAGCTCCAATATTTAACATACAGGTTTTGCATTTCCTCAGCACTTTAATACAGTGGTTCTAAAATTGTACCAATTTACCAGAATACACCATGGATGATCCAACTAGTGATACCACATCCCACTGAACTGTGTTTGTTTTAAGCCATAACAGAGCTTGGGCGGCTCAAAATGCCAATCTAACAACAGTGTAAAAACACACACAACTGAACTGGAAGCAGGTAGTAGCAGAGCACATCAAGTCCAGCACAGAGGCTCACCATGAAGACTAACAGTCAAAAGTACTAGCCACCATAGCCGAGAGAACCAGTACTCATACACACACATCAGAGGTTAGGAAAAACTGCATTTTCAAATGGTATTTTTAGACTAAATTTAAGCAAAGATACATTTGGGATATTTCTAATCTGTCATGTCAATCCTGATTAAACGCCCACATTTAAAAGATGCATAATTTTGCACCATCAGTTTTACAATAATCACAAAATTAGGGCCTACTTTTTCCCCACCACCTGTGAATTTAACAAAAACCCTTACTGTCCTAACATAGACTAAACCTCAATATAAGCAAATGTATTTTCAATCTACAATTTTATATAGAATGTAATTAACACAGGGTATGGTAAAAAGTTTGTTGTCAAAACATACATACATCATATGGTGTGAATAATGGACACTAACAAATTATAGTCTGCATTCTCTCTCTGCTATAATCAGATGCATGCAGATTATGTGCAGCATTTTAAACACTGATACTACATTTACAAGACTGCTCCCGCACTCCAATTCTACCTGTAATAAAAGTCAAAAACTCTGAAGTAGACACATCTTCATGAAATTCATGATGGATTAGCTTCAGTGCTTGTTCCACAAAGGTGTTGCAATAGGTCCCTGTGGAGCCCTTTCAACGACAACAAACTCATCAGGGTTGTCAAAAGCTTCGTAGTGGATTAGCAAATCCTGAATAGCACGTTCCTCAATCTGAAGGACGAAAGAAAGAGAGGAGGGGAAGGGGAAGTCAGCATTTTATAATCAGGTCTAGAAGAAATCATCTCATAGGGGGTGGAAACTGTTCACTGTATAACAGCATTACCTTTTAAAACAAATTACCATTGCCAATAAGGTTTAATGGCCCTGAATAATGATACATCCTGCACGTCAGTAATCAATGAATATTCTTCATTTCATTCAAATACAGATATGTTTTGCGTGCTAGGTCTTTAAAAAAAAACCTGTTAGCCGGGCAGGTCCTGGGGCCATACATCCTAACAGATTCTAAAACACTCATGGACTGGCTGAGTGGGAGAAGGCAACACACTCCAAACCATGAGGGCAGGCAAAGAAAATTGGGGAATATAGAACGTAGCCCTAGCAGCTAAAGTCCCCAAATACTGTCAGGCTAGCCCAGGGGTGGGCAAACTATGGCCCGCGGGCCGGATCTGGCCCACCAGCTCCCGCTGGGGAGCAGGGTCTGGGGCTTGCCCTGCTCCGGCGCTCCAGCTGGGGATCAGGGTTAGGGGCCGCTCCACGCGGCTCCCAGAAGCAACGGTTATGTCCTCCCTCCGGCTCTTACGCATAGGGGCAACCAAGGAGCTCTGCTCCGCACGCTGCTCCCACTCCAAGCACTGCCCCTGCAGCTCCCATTGGCCGGAAACCGCACCTGCGGATGGGGCAGCGTGCAGCAGAGCCACCTGGCTGCACTTCTGTGTAGGAGTCGGAGGTGGGACTAGCCGCTGCTTCCAGGAGCCTCTTGAGGTAAGTGTCACCCGGAGCCTGAACCCCTGAGCCGCCACCCCCACCCACCGCACCCAACACCCTGCCCCAGCCCTGATCCCCCTCCTGCTCTCCCAACCCCTCGGTACCAGCCCAGAGCACCCTCCTATACCCCAAACCCCTCATCCCCAGACCCATCCCAGATGGAGACCCCTCCTGCACTCTGAACTCCTCATTTCTGGCCCCACCCCGGAGCTCGCACCCCCAGCCAGAGTTCACACCCAACCCCAATTTCATAAGCATTCATGGCCCGCCATACAATTTCTATACCCAGATGTGGCCCTCAGGCCAAAAAGTTTGCCCACCCCTGGGATAGCCCTACCCTCCCAAAATGAGCCTGAAGTTATGTTTTAACAGCTGGTAGACACGATGCAGCATATGAATAGCTCATTCTAAAATGTCATCTCTAAAAGAGGTAGTGAAAAAAATACATCTTTCTTTACCTGGATCAAAGCCAAAGGTTTCTCTCTGCTCCTGATAAGAGCTGCTTCTTGCTGGAGCTCTTCCTCTACAATAGCTGCAAACGTGATAGGTGCTATTGCAGTAGAGCTAGTCAAGGATGTCACTAACCATGGACTGCAAGGTAATACATTACACAGTGAAGTATATCACTGACATTCTGAAACAAAAGCAGTATAAAGAACTAACAGAAAACATGCTCCAAAATCTTTGTATGTCAGAAATCAAACTTACTTATGACTCTCCAGTTGTGGTAAATCAGAAACACGATCTTCTTCTCTGATTGTGCATCTGGGAAGAAAAAATATGAAAGTTGCTCATTCAATACTCTCTTGGAATATAACAGGACTGTTGGCAACCTTCAGACTTATTCTACTGTGCTAAACATGCTACTTTGGGGAGAGGAAAAACTTGGAGAGGGGAATCTCAAGCCACTAAAAAAAAAAAAAAAAAAAAAAAAAAATCAGTGAAATGAGCGTCCTTTGCAAATTGCAGTGTGACAGCCCACAGTGAGCACAGTTACAAAAACATATTCCTATTCAAATAACTACTTCAATAAGCAGCATACAGGTGCCCCAGCAGAAAATGAATTCAGACAAAAGTTCTTTGCACATTCACTGTATTGTAATATAGTAGCAATTCCAATATTAAATCCAAGACTTCTAGGCAGAAGATTTTTGAGTGTGATGTAGTGGTAGAGTACGGGCTCCCAAGCTGGCTTCTTGATTACTAGAACAGTAATGGACTTACAGCACAGGCAACCTTAATTACGGCATTTCCTAATTTCTGAGTGCCTGACTTTGCCACTATTCACAATAAATCTAGGAATGATATGATCTCCAATCCTATAATCGTTGTTGTCACAGAGTCCCCGGGGCGATGCTCTGGAACTGCTCCCTACAAAGCCAGTCAGGACTCTGGTGAAGTCTCCTCTCTGTGAGCAGCCTGTCTTCAGAGCAAGAAGCTCACACAACTTCCACCAGAGCAGCTCCAGAGCATCGCCAGGGGACTCTGTGACAGCAACCTAAATAATAAGTTCATGTAATGTTTTGTATTTAAAGATTTGAGCAATATAATTGCAATATAAGCACAGGATATAAGCCTATTCACAATAAATCTAGGAATGATATGATCTCCAATCCTAAAATCGTTGTCTTGAAAGAGGTGGCTGTAGCGTTAAGTCAATAGCACTAGTGTATTATTTCTCTGAGAGTATGGTATTGATTATTCAATGCCAGAGATGGTGAACCTTCAGCACACATACCCAAGTACCTTCCCGCACAAATATATGATCTGGATTCTGATGAATATACATAAAAAGGTCGTAAAAATAGGATTCATGGAATGAAACTAAACAGGAAAAATAAAACCACATGCTTAATATCAAGAAAAAAAAATCTGACAGTAAAATGTGTTACCCTGTATAATCTATCAAGAGAACTCACCATTTGGCACATTTCAGTCTAAACCAGACAGAAACACACTAAAATGTGCTGACCAGAATAATCCTGCACTAATAGGGGAATGGAAGAGACCTAAAATGAGTAATCTAAGCCCTCTCTAAATTATATGAACCTCTGACAACATGCAGTTTAAAAGCATGGGAGAAGTATTATAGCAAGATTTTTAAAAAAATAAAGTTCAACATTTATTTTTCAAAAAAAAAAAAAAAAAAAGGAGTACTTGTGGCACCTTAGAGACTAACCAGTTTATTTGAGCATGAGCTTTCGTGAGCTACAGCTCACTTCATCGGATGCATCCGATGAAGTGAGCTGTAGCTCACGAAAGCTCATGCTCAAATAAACTGGTTAGTCTCTAAGGTGCCACAAGTACTCCTTTTCTTTTTTCTTTTTACGAATACAGACTAACACGGCTGTTACTCTGAAACCATTTATTTTTCAGTTATTCTACAGCACCTTACATGCTTTAATGTGTTGGTATAGTCAACTCTCAACTGATTTCATTTCTACATAACATGCTGTAGTTAAATAGCCACAAATTGTCTGAGAGTAAATTCATAGAAAAATTCCTAATAGGAGAACTCCAGTGACTGGTGAGTTCTCAAGTTCTCTGTCTGGGATTTCTTCCACAGAACACAATTTCATGGACAACAAGCAGCACAACTCCTATTGCTGGGAGGAGAAGGGGATTTATTTTTTTTTTTTTTTGGGGAGAAGTATAAATAAGCAGACATCTATCATCAAAGGCTACATCCAAATTAACTATGCCCTTCTTTTTGACATAAGATATGGTTTCAAAATTGCCCACTAGGATCTGAATCATTTCCCCCAAAGAACAGAAATACATTACAAGATCAACAAATTGCCTAGTGATCCAAAAAGCTGTAATAGATCTTTCCCACTCAGACACCAGAATTTATTGATCATGAAATCTCAACTGCAACATTCATCTGAACTTAGGTGAATCACTGAATATGGTGAAGCAGCAACAAAAATGCCTTCTTAAACCATAGTTAGGCTCATGAGCTGAAGGAGGGCACACTTTGTAGAATCAGTTAAAACCCTACAGTCTCATAATGGATGCCACATTAAAGCTTGTGTGACACCATTGGGGATAATTCCTTCAACTCAACATTCATAAAAACCTTGCTATTTCTGATTCAGTGGCTCAGTTGTAGCATTCCACATTCCTGTGTGTCAGACTTGTTTGCTCTCACTGTGGGTCTCTCTCACTCTGATCAGTCAGGAGCTGGAAATAGGAATAGAAGTTACATGCTCCAGCAGCAGGATGGAAAAGAAGAGCCTTGTGTTGCTCAACAATGCCTTCATTCTACTAAGGTAGAACACTGATGGCCTCCACAGCAAATCCTGTCCAATCTTCTGAGCTGAAACAACGGTGACTGCGATTCAGGTACTTGAGAACTGTAAAATCATTAACGTTTTTGAGAACCACAAAGGGCATGTGGTAGCTTCCTTTAAGTAAATATTCCTGACTGACAATGCAGAAGTAGGCTTTTTTCCAGCATCGTCTTTGTTCAAGTATTCCCAATTCTCAGAGGCTCGTTTTTAAAAACTATCTTTTATACACCTATGTAAACAGAAACCCCCTAGACTTCTCAGAAAGACAAAAACCTTCTGTCATATATGTAGGAGGTTTACACTTTGGATGAAAGTCAGATGCACACTCCCTCCTACCCTTGCCCAAAGTATTCACAGCACCACTATAAAGTAGTAAAAAAAAAAAAAAAAAAAAAAAAAAAAAAAAAATCAACTTGATCATAGTAAGTAACAAAGTTCTTTCCAGAGCAATTTTATCATAAGTAGCAGTTGTAATGTCACAATACACTCTAGTGATCAATTAAAAGATAAGCAGAGGATAATTATACAGGTATTTAGTGCACAACAATCATCTATTCCAGTGCTATTGTGACCCTTACATGTACTAATGAGGTTGTCAGAGATTTTACATTTTAAGCATTTTGGATCTAGGTTGTCTTAAGGTAAGAAATCTGAAATTAGGTAAGTACATATAATAGATTAGAAGCAGTGGTTCTCAACCCACGGCCCATGGGACATCCTTAGGGCTATACAGGTAGAATTGGATGCAGCCCACATAACAGTGCAGCCCACAATGGTAAATCGGTTGAGAACCACCGGGTTAGAGGATAGTGAAAAAGGATTGTATGGAAGTGTCAAATTTACATGTTTTAGAAGAATTTTTGTGTGGGAAGGTCTCTAGATAAGTTCCAGGCCAACTGTTGACTAAAATGTGTTTTAAGATTTTTAAAAGGTGCTGATATATAGTCATCAAGATGGATCGTCTCAGTGCTTGACTGACCTTGAAAGCTCACTCTCCAAATCTATTCAATACCTCCTTTTTTTAAAAAGTCATCTCTGCTGAAACAGGTAACAAAAGTGCTAGTTGTGATTCTGGTGATGTCACTACCTGTCCACTAAGACTGGATAAGACTATGACCAACTCATTTAATAAGGACAACTCAAGAGGCATCGGACCATAATGACTTTTGAACAAAACTAACCTAGACAGGATATAGGACTAGGAACTGTAACTGAAAGGATACCTTCCTCTGAAGCAATTATTTCCCATTCATGGATCATTTTACCTTTGTAAATATTTAATATATGGTTTTAAATAGTTACTTTCAACAATATTAAATTTTGAGATTGTTACAAATGCATTTTTGAAGGGTCTACAAATTAATTTGTATTATAAGTGAGTTTGCAGACCCCAGCCAGGATCAAAGCACCACTGTGCTAGGAACTGTACAGACATATTAAGAGACAAATCCTATCCCGAAGAACTTACAATTTGACCAGGCCAAGGGTGTGAAAGGAGGCAAACAAAGAGTGTGACTTGACTAAGGACACAAAGCAGCTCTGTGGCAGAGCCAAGACTAGAACTTCCAGCTCAATGTCCTACACGTTGAACTACACCGTCTCCCATGTAAAAGCTTTCATTTTACAAAATACATATTGAAACTTGCTTGTCAGGTTTCATCATAAATGTAATCTTACTTTTTATAGAGCTTTTATTTTAAAAAGAATACATAATTGAAAAACTAGCTATGTTTAGTTCAGATTAGTAAAATCCCTTCCTTGCAAAACAAACTGAATAACTTTTAATTGCACCCTTCCTCCTTGTGACTAAAAACATCTGAACAGTTAAAATAGGGAAAGTTCAACCAATGCATCAATATTTGAACTAAACACTCTTGGCAGCTTAAATTTAAAGAAAATTCCATAAAAGCTTTTGTTTAGAGACAATTCTGATGGCACATTTAAACACTCAAGTCAGTAAATGCCAGTATTAAAGTTGTTGAGTTTGCACCTACTCTTTGTGCATGATCATACGCAACAGATCCTTTTCTACAAGCTAAGATTCACGTGCAGCACATTTCAGTGCTATATACTATGAAGCAAGCCAGGCAGAATAAAAAGTAATTTATATACAAGCAGTACAGTGAATCAGGCTTGGCTCTAATGGGGCCAAACTTTCAAAATGAACCTTAGACAGCTGTAGTAAAAACATGGTATGATATTTTATTACTTATGTACTAGTATACGATCATATACTCTTGTTCCCCTTTTTAAAGATAGGTACTAAGTTTGCCCTTCTCCTGAAAACAGGGAACAAAGAGGATATGACACAAAGGGGACTCGGCAAATTATAGACCAATCAAGCCTTACTTTGATACCTGGAGATATACTGGAACAAATTATTAAACAATCAATTTGAAGCACCTAGAGGATAAACAGGGTTATAAGGAATACCCAACATGGATTAGTCAAGAACAAAGCACACAAAACCAAACTTATTTTCTTTTGTGACAGGGTTCCTGGCATACCGGATTGCAGGCGGGAGGGAAGCTGTGGACATATTTTGATTTTTTTCCAAGACAGTCTCATAAGTAAACTAGGGAAATGTGGTCTAGATGAAATTTACAACAAGGTGGGTGCAAAACTGGTTGAAACACTGAACTCAAAGAGTAGTTATCAATGCTTCACTGTCAAAATGGGGACATATCTAGTAGGGTTGCACAGGGGTCTGTCCTGAGTCCAGCTCTAGTCAATATTTTCATTAATGACTTGGAATATGGAGTGGAGAGTACACTTATAAAATTTGTGGATGACACCAAGATGGGAGGGTTTGCAAGTACTTTGCAGAACAGAATTAGAATTCAAAATGACCTTGACAAATTCGAGAACTGGTCTGAAATTACTCTTGAGGGAATTCTGTGGCACTGTGTGTCTACAGAATTCATATCCCCCACAGATTTCTTTGCTTCCCCGCAGAAAAATGACTTTCTGATGGGGAAGCAAAGAGAAGCCACAAGAGCGGTCACGTGCCCCTCCTCAGCAGTGTGGGTGCGTCGTTTCAGGCCCGCGGAGAGGTAAATCACTCGGGGGATGGTGGTAGCGGAGCTGGGGACAGCCCGCCAGTGGCTCCTACTGTGCACCAGGCTCAGCTGTTAGTCCCAACTGGTCTGGGGGCGGGAGAGGACAGGACTTCCTCTTCCCCTGCAAGGAGTGCCCAGGCTGGATAAGATTTACCCCCAGAAATCTTCCCCGGCTGCACCTAGCATGGAGGGGCAGGGCCCTGGGCTGTTTCTGGGGTAGGCCTGGTCTTTGCGCTGTGTCAGGTGTAGCCTCACCACTGAGTCTGTGTCCCTGGGTGGGCGGGGGTCTGCAGGGTGATCTCCCACCTCCACGAAGCCACTGGCCTGTGCTCCCCACTGTCATGCTGAAGCCTCCACATTTATCTATTGAAAAATAAAATACGCAGAACTTCTCAGGATTTTAAAATAGTGTGCGCAGAATTTTTATTTTTTGGTGAAGAATTTTTCATTTTTGGGTGCAGAATTCCCTCAGGAATATGAAATCAACATGATACAATGCAACAAAGACAAATGCAAAGCACTACACTTAGGAAGGAAAAAAATCAAATGTACAACCATAAAATGGGGATTAACTGGCTTGGCACTGGTACTGCTTAAAAGGATCTGGATGATATAGTGGATCACTAACTGAACATAAAAGTCAACAATGTGATGCAGTTGAGAAAAAGGCTAATATTTTGGGGCATATTAACAAAAATGTCATATGTAAGACATGAGAGATAACTATCCCATTCTACTCAGCACTGGTGAGGCCTCACCTTGAGCACTGTGTCCAGTTCCAGATGCCTAGTCTAAGATAGATATGGATAAACTGGAGAGTCCAGAGAAGAGCAACAAAAATCACAAAAGATTTAAAAAACCTGACTATGAGGAAAGTTTTTTTTTTTTTTTTTGTTTTTTTTTTTAAATAAACTCCGCTTGCTTAGTCTTGAGAAAAGAAGACTGGGGCAGTGGAACCTAACAACAGTCTTCAAATATGTAAACAGTTGTTATAAAGAGGATGGTGATCAATTGTCCTCCACATCCACTGCAAGTAGGACAAGTAGTAAAGTGGCCTAATCTACAGCAAAGGAGATTTAAGTTAGATATTAGGAAAAAAAACTTTCCATAAGCGTAGTTAAGCACAGAGCAAGTTACCAAGGGAGGTTGTTGAATCTCCATCACTGGAGGTTTTTAAGAACGGGTTAGACAAACACCTGTCAGGGATTGTCTAGGTATACTTAGACCTGCCCCAGTGCAGGGGGAATGGAATAGATGACCTCTCAAGGTCCCGTCCAACCCTACATTTCTATGATTCTACATATATAGACATGAAAAGGGGCAGTGTTAAGCAAGCCCCTGCCTTGTCCAGTGTGCATTTCATACCATTGACAACAGAGTCATACAGGTTTTGTGGAACGCTTAACATTTTTAGCACACAAAAATAATAGTGCTCTGGTTAAAATATATTATGCACCAGACTTTTAAAGTTAAAGGTAAACAAATTTGAATGCATCTAATTTCTGTGACCAAACACTACCGGCCTACATCCATATACACCAAAGTCATGCAAATCCCTTTCCAAGTATATATTACAGATATACAAATATGCTTCTATGTCTTACTGAAAATTCTGACCTTCTATGTAGTGCAAATACTACAAGGATATTGATTGATATAAGACACAGAAGTCTTAGTATATCAAGTGGTGCTTCAACACAGTTATATTGACCCTGTATATACAATTCCAGATTCATTAAATAGAGTCTCTCTTTAGAAAGAACAGAATCAACTCAGATCACTTCAATTTCAGTTAACAAGATGTGCAGTTTTGCAGTCATTAAAAAAAACCCACTACTTAAATCTGTATTATTTCTAAGCTTTGCAATATCTCACCTTTGCAGTGTTTCACCAATTGCTTTTATATTTGTTTTTAAAGCTAATCTCTTAAAATTTGATCATTTTCCTAACCACAAATTGGGTGCATTCACTTCTGAATGATGAAAGTTAAAATTTAGTTTAAAAAAGAAAACTTATGTCAAATAGATGTTGTTAGGGGGCTTACTCCTTCACCCACTTACTTCCCTGGTCCTTCTTGCATGAACAGAGAGCAACAATACCTGAAGTCCAAAGGCGCAAACAATTTGATGTTTATTGGGGTGAACTTCCAGCAAGCATGAGTCCAGTTTCCTTCCTTAGTGTCCCCCTTCCCAACTCTGACACCACAGAGCCTTACCTGTGTCCCTGTTCCCATTCCTGCCCTTAGCTAAACATGATTCCAATTTCCCCACCCCCATTCCCTGTTCCCATTTTCCCCCCCACACCCTTCCTGATTGACCGCAGACTATATAGTAAAACTTGAGTTCTGCTTAGCTCTACCTTAACCAATCATTTTACTGAAATTTAACTAACCAATCCTAACACATTGTAACATGATTATTTAACCAATTATATCCCACCTTAATTAGTTTACACCCAACAAAATTAATTATACAGCAGACAGAAACAATCACAGAACCAGACAGAGATTATACAGACAAACAATAAGGAAATGGGGACTACAGTGATAAATCCTCATTTCTTTGTTGTTCTCACATCCCACATCCTATTGATAAGTGAGTTTTTGCCAGACAGGATGCTATCAAACTAAGTTTCCTTTTACATCTTCTCAGCACTCCCCTTTCTCTGGAGGCGATAGGCATTATCAGGACAGGACTGTATTCCTAATGGCCCAATAGCACCTTATTTCAATGTGACTAGGTTGGAATGTGAGGGTGTGACCGGTCGCTTCCCAGCTTATGGCTGCCTCCGCTGCTTAGCCAAAGGCCTTAGCCTAAGAACGGCCTCAGACTGTCACAGTAAGAGAAGGACTTTACACTGGCAGACAGTGATCAACAGGTTATCTCAAGTGCTTATATACAAATGCACAAAGCCTTGGAAACAAGCAGGGAGAACTGGAGGTCCTGGTGATGTCAAGGAACTATGACGTGATTGGAATAACAGAGACTTGGTGGGATAACTCACATGACTGGAGTACAGTCATGGATGGTTATAAACTGTTCAGGAAGGACAGGCACGGCAGAAAAGGTGGGGGAGTAGCACTGTATGTAAGGGAGCAGTATGACTGCTCAGAGCTCCGGTACGAAACTGTGGAAAAACCTGAGTGTCTCTGGATTAAGTTTAGAAGTGTGTGCAACAAGAGTGATGTAGTGGTGGGAGTCTGCTATAGACCACCGGACCAGGGGGATGAGGTGGATGAGGCTTTCTTCTGGCAACTCACGGAAGCTACTAGATCGCATGCCCTGATTCTCATGGGTGACTTTAATTTTCCTGATATCTGCTGGGAGAGCAATACAGCGGTGCATAGACAATCCAGGAAGTTTTTGGAAAGCGTAGGGGACAATTTCCTGGCGCAAGTGCTAGGGGAGCCAACTAGGGGGGGCGCTTTTCTTGACCTGCTGCTCACAAACCGGGTAGAATTAGTGGGGGAAGCAAAAGTGGATGGGAATCTGGGAGGCAGTGACCATGAGTTGGTTGAGTTCAGGATCCTGACGCAGGGAAGAAAGGTAAGCAGCAGGATACGGACCCTGGACTTCAGGAAAGCAGACTTCGACTCCCTCAGGGAACAGATGGCCAGGATCCCCTGGGGGACTAACATGAAGGGGAAGGGAGTCCAGGAGAGCTGGCTGTATTTCAAGGAATCCCTGTTGAGGTTACAGGGACAAACCATCCCGATGAGTCGAAAGAATAGTAAACATGGCAAGCAACCAGCTTGGCTTAATGGTGAAATCCTAGCGGATCTTAAACATAAAAAAGAAGCTTACAAGAAGTGGAAGGTTGGACATATGACCAGGGAAGAGTATAAAAATATTGCTCGGGCATGTAGGAAAGATATCAGGAGGGCCAAATCGCACCTGGAGCTGCAGCTAGCAAGAGATGTCAAGAGTAACAAGAAGGGTTTCTTCAGGTATGTTGGCAACAAGAAGAAAGCCAAGGAAAGTGTGGGCCCCTTACTGAATGAGGGAGGCAACCTAGTGACAGAGGATGTGGAAAAAGCTAATGTACTCAATGCTTTTTTTGCCTCTGTTTTCACTAACAAGGTCAGCTCCCAGACTGCTGCGCTGGGCATCACAGAATGGGGAAGAGATGGCCAGCCCTCTGTGGAGATAGAGGTGGTTAGGGACTATTTAGAAAAGCTGGACGTGCACAAGTCCATTGGGCCGGACGAGTTACATCCGAGAGTGCTGAAGGAATTGGCGGCTGTGATTGCAGAGCCCTTGGCCATTATCTTTGAAAACTCGTGGCGAACGGGGGAAGTCCCGGATGACTGGAAAAAGGCTAATGTAGTGCCAATCTTTAAAAAAGGGAAGAAGGAGGATCCTGGGAACTACAGGCCAGTCAGCCTCACCTCAGTCCCTGGAAAAATCATGGAGCAGGTCCTCAAAGAATCAATCCTGAAGCACTTACATGAGAGGAAAGTGATCAGGAACAGTCAGCATGGATTCACCAAGGGAAGGTCATGCCTGACTAATCTAATCGCCTTTTATGATGAGATTACTGGTTCTGTGGATGAAGGGAAAGCAGTGGATGTATTGTTTCTTGACTTTAGCAAAGCTTTTGACACGGTCTCCCACAGTATTCTTGTCAGCAAGTTAAGGAAGTATGGGCTAGATGAATGCACTATAAGGTGGGTAGAAAGCTGGCTAGATTGTCGGGCTCAACGGGTAGTGATCAATGGCTCCATGTCTAGTTGGCAGCCGGTGTCAAGTGGAGTGCCCCAGGGGTCGGTCCTGGGGCCGGTTTTGTTCAATATCTTCATAAATGATCTGGAGGATGGTGTGGATTGCACTCTCAGCAAATTTGCGGATGATACTAAACTGGGAGGAGTGGTAGATACGCTGGAGGGGAGGGATAGGATACAGAAGGACCTAGACAAATTGGAGGATTGGGCCAAAAGAAATCTGATGAGGTTCAATAAGGATAAGTGCAGGGTCCTGCACTTAGGATGGAAGAATCCAATGCACCGCTACAGACTAGGGACCGAATGGCTAGGCAGCAGTTCTGCGGAAAAGGACCTAGGGGTGACAGTGGACGAGAAGCTGGATATGAGTCAACAGTGTGCCCTTGTTGCCAAGAAGGCCAATGGCATTTTGGGATGTATAAGTAGGGGCATAGCGAGCAGATCGAGGGATGTGATCGTTCCCCTCTATTCGACACTGGTGAGGCCTCATCTGGAGTACTGTGTCCAGTTTTGGGCCCCACACTACAAGAAGGATGTGGATAAATTGGAGAGAGTCCAGCGAAGGGCAACAAAAATGATTAGGGGTCTAGAGCACATGACTTATGAAGAGAGGCTGAGGGAGCTGGGATTGTTTAGTCTGCAGAAGAGAAGAATGAGGGGGGATTTGATAGCTGCTTTCAACTACCTGAAAGGGGGTTCCAAAGAGGATGGCTCTAGACTGTTCTCAATGGTAGCAGATGACAGAACGAGGAGTAATGGTCTCAAGTTGCAATGGGGGAGGTTTAGATTGGATATTAGGAAAAACTTTTTCACTAAGAGGGTGGTGAAACACTGGAATGCGTTACCTAGGGAGGTGGTAGAATCTCCTTCCTTAGAGGTTTTTAAGGTCAGGCTTGACAAAGCCCTGGCTGGGATGATTTAACTGGGAATTGGTCCTGCTTCGAGCAGGGGGTTGGACTAGATGACCTTCTGGGGTCCCTTCCAACCCTGATATTCTATGATTTTGATTCTTTTATACCTCTATAACTAGCTAAGTGATAAGAATACACCTAAATTCTTAGAGTACAGGCCTTTACAGACAGGCCTGAATATCTATATCCTAACAGATGACAATAGATTAAAAGCAATTAAAGATGGCAAAACAGCTATAACATTTAAAAAAAATTGTAAGGGTCACTAAAGTAGGTCTTATTTTGATAAAACATTTTATACTTAAGTCACACTACTTTCATAGCACTATAATTGCTAAACACATCTTTATGTTAGGAAGAAATGGAAACAGACTATGAGAGAAAAAAAGTCACAGTGCCATGAAAATTACACCTGGCACGATCAGCTTTAATCATTACTGCTTACCCTCCTTGAATGGCTGATGTAGGAATTTAATCCTGAATTATGAGTTACTAACTTTAGGCCCAGACAAAGAATTTTGCCGTTGCCTTCAATGGACATTTATGGGGCTATTTAATCTTTGTATAATACTCTAAAGAAACCAAACATAGGGGATTAATGGGATACAGATTCTTTCACTTGTCATTCACCAGTTCACACTAGGGATTTGAGCTAGATGACTGTATACAGATACTGTACTTCAGAGGCAGTGAACAAGAGAGAGTTTGGTCATCTCAGTCCAGTTGCTAACTCACAAACCTCATAATTAAGGCTAAGATTTTGTCACAGGTATATGTAGTAAAAGTCCTGGACAGGTCACAGGCCATAAACAAAAATTAATGATGGGTGACCTGTACTATAAATACCCCTGACTAAATCTCAGCCGGGGGCAGGGGGGGCGCTGCTCTGGGGGAAGGGGGGCGTGGAAAGAGGCACCAGCTGCTGGGGCCACTGCTTAGGGGGTCCCCAGGGCCAGAACCACCAGCTGCTGCTAGGGCGGTCCCCAGGGCCAGCTGCCCAGAGCCACTTCAGCAGCGGCCAGTGCGGCTGGCCCCAGGGCCGCTCCAGCAACAACCGGTGTGGCTATCCCTGAGACTGCCTGAGCAGCTGGCCCTGGGGTCAACCACACTTGCCAATGCAGAAGTCATAGAGGTTGTAGAAAATCACGGAATCCATGACTTTCACCACCTCCATGACAGACACAGAGCCCTAATCATAATCACAAGACTACCACTATACTTCCAGCAAGTCGCCAAGAAAACTGATTCCAACCCATAAGTGAAATCGAGCAAGAAAATCCACAAGACAGTTTGAAAATGGGGATAGTGATTAATAAAAACTGGAGCTATCAAAACCACCCCTCTCTCCATATATATTGTAATTCATCTCTGGTTTGAATACAAGTATTAGCAGATGGTCCTGCCCACATGATAATAAGTATGTGAACCTCTTTAATTTTAATAAAAATACTACATATGCTGTTCATATGCTTGCATGGCAGGTAAGAAAATCTGATGCATATAAATAAGAATATTTGGTTTCTATTCATAACTAATAACTGCTAGCAGCTTTTTCTAAAAAAACCTGATGTAGTGATTTTAAAAAGGGAAGATCAGTATACTATTCTAGGATAACTACCTAATCACTAAGAAAGCAAAAATCTTATGTTATACGTTTAAGATTAGAAATTGACAAAATTTCGTACCTGATAATTTTCTATCAGCAGCTTCTCTCTCAATTAATTACTCATGGGCAACCTATGGAACGCACCACTTGTGGAATTCAGAGTTGGCCCAGAGTTGCGGCTGGACGCTCCAGGACTAAGCTCCGCCTTTCAGCTCAGGCCACCAGAAGAGTTTGTCCACAGTTGTAGAAATGCTCTTGCAACCAATTAGTAGCATTAAGGTAGGGTGACCAGATGTCCCGTTTTTAAAGGGACAGTCCCATTTTTGGGGACTTTTTCTTATATAGGCATCTATTACCCCCCCGTCCCGTTTTTTCACAGTTGCTATCTGGTAACCCTACATTAAGGTAACATGACATAATTATCACACTAAATTAACTTTAAGATAATATATGTCTAGGACTTCTTTTAATGAAAATTTTCAAATGTATATTCTGGTCATCAGTATGATTACCATGGTGGGTTGAATTCAGAGAGAAGCTGCTAAGAGAAAGAAAATTATCAGGTAAGAAATTTCGCATTCTTTTGCACAGCTTCTCTTCTAATTCATAGGAAGTACAGAGCAGTGAATTCTAGAAGTAGGGAAGGAAAGGAAAGGAAAAGCAGGAGTTTAATTATTCTAGTAGAATAATGCAAGAATGGGAGTTCCCACCATATAAAGCAAGAGCTTTATAAAATATGGAGTTGTGTGAGAAGTAATCCAGTAGAACCCTCTAGTAAAGCATGCTTTTTTAGAGGAAAGGAAACTTACTTGAAGATCTTCTTCAGATGAGGCTCAAAAACTTTTCCCTCAATGCCTCTAGAGACTTCTGTGAATAGTTTCCCAGATGCCTAGTATGCCAACTGGTAGGATTTTTACACCTTGCCTGCAGCAACTTTGAGCTGCTAGGCCTTGGTATTTTGGACAGAATGGGATGAACAGAGTACAACTGGCATACGTCTCAAGCATAGAGAGTATGTATCTTTATCACTCTAAGCATGCTTATTTATACCACAACCTTCCGAGGATTAGAACAAAACCACAGGATAATTATTTTCCAGCAATTGTCAAAAGAGGAACTTACTTCGGACAGAAATGTTCTGGAGCTGTAAGAATAACCTTTTCCCCATGACAAAGGCAGTGTGGTTCTTGTCTGGATAGGAGAACTAATTCTAAAGCTTGCCTTTCCGAGGTAATTGCAGCTGGAAAGGTCTGCCACA
This sequence comes from Natator depressus, assembly GCF_965152275.1. Taxonomy (NCBI): domain Eukaryota; kingdom Metazoa; phylum Chordata; order Testudines; family Cheloniidae; genus Natator; species Natator depressus. Next base: position 65,027,513 of record NC_134236.1, read on the forward strand.
GGCTTGTCTAATTTGTCACTGTAATTAAACTTGGCACCTGATACTTAAGTGGAGGATCCAAAGTGCCTATTTTCAAAATGCCACTATGGCTGATACTCACCTTTCTAAGGTGCTTTCTTGTAGGACAGCAACCACGCCTCCCAAAGAAACTTTAGTGCAGCTGAGATCACTAGAACTTTGTGATTATTATTATAATTGTATTACAATAGTATCTAGAGGTCATGATCCCATTGTGCTGGGCTTTTGGTTTCCCCTCACACCAGAAATGTAAATTTGATCAGATCAATGAATCCCAAGTGTTGTGTGGATACCAAACTGTATCAGAGTTCAATAGAGAATCCATGCTGAATTACACTTCTCTTCTGATGCCCAAGTTGTTAACTGTTCCCGGTCTTAATGAAAGAGTCTCTGCTTCAAGAGGTCTGTTGTTTACAATGTGGCATCATTGGCTACCTAGCAAGTCCAAAGTGCCTTCCGGGCCAGTGGAGGACAAGGAGGACACCACACTTTCCTTTTTCTTTTTTCCTGTATTCTTTATGTGAACTGTCTTGAAAGGTAGATTCTTCTCTAACCAGGACATTATTTCCATTGCCACAGAGAAACTTTGACCTCTAGTTACTCCCTGGTTGGAAGAGATATCAACACTCATGTCTCAATCACAGGCCAACCCCTAATGGGAGGGAAGGGGCGGCTTTTGCTTCAATTACTGTAATTGCCTAAGGTTTCTTGCACCTTCTACTGAAGCAGCTGGTTCTGGTCATTGTCATAGACAAGATACTGGACTTGAAAGGTCCAATGCTCTACGGCCATGTTTGTGGGTTTTGCTTTTTTTTTTTTTAAATTAATTTATTTTAAATAAAATAAACTAAATAAAAGACACACACCCTGATAGAAGTGTCAATATTAACTAAAAGCTATATAGGATATGAGATTCTTGGAAATTTATCTTCCAAGTATGTTTGCTTCCACAGTGAGTATTCAAGGGTCTAGAGCAGTGATATTCAGACCTCAGTGGTTCAGGAGCCAAATTAGTGATCAACGTTACCCAAAAGAGCCACAGTAGTGTGAATTCATTGTTTCATTTACTATAGTACTATATATTCATATTTAAACAGTATGACAGGTTAATTACTTAGTGCAAGTTAATAGCTTAATTGGTTAATAACATAGTAAAAGCATCCTGATTGGTTAATAATTAAAGCACACAGTGTTTTAATATCATGTGCTGCAAAGAGCCACAGGAGACACATTAAGAGACACTTGCAGCTCGCGAGCCTCAGTCTGAGTATCACTGGTCTAGAGTGAAAGTTAGGTGTGACATGTGCCTTGCTGTGATTACCACCAGCCATTTAAGACTCTGGATACAGAGGGTAGGTCAAAAGGAAGAATCTTGTACAAGCACTGTGGCTCATACACAAAAACTATTTTTGTCTTCATCATCATGAGGATTTTGTTGATTTGGAGGAAAATTTATCTAAGTTTCCTTGCATGCATCTACTCCAGATTTTTCCCTCTGCCAGGGTAATGGCCCCTTCTTGGATACACTTTGCATTGGTAGTAACTAATTGACTTTTATGCTGGCTTTGATAGTGAGGTTGATGCCTTTCTGCAATGTCAGTTACTAATTTCTCTAATGTGTCCTCCAATAGCTACTCACAAGTTTGCATGCGCAAGGTATTAGTTTTGAATGAGTGATAGCTATTCCTGGGTATAATATGGCTTCCATGTAGCCACCAAGTTATCATCACAAATCACATCAAGGGCTTGACCAAAACAAAATCCAAGACATCTCAGTCCAATCAAAAACCATACCTCTAGACAATGAGCCACAGTGTTTGCCACAGTGTAGGCTTTCCTTACTAAATACATGAAAAACCTATGGTCTGAAAGGGTATAGTGAGGCTTCGAAATTGCAGTGCAGTGTCTAAGGGGAGTTTTGGAAGGCAGTCCCCTTCTGAAGGTGTGACTTGTCTTTCCCTGGTGGAGCTACTGCTACACCAACGTTAGGCTCCCAAAATATATGAAAAGCCTTTATTTTTATACAAACACATTAGTTGAACATTTGGTTTAATCAGATGTCCTCATTTGGATCTTATGATGCACTCACAGGAAGCATTAATGGGAAAATATATGTAAGAATACTTGAAAGGAAAGATATTTTATTAATATTAATCAGTTCCTGGCAAGCTACCAATTTTTTTCTTTTTTAAAGCATGTGTGGTACTTCTTCCCCTGGCTGTCTAGGTAATACACTACTCATCCCAGCACAGGTACCACACAACAGAGGAGCGGTACTGGTACACAGACCCAATTGTGGAAGTAGCTTGCTAGATGTGCCTGGGAACCTGCAAACCTGCCTGCTGGCTCCCTCAGGCTGGCCAGCACCGAAGTAAGTACCATAGGAGCAGCCTGGTACCACTCGGGGATTTAATCAATAAATCAGGATCATTGTCAAGGGAAGGGAAGGGATTTCTTATTTACCCCTCTGTAATCCCATGAAGGTGCAGCTTCATGGGGATTGGATCATGTGCCTCTGTTCTGTCACAGACTGCCTAAAGTGCTCCTAAGGCCTTAATGTGGAGCCAGCCTGGTGAGTGGAGGAGAGAGCCTTTCCTGCCTTTCAGAGTCTGAGGCCATTTCCCTGGCAAAGCAGGGGTTTAGGGCTCATGATCAGAAGGCACAATTCCCACTCTGCTGCTTCCTGAAACCTGAATCCCTTTCCTTGGCAGAGCGAGGATCTTTAAGTTTAAAGCCAGACTGATACAATTTCCATTAGACTACAGCCCGAGGCAGAGCTGCACTGGAATAACAGCCTTCTCTGCAGGCCGAGACATGCTGCAGAGTGGGAGAGGGCAGTGAACATGGTACAGAGCACTGTGAGAAAGACTATGTAGGACAAAAGCACCAGCAAACACTACCACAGGGTGAGAGAGCAAACGAACGGTTTAATCATGATTTTCATGCCAACTGTTAATTAACAACATTAATTACAGTGGAGTCGCATCTTACGCAAGGGTTAGGTTCTAAAGTCAGCGCATAAAGCGAAACTCGTGTATAGTCAAAATTACCCTTGAAAATCCCTTAAAGCACCCATAAAGTACAGTATACAGTACATGGTTTTGTGTATACTGTACAATGCTGTACAGTAACATGTATACATGTATAATGTATACAGTAATGTACAGTATATAATAATGAGCACATATGCAAAATATAATTTTACAGCACTGTATTTTTAATTACAGGGGGTAATTACAGGGGGGAGTCAGAGCTTGATGTCGATCCAGGACACAGAGCTTGGGTGATGGACAGTGAGTCGTAGACAAAGTGGTTGGCTCTGGTTCAGCTCGAGAAGTTGATTGCGTAGGCTCATCTGCTGCTAGTTGCTTTTCCTTGAAAAACATGGTTATCGGCAACTGTCGCTGTTGTCTCTTGAGCTGCTCAAACATTTCTTGATACCATTGTTAGGATATAGATATTCAGGCCTGTCTGTAAAGGCCTATACTCTAAGAATTTAGGTGTATTCTTATCAATTGGCTAGTTATAGAGGTATAAAAGAAAGAATCAAAATCACTGTCTGCTGGTGTAAGGTCCTTCTCTTACTGTGACAGTCTGAGGCCCTGTTCTTAGGCTAAAAGGAGTACTTGTGGCACCTTAGAGACTAACAAATTTATTTGAGCATAAGCTTTCGTGAGCTACAGCTCACTTCATCGGATGCATGAGATCTCTGGCTAAGCAACAGAGGCAGCCATAAGCTGGGAAGCGACCTGTCACATCCTCACATTCCAACCTAGTCACATTGAAATAAAGTGCTATTGGGCCGTTAGGAATACAGTCCTGTCCTGATAATGCCTATCGCCTCCAGAGAAAGGGAAGTGCTGAGAAGATGTAAAAGGAAACTTAGTTTGATAGAATCCTGTCTGGCAAGAACTCACTTATCAATAGTTGGGATGTGAAATCCTCATTTCTTTGTTGTTCTATCACTGTAGTCCCCATTTCCCTATTGTTTGTCTGTATAATCTCTGTCTGGTTCTGTGATAGTTTCTGTCTGCTGCATAATTAATTTTGTTGGGTGTAAACTAATTAAGGTGGTGGGATATAATTGGTTAAATAATCATGTTACAATATGTTAGGATTGGTTAGTTAAATTTCAGTAAAATGATTGGTTAAGGTATAGCTAAGCAGAACTCAAGTTTTACTATATAGTCTGCGGTCAATCAGGAAGGGGGTGGGGGGGAAAAATGGGAACAGGGAACGGGGGTGGGGAAATTGGAATCATGTTTAGCTAAGGGCAGGAATGGGAACAGGGACACAGGTAAGGCTCTGTGGTGTCAGAGCTGGGAAGGGGGATGCTAAGGAAGGAAACTGAACTCATACTTGCTGGAAGTTCACCCCAATAAACACCAAATTGTTTGTACCTTTGGACTTTGGGTATTGTTGCTCTCTGATCATGCGAGAAGGACCAGAGAAGTAAGTGGGTGAAGGAATAAGCCCCCTAACAACCATCTCAAATTGTCCATAATAAGACGTGTGATTTTGAGGCTTCGTTCCATAGAGGGATCGTGTTCAGATATTAAATCATTCAAGTGTTTCGCTGCTTGGAACACTTCAGCAAATTTATGAAGATTCCAACTTGCTGGCTCTTCCTTTTCGTCATCATCATCTTCATCTTCTGTAGACGATCTTATCAGTTCCTCTAACTCTTGTCCGTCAATGTTTCTCTATGGCTCTCAATTAATTCTTCAATTTCTTCCTCAAGGATGTCGACGAAGCCATCACCACCCACTTGTCTGGCCACCTGAACAATGCCTTTCACTTCTTTGTCAATTGTCAGGAAACCCTTAAAATCATTCACACACCCTTTCCATTAGGTTTCACCAACGTGCGTTGACTGTTTCAGGCTTGATTGCATTACTTATATTAAACGGGCAATGGATGCAATCAGCAATGTTGAAGGAATTCCAACACTCCATCCATTAAGTTTAGGATCAGCATCCATAGCGCTACATATCCGTGAGAATGTAAGAATTGTGTACGTGGCCTTGAAACAGCGAATCACGCCTTGGTCAAGAGGTTGGAGGTGGTATTGTGGGGGAGAAAGACGATTTCAACGTCATTATGCGCAAACCGGAGTGCCTCAGGGTGGCCAGGAGCATAGTCTATGATCAGCAACACTTTAAAGTCAAGTCCTTTCTCTTCGAGGTACCGCTTGACCTCCGGAATGAAACACTTGTGGAACCAATCCAGAAATAATGCTGTCGTCACCCAAGCCTTTTTATTTGATTGCCTTGAACACAGGCAAGAGATTTTTGTTCTTGCCTTTTAGGGCACAGGGATTTGCAGCCCTTTAGAGCAAGCCCGGCTTTATTAAATGCCTAGCTGCACTGCCACAAAACAACACAGTCACATGGTCTTTAGTTGCTCTAAAGCCAGGGGCTTGTCTTTCTGATTTCGAAATGTAAGTGTGGTTGGGCCTTTTTCTCCAGAAGAGTCCAGTCTTGTCAGCATTAAAAACTTGTTCCAGAAGATAGCCCTTTTCGTCTATGATTTTCTTTTATTGTTCAGGGTAGGCTTTGCTGCCCCTTCATTGGCAGATGCAGCTTCACCAGTAGTCTGGACATCTTTGAGGTTGAAACGGTTCCTAAAACTGTTAAGCCAACCTTGGCTGGTTTTGAATTCCTTCTCATCAGAAGGTTGTCCCTCTTCAGTGGTAGGTTTGAACAGCGCGTAGAGGCTAAGAGCCTTTTCTCGCAACGTGCTGCCATCGATAGGCACATGTTTACGGTTCATGCCTTCCAGGCATAAGTTTAATGCCTTTTCAGTCTTCACTAAAGTCTTATAACGCACCTGGCTCGTCACCTTAGAAGTTACTGGAGCACTTGATGCCACAGCTTGACGAATTTCTCTCTCTCAAATCTTGATGGCACAGATGCTAAATTCGTTGCGGCCATATTTACACGCCATGTTGGAGACCAACATACCATCTCTTAATAAGTCCAACACAGCCAGTTTTTCCTCCAGCGTTCAAACAGATCGCTGTTTCTTTGGTTGAGCACCAGATGAAGTAGTTGGCTTGCATTTAGGGGCCACGTTGTATGAAAAATACGTATCTTTAAACACTAGAATCACACTCAGCGCGGCAAGATGCTCACACTATGAGAGGCATGCGGGAACTGAGACCGATTGAGGGAACAGCAGATTCATGTCTCCCATCTTACGCTCATTGAGTGGAATGGTGGGCGGAATTGCCTGCACTATTTACAGGTATCTTTTTTTTTTTTTTTGGTCGAGCACGTACAGTTGAATTCACGTAAATTAAATGCGTGTATCATGCGACTCACCTGTACTACCGCAAGGAGGACACATTTCCTTTTGCCTTTTAGGGACTCTCAGGCATTTGCAGGACTTCTCCCTGAGTATCATGAGAATTCCTTGACTCCCAGTGGGAAGAAGGGAAGCTATGTTAGAGCCCTTCTCTCCCCTGTGAGCTGAGGGCCCTTTAGTTTCTGGGGACAGGGAGAAGAGGACAGCTTTCAATCCTTTCAGGGGTTTTTCTCCCTCCAGCCCAGATCTGTTGTGGGACTTACCCCTTGAGCAGGCTTGATTCTCTCACTGAAAGTTCATTAGCGCTGGATTGGTCTCACTGAAAGTTCATTAGCGCTGGATTGGTCTTTTCTGCATTAGAGTCGTCGTTTCCTGGGGCAGAATGGGGACCTAACATGCCGGTCTGACTCTGAGCCCCATACCCTGGCAGTGCAAGGGTCGGGTGACTGACAACATGCGAGGCATAATTCACACTCTGCAGAGCTTTTAAGTGCTGCTTCACAAAGGCTTCATAAGTTGGGTGTCTGCAGCACAGTTCATGTAAGGCCTGAGTGGGTGCACAGGAGTTTGGCAGGAAGGAGCTGCAGTGGCAGATCCATGTGGTTGAAGCCACCATGCTGCTATTTACCAGGGGATGGGAGGAGGAGGAGAATTATAAAGTTGCAGCTGCATGAAAATGAATAAAAACAAAGGTTTTAAAAAGAAAATGGTCAGGAGACACTGAACTGCCAATTTGTTCCACAGCAGGAAGCAGAAAATCTGGTGGCCTGAGCTGAAGAGTGGAGCCTAGTCCTGGAGCCTTCAGCACCACCACTGGACTGCCTCCATATTCCACAGGTGAGGGCATTAGCCCATGAGTAATCACTGGGGAGAGAAGTTTTGCAACAGAAATATCACTTACCTTACGGCCTTTTGAGCTTGTGGATCCTCAATTTCTTTAAAAGAAACTTTTTTGACAATGATGCCCGGAGAATGACCTGCACTGACAGATTTTTCTTCTTCCAGTACAAGATCACGGAATGACTTTGGCAAAGCTGAATGTATTGAAGATGCCCTTTAAAAACAACAACAACAAGCTCAACATTTTAGACTTACATTTCTCAATACTATATTTGTGAGTTGTATTAAATATGGGCTAGAGATCTACATGTTTTCATGTCACCAAATATAATTTTGCTCATCAACATATCTGTCAGGAATTTTGCTGTGAATATGGCTCAAGGAATTCACTTGGGGGTATACCTACACATTACAATATTTAGTAATTTTTAATTGCTAAAATCTAGGGTTAAATACAACTAACAAACATTTGTGTTCTGTCTATAATAGAAATAATTAACATGTTCACTAACATGATTTTTAACCGCTGTTAAAACGAGACTAAAATGTCAAGTGTAGCTATATGCTCGTAGTGTCAATTTTACTAGATCACAGACGGCACACTCCTTTGAAGATAGAAGGCTTCGTTTTGTAAAACCCCCAATATCAAAAATGGGCAAACCCTGGTCCACAAGTTTCAGTAGAATCGTTACTCTATTACATTACATTATATATGCTATGCTGGGTACTCCCCTAAAATAAATATTTTGAGGAGGAAAAGTATAGATGTGTAGTATGGGAAAGTAACTGAGATGAGGAAAATAAATTCCTACCATGAATACCCAGGTCCATGCATTTTCCCCCTGCTCACCCCAATGTGTCCATTGCCCCTTTATTACTGATCTCCAGAACTAATGCAGGATAAAGAATCAACCTTCTAGATAAGTTTAGGCAGAGGTAGTCTATTTTTTGTTGAAGTCCAAATTTCTTGGTCTAAGATATAGTCAAGGTCCAGACTCCAGAGAAAAATAAATAATAAATAATATTAATAATAAGAAGTAAATAAAAAGATTTCAGGGTGTGTTCAAAAGTGTCTGGCGGTCCAGATTTGGCCCGTGGTCCACTTACTGACTATCCCTGAGTTAGGGGAAGGGAGGAGAATGACTAACATTCCACTCAAAAGTTATTTCTATTTACAGGAGAAAAGAGAGTTATCACAACTTTACTGTATGATTCCCTCCTGTCAGGATCTCAGGCATCAATCCTGCATGCACTTAAACACATGCTTAACTCTACTATCATGAGTAGTCCCATTCATTTTAAATGGGACTACTCATGGTAGTCATGTTAAGCATGTGAATTTCATTTAAAAAAAGCCAGATTTTTTTTTTTTTTTTTTTACTTTTTAAAAAGATTATTTCTTTAATGCAGAATACTATCTACACCAAGGCAATGTTGGGTGAAATATAAACCTGTATCATGATCAAAGCAAGAAAAATTAAACATCTAGAAAACCAAACAGCAAGCACTGTTCAGGGAAATCTCAAACACATCAGGAACTGAACAGTTTAATACTACTTCATCAACCTGATGTACGCTTAACCTCAGGATTCAGCCAAAATTCAGCCAAATTCAGTTTCTCTCTACAAGTGATTTAAGCTATTACTCACAAATGCTCTAATGCACTCTTCTTCCTTTGCGTGATTCAAGCAGTGCAAAGGGAGCAAAGCAAGTCACCAGCTTGGAATTCCCCTGACGTAGCATGTGAAGAGTCAGCGTGCACCTACTCCACTCCCACTGCAGTCTTGGCATATGAGAGTTAGGGAGATATGACTAGAACATGCTGGCTATCCCCAGACAGTCCCTTGTGGTCCATTATTAGCTGGCAGAGGTTACAGGAGCCTCTTCTGGGACCAGTGCAAAACCCGCTAGAGAATTAGAAAACCTAACTAACTAGCTCCATGTCGCCTCCTTGCCACAGCTACATCCAATGGTAACTGGGCACAGCAGCGAACCGGCATTACTATTTTTTGTCATTTTCAGTAAAAACAAAATGAAGCTTATGAAAGTGTTACAGCCTACCCAACAAACAACTAATGGCTTAAATGCAGTATCTTCACTAAACTCATCTTGCTTTGTGCACTGCACTTTCCACCTCATTTGTAACACACTAATTTAATTTGACCAGACTGTCTTTAAGAGAAAAGATGTTTTAATTGTATTGAAGAAACTTAAAAAAATCTTATTCCTGGAATTTTGGCTGTACACAAACAAGTGTGAAGTTTCTTTATAGAAGAGCTATTGACATTCTGGTGTGTTATTGAAGGCACTTTTGACAGATGGAGCACCAGTATGGACTTCAAAAGTATTAAAATATATTATGATGCACAAAACTTATTTTTGCAACTAAAATATCGAGTTTTAATTGTTGTAAGCCTCCATTCCAGATAGACTCTAGATATCTGAACCATATACACATATGTATCTGAACTATATATAACATCCAAATAATATATACACCACACACACACACACACACGTAACATATGTAGCTGAACCATACATTATATATAAAATCCAAATAAGGCTAATATTTTGTTTAATTTCTTGTGGGACATGGGAGTGTTTCAAAATAAAAGTACTCCTGACAAAGTTTATTATTCTCTACCAGTCTTCAAAGCACTTGATTTTAGCTTCAATCCCCCAACCTGTGAAATTGGAAGTTTCTTTTGGCATAAAAGAAAAGAACGGTAAAAGTTATATGGTGTCTTTTAATCAACCAAAGAAAGTGCCAGAAGGTCCCACACCCTTCTGGCAAATGTTCTTGCCAGTAAAGCTGCTGAATTTCCAAGACAAGTATCTCCTTTCATTGGAACACAAAAGCTCTATAAGCTCTCAATATACTGCATGCATGGAAAGCAGAGTTTGTCATCAGATGTACTCAACATTTTGGATCAAAAGATCCATATTCCACATGGGTAAGTGATGCACCCAAGCTTACTGTTCTATACTTTTACAGAAAAAAAGATGACGTGGATGATAATTGTTAATACAAGTTTTTGTTTTTTTTTTAAAAGAACTAGCACAAGCAACCAATAGTAATATATAGTTTGCCTGTTGAAGTTTAAACTTCATCTAACAAAGTTAATTCCCCTTTCCAACAGCTAGGCTATTTGAAACATTTATAGATTTCTCACTGATTCTCTGCTTTAACTCTTGGTTTATTAAGATTTTCCATCTAAGTAGGCACAGACAGAGGAATATTGTAGATGAACATTTATAGGCATATGTGGCCACATGAAAATTAAACCAGAAAGTTATCCTTCAGTGGAAGATGCACTGGCCTTTTCACTTAAGACACCTGGGCCTGCATCACACACTATATAAAATATTTCAGAAGACTGATTTAGTAAAAATGTGCCCAACAATCTCTGGGTGCTTATACATTTAATATAAAAGACACCAATTAACCAAAAGAATTGACTAAAAGTCAGCTCCCGCTAGCCAATAAATTAAACTTCAGCCACTAAAACCAATTTCTGGGAAACGCTGGATGAACAGATGCCTTCAAACACCCTACAAAGCTTAATTCATCCTTTGTTGGACCACTGAGGAAAGTAAGTTTTGAAAAAAAAAAAACCTCTCAGCTTGACATAATGCACATGATGTACCATCTTAAAGCAGAGCTAAAGCTCACTAACGTAAGTACTGTATTCACTGCAACATGCTTAAATAGTCATTTTAGGGATTCTTATATCCAAATTGTTAACCCCACGTATCCGTCAAACCATTATACAAAGTTCAATAAACCCCAAATCCTGCAGTTTTGAAACACTGCTTCTTCCATTATGGAAGCATCAGTCACAACTCCAGGGTTCAGACTGAGTTCTGCTTTGCACTTGAAGCAAGAACTCAAACTTTGTTATGTACGAAAGATAAACTGCATCTGCCCCAAAATTACAGCACTTACTCTGAATCCAGAATTATTTGATAAAATGCAAATAAACGGTAATTTTTTGTGATAAGACAGATTTTCAAATTAATTTTAAGAAATGTAACGTGTCAAGTATTTTCTTTGTCCAGAATGATTATTAATAATGGAACACCACAAATTCTTCAGACTTTCCATTCAATTGACATTAGTTAAAATACTGTGCATAGGTTATACAGTAACTCCTTGCTTAACGTTGTAGTTATATTCCTGAAAAATGCAACTTAAGTGAAAGGTTCCAGGGAAACTTTTTTCACCAGACAAAAGACTATTTATATATATATATATAATGTGTATATATATATATACATACACACACACACACACACACACACACACACACAGTATAAGTTTTAAACAAACAATTTAATACTGGTACACAGTGATGATAATTGTGAAGCCTGGTTGAGGTGGTGAAGTCAGAGGGTGGGATATTTCCCAAGGAATGCCTTACGGCTAAGTGATGAACTAGTAATTGACTGAACCCGCAAGGGTTAACTCGTTAATGTAGCCTCACACTCTACAAGGCAGCATGAATGGAGGGAGGGGAGACGGCATGGCAGACAGAGACACACACCATGTGTGTGAGAGTGAGATCCGCATTGCTCCTTTAAGTACGCTGACCCCACTCTAAGTAGATCAGCAAGCTGAGACGGCAGCTGCCAGGAAGCTCCCCCCGTCCTGAGCCCTGTCGTGTGTGTCCCCTGCTCTACGGAAGATGGGGTAAGCGGGTGCAAAAGCAGGAGAGAGGGGGACACCCTGACATTACCCCCCTCTTGCCCTCTCCCCCCACCCTGCACAGCAAGCAGTAGGCTCGGGGAGCAGCTCCAAGGCAGAGGGCAGGAGCAGCACACGGCAGTGGCGGGAGGGACAGCTGAACTGCAGGCAATCGATAGCCTGCTGGGCAGCTGCCGCACAGGGAACTTAGGTGAGTGGGGAGCTAATGGGGGGGCTGCCGGTCTACCCTGGTTCCAAGCCCCGATCAGCTAGCTGCAACGGGCTGCTCTTCCTGCAAGCAGTGGACAAAGCAGGCGGCTGCCAAATGACGATGTTATAAGGGAGTATTGTGCAACTTTAAATGAGCATGTTCCCTAATTGATCAGCAACTTAATAAGGAAACAATGTTAACCAGGACGACTTTAAGTGAGGAGTTACTGTACTATAATTACAACCTTTTTTCAAGTAACTAATGACTACGATATTAAATTGCTATACTGCTATAGTGCTCCTTGGAAAAGAGATGAGTAAGGGGGGATATGATAGAGGTCTATAAAATCATAACTGGTGTAGATAAAATAAGTAAGAAAGTGTTATTTACTCCTTCTCATAACACAAGAACTAGGGGGTCACCAAATGAAATGAATAGGCAACAGTCAATCAGAGGAGCTCCTTGCCAGAGGATGTTGTGAAGGCCAAGACTATAAGAGGGTTCAAAAACAAAAACTAGATAAGTTCATGGATGGATCACTTCTTAGAATCATACAATCACAGAATATTAGGGTTGGAAGAAACCTCAGGAGGTCATCTAGTCCAATCCCCTGCTCAAAGCAGGACCAACACCAACTAAATCATCCCAGCCAGGGCTTTGTCAAGCCGGACCTTAAAAACCTCTCAGGATGGAGATTCCACCACCTCCCTAGGTAAAACCCATCCCACTTGATGATTACCTGTTCTGTTCATTCCCTCTGGGGCACTGGGCATTGGCCACTGTCAGAAGACAAGAACTGAGCTAGATGGACCTTTGGTCTGACCCAGTATGGCCATTCTTATATCTATCATATCTTTGATACTGTTGACCATATTCACAATATGTACAACAGGGCCCAGCTTGGTTGTGGCCTTTAGGGTATATGAACTGTGACAGGGTCAGGCCAGATGGCTATAGGAGAGTAATAGAAGGCAGATATATTAGCCCCAGACTAAGTAGGTCCTTTTTCCATGGGTAAGGTAACAGGGAAGGTTCCAGAACAATCAGGAACCTTCTGGAGACAATTAAGACAGGTTGATTAGAACACCTGCAGCCAATCAAGAAGCTGCTAGAATCAATTAAGGCAGGCTAATCAGGGCACCTCGGTTTTAAAAAGGAGCTCACTTCAGTTTGTGGTGTGCATGTGAGGAGCTGGAAGCAAGAGGCACTAGGAGCTGAGAGCGAGAACGCGGACTGCTGAAGGACTGAGGTGTACAAGTATTATCAGACACACGGAGGAAGGTCCTATGGTGAGGATAAAGAAGGTGTTGGAGGAGGCCATGGGGAAGTAGCCCAGGGAGTTGTAGCTGTCGCACAGCTGTTCCAGGAGGCACTCTAGACAGCTGCATTCCACAGGGCCCAGGGCTGGAACCCGGAGTAGAGGGAGGGCCCGGGTTCCCCCCAAATCCTCCCAACCCCTGTTCAGACACAGGAGTCGACCTGGACTGTGGGTTCAGAAAAACGGCCAAGCTGAGGGCTGCCATGAAGCTCCAAGGCGAGCAAATCCGCCAGTAAGAGCAAGCCCCACCAAGGTAGAGCAGGAACTTTGTCACAGAACGTTGAACCACAATCACCACCACCAACCACAATTCCTGTTTAAAATTTTTAAGCTAAATGTACAAAAGTAGAAACACCACTGTTTTCTTGTAACTAAATAGAAGTTGTGTCATCTTAAAAAAAAAAAAAAAAAAACTGCCCCAAAGGAACCATCAACACAAAGATAAATAAACTGAGTTAACTAAGATGACATACCATGCGCTCCCTGGTTTTGTAACTTTCGTAGGTGTGGGTGGTGTGGCTGTAATGGAAGTAGTTTCCAGGCTGTTTGTAACTGAGCCGTTATCCTTAGCCGCCATGGCAATCATTTTTCTTTGCTTCTGAGAAAGCTTGATTCCATGAGAAGCAGGTTTACTATGAATTAAAATGACAATTGGAAAAGAGAAAACAACCGATAATTTAAAATACTAACCTCAAAAGACAGGTTATCTACCAGCACCCGTTATTCGAGTGTATCATCTACATATTCACACTTGAAGCACTGGTGCCTCTAGCGTCAAGTTGCAGAATCTTCTGAAGAGCAGTGTCCTTTGAAGATACTCTCCCTTCCCTCCCTGCCCCTTTCAAGGATCCCTAGAGCATAAAAAGTAAGGACTGGCCCAGACATCCTTCAGTTCCTTCCCTAGTTCAGGAAATTCTTTCCCAAGACTCCAAAGAAGAGGGGAAGGGAGGCAGCAAGTGTCAATATGCAGTGGCAATACTAAGAGCAACAGCTGCTGGTAGTAATTTCTCTCCCTCCCTCGAGCAGCCTCTGTACAGTCCCACTTGAGGAAGACTCGAAAGCAGTACAATTCTATGGAAGGTGGGCTGAGAGTGTAGGTGAACGCTGTTTGCAGAACTAACAAAATGAACATCAAAAAGAACAGGAGTACTTGTGGCACCTTAGAGGCTAACAAATTTATTTGACCGTAAGCTTTCGTGGGCTACAGGCCACTTCACTGGATGCATAGAATGGAACATATAGTAAGAAAATTACATACATATACACACACACACACACACAGAACATAAAAAGGTGGAGTAAGAGGCTAATTAATTAAGATGAGCTATTATCAGCAGGAGAAAAAAAATTTTGTAGTGATAATCAATATGGTCCATTTAGACAGTTGACAAGAAGGTGTGAGGACACCTGACATGGGGAAATAGATTCAATATGTGTAATGACCCAGTCACTCCCAGTCTCTATTCAAACCCAAGTTAATGGTATCTACTTTGCATATTAATTCAAGCTCAGCAGTTTCTCATTGGAGTCTGTTTTTGAAGCTTTTCTGTTGCAAAATTGCCACCTTTAAGTCTGTTACTTAGTGGCCAGAGAGGTTGAAGTGTTCTCCTACCGGTTTTTGAATGTTATGATTCCTGATGTCAGATTTGTGTCCATTTATTCTTTTGCATAGAGACTGTCCGGTTTGGCCAATGTACATGCTCTAAACAACAGGTCAAGAGTGTTAGTGACTGAAATTTCCTCTCCTGAATTGAGATTGAGACAGAGACAGAGACAGATTGCTTAAAGCACATATAGATGCCCAAGTAGCATCTTTGGAAAAAGATGATGAAAACAATCAGAATCCATCTGATGCTTTACCACTCATTTAGTTAAGTACACCTTGATTTCTCAGGTGACCAAATACCTACCAAATCATAAAAGGCATGAGAAAGATACTTGTCAGGCTACAGTCAGGCTAGGGGCCTGAAAGATTAAACCAGGGATGACATTTTTTAAACTGGAAATTGTGGTGAAGATATGCATAAGACTACTTTTTCCAACTGAGCTTATGCAGACTCAGCCTTCTGGACTGCATCTCACCAACAGCCTGTCCATATTTAAAGCTATGAGGAATGCCCTTTTACATGGCATAGATGACATACACATGTGATTCAGAGCAAAGATCCTAAGAGTTTTGTGAACGAAAGATTTCAATCTCATGGCAAAGGAGAGTCATGCACCAGAGGGAATAACCCAAGGACAGCTCAAATAAATCCATCCACTGCAGAATTGCTGAAAAGGGAAGTCAAATTTGCTGTGTCTCAGATATCACAACTTCCAGGTAGCATTACTAGTACATGGAGTAAGTCTTCCATAAAACTAGAGGACTGTACCATTCCCCCATGCATGTGACAGTAGTTGCTGACATTAAAACCAATTCAGTCTGGTAGAACTCAAAACAGTTCTTCAAAATGTTTGAAGTGTAATATATCAAAAGTAAGAGAAGAGCATCTCAGATTCATTCTCTTCAGCTACGGCGATGGGGAAACTTTGATATTTATTGCAGCAGGTTTTTGTCTGCTTGGTTTTTCAACAGGATCTACTAGACTTCAGAATAAACCTCCCCATAAAGCAACTCAGTAATCCAGAAGTCAGGCTGTCAACCTGAGAAGATTCAGGCTCAAATGGATACTTTCACCCCAACTCTAAGACAAAGAACAAGGAGAATGGAAAACAGGATTTGTGGTACTAAAAAACATCAGACCTAAGATGTCCAAAGATGAAAGAGCCAAGACCAATTAAGGCAACTGACAACTTTTTGGATCCATTGTGACTGACCCCCAGACAGACCTCCTCAACCAATGGAATCAGAGGGAAGGCAGAAGAATTCCAGATTCCAGTAAGAAAGAGGAGTATGGTAAATGACAGTGGGTTTTGTTTGACCCTGAGGCAGAATTGGAGACAACAGGTGTTCACTGAATTAAGAAAACTCACTGGGATATATCCTCAGTTGATAATCTGAAACTTTCACGTTAAGTATTTTTCCATTGGCCATTGTGACTACCTGAGTGCACATTCAGGTAAGTTTACAAAAAAAAAATATGAGAACCCTTTTGAGGTATCTAGTACAGATGACCAAGTTCAAGAAAGGATGAAAGCCCACAGAGGTCTTTCTAGCACTACAGCAGAATAGGTTTGAGGCTGAAGGGCCAAAGATGCAGCACCAGGAAGCCCAATATGACTGGAACGGAGACTTCCATTGCAAAGGTGTCAGGAGTTGCGTCCACTCCCCACAATCTCCAAACACACACAAGCTGCTCTGGAAATTGAGAGGCTCCTGTCAATGTGCGGTTGATCATGTATAAATAGGAGAAGCATGCAGATCCAATGATCCAGCATTGACAGGTGACAGCGAAACAGACTGCCAAATATCTAGTACTGTTGACAACAAGCTACATTAACTCAGATGGATTAGGGGATCCTATTTTCACTAGAGCTGGGTAGAGAGCCACTTCAACTAACCATTCAAAGTAATTGGTGAAACTAAGGACATTAGTGCTCTTGGTATTAGGCAAAACTTCAAAACTAGTAGTTCACTAGTACTCAAAGGTGCTGGATTATCAGCACTGGACTTTTGACATGGATGGATCTGAGGACCTAGCACTGCCAATACTGGCACCAGAATACTTCTAGCATGTGGTTTAGAGTAAACTGCAAAATCTTCAGCACCAAATTAGGCTGAACCAGACTAATTCAGGGACTTCTGTTTCTCATTGAGTACGCTAGAAAATCACTGAGCTGAGTCATGTAGGGACTTGGACATTGCTTCAAGGCAGATAAAGAGCCACTTAAGTGAGCAGTTCTCTTAAGTCAATGCTGGACTTAATGCCAAACTTAGTCAACTGGGCCTATGGAGCATCCCCTCATCAGCAGAGATGTCGGAGGCAGCTCTCTCACTTTGTGTGGGTCCAGATACCAGGCACCTTTTTTTTTTTTTTTTTTTTTTTTTTTTTAAAAAGAAAAGAGGACAGCTGACTCATAATTTAACCAAAAAAATAATCCTGAAATGGCAGAGGCAAATATATATATATTTTTTGCCTCTGCCATTTCGGGGTTCTTTTATGTATCTATATATCTCCAGTGAGGACACTGCAACCCTAGACTGTTCAGCCGTTAAGAAACTGAAGGGTAATTGGACTCTCTCCCTTTTTGTACTTTCAGAGTCCTCCACGATGGGAAAGTGGGATGCATCCCAAGGGACACTGCTCTTCACAAGATTCTACATCTTGGCACCAAAAGTGCCAATAGCATAGCACAAAGTGGAATATGTAGAGGCCACTTGAAACACTAGAAGTCTATATGTTGGGTGGTTTTTGTATTTTTAGGGTGGAAGGGAAGTCAGTTGCTTGCTTGGGCATACAAGGAATGAGAACTTCCTCCAGACATTACACACTGTCACATTGATCCTCATAGCGAGATGGTGGAGGCTGCCCAGGATGTTCCCCTTTCTCTGACGAAGGCAGAATCATTGAGCACTGCCACATGTGGCCGATGACTCTTCAAAAAAACACTAAATTTTTGGTTTTGTAGGTGCAGTTTTGCTGAGTGTTTCTGGTCTGACGTGTTGCTTTACCATGAGTTTTGTTTCCAAAATGGTCTTCTTGTGTTAGCTCCCTAAAATCCACAGATGGGTGTCATTCAGGCTAGTATGTGGGAAAAAAAATCCTGCAAAATGTCCAGTCTGCACTGAAATCTTCTCCCCCATCCACACCAGTGGTACTCTTTGGGAAAATACCATGCAACTGGGGAGGCTGGAGGAGGTGGTGTGAAACAAATGGTACCTGGAGAGCAACCAGATGGAAATTTAGATTATTTTTGAATGGGGACAGACAGAGAGCAGAAAGGTTGGCCAGCTATGCCACTGATCCCACATATGATCTGTCATTTTATTAATCTTTCCATTTATGTCTCCAGAGTCCAACAAAAGGTTCTGCACTAACTAGATAAATCAGGCCTTTGCAGACAGAGATGTTCATTTTAAATGCATGCACAGAAATGCCATAACAAAATGAATAAACAAAGCTGTGCAAACACTAAAAAGGACAAGATTTTTTTCTTCTTCTTTTAAATCTCAAACCATCTGAACCGCTAAGTAAATCCATAATGGCCTATTCTTCAACATCTCTCCTTTTTTATAGATATTGGTTTTTTACCAACCCTGCATTTGTCTTTGGCATAGTTCCACACTTCTGCATATTTTCTTCAAGTTCCATGATGGTTCTTAGATCCACAGCAGGAGGGCTGGCAGGGCTGAATGAAAAATAAAAAATTACCTTTCAAGGCATTCATTTTTACTTACATTCCACAGTTTCCAAACTTCATTGAAATCTTCTACGTCATACTTAAATTATACATCCGGGTACCATCGTATGTCTATTTCCTCAATTATGGCAAACCTCAAATAGAATGTTTCTGACAAAACAAAACTTTTTATATATGTATATATACAGAATACACAAAAATACTTCCAAGATTCATTACAATGTGAAACAAGAGGCAAAGTGTGATTTACTTTTTAAAAGCCATTGTAAATAAGATATTTAAAACTAGGAAACTTGTTCAGTAGTTGGCTAGTAACTTAAATATTATGGAGACACTGGTCACAACTCCACAGTTAAGGCAGAATTCCACTTTGCACTTAAAGAAGCGATTAAACCTTATTGTTTTGTATGGAAAATATTTGTTATCCCTCCCCCTTCCCAAATTACAGCACTTACTCTGAGTACACTGTGAATTTTCTAAGAATTTACAAGTAAATCCTTAAATTTATAAGAGAAAAATTAATTTAATACAAGGTCATTTGAGAAATTTAATATCATGTTTCTCCAAATGATCTTAGCAAAACAACGCAGACACTTCAAACTTTCCTTACAGTTAAAACTGAAACCTTGTTATATGCTACATTTGAACAAATTCAACTTTCATACCATAGCTAATTTAACTGCTACAATTATATAGGCTACAACTCTTAAGTAACTCTTAAGTGGGGCCACTGTGATGGGCTAATTCAGCCACCAGCATCCCTTTACAGCTGATTTGTATGTAACAATGCTAGCTGTTTTAATGAATTGGTGGTATGAAAGAAATTGGACACCTGGGTGAAGAGTTTTCATTGGTAGGATTACTTGGCCCAATTGGCACAGCTCCTTAAAAGTTCCAAAGCCACAGGATAACCTAGGGCATTATTGCTTGAAAGGCTCCCCACGGCACTGCTGTCTTGGTTCCACTGTGCTTTGACATCACTGTCGGGGGAAATGAGGCAGGAGCATGCGGGAGGCATTTAAAATCACAGAGAAACACCGGGACCCTTGGACAGAGTTCTCCTTGTCCTCCCTTCAGACAGCATAGTCTAATACAAGACTCCAAACCAACTGCAAGTCAGTGTGACCCTTAATTTGCTGCTTTGTGCTCCTCTGGCAATGCAAGGCAGCTTAATCCAGATTAATAGCTTGTGTAGGCTGCTTCGGTGTCTCAGTGACTCTGCCCTTAAAAGGTAAAAAATTAAAAAAGTGATTTAAGCTTGATATTTTTAAGTGACTTGAAGATATGTAGTATCACTTGGTAGAATTCTTTCAGTTTCTCATTTCGAGTTTATGTACAAAATTTAATAATTTTTAAAACCCAAGGTAATTCCCAGAGAAAAACTATGTTGAGATACAGCTACATTTGGGAGTATATATCAACTAACTTAAGAACAAAAAAATAATACAGGGATACTGTCTATGCCATTGAATGAGGAAGTAGGCTGTCTTCAGCATTATGCTTCCATCAGACAATGCTGCCACACAGAGACATGAAGCAGTGCATCTCATTGCAATCCTGCAGCAAGACACCATGATTGCCTGGGAATTGTGGATCTGAAATCTGATCTTGTATTTGTATATGGTTAGGAATGAAGCTTTCAATATTTTGATAGTGATAGGCCAACGCCATCTTTTATTTAATGTAAAATCCTTACACATGTTAAATTATTTATCTTTTATGTCCCACATGTACATTGCTAATGTAAGCAGTTCTAGTGAGCATGTTGTTGGGAAACAATGATTATTAAGGCCTAAAATTAAGACACCCCTCAAAACACAACATAAGGAAAATTACTAATGAAGCTTTATCTAATGATTCACAAACATAAGGTTGGACTTTGAGTGAAAAAGTCTCTGAAAACCCATGTTTAAAGAAGATAAAATATGACACTGAGGTCATGGCACTTTTAAACCCACAACCCTACACTTCTATGTGTGTATGATAATACACATACTGAATTATGATACTGAAGTATAAAAATGAAGAACTGCTACATGGTAAGATTAAGAGCTTTGTTAGTTATACCTTAATAATTTATAATTATGGATAATGAATGAGGCACACGCACACTCAAAGACTGAGTGTGTGTTCACTAGCAGGCTCTGAAGTACCTGCAGGGTATTTATTTTTTTCCTGTCACCTTCAATTTTAGGAAAATCTATACCTTTGACAAAGGGCACAGTTCATGTATAGCAGATATTCACAGATTCTAAGACCAGAAGGGACCATTGTGATCATCTTCTACTCTGCCCTGCATAACCCAGGCCATAGTCATTCCCTGAATTAAATTCCCATTTGGGCTAACCTTTTATCTTTTAGATAAAACATCCAATCCTGATTTAGGAGTTGCTAGTGATTGAGAGTCCACAACAGCTCTTGGTAAATTTGTTCAAATAGCTAATTACCCTCACGGTTAAAAACATATGCCTTATTTCCAGTCTGAATTTATCTAGCTTCAACTTCCAGCCACTGGATCTTGTTATACCTTTGTCTGCTAAACTGAAGAGCCCATCATCAAATATTTCTTGCCATGTACTTTTAGACTGATCAAGTTATCCTTTAACCTTATCTTTGTTAAGCTAAGCAGACTGAGCTCCTTGTATCACTATAATTAATCATTCCCGTGGCTCTTCTCTGAACCCTCTCCAACTTAACATCCTTCTTGAATTGTGGACCCCAGAACTGGATATGGTATTCCTGTAGCAGTCCCACCAGTGCCAAATATAGATGTAAAATAACCTCCCTACTCCTACATAAAACATTCCCTGTTTATGCATTCAAGAAATGCATTAGGCCCATTGGCCACAGCCTAGCCCTGGAAGCTCACGTTCAGCTGAATGTGCAGGAATAAGGTATTGATGAAGATGGTACTATGCAAACCAGTACTATCCATCAGCAGATGGAATATTTTTACTACAACATAGTACTTAAGATTTTAAGTCAGACGATACCAAATATCATTGGTATTGAGATAGGAGCTTCAGTTATTGAGACCGGACTGTGCAGAGGACTGCAAGTCAAGTCACTGAAGATTTCCAGTGCTTGTCAAGCTTACCGGGAGCAGATTTGGACAAGTCAGAAGAATGGCCTCTTCTTGGCCAGTATTAGGGACAATGACTGTTGCCAAGCATCAGCTGAAGTTCTCTACACCTTCTTACCCTGGGCAGCAGAAGTCACTGACTGACCTGAAGGAGGACTGCAGTGAAGGACCAGAACGCTTCACTGAAACACAAGATCTCCTGGTGCCAGAAGAACCCTTAGCTCCTGAGATAGCATCTCTTGTAA
Organism: Natator depressus; assembly: GCF_965152275.1. Taxonomy (NCBI): domain Eukaryota; kingdom Metazoa; phylum Chordata; order Testudines; family Cheloniidae; genus Natator; species Natator depressus. The sequence goes on from NC_134236.1 coordinate 65,049,524, forward strand.
CTGGAGCACTAATTTGAAATTGACTTCAGAACAACTGCTTTCGAGGCAGGACCTCAGTCAGAATCACTCCTCAGAGTTCTCCATAAAAAATAATTTCAGTCAGGCATCACAGGCATTTTGCACAAGAAAAATATCTACAGATTAAACATTTATGACCTTCCCTTAGACAAAAAAGGCATTTAGTATGTCCATCATTTAAAGGCATAGCTGCCTCACAGGCAGGGTAGATTTTAAAACCTGGAGACCTAACTTAAGCCAACAGACCACCACATTGGTGCCAAGGTGAGACTTCAAAACAAAAAGTCCCATCTTTGGGAATGAAAAAAACCCACTAAACCTATTCTAAGAAAGCTACAGGGAAGCAGTCAGATACCACACCATCTGACTGCCATGTGTGGTAAGGAAACAAGTGGTGTCTGAAGCTGCTTTTCCCCTTCTGCCCTCCTCGGAAGTGGGAGATGGGGGGCACAGGCAGAGACCCAACAGATGCTGCTGAACAAAAGAATCCAAGCTCATGTACACAGGGCACACACACCTACAGTGAGATCCATGTAGATAAAATACTAGAAGAACTACATTAGGAATCTATTTTTATTAATGTAGGAGGCTGAAGCTAACAAATTTGACCTTAAACTGCCTATAAACGCAATAATGTTCAAAATTGTTTGTCAAACATCCCCTCAAAAAAAGGGTACACTACAGTGACAACCCCAATTGCTGCAGTAACACTACTGTAAAATGAATGGTTACCTCACAATACTGTAGTACTATTTTTTAATTGAAGGATGGAGGAGTAAAGGATCCAATTAACAGAAAGAGCTACTTTAAAATTTTAAAACCCTTTGAGACAGTGTCCCTTTTAAGATGTATCTAATGGTTCTTTATTATTCAAGAGAAAGCAAGCATATCAATTTGCAAAAAGAAAGCCAGCATCCTTAGCCAACATGTCAAGTGTTGCTGGTATCATATGATCAATTTAAACACAGTTAACTTTTCACTTTGAAAAGAAGCAAGAATATTAAACTACTAATGTTCACTATCTTTGACCAAATGGAAAGCATAGTACTTGTCAGCTAATTATTTACAATAAATTTTATTGTACCTGAAAGAGGTAGCAACCCAACTTGGAGAGCTTGCAGAGTTGTTTTTAACACTGGGAATGGACTGTGGAACAGACTGTTTCAGAGCTGATGATCCCTCACATAATTTCATCTCTTTATTAGAATGTGGGGCTTTTATACTCTGAACATACATTTTGTCTTTCATCTGAAACATAAAAGAATTCTATTGAAACAAGGTTTTTTCCCCATTTAGAAAAGGGTGATGTTAGAAGTGACATAAGTCGCGAATATTAAAGTATACATGAAGAGGCTCTACATGAAATATCAGAAGCATCAGATGTATTTTAACTAATCCCAGCTCAATCTGCATTATTTTTAATTGACAGCATCCATCAAAAAACAAGAATCACCTTAGAACTATGTTCAAATACATTACTAGATAAACTAGTATACTACTACTCCTAGAGATTTGTTACAGGTCTAAAATAACAATTTTGATACTGGAGACTAACATGCACACAGATTTGAATTAGTCTCAATTCTTGTGAACTTCATTTCTCTTTATAAATCCTCTCTTTAATTACCCTCTTAAAATTATCCTCGCCAGTAATCTTTTTACCAAATACATCAGGCTAAGAAAATTAGCTTTATTTTGCTAAATCAAAGGTTCCTTTATTCTTTCAGATAAAAACGAGGTAGGGATTTTAAACAATATAAGTCTAAGACATCAGAGAGTTGAAAATTTCAAAAAACAAAAGGGGTATAAAATGAAACATGGTGTTTAAAAACTCCTGATACCATAAACAAAATATCAGCACTATCTATTAAAACCACAGAGGATTTTTGCTTGTTTATTTTAATATTTCAGGATGAGAATGTGACTAAACTGTCTTTCTAAAGGCACAAAAAAAATCAAGGTTTGCATTTTTTTAAATTACACAAAGAAAGGCAATAAAACATTAAAAAAAAAAAAATTTTTAGGAACCAAAATACCTCAGTTTTATCTGCTTGAAATCCTGTTGTGAAGTCAGGGGATTGTAAGTCTCTGGGACTACTCACTCCTGCATAACTACCTTCAGAATCAGATGTCAGCAATTCTGGAAGCGACTCCACAGAGTTAGCCTTATCCAATTTTATTAAACCTAAAATGTATTGGATAAGAATATAACATAGAACTATAACATGAAAAGCAGGATTGTTATACAATGCTTATATAAGAAAATATACAGACCTGGAAGGTGGCATCATATTTTGAACATTAGACAATTATAAAACTATAAATATAAAACTAAAAAGGGTAGTTCATTACATAATCCTATACAGTTGCAGGTAACCATCAATTTTCAAGCATCATGGTGCAGAATAAAATAGCTCTTCCTTTCTCTAATCTGATTCAAACAAACTATTTGCTTGAAAAAGGAATGCATGCATTTACTTTTTCTATTTCTCACCAACTGGACAATGAACAACAGGCTAATCAGATTCCAGTCATTTTCTTTCAGGGTTTCAAGTAGTGATTCAATGTTTGGGCTGCCAACATTACAGGGGAATATTTAAGTTACAAAACAACAACAACAAAAAAAAACACACCATGGAAAAAATGTCCTTTAGTCTTAGTTTTATAAAAGGCTTGTTTTCCTAAAAATTAAGTTTGGGGCCAAAGTTAAATATCCCTTTAAAAAGGGAAGAAAAAACAGTATCACTTAATTCTATAATTCAATAAATAAACCATTATAATCTATACTGAATATTTACAAAAAAAGTTATGTGTTAAGTAAGAAATTCTTCTAAAGATGAACAGATAGCAGAGTATAGTATTTCATATTAAAGTTGATGCTAGACTTTGTGATGCCCGAAAGTTCATTTGCCACTAACCTGTGGAGGGTGGACTCTGAATAATATCCGAAAGATTATATCCTCCAGAGCTGTCTGATCGTCTTCGTGGCTTCTTTTTAGCCTTCATTTTTGCCTTTTTGAGAAGAGCTTCCCTATGCAGAAAATTTTTATATTTGAGAAGTCTTTAGAAATAACAAAGTTAATATTTTTAAATCACTCAGACAATATGAAAACTTATTTATAGACTGGGTTGTTAGCAGCAGTTATGATTATGTATATTGCATCAAGCGTGTATGCATGAGCATGACAAGTCAAACTAAACTACAGTACTGGTGAGGTAGATGTATCAAGATTAATATTAAGCTTTTGTTCTCATATAGAATCATAGAATATCAGGGTTGGAAGGGACCCCAGAAGGTCATCTAGTCCAACCCCCTGCTTGAAGCAGGACCAATTCCCAGTTAAATCATCCCAGCCAGGGCTTTGTCAAGCCTGACCTTAAAAACCTCTAAGGAAGGAGATTCTACCACCTCCCTAGGTAACGCATTCCAGTGTTTCACCACCCTCTTAGTGAAAAAGTTTTTCCTAATATCCAATCTAAACCTCCCCCATTGCAACTTGAGACCATTACTCCTCGTTCTGTCATCTGCTACCATTGAGAACAGTCTAGGGCCATCCTCTTTGGAACCCCCTTTCAGGTAGTTGAAAGCAGCTATCAAATCCCCCCTCATTCTTCTCTTCTGCAGACTAAACAATCCCAGCTCCCTCAGCCTCTCTTCATAAGTCATGTGCTCTAGACCCCTAATCATTTTTGTTGCCCTTCGCTGGACTCTCTCCAATTTATCCACATCCTTCTTGTAGTGTGGGGCCCAAAACTGGACACAGTACTCCAGATGAGGCCTCACCAGTGTCGAATAGTCTTATATAGTCTTGACACTTACATGTTCATTAAACCAGATATGGACTTTTGAACTAGCGTGTGGTGGATTTAGCACTCCTTACATGTAAGATCTAGGTAAATGGAGATGCTAAAAGAATAATTGTAAGAAAAGGTACTTGACTGGAGCCAAAAGATGTCCATGGGTGAGTTACAGCAATGGAGACTGAACCTCAGATTCAGAGTTGACTGATTTAAATCAAAGTGATATAAATCACCAAGGAGAAAACCTCAATTTAAAGAGGTGATATTAGTCAACTTTTCCATTTGTTCTTCAGTTATTTTCTAAAGAAAGGTGCTTTCTCATTGGTTGATAACACCTTTAAAATATGTTTATTTACAACTAAATAGAGCCTTTACACTAGATTTGGTACATCTTTTTGCTACCTAGGATGGTATAATGTAACTATATACATTTATTTAAGTAATTATATAGCTTAATATTTTCAGATTCTTATTAACTGTACATTTTAGTAGGTTAGAAAATGGTGATGTCATTTGTTTACTAGATAATTAACTTTTTGCTCATGATTTTTGTCTAGCAGCATTCTAATGGTAACTGGAATTTTAATAAAAATAAATTTTGTTTGTTTAACAAAACCATCATAAATGTTTTGGATACATAAACTTCTCCCAGCAAAACATGTTTCACATTTACAACTAAATAATTTACTAAACAGATATTAACTGAAGTCAGTTAGTTAAACTGATTATTTCAGATCAGCCTGGGGAAAATTTCAAATTTATTTAAGTGAAAGTGAATAGAGCTTAGGTTTCTACTCATCTATGTCTCATTTTCAAGAGATTGTCTACTACGTTACTTAGGCTGACCCCACTGTACCATAATTATAAAGCCTGACCTCACAAGTTAGACATTTCCCCCCGATTCTCTCTTTATACAGAAAAGCAGCCTTTAAACTCAAAGTTTTTGATGGAGACTCATGGATTCAGCATATTTATTTTTTTATTTAAAATGTTTTGAGAGACTATAATAAATTTGGAACTTAACATTTTGTATTTAATTCACATTTCATTTTGAACACTTTTTTTTTTAAAGAAACAATTTTTAAAAGTTTTTAAAAAATCTGGTTTTAAAAAATCCATTTTTAATTTTAATTCTTTTTTTAACGAAATCACTGATTTTTATCTACCCTGCTGATCTTTCTAGATCGAAAACTATGTATCTCAACTGCCTAAGCTAAAACATCTAAGTCTGTGAGCTTAAAGCCATTAGCAGATTCAAACCTCTATTTGTGGCCAAACCACCACTAGTGAGAGACAGAGAGCCACATTGAGTAAGCATATGCAACCTATGCAGATATTCAGGGTAGCATTGAACAAGATCTGTGTGATCTACTGAAATGGTACAATAATGAGCACACTGAACCAAATGGTAACCTTTGGTGTCTTAATAAAACTACTCTTAATTCTGTTAAAACAGTAGCATGACTGGAAAACAGCTAAATACGCTGTTGCTGACAAAGGAGGTGCTGTCATAATCATGAATAGGTCGGAATATGAACAAGATGCTGCTCGGCAGCTCTCCACCACCACTATCTACAAGCCATTAACCTCTGATCCCACTGAGGGTTACCGAAAGAAGCTACAACATTTGCTCAAGAAACTCCCTGAAAAAGCACAAGAACAAATCCGCACAGACACACCCCTGGAACCCCGACCTGGGGTATTCAATCTGCTACCCAAGATCCATAAACCTGGAAATCCTGGACGCCCCATCATCTCAGACATTGGCACCCTAACAGCAGGATTGTCTGGCTATGTAGACTCCCTCCTCAGGCCCTACAATACCAGCGCTACCAGCACTCCCAGCTATCTTTGAGACACCACTGACTTCCTGAGGAAACTACAATCCATCGGTGATCTTCCTGATAACACCATCCCGGCCACTATGGATGCAGAAGCCCTCTACACTAACATTCCACACAAAGATGGACTACGAGCCCTCAGGAACAGTATCCCTGATAATGTCACGGCAAATCTGGTGGCTGAACTTTGTCCTCACCCATAACTACTTCACATTTGGGGACAATGTATACCTTCAAATCAGTGGCACTGCTATGGGTACCCGCATGGCCCCACAGTATGCCAACATTTTTATGGCTGACTTAGAACAATGCTTCGTCAGTTCTCGTCCCCTAATGCCCCTACTCTACTTGCGCTACATTGATGACATCTTCATCATCTGGACCCATGGAAAAGAAGCTCTTGAGGAATTCCACCATGATTTCAACAATTTCCATCCCACCATCAACCTCAGCCTGGATCAGTCCACACAAGAGATCCACTTCCTGGACACTACGGTGCTAATAAGCGATGATCACATAAACATCACCCTACACCGGAAACCTACTGACCGCTATGCCTACCTACATGCCTCCAGCTTTCACCCAGACCACACCACACGATCCATTGTCTACAGCCAAGCTCTACGATACAACCGCATTTGCTCCAACCCCTCAGACAGAGACAAACACCTACAAGATCTCTATCAAGCGTTCTTACAACTACAATACCCACCTGCTGAAGTGAAGAAACAGAGTGACAGAGCCAGAAGAGTACCCAGAAGTTACCTACTACAGGACTAGCCCAACAAAGAAAATAACAGAACGCCACTAGCCATCACCTTCAGCCCCCAACTAAAACCTCCCCAATGCATCATCAAGGATCTACAACCTATCCTGAAGGATGAGCAATTACTCTCACAGATCTTGGGAGACAGGCCAGTCCTTGCTTACAGACAGCCCCCCAACCTGAAGCAGATACTCACCAGCAACCACATACCACACAACAGAACCACTAACCCAGGAACCTATCCTTGCAACAAAGCCCGTTGCCAACTGTGCCCACATATCTACTCAGGGGACACCATCATAGGGTCTAATCACATCAGCCACACTATCAGAGGCTCGTTCACCTGCACATCTACCAATGTGATATATGCCATCATGTGCCAGCAATGCTCCTCTGCCATGTACATTGGCCAAACTGGACAGTCTCTATGTAAAAGAATAAATGGACACAAATCAGATGTCAAGAATTATAACATTCAAAAACCAGTCGGAGAACAATTCAATCTCTTTGGTCACTCGATTACAGACCTAAAAGTGGCAATTCTTCAACAAAAAAACTTCAAAAACAGACTCCAACGAGAGACTGCTGAATTGGAATTAATTTGCAAACTGGATACAATTAACTTCGGCTTGAATAAAGACTGGGAGTGGATGCGTCATTACACAAGTAAAACTATTTCCCCCTGTTTATTCCCCTCCCCCCAACTGTTCCTCAGACGTTCTTGTCAACTGTTGGAAATGGCCCACCGTGATTATCACTACAAAAGGTTCCCCCCTCCCCCACCCCCACTCTCCTGCTGGTTATAGCTCACCTTACCTGATCACTCTCCTTACAGTGTGTATGGTAACACTCATTGTTTCATGTTCTCTGTGTATATAAATCTCCCCACTGTATTTTCCACTGAATGCATCCGATGAAGTGAGCTGTAGCTCACAAAAGCTTATGCTCAAATAAATTTGTTAGTCTCTTAGGTGCCACAAGTCCTCCTTTTCTTTTTGTGTATACAGACTAACACGGCTGCTACTCTGAAACCGGTACAAACACGGTCTCCAAAACAACAATGTTATTACACTGGTAGTATAGCTTGTAAACAGTCATGTAGACAGGATGCTTATCCTTAGTCAAACAACTGGAAAAAGTGGGGGGAAAAAATCCAAACAGCTTTTATTCATTGTACCAAAATTAAAGAGTTATGTGACCCATAACTGACTACAATATTCCTATTTCATAGAATTTCTATTGCCCTTTTACACATAACAATTGTAATAATGTACTTTAAAAGGTCCAAGAATGAAATAAAGTAAAGGACACAATGAAACAGTTGTCGTGGACTCCTGATAAGGCTTAGGTACTTTGAGAGACTTTAAGACAAAAAGTCAAGCCTCCCAAAAAGGGCCAAAACTTTTTGCACTGTTGCAACAATTAGCAAATGTAATATACCTTTGTTGTTACACTGGATTATACAGTTTTAATCTTAGCCAATCATTCTTCTTCCTATATTGCCTATTTTATCCAGGCTCCTACACGACAGTGACGTATAACAGATTTTTAAAGTACATTATATATTCATAATTTTAATCTTCTTCACTGCTCCTGAAACACCCACTGGGTGGTACGACTCAGGGTTTAATTAAACCATTTCTGGAGCCTCAAGTGGAAGATAATCAGGAACATGACTACTGATTAACTGTGTAATATGAATTTTAAAAGCACTAACTACCCAATTCTGATGTGTCAAAACTTGGAAGATTTGTTATGTTCCTCTTCCGTGCTAAATGTGGTATACTGCAGCATTATTTGCATCCGTGGTGCTTACTTCTTCTATAAGTATTTTCCAAAGAGAAAAACTTTAGAATATTCAAACAGGTGTTTAATAAATTATTTGAACACAGGTTTGCCAACATTCTAGATCAGCAGCTTTTTTAAAAAAGCTATATACATAATGCAGCCAGTTAAAAAAACGTTGTTTCTCACAGCATGGTTCATGGGACCCTATGGAGTACTGCAGGATTCAGTGGGTCTGCCAAAGATCCGATGCTTTGTCCTCATCAAGCATTATTTGACACCATTGTATATGCTACTATTACCAGTGCTTCTGTGGAATACTGCAAGCAGCAAGAGGGAATCTAGAAAAAATTATCTAAGACTGGTGGAAGATATGCAAGTGATGTTATGCACACACACTCTTCAGTCAAAGATCACATACAAAGAAGAGTACAATGACATAGGAGGGACAAAGGAGGAAAAATGGTTTTGTGATTAAAAGAAATAGGACTAGGAGACAAGAACTGTTCTATTCCTAGTTTCCTTTGCATACAAGAAACTATAGCTGATTTAGAAAGCAAAATTTTCCCACAGAAATGCATGAAAAAAATTTGATTTTTGAAAATTTTTAATCAGCTCCACAAATCACTTAATTGTGACTGAGTTTCCAGAAATTGAAAATGGGGAATATGCATATTTATCTCAAAGTTGTGGCATTGAAACCCATTTCTGTAAGTGGTTTGAAACCCTCTGACAGAAGGTGCCTTAGAGATGCTTAGTATTATTTTTGAACAATTCTTGAATTCTCAGTTCTTACAGTTATCATAAAAGGTCTACTACTCTTCTCCACATACTCTGCTGGAAAATACATAAATGGTGTTATGCAGTAGGAGGTAGCGTTGCCTAGTGGATAATGCACCAGACTTTCAGGGAGACATTAATTCTGTACCAAGCTCTATTAATAACCTATTAGGTGACCTTGAACAAGTCACTTCACCTCTGTTCCTCAGTTTCCCCATTTTTTGTAAAATGTAGTAATGATGCCAACCGCCTCTGTAAAGCACTTTGAAATCAACTGCTGAAAAGTGTTATTTTTTTATTATTCACAAATTCTGTTCATTCAGCCTCAAGTCACTTCTTCCCATGATTCCCATTTGCTACTTGCAAAAATACTGGAGTTAACTGAAGCACACGAAAGCTACATAAGCTACAATAGGATAATAAGAGCCCAATGCCTTTGTAGTGGCTGCACAGAACTCCATACATCTAGGTCGGGGTGGGCAAACTTTTTGGCTTGAGGGCCACATCTGGGTATGGAAATTGTATGACAGGCATGAAATTGAGGGTTGGGGTGCGGGGAGAGGGGAAGGGCTCCAGCTGGGGGTGCGGACTCTGGGGTGGGGATGAGGGGTTGGGGATGCAGGTGCTCCGGGCTGGGACCAAGGGGTTCAGAGGGCAGGATGGGGATCAGGGCTGGGGCAGGGGGTTGGGGCATGGGAGGGGGTCAGGGGTGCAGGCTCTGGGGGGGCGCTTACTTCAAGCAGCTCCCAGAAGTGGTGGCATGTCCCCCCTCCGGCTCCTACATGGAGGTGCAGCCAGGCGGCTCTGCGCGTTGCCCCGTCCACAGGTGCCACCCCTACAGCTCCCATTGGCCATGGTTCCCAGCCAACGGGAGGTGTGCGGGGGCGACGCTTGTGGAAGCCCCTGGCTGCCCCTATGCGTAGGAGCTGGGGTGGGGGGGAGGAGAGAGAGAGAGAGACAGACAGACATGCTGCCGCTTCCAGGTGCCGTGTGAAGCAGGTACCCTGTTCCCCGGCAGGAGCTCAAGGGCCAGATTAAGATGTCTGGAGGGCCGGATACAGCCCCCGAGCCTTAGTTTGCCCACCCCTGATCTAGGTGCACTCTATGCATACACCTGACTTCACCTCCTACAGTTCTACTAACAGTGCCACCAGTCAGAATGAGTGGTAGGAGAAAAGAAACTAGCAGGGGTCTACCACATTTCACTGCACAGACAGCTCTGAAAAAGCGAAGGTCAGTCTGATCAGACATCAGAGGCAAAAAGCTTATTAACCTTTTAGATGGAAAAAAGCCACAAATTTTTTTTAAAGAGTGTAGTATGAGGCTCATTTGCAAACAAAATTTCTCTTACATTGAACTTTAATACAGTACAGCAGATGTAGACTTCTCCAGCCCTTAACTATCATTAATTTTGGTTTCTTAAACATTGTTTCTAAACGCAGGTTTTCCATAGAATATTAAATTGATGTCCTCGCCTCTCTCTTTGGTGATCTTATTTGTTCCCATGGCTTCTACTACCACCTGAACACGGATTACTGCCAAATGCATCCCCTTCTACCCATGACCTCTCATGCTCCATCTAGTCATAGATCTGTGCCTGCCTCTGACACCTCTTCCTGGACCCAGCAAGTCTAAAACTGGGTTTATCATGTCTCCTTCAAAGCCTTCTGCTCTTGAACCCTTTTTGTTAATTGCACCACCATACATCTTGCTACACAACCTCACAACATGGAATCATTTTAAAATCTTCTCCAATTTCAAGATCCAGCAGATCTTGCCACTTCTTCCTCTAGTCCAGAAGTGGGCAAACTACGGCCCGCAGGCCACATCCGGCCCACAGGACTGTCCTGCCCCGCCCCTGAGCTCCGAGCCGGGGAGGCTAGCCCCCAGCCCCTCCCCTGCTGTTCCCCCTCTCCTGTAGTGATGCCGCCGCGCGGGCAGCGCTCTGGGCGGCGGGGCTGCACGCTCATGCAGGGCAGTGCGTCTGGCTCCGGCTGGGCAGCACGGCTCCAGACGTGCTGCTCTGAGCAGCATGGTAAGGGGGCCAGAGGGTTGGATATGGGGCAGGGAGTCCCGGGGGGCAGTCAGGGGACAGAGAGCAGTTGGATGGGGAAGAGGTTCAGGGGGGTGAGGATAGGGATTGGGGCAGTCAGGGGACGGGGGAGTGGATAGGGGGTGAGGTCCCGGGCGGGGGGGCGGTTGGGGAAGTGGGTACCGGGAGGGGGCGGTCAGGGGACAAGGAGCGGGGTGGGGGGGTGTTGGATGGGGGGGGAGTTCTGAGGGGGGCAGTTGTGGGGGGGGGGGGGAGTGCGGGGGTCGGATGGGGGCGGGGGCCAGGCTGTTTGGGGAGGCACAGCCCTCCCTACCCAGCCCTCCATACAGTTTCGCACCCCAGTATGGCCCTTGGGCCAAAAAAAGTTTGCCTACCCCTGCTCTAGTCTCTAAAAATTTGTTAATTCCCCGCCTACTCCCTATTTCTCATGCTTTGGTTACTTTAACACTCTCCTCTCCAGCCACCTACACTCCCATCTTTCTGTTCCAACTACAATCCACTCAAACACTGTCACCCCACTCCCAATCAAAGGAGTTCTCTTTTTGATATCATCTCCTCTTCCTCCTCAAATCACTTTAGTGGATTATCCCCACTCCATTTAAAGTTTACGCTTATCTTTAGTTTCAAGGAGCTCCATAACTCAGCTCTACATAACTAGCCTCATCTCCACTCAGCCTAAACATCATTCTGAACTGCTCCTTTTGCCATTTTTGCTCACCTCATTTTAACTTTGAAAAAGATTTTGGAACCTGCATTTCTTCTATTTTTGTATTTTAACTCTATCCATTAGTTTGGTGCCACCAATGCTCTTGACTTTTAGCTGTGAAAAGAGATAATCGATATCCTACAAGAAAGATACTGCTACGTGTAGTGCACTTGGTTGGAGTGATGAATGCCAAGAACTACAGAGGCCAACTATTTCAGCAATCAAAGGAAGAAAACATAAGACTTACTGAGATGTTAGTTCTGTATTCATTTCTTCTTTCAAAAAGACAAAGTTTTCTCTGTCATCAGGCTCCAAAGAGCTAATGTCAGGTCCATCTTGATATGGAGTAATCACTCTCCTGACCATAGCTGGAATCTGAAATATCAAGAGTTATTGTTACACTGATCCTCTTAAGCTGTATAGTAGAAAGCAAACTATTTCTTGCAGAAGTACCAGATCAGTGGTTCTCAAATTTTTTTTTTTTGCGGATCACTTGAAAATTGCTGAGGGTCTCAGCGGACCACTTAACGATCTTTCCAAATGTTGTTTGTACCATTAGCTAACTATTGTAACGTGCTTTGGATAAAAGTACCTCATTAAAAAAAACCTTAATAATAAACTTTTTTTGTTCTAGAAATAAAAGCACACAACTCATTTTCATATCTTCCCTTTCTAATGTGATGGATGTGCCCTCTCTCCCCTGCTGCAGCAGCCCCTGAGCTGGGGCTGGGAAAGAGGGGGGTCTCTCCCTCTCTCCCCCACCATGGCAGCCCCCAAGCTATGACTGAGAAGGAGGGAGGTCTCTCCCCCCGCCACAGCAGCCACAGAGCTGAGGCTGGGGAGGAGGGCCATCTCTCCCTGGCAGCAGCAGCCCTGGAGATAGGGAAAGTCACCTCTTTCTCTGGCCACCACAGCCCTGCAAGTCCCAAATTCCCCCCACTCCCTCTTCTCACCCCATTTCCCCCTCCCACCTACCCCCTATTCCCCACAAGGCCACTAGCTCACCATACATGTGCATCTTCTCCAGGATCCAGGCACCTAATTAGCAGAGCCATGCCTGCGTGGCTCCGCTAATTAGGTGGGTGGCCCTTCATTCTCTCATGTGTGGCCACCCAGGTGTACACCTTAGATAGATCTATCTGCGGACCACCTAAATGAAGCTCACGGACCACTGGTGACCCGCGGACCGCAATTTGAGAACCTCTGTACCAGATTATAATCACTCGAATACATAATTTTAGAATCCAGGTATTATCACCATTATGCATTACAGCCTACAAGACCAAGGAAATTTATAATTAAAAAAAAAAAAAAGCATACACACAAACACTCCCACATCTACACGTTCTTTAATTCTTTTAAAGAAAACGTAGAGGTTCAGAACTTAATTTAAAAACTGACTAGGATACTTCATAGAAGAATGGCACAGATTTATGCCCAATCACAGTCTCTTACCATTAAAGTATTAAAGAAGAAAAATAGTTTATACTATATGCTGACTCTCCCTTGCTTACTGGCAAAGTTTCACTCAATATTAATTCTTCCTACACTGCCCTACGAATATTAGAACAGGAAAGCAGAATTAGATATTCTTGGAAGCTACCAATTCCACTAAAAATGAGTGTTACCTCTTCCCCCCACACCACAAATTCTTCCTCTGCATAGAATTACCCGACACTCGTTTGTTTACTAAAGCCAATTTAGAACATATGTTCTGTGGTGCCATTAATACCATTACATGCACATGACTGATAGTCTTAATGGAACACAGAATTATGCATGTTGCAGTGGTAATAAATGTGTAACTATCAGAAAATTTCCGAAGTAAAGAAAAATTTAAAAAAATATAGATTAAATTTATTTCTGGATTAATGTTTTGAAGGACCACTGCCCACCTGATGAGCATTTGACACATATTTATCAGCTTAACTCAATGTTCATTTTTAAAGTAGTCAATTTTCACTGACTTAGGTATAGCTTACCATTTTTCTGTAAGACACAGAAAGGTCCTTCAAAACTTCATCACTTAAGACATCTAGAGTCCTAAAACAAGACAGATAGTTATAGCCTCGGTCTCATTTACCATAGTTTAAGTCATTTGATTCAAACTGCAAGATATTTGTTCAATAGGATTCAAATAATTACAGTTTAGGGGTACACATACGTAGAGGTGATAGCATTAGATATTATGGTGATGAGCACTAACATCCTACTTTAGCTAGATCATCAAATCTTAAATTACTTTCTCATCTACCTTTTGCCTACTTGTTTGGCTCCTTTACAATACAATCTAACAATCCAAGGCATTGCATAGCTTCTAACAAGCAAGATTTTGTTTAGTTTTTTAATCAATTTGCTACATAAAGAGTTTGTCTGGGATATGGTGCAGATTAACCCTTTAAGTAAAATTACTGTTGCAGGTAATAAAAATTGAGGTCTTTGCTTTAATCCCATTTACTTGCTTGTAACATATTATATACCTACCATGTGTGAATTCAGCAATTATTTTAAAGAGAAACTGTTTACACTGAAACTGCAACAGCAATCAGGTATGTAAAAAATACCAACATGATGCTCATGGCTAGAGCTGAGCAAACTGGATTTTTAGTTCGACCAGCAAATTGAAAAAAAAAAAAAAAAAAAAAAAATCACAGAAAACAGTCTGTTCCAAAAATGTTTGGTCTGTGTCAGCAAATTGGAAAAGTTTGTTTCGGTCCAGCTTCAAGAAACTACGCATGTTCCTCCCCCTCTCCCTTACAATACGTAGCCCAAAGCTCAGGGCACTCGCCTGGGATGTGGGCAACTCAGGTTTGAATCCCTACTCTGAAACAGGAACTTGAACTCACATCTCTCCTTGCCAGGTACTAGGCTATTCTCGGGTAGGTTGCTCTCAGTCTCTGCTCTTAAAGGTGTTCCACTTTGTATAAAAACTCAAATATTAATTGGGCCAAATAGAGGGACAGAGTGAGAATGATTCGATAGCCTGGTGATTAAGGCACTCTCCTGGGAGGTAGTAGATGTGGATTCAAATCTTCTCTGCTTGATTCAGAGGAGGGATTCAAGTCCCTGCTCCAGAGTAGGGATTCAAACCTGTGTTTCCCACATCCCAGGAAAGTGCCCCTAGCTCCTCGGCTAAAGTTATAGAGGGCGATGGAAGGACAAAACAGTTTTCTGACGCTGATCCTGAAAAAAAATCTCAGGTGAAAACAATGACAAATTTGGGGTTGTTCATGAATAAATAAAATCTGAAATTTTTGTCCGAAAAAATTTCACCTAGCCCTATTTATAACCATTTTGAAATGTCTTCCAGAGCTACCTTGCAGGTCTCCATTCTTAGGCCTGATTCAAAGCCCACATCAGTGGAAAGATTCCTACTGACTTATCTCAGTGGGCTTTGGAACAGGCTCTTTTTGCCTCAGGATTACGGAAGTAACACTTTATTATGCGTTGTAGTAGAGGTGAAACAGATACATAACTTGCAAGATAGGGCACAGAGTTTCAGCACAAATGTATACCACTGCAGCTGAGGATTTTTGGTTACATTCTCAACTATCACTCGTAACATTTCCTGATAATTCTTCCGACAGTTCCACCCTTTTGCAGTATTTCACTTTTATGGTTCAAAGCATACTGCAACACCTACATCCACTCTTACCTCGCTTCCAGCAAGGCTGCCATATTTAGTCCTATGAACTGCAAGCAGGACAGTTTTAACTGTTCAGCACTGTATGTTGCTGAAAACTCCAGCAGCTCAGTAGCATTCTTTAAAGTGACTGGAAAGAAGAAACATCACAGACTTAACTAGAGAACATACTGCAATTTTGTTCTGTAATCACTTATTACTTCAAGATATACAGTATGAATTGGGAGGGGGGAGGGGAGGAGAGATCAGGTTATGAAAAATGAATAAAAATAAACCCTTTTCCTGTTTCATTAGACAGGAGCACTAATGCTTAAGTGGCCCTGATTCCACCCAAGGCAACATTATTATTATTAAATACTTATGTAGCGTGAATTTGACTGATGCTTTACAGAAATAGAAAAGATAGTCACAGCTATGAAAAGCCTACAATCTAAGCACAGATCAGCTTTGGAAATGGAGCAAACAGACAAAGAGAGTGAGAAACAGAGGTTAAAACAGTAACATGAATAAATTTATATTGTGAACAAAGCTTAAGCTCCAATATTTTTCTATAGCTGAAAAAGATGTAGTGAGAGAAGGCAGGAATGGAAGTCACCAAGGAAAGCCAAGTAGACTCTGAGAAGAGAGATGAAGAAGAGTGAGGATGATTGGTGTGCTAGAAGAGGGAGGCATTTCCACCCAAAAAGACATTGTCAAGAGAAGTCTGAAAGCACAAAAAGAGTAACAAAAAAGAGAGTTAGGGAAGGACATGAGATGGGAATTAGGTAGAAACATGAAACAAATTGTGTAGTGCCTTAAAAAAGTGAGGACAAGGAGTTTGAATTTGATGAGGTAAGAGACCCAGAACTGGTAAAGATACTTGAAGCGAAGTGACATGATTGAAGTTGCAGGCCAAGAAGATTATTTTAGTTCTAGAATGTTGGGCAGTCTGAAGGGGGGTGACCACAGATGTCTAGGCAAGAGAGAACTATGACATGAACTGGAGATTCGCGCCTTCATTCCCATAGCCACAGCCAGAGTTAAGCAGCGTCACACTGCAACTCACAAAAAAAGCTCAAAACACTTACCTTCTAAACAACTGGGTTTATTTTAACAAAATGAAAAAATGCAGCCATTTCATTAAGAAACATAGTAAAACACTCACGTTTTTCAGTAATGGCTACTTCACACATTTCTTTCAGTCGAGATACAAGAAGTTGGTCTGCTACCACCAGAACATTACAAATAAATTCCACATTTTGAGAGTCTGGAAATGAAGAAAAGTTGCATGAGAAAGATGACTGGTTACGTGAAAAATGCTTCAGAAAAGTTTCAAAGGCCAGTTTGCTCCACTGTGCTTTGTAGGCGTCATGGCATAGGTAGCTTATGAAGTGGGATTTAAAATAGGACAAGATGGTAGTGGCTTTGCAAATCTTGTAGAGAAGGAGTTTTTCTTATATATAAAGGGGCAACATAGAGAAAACACAGAAATGCTTGTGGAAAAAGCAGCTGATCATGGTGTCTTCAGCAAAACGAAGGTTGGGGCAGGTGGCAGGAATCAACACTTGCAGTAAAACTACAACTGACTCCAAAGTATAAAATGATATCATATTGGTAGGGGTTTACCAAATAACATATATGATTCAAAAGGCAATACAATATCTTTTTAGTAAAAAAGGTAATCTAATTGTGGTACTTACGGTACCACTTCCCCATAACACACAAATGTCTCTAATTTGAAAGAGTTCACACTGTAGTGCATAATATCCAAACTTTCTGCTCCCTTCAGGTGTCTTTTCCTTGTTTATTAAAATGAAAATAGCAGAATTATTTGAAAGAGATCAAGCTGAAATTTATTCCTTTTAAAAACTCGCTGTCAGCTGTTCATGCCCCCAACTCTACAATTTCCAGAAACAAATATATTGTCAGCACCTTTTATTGCAGGAGCTTCATCTGTATAGATGTAATCCAGGATAACCTGCAGTATGTCAGAATGGATTGGCATTTCCAGAGCTGCACAACAGGATGACTAAAAGAAAAAAGGGATAAGAAGAGTACAATTTCAAAACTTGATCATTTAAAAATCAAAGGTGATTACAAGGAATTACACGGGAAACTCCAGTTCCTCCAAAACAAGTAGGTCTCTCGAGAATCTGAACTCCTGCAGTACTGGATGGGTTTGAAGGATGGGACCCTATTCAGTTGTCAATACCGATGCTATATGCTGCTTTGGCAAGTCTATTCTGATCAAAGTAGTCGATGCTTATGAGGATGACTTGGGGGGCGCTGAGACCATATGGGACATGACATCTTCCGGGTACCAAGGCCATCTTAGTGGTCAACTTAGATGTAGACAGTACAGGAATTGTGTGTATAGTTCTCTTAGTGGTTGAATGCTCCCATGATGCAGTGCCCTGCTTGTGCAGCACCAAAGGTCTCAATACAAGGCATGCTTGTTGTCCTTTTTCTCTGCTGAGCCCAGAGCCCCAGGCACAGGATTGGTACCAAGAATGTCTGCAGCCTCAGCCATACCCAGGGTGGGACACAAGGACTCCTCAGCAGTCTTCACAGGGACTGAGGTCTTTTTGAGATGGACTCTTTCTGGGGACAATGACTCCATTTTCTATGGGTTTTCTTCATGAATTTACCTCAGGTAAACACAGGTGAATGTGATGAAATTGACAGGGCACTGTGTTCACTCAGTGACCGATGTTTGGGTTGGGGAGCAGGAGGTAGGAGAGGAGTGTCTCCTGGCCTGGACATGAGGCTAGTTGAAAGGAACACTCCATCATTAACAGCCTCAGTTTCAGCTCCAGATTTTTTCTTGCTCAGTCCTTAAAAAAGTAGAGCAGATGGAACACTTTTGCAGGATATGAGACTCTCCCAAGTAGTGGATAAAATGGGAATGCCGGTCACTGACCAGGAAGGACTCCCAGCAAGAGACGCACTGCTTGAAGCGAGCCTGGCATACCCTGGGGCAATGGCATCTAGCAGGGGAAGGCACCCCTTGCCCAAAGAGGAGAGAGATAAAGAGAAAATCCCCCTGAATCCCAAAATACAAAAGTTAATAAAATAACTAAAGAAAAATAATAAAATAAAGAAGGGAAACTAGGCTAAGAGACTTTGAAAGTAAGGCACATTAACCCTACGTCTCAGGCCAAGACAGGTGAGAAGGAACTGAGGGCGGTTCACTTGCATAGTCATAAGTAACCTCAGAGCAGGGCATGAGGAAATGCAGCCCAAACAGGCACTACTATCAAAAATCTCTGATTAAAGACACATGGGGCGTGAGCGCACCTGAAGTGGAGCACTCATAGGGACACTACTTGAAGACTAATATTATCTACATGTCATTTATTAAGACCTACTGCAGGAAGGAAGTTTAATACACCTCCAAGGATATTAGCAATTCAAACTCACTGGGGGAGTTTTTATAATACTACAGATTATTTGCAGTAGAAATTTCTAAGATAGCAATATACTTACTAACTCAAAGTCTGCTTTTACATAAAATTACCATGTCTCATAACATTTATGCTTAATTTTTTTTTATTTAATACAGTTTCTGAACGGTTCAAAATTAGTTTCTCTGCTAAAATTTCCCATTTTCCTACAAGTTTTACACAAACTGTATTTTAATTTACATTCCAGTTAATGGCAAAATCTCATTTGAGAGACAGGAAAATCTTCATTCACTTACATTAATGAAAAACAACTAACACGGCACACATATTTTTAACTGGCAAGCTTACCTCAATCCAAGAACTGCTTAACATCCTATGAAAGTAATCTGTAAAGAAAAAAAGAAAAAAAAGCTCATTTTGAGACATAATATGAGAGGCAAGTTATTGTGAACAAAAGAATCTACAGATATTACATACATACCAAGTCTTGCACAGAGTACACATTTATGACAAGGGAATTCCTTTCCATCTATAGATTTCATGGTCACATCACAGAGGTCCGAACTACAAGACATTTAGAACAGTTATAATCCTGAAATTATTAGCAAATATAAACTCTATAAAACAGTTCATTTCTCTTTTGTGCTTGAAACCAGCTTTGACAGGATTAGGCTTCTTGTCCTCTCAAAGAGGGGAAGGAACATACAAATATTTAACTAGAAACACAATACATTTACCTTTATGATGGTAAACATACCAAACAAGATTTCTCAGCAGTCTTAAAAGGATTTAACAAAAACAAAAAATCCCACCATAAGCCAAGCTAGTCAAAAAGCAAGCTAACTAGTGAAGAGGATTTCCTCCAAAACCAATTCTATCTTCCAATTATTGCTTCTCAAGACTGTGCTCTGAAGGCAGGAGCAGCCAAGCTTCCTGCAGACACAGGAGGTGGGTCTGATCTCCCCTGTGGTGCCAGGAGTGGCCCAGCAAAGGGCTCCTAGCTGCCAGTCCTGACCAGGTTGGGGAGGGAGAGGACTTCCTCTTCCCTTACATGGGCCCTCTCAAGGGGAGGCCAGACCCAACTCCAGGGACCTCTCCCTGCTGCAGGAAGGTTTGAGCTGGGCAGGAGCTCTGGAACTTCCTACAGGCACCTAGCTGCTAGTCCCGGTCAGGCTAGGGAGGGACAGGACTGCCTCTTCTTCTGCTCTTGAGTACATCTCCTGGCTGCAGAAAGCTCTGCACACCCTCCCCCCGCACACACACACACTCACTTCCTGCCCCCCATTGCTCTGCAACTGCAGGTGGAGGAGTCACTGTACAGGGTGAGCCCTGCTGCCCCCCTTCCAGATGCAATTATTAGCTTGTTTCAATAAAATAAAGGTCATGTGAATTTGACAGAATTTATTGATGGACATTTTACAGCAGCAAATAACACTCAGAGCTCAACTCTCTGCTTGGTAGATATGGGCATCTGATATGGTTTTGTAGGGTAGTGATCTCCATTGGTAGCCTCATACTGGAGAGCCACTGCCTTAAGTTAACAAAAGCAAGTGGAAAAAAAAAAAGTTCTGGTTCCTAATGTTATTAACTGAACGTCAACATGGAGCATCCAGCAACTGTGTCTTCCCTCATTCCCTGTCTCTATGCTGAAAACACCTGTTCGTGTTTAGACACAGCTCTCTCTGCATCTGTGGAGTTCGTTGGAATTGTCAGCCAGTTCCGAGCTAGCCTTGCAAGATGGGGGATTCTGCTTTCCACCGAGTTTCAAAACTGTAGCACAGGCAAACTACAGTCCGCATCTTTTGTATTTTTGTAAGAAGGAATCTCCAGCCCACAATTCTTGCCAAAGCCAGTAACTGCATTAGGCCAGGTAAATCCACCATCAACAGGTGCATTTGTGCAGGGTCAAAAATACACACAACTTTTAGGAACCCTGCTGAATGTTGTTGAAACTTTTGAGCAGTTTTTGCTGCATTGCTTGACTCTTTCCCATAGCAATAGTATTGTTTGAGCTTCTTTGCCATGCAAGAAAACACCTGCTGAGCACTGGCATTTAACTCAGCATTGTCAGAGTGATTTTCATTCGATTGTGCTTCAGCCCAGAACAGTACATCCATTACTTTGTTGTATGCTTGGAGGATTGTGACATGTCAAGATTCCAACCAAGTGATTAAGTCCATCAGTCCTGTGGCATTCTTGGCAATGAACTGAACTTCCTCATTCAGCTGAGCATTGTTTAGAACCTGCATTTTCGGTGTCAGTGTGAGCTCTTCTGAGATGAACTCCAAATAGTACATCAGGTGAGCTGCATGGTATTGTACAGCCTCAAATCAGAAATTTCAACAAGTAATTATTGGCTCTGGGGGAAGTTCCATTTTTTCCCCCTGATTTCAGTCATGGTGCAATGTGCTGCCTTGTATCACAGTTTGTGGCTAGGGCAGCGTTTAAAGATATTTTAATGTAGCTGACCAGTTATCAACTTTCCCTAACTCACATCTCCACAGCTCCCTGACAAGAGAAATTATATGTACATTACATGTAATATGGACAACATTTGGCATTAGACTTTGGTGAACAGATTTGAAAGATTTCATCATGTAAGTTGCATTTTTGCTTATGAAAGCAGATACTTTGACAAAGTTCACACCATATTTTGAAATGGTTTTAATTATCGCTTGAGAAACTCTACCATAGTTAACAGCATCGAAGTAAACGCAGTTGGCAAGCACCGTTAGCTTTTCTGTCTGTACATCTTTGGCCTTGTCAGAAATAAAATCAAACAGAACATGCAGTATATAGCTGTTTTGCTCAACTGTGGACTCATCCGAAATAACTGCAAAAGACTCACATGCGTTAATTTGATACTTCACCTCCTCAAAATGTGTAGCAAAAACCTTTGGAAGGTAGTCCTGTTGTAACTTATTCGCAGTTGGTAAGCAACTGGCATTTTGGGCGATCACGTTTTTCCAGTGGGATATTAGCATTTGCAAACACATCCACAAGTTTCATTCTAGCTAAATGACAGGTCTCAGAGCTCTCTGTCATCTTCTTTTTTAAAAAAAAAAGAAAAGAAAAAGAAAAAGATGAAATTGTTTTTTTAATTTTTCGTTTACCAGCAATGCACTATGTGCAGCCCTCTTTCTGCCTTGATGAGTTTCCAAGTCTAAGTGGCGCTGAACTGTTGCCTGACGTGTATGATCCAACAAAACATTGCAGTCTGTACAAAGTAGTTTGTCACCATCAGCATGTAGAATTTGGAAGCCAAAATTCTTTCACTTGATCCACTGCATTAATGATTTTAGAGGTTTTTGATTTACTTTGGACCCTCATTTTACACTTGTAATTTCACTTGTCTTCCGGTAGGATGCCAATTGAGATTACTATGCTACAAAACTGCCCCAATGTTCATATCTACCGATCAGTGAGTTGAGCCCTGAGTGTGATTCACTGCTGTAAAGTGTCAATCAAAAAATTCTCTCAAGTTCTTCATCTTTCTTTTTATTTTTATGGAAACAAGCTAACAATTGCATCTGGAAGGGTGGGGAGGGCAGTTCTCTGTACAATTACCCCTCTCCCCACAGCTGCAAAACGATAGGGAAAGGAAGCAAGTGGAGGGTGAGGGGGGGCAGAGCTACTTGCACCTGGGAGAGGTACCCAACAGCAGGCCTGCAGGGCAAGAGAAAGTCCTGTCCCTCCCAGCCAGTTGGGACTAGCAACCCCTTGCTGGGGCCCCCACAGCACAGGGGAGATTGGACCCACCTCCACTGCCGGAAGCCTCCTCCGGCTGCAGGAATCTCTGGAGCTTCTGCCCAGTCCCAGAGCTTCCTGCAGCAGGGGAAGGTACATAGAGGTGGGTCTGATGTCCTCCCCAAAAGCAGCCATGCAGGGGAAGGACAGAGTCCTGGCCCCCCCAGCCCAGCCAGGATTCTCAGCTAGGAGCCCCTGGTTGGGGCATTGCCAGCAGCATGGGGGAAATCAAACCCATCTCACCAAGCCTCCGTCTGCAGGAACCTCCAAGGCTGCTGCCCAGCCCCAGAGCTTCCTGCAGCGGGGAAGGCACTCAGAGGTGGGTCTTATCCTTCCCCCAAAGAGCAGCCGTGCAGGGGAAGGACAAGTCTTGTCCCTCCCTAACCTGGCTGGGACTTGCATTTAGGAGCCCCCGGGCTGGGGCACTCTCAACAGCATGGGGGAGATCAGATTTCATGGGGAAGGGCTTATTTCATGGTCCATGAGATGTTTTTCACTGCCATTAAATATGCCCTAAATATAGCCTATTCCAACATAAGTTAAAGAATTAAGCTTTAGTACTACTGTAAGCATTGAAACAGGACCAAGTAATTCAGATATAAATAGCAGTAGGGTAAAAATTCAGGTAATTTCCCCTCATGGGAAAATATTTCAGAGATTCTTCTCATTAAACAACCCTGTAAATTTCTAACTGAAGAAGTCAAAATCTACATAGCTTTAGTAGGAACAACAACATGTAGCCCTGCAACAGACAGAGCATGTCAGACTGGAAAAGTCACAAGTTTTTTTTTGATGTTACTATTCTATAATATAAATGAAGCCATGGAAAATGTGAATGCACAACAGACAAACACAATCATTGAGATCTGGTTCTGAGTACTAATCCAGTATCTCAAATTACAAAAGCGTGGTAAATACAAAGAATCTCTCTCCAATGACCATTAACTGTGAAATACACACATACACCCCTGACAAGTAATAACACTTTGCCAAAATTTTGTAAACTGAAATTTTTTGTTGCATCTGCTTAGTGTCTACTTAATTCAAAATGAAGTGAAAGGTACTAAAAAATAAGGTCAGATACACACACAGAGACTTGACGTCGCTAGATTTTAAAACTTACCATTTTTGGGGGTTTAACTTTGGTTTGGTTCCATTTTTCCTGCTGACAACATTAATTTTTCCATTTTCTAGTTTAACTCCATCCAATCTGCAGGCACAAATATTACAAACATCATTATTCTACATTACTGATAGTTATAATGATAAAGAAAAATAGGTTTGAAATTTAGTACCACTTAACATTGTGACCACAAATGAAAGGACAACAAATGCACTTCACAGAAACCTAGGAAGTCTATTAAGAAACGGACTGATCCTTCAGCATAGATATGAAACGGATATAAAAAAAACAGATTGCTAGGCTTCTCTCTACCACTTTATTACTCCTATTTATGTATCCTGGTCCAACTGACAGGTGGGCTATACAGGTAGGCTTAGCCATCCACATGGTGTTTGCTGCTTCTGGGCCATACTTTGAGGCGGTATGGATTATCTTGAGTGTCGAGAGATGTATAGTGTTAGAGATATGCTATGAGGGTTAATTTGTAAATTGGGTGAACACATATGGTGGCTTTATTAGAAGGCTGAGGGACATTTTTGCTTCTAAAATTACTGGGCTCTGTCCTGGCTGTTCTTTTATGTGCACCCAGCTGTGATAACTGCTTCCTTTTTATGACCACCACACAATAGCTGAGAAAGCTGAACAACAAAGTAGTATGTTAAAATACAGAGTGGGGGAAATTGGTTTACAAGGGTTTACTGTCCTCAGTCCTTTTGATGATGGTACAGAGAGACACAAGACAGAAAAATAGTATCATGCAGAAATTTGTACAATAGCAGAGATGTTTAATCTCAGCTCCACTGGTTTCATCTTGTAATATTATCAGAAACACAAGGCATCAGTTAACAGGGTTCCAGTTCTTTGTTTCATACTGTTTAATGCAAAGTCTGCAGCATCATCCATACAAAGATCAGCATCAACCACAGATAAGAGCCATGACTTTATATGTATCACACAAAGGACGAAACATACGGTCAGTCTGAGGCAAGGAGTAATCTGGAAAGCTACATTATTTGCATCTAAACTCAAACACAGGAGGTCCCCCCATCTCAAAACAGAGTAGAATGTATATATCTTGTACAAGTTTCCCAGGATAGGATTAAGTTGAGACTAGTGCTGAAACACAGCACTTCCTGCACCAGAGAAGGCCTAGTGGCTCAGTTGGTAACACACTGCTTTAGCTGAAGAGCAATCTCATAATTCTCTTTTTTCATAGAACCCTCAGTTGCATTACTTAAGGGTTGCTCACACTTTCTCCTAGAGAAGTGTCAGAATATGCTGTCCTCATAAGCGCCTCTTAAGAGGTGCTGTGGGTCTGTGAAATGTGGGGAAGTGGCAAATAGAAACAAACTGGGAGTCATGTCTGCCCAAACTACATTGGTAGTTAAAACCTTTCCATTTTTAGACAAGCTTATATATGGTCAGAAAGGGACAAAAAGCAAGCACCAACTAAAGTGGATGCTGCCAAAGAAAAAAAATTGTAACACACCTTATGCTTAAATTACTGAGACCAAATTTCTTTGCAGCACCTTGCAACATTTTTATGGGGTTGACTTCTTCACCAACAACTTTGCCTTTTTTAGAAGACTTGGGTTTGTTCTTCTCTCTTTGATTTACTACATGCACTTGATTACTTCTGTAAACTTCAAATGCAGGCTTTCCATTAACATCTCCACTGAAACTCATTTTATTAAGGTTAGAAATTAAGGTATCTTGATATTCTTCTGTTTTTTCCTTATACAACATTCTTGGTTTGTAACCATGAGTCAAAAGATCACAAGTGTCCATGTATATGAACTGCAGAAGGTATGTAAATAAATCTTGATGAACCTTCTCTATCATAAAGAGATCACATCCTACAGCATCTTCATCTTTACGATAGACATCTGGAGAGTCTAGTCGATTGTCATCTGAAATGAACAGCTTCCTGAAGAAGTCAGAACGCATGGCCAAGATGTACTTGTGCGCAGGGATCATCCTAGTGCCGATCTGAAAAGTCACATCATGGATGTTGTCCATTTCATCTGTTTCCCCTAACAATTTGCCAAAATCCTCAACAAAACTTGATGATGACACACTTGGAATTTCATATAGGCTATAAAGACAAATAGTTATTTTTTATTTGGTTGAATTTTAAATTCTATCATGAGGGTTTTTTTTTTTAAATGAAGAACCTCAATTTTTTGCTATTCTACATTACTATTCAAAGTTTCATACTGTATTCTTTAATATAAAGAAAATTCCTAAACTGATTAAAAGTGCAATATAAAAGCTAGATATTACACAATACTCCATATATAAATATATATTAAAATAATCCTGATACATTTTTCTAAAGCACCAAATAAAGATCACATTTTTCTCTTTATAAATATTAAGCCAGACATTTCTGTATGAAGTTATCAGCAGTATTAGTACTTTGCATGCTACCCATGTCATTTTATTGCAAGGAAGTGCTTGAACTAATTCAGAAATGTAAGAATCTTTGACACGCTGCATACTGAAGTCCAAAACAAAAATTCATGTTAAACAATATGCTAGATATTCTAAAATCTAAAAAGAGAGTGCAAGGAGCAGTGCATCTTTCAATGTTTCATTTACTCCAACTTTATTTCAAAGATTTAAGTTTTTGTTTAATTTAAAAAACAGATCTACTTCTGCCTTTCAGTTTCTTATATTACAGGGAATCTCTGAGAAACAAGGAACCTGTATGTTAAGAAGGATTTATATGACACTTTATGGAATGGAGAGTTAAAGTACATTAGAAGGTAGGTTTTAAAGGGGACTTGATTATAAAAGTGTTTGGCTTGAACATTTTGCCTTTGGATAAACTAAGGGCTGGTCTACACCCAAAACTTAGCTAGGTCTATCTATATCGCTTAGGGGTGTAGAAAAAAAAAATCACACCTCTAAAACACAGTTAAACTGACCTAAGCACCGTGTACACTGTGGCTAGCCCAATGAAAGAATTATTTTGTCAACCTCGTTACTGCCATCTCAAGAGTGGTGGATTCACTACAGCAACGAAAGAACCTTTCCGTCGCTGTAGTATGTGTCTACACTGCAAAGTTTCTAGTGTAGACATTCCCTAATTAATGGCTTTTTCCTTAAACAACTTCTACATAGTTGTCTACAAGTAAGTGCTAAGCCAAAATGACCATATTTACTATGATCTCTGCAGTAGCCAAAGGTAGTCCTCTGTAAAGCAGAAATTTTAATTGAAACTGAAGACAAAACAAGACTTAATGGAACAGAAAAATGCTTTACACCCACAACCCCCTCAGTACTTTCAGTAATTGAAGTTACAGCCATAGATATCTGAAATATACCTTGTTTTAGGATCTGACTGTAAAACAGCAAAGTTACATCCATTAGGATCTGTGGTAACACTAACAGCTCTGTGGACAAAAGCAAGCTTCTCAAGTCGAATTCTTTCAAATACACTGTTTGTATCATAGTGACAAGACACATCATATGAGGAATTCTGAAGACTTGATACAACCTCTGTTAAAAAAGAGATGTTGGAAAAACATGGAAGGGTCAAACTAATTAAGACTTAACTGATAAAACAAAGGACAAAATTAATTACTGGTGTGAGTCCACTGAGTTGGGGTCAACAGAGTTACAACAGAGATCAGACTGAAGACTTTGGCCCAAATAGCATTGACTGCAAATCAGGAATGGCATGCCTAAAGAGATAAGCCTACCTAGATTCTGATCCCTGGACTTGGGAGATCTCCCAGCCAATGAGTACTCATCCAACCCAACCCTCCTCATTTTGTGAGCTGTGGAGATATCACACCCAAGATGGCATTGCTATGGATTAAATGAAGCATACTCTGCTTTTTCTATTGTACTTCAGTTACAACACTAGTAAGATATAGTACACAAAATGTCCCTTTAGTATTTTCATGGTAGATCTTCAGTTTGGAAAACTTAAAAGAAATTATTTTATTAATTATAAATTTGTGGCAGGTGAATTCTGAATAATGAACATTGGGAAATATTACTAAAATATTTCATTCCATTTCTGCTTAAAAAGATATTAAAATTATGTGCTTCTTAAACTGTAGTCTTAGGCAGAATGCAAGAACACTATTAATACGCAACAAACAAAATGAAAATCTTTCTGCCTATCCAAAACCTTTCTACCTTTATAAGGTCACCAGTCCAGCACAAGGCCAGGGAGAGTGAACCCAAACTACAAAGGCCTTTGGTTCAATGTCTTTCAAGAATAAAGATATTTTAGTGCATTATGGAACTGTAAGACCAGACCAGCAGTAAGACAGACCAGTGACCATACGTTGCTATGTGGAAGGTCCAAATTAAACAGATTCCCTTGTTCTGACACTTTACAGAGCTAGAAGAACAGAGATGAGGAGGAAGAATTACCATGACATGTGACCTTCTTGGAAAGTAGAAAAGCAAAAAAGGAAACCTGATGGGTTAACTCAGCGTTTTGAGGAAGGAAGGGAACACCTTGCAATGAAGGAATGCAAGATTGGAGGCTTAAAACTGAAATAATAAATTGGAAATTAAGGTCCTGGAAATGTGATATGGCATTCATCTGTAGGCCATAAAAATCCAAACCCATCCAGCTTGGTGGTAACAAAGCAGTTACCATCTGTGGACTTTCAGTTGGTCCATGTGAACAGAGCTGATTTTTTCCAATCAATTCCTATGGAACAGGTGTTTTTTGTAATTGCAAACAACTTCCTACTGCTGGGACCCTTAGTCAGCAGATTCAGCTAAGAATACAAGGACTGAATTCTTCTGGAAACTGAACTACATGCTGATCTATATAAGCAGTGTCCATGAAACAAGATAAAGTTACCTAGCAGGGCAATGTGAAGAAGCACATACTCTTTTCACTTGTATCAATTCTTTACTGACAGGAGGACCCAAGGCTGTACATCCAGTACATTTCAGGATCACTAACATTCACATAAACGTTGGACACTTATGACCCTTTTCACCATGAGTTATTCAGGATACAGATTGTGCACCAGAAGCTCACTGTAAACTGAGAGAGACAAGTTAAACTGAACATGGCGGGGCAAACAAAAAACAATAGCAAAAACACTAAACTAGCTGAACAGTACCAACTCTCTCCTATTTCTTTCATCTATCTGTCAGTCATGGAGGAAGTAGAGATAGCCCATCACATACTACCAATAAATCAGGCAGATTGTATAAGGGAAAATTCCCTCTCCCAATACAAAACCTGAAAAAAATTACAAATGTTGGGTGCGAGAGGAGAGAGAGGGAATGTAAAGATATTTATTGAATTAGAAATCGGTTATAAAACGTAGTCATGTACTTTCAAAAACACCTTAAAAGCATGAACTAACCTTTCTTTTCGGAAGTTTTTTTCCCTCCTTCTACCCACTTTCCTGTAAAGGCGTCACCATCCTGCGTGACAAACATTATTTCATTCCTATTTAAAGCAACGTCAGACATGAAGACTTGGCGGCCATAGACCCATCGACACTGCTTCATAGGACTGTTGGATGACTTCCAGCAAAACACCTAAAATATTAATGGTGAGGCGGAGGGGTTAAAGAGAATTTAGAACCCTACAGAAAAAAGCAAGTCACAGTGATGTGCACTACAGCTTTATTAAACCGGAAGCACATGTTACCTCAAAATTATTGAGGAACAGAGGGAAGATTATGAATTGTTAACAATGCAAGTTTATTTGGAATGAATGATTTATTTCACTGTGAGCAGTAAAGGAAGATGCTCAGATATCAAAAGTTACCTGCCCATTAAAAAAAAAAAAAAAAAAAGCCTTAAACACTTTCTACTAGATAACTTACCTTGTTTTGATGTTCGTACCTACAATTTTTAGTTGCAAGTACCATTCTAAAAAGGTAGGAGTCTACTGTTGCTATCTGCATTTTTAGAATAAAGCAGCAGAAAACTGAAGTAATTACTATGAAGTAGCTAGATTATGAAGCAATTAGGATTCCAGTTGTACTTTCCCTCTTTCTTCTTGCACTTCAATAGAACCCAAATGAAATATCTTGTTCAAGGAGAACCAGAAGTATACCAGTCTTTAATGAGGGCAATGCCTACCAAATGACAAGTAGATTCCACCTCTTAGTTATTTAGGTACATTTGTCTTCTAGTTCCTTTGCTTCTAACACCAGGCAACATTCAAAATATATCTATTTTTTTTACAAGAACAAAGATAGTCTAACACATTTCAGGAACACAATATGCCCGTACTATCAGACTAACAGCACCAAAAAAACCTCAATGCTTTTTTAAACTTTAAGAAGATAAAAACATAAGAATGGTATGACTCAGAACAGTCAACAGCCTTCTAGGCCAATATTCTGTCTTCTGACAGTAGCCAGTGCCAGATGCTCCAGAAGGAATGAACAGAACAGGGCAATTATTGAGCGATCCATCCCGTCATCTCATTCCTGCTTATGGCAGTCAGAGGCTTACAGACACCCAGAGCATGGGATAACATCCCTGACTATCTTGGCTAATAGCACTGATGGACCTACCCTCTATGAACTTATCTAATTCTTTTTTGAACTCCATTAGAGTTTTCGCCTTCACAATATCCCCTCGCAATGAGTTCCACAGATTGACTGTGCGTTAAGTGAAGAAGTACTTCCTTACATTTTTGTTAAACTTTCTGCCTATTAATTTCACTAGGTGACCTCTGGTTCCTGTGTTATGTGAAGGGATAAACACTTCCTTGTCACCTCCTCCACACCATTCATGATTTTATAGATCTCTATCATATCTACCCTTGGTCGTCTCTTTTCAAAACTGACCAGTCCCGGTCTTTTTAATCTCTCCTCATCTGGAAGCTGTTCCACACCCCTAATCATTTTTGTTGCCCTTTTCCCCCCCACTCTAATATATCTTTTTTGAGATAGGGCAAGTAGAACAGCAAGCTGCATTAAAGGTGTGGGTGTCCCATGGATTTATACAGTGGCATTTTGCTATTTTCTGTCTTATCTATCCCCTTCCTAATTATTCCTAACATTCTGCTAGCTTTCCTGACTGCCAGTGCACATCAAGCGGATGTTTTCAGAGAACTATCCACAGTGACTCCAAGATCTCTTTCTTCAGTGGGAACAGCTACCCAACATTTTTTATGTAAAGTTGGGATTATGTTTTCCAATGTACATTAATTTGCATTTATCAACATGAAATTCATCTGCTATTTTGTTGCCCAGTCACCCACGTTTGTGAGATCCCTTTGTAACTGTTCACAGTCAGCCAATTTGGTCTATTTTGAGCAATTTTGTATCATCTGCAAATTTTGCCACTTCGCTGTTCACCCCCTTTTCGAGATCATTTATGAATATGTTGAACAGCACAGGTATCAGTACAGACCCTTGGGGAACCCCACTATTTCTCTCTCTCCTTTGTGAAAAATGACCCTTTTAACCAGTTACTGATCCACGAGAGGCCCTTCCCTCTTATTCTATGACTGCTTACTTTGCTTAAGAGCCTTTGGCATGGGACCTTGCCAAAAGCTTTCTGAAAGTCCAAGTACACTATATCAACTGGATCACTCTTGTCCACATGCTTGTAGACTGCCTCAAAGAATTCTAATAGACTGGTGATGCATGATTCTGTTTACAAAAAGCCTTGTTGACTCTTCCTAACCATACTGAGTTCATCTATATGTCTGATAATTCTGTTCTTTACTATAGTTGTAACCAATTTGCCTGGTACTGAAGTGAGTAAAAGTCAGCACTTTTATAAAAGTCAGCATTCACATCCATTCATCTGGTACAGAGGCCGATTTAAGTGACAGGTTTCATACTGCAGTTAATAGTTCTGCTACTTCATATTTGAGTTCCTTCAGAACTCTTGGGTGAATTCCATCTGGTCCCTATTACTTATTACTGTTAAATTTATCAATTTGTTCCAAAACCTCCTCTATTGACACCTCAATCTGAGACAGTTCCTCAGATCTGTCAATTCAAAAAAAAAAAAAAAAAAAAAAAAGGCTCAGGTGTGAGAATTTCCCTCACATTCAGTGCAGTGAAGGTTAATGCAAAGAATTCATTTCACTTCTCCACAACCTTCTCTTCCTTGAGTGCCCCTTCAGCACTTTGAACATTCAGTGGCCCCACAAACGCTTTGTTTTATACAGGCCAAGATTACAAAGCAGAATCAGAGATTTGGTTATGATCAAAGATCACCCATGGAACATATTTACAGAACTGCAGGTGGGGGAAAGGGGTGGGTGTGACAGTCTGTACCCCTATGTTCACCTCTTTTACAAGACTATGATAAATTCTGTACAAAGTATGGCTTGTGAGGTATTATTCAAAAACTCATTTTGCTGATCCTTATTGTCCTGGTAAAATGTGTGTGGCCCCATTGTACGTAAAGTTATAAGATTCCTCTGAATGTTAGTATTAAGACATATTACAAGTCCAGGGAGCAGTCACAAATCCCAGAGACAAAAGACTCAACAAAACCTCAGCCATGTGTCAACAAAATCAAATGAACCATCTCATGGTTAAGTGGCCATTGTTTGGCAGAAAAGAGGGTGTGTGGTGGAAAAAAAAAATTACATCTTGACAAAAAAGCAGCTTGGGGTTCCCGTCTACAAAGACTTTCTATCACCTGAACCTCAGGTGGAAATGTTTCTCAAAAGAAGAGAAAGAACTATAAGAAGGGAGATTAGATGCCCTAAATTCTCTCTCCTTTTCTTGCTACCTATGGCATCGACAACACCTGAAGAAAAATTAAGCAACATTAGATTGGGGGAGGGATCCTGACTGGAAGAAATTCACATCAGTAAGCCTGCTGAAACATGTGTTGAAAGAGACCTATGTTCTGAATTCACTCAACTTGTTAAGTTAGGCATTAGTTGCATTTTACTTTTATTTTCTTGTAACCAATAATGACTTTTATGCCTCATTACTAGTAATCACTTAAAAATCTATCTTTCTGAAGTTAATAAATTTGTTTTATTGTTTTATCTGAACCAGTATGATTGGATTGAAGTGTTTGGGAAACTCCATTTGAGATAACAAGATTTGTGCATATCATTTTTTATTCATAAAATGACAGAGTTTATATGAACTTGTATTGTCCAGCAGAGCTGGGCAGTACAAGATGAACATTTCTGGGGAAAGTCTGGGACTGGGAATTTGCTGGTGTTCCTCTACAGTGTAATTCAAGAGTGACTGGTAACAGTACTAATATACGGTAACTGGGAGTAATTTACATGCTGGAGGCTGTGTGCAAGCAGACCAGAAGTGGTTGCTCTCACAGCAAAGCAGTGTAAAATGCACCCCAGCCTTGGAGAGCTGAGGGGATATAGCTGTTCATCGGTCCAGATTGTACCCTGGGTAATGTCACTGAGGGAAGAAGCTGCGCAGCAAGTTTCCTTTTCCTTCAGTACTGCATGAGGAGAGGGGAGATAAGGCTAGACCATCAACTGTTGATTCAGTACTGAAAAGCAAAAGGGGGTCCCCTCTCTTCCAAGCAGTCATTTGCGATGTTTATGCCTAAGAATCCCTTGATACTCACAAAACTACCAGTTTCCATTTTACTTGTGTAAAATTGGCATAACAATCTGGTGTAAATTGGCATAAACACCACTGAACTAAACAGAGCTATGCTGATTCATATCGGCCCAGCAACTCTATGAATCAGAAGATATTGCAGCCACACTGGTGATCCCACAGGCACAGTAACTTTACAAGTCACATGGCTTACAGCATACATGTGCACACATATAAACCTCTTGACAAAATATTACCATCTAATTTGAAAGACTAGATGCACCTATCAAAAATCTGCTTTATCCTATAAAAAGAGCTCAGTCATGTTGCAAAAGTGAAGACAGAAAAATGCAGAGAGGAACACCAGTTCAGTTCTGTCCTCTTTATTCTTTATGTGCTGGCACAATTTTAGATTTCTCTTCCACTGCAGCATTTTCGTTAAACAAAAATTTTACAAACACCACTAGATGGTGCCGCAAGTTTAGAATTTGCAGTGAACTAATTCCAGGATGCTTTGAGTTTTCAGGGTTTCTAAGAAGAGTTGCTGTAATATGGAAAGCTTTAGTAAATTCTTCTGCATTGTCACACTAACCAGAAGGTACAATTGTCCGCAATTAAACATATATACTAAGCCATTCATTGGGTATAGCACATAAACTTTTAAGTGTGGTCAGAGATACTGTACGTTGTATCTCTAAGGTAATGGTTTGAGAGTGGGCTGTAGTCACACTCGGAAACAGAAGAGACACAAACAGAGGTTCTAGCCTGTTGTACACTGTTGCAGTGGTTCATGTGAGAGTATCGACCGTATCTTAGAGGAACACTGGCGGCTGTGTACAAGACGGATGGACATTTTCAGATAAGGATATTGGCCTCTCTTAACATGGCAATTTAGACCAACATCTAACCAATATTAAGTGTAACATCATGCACTTGTGGCAAACAATGAACACAGAACAAAAAAAACTAAGGACCTAAAAACCAGTGGCCCACACTTAAGTAACTATTAATTGTCTCAATACCATACAAAGGCCATCAGGTTCTTTTTCCAATGTCTCGCTCACATTGCTGTCAGCAGACTGAAAGTGATGTGGAACAAGCAGACAGTTCTGTGATGAAACTGAAGGGATGGCAGGAGTGGAGAAGACAGCTTGCAAAGAAACTACAAACCAGGGCAGAGGAGTTCTTAGATAACTGTTCTTTGGGTTAACGTTGATGAATTTTTCAGCCAGATGACACCCACTTAGAATTCAGATGCCATCCTTCTCCCATACCAAAAAGAGAATTCTACTCAGAGAAGTTAAAAATACACTTGGGAGCCCCCGTGGTTCTGTTCTCAATTTACCTAGCCCTTTCAATATACTTCTTGTTTCAAAAGAATTAATACATTAGGCAGACAACTTACTCGTCCAGCTTCATCCAGGGCAAGAATGCAAGTCTTTTGACCCCCATTTTCTTTGAGATGTTGAGGATCCATCTTGTATTCCAAATATCCCCCATTAACAAGAACCTTTTTTAGGTTCAGCTGTCTGAATGAACACAAAAGCAAAGATAACATTAATACTTCTTTTACATATAATTGAGATTTTACATTTAGAGAATCACTTTAAAAAGCAGCTAATGTTACATACATAGTTTATTGTTATTGTGATTAATTTTCCCTCGTGGTATATTTACCAGTCCTTAGAAACAAAATATTCTCATGGCTTGAGACATACAGTAGTTGTCTCATGTCCATCCATTCTTCAAAATAGGTTATCTTCATCTCCACAGAGAGAATACCCTCCTATGGTAAAGAACTGGTGGACAAGTCAAAAAATATGAAAATGAACCCCAAGCTCAAGACCCCAGGATAGAATTACAGCTGCCTTGTACAGCTATGGCATATTACACTTTAAATAAAAAATAATAATAATAATAAAAAAAAGTTACTTCTGTTGAAAAAAAAAAAAACCACCACATAGCACAATATGAGAACAACAAAATTAGTTACCAATTCATCTTTCTTTTTTGGTGTGTTTCCTCAGCACAAACTGATCCATATGACCAACCTCACCCAGACAGAAGGAAGTAAAAAAGACTCCCCCTACTCTTCCCCAGTAGGCAAACTGGCACCCAAAGGTTCTACATGACGACTAAACTGGGCTAGCAGCAGCAGTTTGGATGAGTGTGAGGGAGCTCAGGGCTAGGGCAGGGGGTTGCAGTGCAGGGGTGAGGGGGCGACACTTACCTCAGGGAGAGGGGAGGCCTCCCCGGCTCCGACCGGCATGTCTCTGCAGCTCCTAGGTGGAAGGGCCAGGGGGCTCTGTGCGCTGCCTGCACCCACACATGCCGTCCCCCACAGCTCCCATTGGCTGTGGTTCCTGGCCAATGTGGCGGGAGCAGCAGAGGAGCCCCCCGACTGCTGCTCCTCCCCCTAGGAGATGCAGGGACATGCCGGTTGGAGCCAGGTAGGGAGACTGCCAGACCCGCCAACCCTCCCACAGCACCAGCGGGAGTCCCAGGCCGCACACTGCCGCCCCAGCCTGGCATAGGTCCCAGGCCATGCACCACTGCCCACACCCACACCCACACCCACCCTGCAGCAGGGGTCCCGGGCTGTATGCCACTGCTCCCCCCACCCCCACCAGCATGCCAGAGCACCCCTGGCCCAAGTTTTAGTTAGTAAAAGTCCTGAACAGGTCACGGGCCATGAATTTTTGTTTACTACTCGTGACTTGTCCACGACTTTTACAAAAAATACCCGTGACTAAAACGTAGCCTTACTTATAGTTTTCACACAGACTCCTGAAAACACTAGAATGCAACACACAAAACTTTATACATTGAAAGATCCATTTTCCTCGAGCTTCAAAAGTTCATACCCATGGCCCATTAATAAAATTTATTTATTTAAAAATCCATACTTCATCTTTACAGAATTCATCAAGTTTCTGGGTGGATAAAATTGATTTAAAAAAAAAATTAGATTCTTTTGAATTGAAATACTTTTCTTTTAAAAAATAAAAGTGTTTTAATTTTCATAATTTAAAATTTTATTTTATTAAAATCATTTAAGTAAATAAAAAAAATATTGTGCATGAATAAGTCCTCCTCAAGATGTTGCTTTACTTATATACAAAAAAATCAGGGGAAAACATCTTTAACTTTTGAGGTTAACTTTATGTATGTGTCACAATATCATGTACTGCATTAAGTATCTATATATTATTTTCAGTTTTTACAATATAATGAATGCTAGTATGTATTTCTTCAAATGTCTTTCATTTTGTTGGGCAGAAAAGCTTATTCCTTAATTACTTTTGGTTTCAGTTCAGCTAGCAGGTGCAGAGATCACATTTTCTTCATTTTCAATAGTTTAAAGTTGAGAAACCAATTGAGAGTTCAAAAAGCAGGAAAGTTTGTTTTGTTCTTCCACTATATTAATAAAAGCCACATGGTGGAGGATCAGATTCACTAATTCTAAGAACTTGAACAATTCCATCCAGATTTTCCAAGGTTTTGAGGCACCTTAAAATACAGGATTTTCAAATGCACCTAAACCAGTTAGGCTCCTAACTTTCTTTGTTTCTAGTCACCATGGGTCAGGTTTTGAAGGTTCTTAGGTGCTGATGAAAATCCCAATGGTATCTAAGCAGGTAACTCCCATTGATTTAGGTGCATTTTAAGGCAAAGAAACTTCACAAATCTGGCCCATGGTGACCAGAAAAAAATCCATCATCAACTACAGTAACCACAGTTAATACCTCCTTTGTTAATTTTACACTTTTTTATGACATTTCTTTACTAGATCTTTTTTTAACTTGGATTTGTGCCAAGCTAAATTTAGACGGACATTGGAATTCAAATAATATACACAAAAACAATATTTTAAGAGTTTTATTTGACCTTTAATGTGCCAAGTACATAGGAAAGTAAGTTTATAAAAATCTGTTGTTTATTAAATCAGGTTTAAATGCAATCTGAATAAATCTATGTTAAAGCTATAGAATTGCTTAAATAAATATGTATAGATATAGTGAAAACTTCCTGGTTAGCATAAGTACCCAATCTATAATTTAAAGGCTACATTTGGTTGAAAATCGACATTTTTAATGGTTATACCAACCAAATGAGAATTAACCTTTTAGGAAAATAACTAAAAATCACTTATTTTAAATTGATTTAAAATAAATAAACCCTGACAAATTTTTAAACTACTTTCTTCTCCCCGTTCTAAATTAGAAGGGATTTTAAAAGGGTTTACATATAAGTATGGAAGTTTCTCCATCATCATCAAATTGAGAAACAAGACTGAGGATTCAAAAATGACAGCTGCTGGAAGAGAAAATTAAGAGTAACCATTTGGCTAGAACAAAAGGAAGCTTCTCTTAATGTTTTCCCCCTCATCTGATTTTCCTGCATCTGCAACCCTCACAGATTTGTTTCATTTAAATATTCAGTAATTAAAAGTATCCTCAAAAAGAAAAGGAGTACTTGTGGTACCTTAGAGACTAAAATTTATTTGAGCATAAGCTTTCGTGAGCTACAGCTCACTTTATTGGACGATGAAGTGAGCTGTAGCTCACGAAAGCTTATGCTCAAATAAATTGGTTAGTCTCTAAGGTGCCACAAGTACTCCTTTTCTTTTTGCGGATACAGACTAACACGGCTGCTACTCTAAAAGTATCCAATTATACATACTCTAAATTTCTAGAAGCCTTTTTAACAGTTGTATTTTAACTCAGCTATTAGCATATAGCTATTTTACACACTCCCAAATACAAAATAAATCTATTTAGTAAAGAAACAAGCCCAGCCTTCAATGCCTCCACTAAACAAACAATTAGATCAAGCCAAGCTCAAGAAGTCCAGGAAGAAGCAACTGTAAAAGTGACCCGGTATATATTACTTCTTGAACATGAATATCCCCCCTCCAAATCTCTTCCAAAATAGTTTGAAAAAAGAAAAAAAACAGTGAAACTAACTTAGTATTGTACTTCCCTATAAAGGAAAAAAATACATACTTGGAAGCCATCTTCTTGCACTGATAGTCTGTGAGCAAGTAAATATCCCCTCTTTCAGTAACACATACTGTAGCGCCATCACTTGCAGCGACTAAGGACAAAATGATGTCCTTATGATGCAAAGCAGAGACTTGGCGAGGAGCAGTTACACACTTCTCTCCATTAGGATCCAGCATATATCCTACAACAAAATACAAACCCCCCATTTATGTTAGTTATTTGAGATTCCATAATTTGTCATTTGATTTTGAGAACTCTTCCCCATTCTCTCCTATAAATATTGCTGAAAAGCCAATTAAAATTTAATTTTTCTACGTTACCAACTCATCTTCACAATTATTAGGCAGAAACGAATCAAAAGGTACTTGTCATTTTTTGTCACATTTATCACAAAAATGAAGCTTTGAAAAA
The DNA here is from genome assembly GCF_965152275.1 of Natator depressus. Classification (NCBI taxonomy): domain Eukaryota; kingdom Metazoa; phylum Chordata; order Testudines; family Cheloniidae; genus Natator; species Natator depressus. The sequence continues at coordinate 65,088,084 of NC_134236.1, forward strand.
AGGGAATGGATTTCTGGTCTACACAATCACAGACCATAGAAAGATAATTAAATATGGTTAGCCATTACAATCACACAATAACAGCTGCATTTATCTTGCTTACCACACTAAACTGGAAGTTCATTAGTAGGACAGATTACACTGTATAAACTCAATTTTACTTTGACTGTGGCAAGACTGTGATATTAGTTGCCACATCACATGAACACAGCCTCCATATATCCATAAGTAGTTATTGGCAGGTGCCAAACCAGCTCCTGCTGCATGAACTGACTGTTCAGAAATTGAACAAGCCTGTTTGTAAAGGCTCTTGTACCTAGTTGTAGGGTGGATTTGATTTTTTTTTGTTTTGTTTTTGGGGGGAGTGGGGGAGGGATGAAAGGGAAGGATTCAGACACTCAATCCCATTCCTGTTTCCTACTTTTTAAGAAGAAAACTATTTTTATAAGTTACTAAAAGTCAGCTATTAATTACACATGATATCTCTAAGCATATTCTTGATGCCAGTCACCTCAGAGATTATAAATACATTTATTTTAATTTTCTGTTTGACTTTTTCCAGAACATATACAGAACTCTAAGTGCTTATTTTCAAACAATATTTTGTAGCAATTAAAAAAAAAAGGTCTTCCACGTTATTGCTAATTTGACTGTCCTTATATTAGTAATACCCACCACAATATTCCTTGTGCTATCATATTCACTAATACTTTATCCCACTTCCTCCACAGCTGTTTAGCCCACCTCTTCCCCAAATACTCAAGAAAAGAAATGGATTTTGTGATCAAGCCCAGCAGGTAGAAAAATCCAGGCTTTGGCAAACCATACTGTGTGGAGAACATTTCAGAACCCAAAACCCCTTCTGAAGAACTCTTAAGAGGCTCCAAATTCAATTGATCAAGACTTTGGTAGTACACCTCTACCCCAATATAACGCAACCTGATATAACACAAATTCAGATATAACGCAGTAAAGCAGCGCTCTGGGGGGCGGGGCTGCACGCTCTAGCAGATCAGCGTGTCAGCATGTCTGGCTCCGACACGCTGCTCTGAGCAGCGTGTTAAGGGTGCCGGGCCGGGGCCGGGGCCGGGGCCAAGGGGTTGGATAAGGGGCAAAGGGTCTTGGGGGGGCGGTCAGGGGACAGGGAGCAGGGGGGGTTGGATGTTTCGGAGGTTCTGGGGGCGGGACAGTCAGGGGACAGGGGCGTTGGAGTCCCGGGGGGCTTGTCAGGGGGCAGGGGTGTGGATAGGGGTGAGGGAAGTCAGCGGGGGAGGTTGGATGGGCCGGGGGTTCTGAGGGGTCAGTCAGAGGGCGGGAAGTGACTATTAATAACGGAAATGCTCGAGGCCAAAGCAAGTTCGCTATAATGCGGTAAGATTTTTTGGCTCCCAAGGACCGCGTTATATCAGGGTAGAGGTGTACTGTATAGAGACAGAGACAGATACAATCCCTTAAGTAAACGTTAATAATTATTAAAATAGATTTAAATTTATTTAAAATGCTAAAAATTGTCTAAAATGATAAAAACCTGTGCAAGTCAGACATTAATATAAATACTGACAAAGTAAAATATACACCCAAAATAAATAACTGTTTCAGTCTTATTGTTTTTACAGTACTGGCGGGGGTTAGAAGACAGAGTTATTGAAAGAGTGAGAATTTACACAAAGCTGCATTTCAACAACACTGTTGTAATTTAACCACCATACATTCTCCCCCTTCCCTGTACTGAAAATGTGGCTTATGACATCAGGCTCTGCTGTCGCAGGAGGAGTGACAGAGAGGATTGAGCCACATTGGTCTAGCAGAAGCAAGAATCCTACTGTATATCCCACTTATTGGAGTAGCAGAAATTGTATTAGGGTGTACTAAGATGGCCATGAAATAGCATGGAAACACTATGAACTTAAATTTAAGAACAGAACATGAGATATTTTTAAAATATTTCCTATTAATGACAATTTTCTTATCAATAAAGGTTGCTTTTTATTCCCCAACAATAATATACAAAATTTAACCACTGTTGCCTTGCTTCAACATAGGAGAGATAAAAGCACACAGTTTCCAGAGAAGTGCCTAAGCTTCATGGCGTCAGCATACTAGTGCATGTAAACAAAAAGCAACAGGATTAGCTAACAAAACTTTTCCATCTGCACAGATGTAAACCCAGAGAAAGAGAAACTCAGTCTAAACACCAATATCAGTCTGAGGTTCTAAAGTGTTAAAATGGCAAAAATATTTCATTTCACACAGACCCTTAACTATAAATGAAGTTCACTGCTATGTGGTATGTTTAATAAGCTATCGTCTTAACTCGTCAAATGAAGATTTATTCTGGAAGCAAGAATAAAAGACAATTCTAGTAATGGCTTAGCAAAAATAGCAAACAAAAAACCCACAATGCATATTCAGATATGTATCTTGCTTTTAAAAAGTTACTAAGGATGAAAAATTGAGGTAACTCCCAATAGTATATTTACAGATAGGGGAAAGCTGGATAGAGAACATAAAAAAGTGCCAACAGCGTGCCCAGTACTGTGCACAACACAAGCACTCCCCTTGGGAAATTACAAATTTAAACAATGTTGTCTGCAGTGTTGTTATAGCTGTGCTGGTCTCAGGATATTAGAGAGACCAGGTAAATTAAGTAAAATCTTTTATTGGACCAACTTCTGTTGGTGAGAGGCAAGAGCAGCTCTTTGTAGCTCAGAAGCTTGCGTCTTTCACCAACAGAAGTTGGTCCAATAAAAGATATTACCTCACCCACCTTGTCTCTCTAAATTTAAACAATGACATTCTGTATCCTGAAAGTCTGCACTGATGGGCCACACAAGAGTCACAGAAGAGAAAGTTGGCCAAATAAATTTGAACAGTAAAGCTACATTTGACTTACCCCACTCATTCTCAAGCATAAAAATAATCATTGACAGCAGTAAAAAAAAAGTGTGTTCTGGAGCCAGTGGAAGACAAGTATAAACCAACATTAATTAAGCTTCTTTTCTCATACAGATGACGGCTTTTACTTTGAGTAACATTTTTAGAGGCCAATTTTTATTTGTATAACAAAACATTCTTACCTAGCTGGCCACCATTCAGTCCCATGGTATATATAGCTTCTCTAGTCCATAGCACTGTATGGAATCTGCCTGCAGCCACTCCAATCACCATTCTACCTTTCAGATTTTTTGCCTGAACCTACATATAAAAGCAAAGATTTTCATATAAGTGTCAAATCCCAAGCAAATAAAATGTGATGTGCATAAATCAACTTCTTATTTGGCAATAATGAAGTCCATACTAATTAAACTCTTAATGGTTGTATCAGTTTCACTGAAGATTTAGTATAACTAACTTTTGAAATGAACCCTGCTTTTTTTAAGTGAGACACTGTTCCACCAAAGACAAAGAGGAACAAGAAAAATCCAGCAAGGGTTAGCCTATTTCTCTCCTCCTCCGCCCCACCACCACCACCACGCTAGACCTAGAGTCATGCCACCTTGGGCTATCAACAGATCTCAGAATTAAGCAGGGTTAAGTTCAGTTCTTAGGTGAGACAGCCAAAGAAAAATACAAGTTCTGTAAAAAGTGTCTATTGGAAGGCTTCACTCTGTTTAAGTACCAGTGTCCTAGCATGCTGTAAGAGAGCATTTTGATGCTAGATTTCATCCAACAGATGGCAAGTGAAATTAAGATAAATGACCACTCGTGGTCATTGGAGATGTAATCCCATTCCCTGGCGAAACTTTGACTGCCTCCCAACATTCTTCAACAGGTTCAATTAGACCTGTTACTCTTCACTTCCTCTCGCTAGCTGCCGCGTAATGCTGTGCTACTGAATGCTGTTAATTGTATTTCACTCCAGATGGCACTTCCCTTCAGTAGTAGGTAAAGCAATTCTTGCATGTATAGTTGCTTTGAGATAGTAAATAACTTATTCTGAGGTATCACCTTGGGCAAGTTCTCCTCCCTGAAACCTGTGCTTCTTGTCTACAACTATCAGGAACTGTCATTGCAGAAAACTTTCTTTTCCTCTTCTCACTCTACTATCCCCATTACTATTTTTCCCAAACCACTATCAACCTCTGACATTAAAAGGGCTTTCAGGGAATGGGTGCACTGGGGAGTGAGGGGAAGCCTCACTTAATGACTTAATGTGCATGTCTAACCTTACAAAGACACAAACCAGCGGCCTAAAACAATCCATGAAAAAGGATACCACTTAGTAAATATATATTTTTATTTTCACTCATTTGAAATAGAAACCTTTAACTAAAGGAAGTACTTCAGAGTAATATACTTCAGCACTTTTCTTGCAACTGTGCCTAGTCATCAAGTACAGGATTTAGTACTTCTATAACAGGGGTCGGCAACCTTTGGCACGCGGCCCATCAAGGCAATCTGCTGGTGGACCACAAGACATTTTGTTTACATTGACCATCTGCAGGCACGGCCCCCCGCAGCTCCCAGTGGCAACGGTTTGCCATTCCCCGCTAATGGGAACTGTGGGAAGCAGCGGGCAGCACATCCACAGCACATGTGTGTGGCACATCCACACCACTTCCCGCAGCGGCAAACCGCGGCCACTGGGACCTACAGGGGGCCATGCCTGCTGACGGTCAATGTAAACGCAATGTCTCGCGGCCCGCCAGCAGATTACCCTGACGGGCCGAGTGCCGAAGGTTGCTGACCCCGTTCTATAAGCTTAGAATCCAAGCAGAGAACAGACAGGCAAACCATCTGATTACATTACACAAACATTTAACATTGCATTGTGTGCAATGAACTGGAGAAGATGGTTTTATTTGACCCCATGTTCCACTGAATTATCCCTACAAAGTTTACATATAGACATCAATATGATCTTAACATTTCACTCTCAGTGAGGAAAAGGTCCAAGTAGTAGCTAAGCAGTTATTACCTGTCTGGGAACACTGCAATTAGTAGGAGGAGGAAGAATACCCAATTGATGGTAAGTATTTAGGCCAAAGGTGTAAACATATCCATCTTCTGTTAAAACAACAGTATGATCCTTAGCTGCTGCTACCTGGGAACACTGATGGCCAATTAGACCTTCCACAAGTCTTGGAACCTAGTACAGATCGACCAAGTGTTGAAAACATTAAAAACACTTATTTCTGTACTGAGAGAATTTTTTTAAAAACCATACACACCCCCCATCACCAAATCACACCAAAAATAGAAATGCAAAAGAAAACTCATTTAAAAGGTACAGAATTGTGTAAATTATTGTTTGATATATTAACACATTGCATATCACATGGAAAGAAGATTAATATGACAAAATACTTTTAGCATGTACCTTTAGAACAGATCACTTGAAATCTACTCAGAAACTAAATCTAAAACATCTGAGCAATTTTCAATAGTCATAATTAATGGTGTGTGTGTGTTTGATAGAAAAAGGCTTCCTTCTTTCTCCTAAATACGTATTTTTCCTCCAAAATTACGGTGATGCAGTACGGGTTTGAGGTCCAATCTCTCAATTCCACTGAAAAGAGGAGAATCACAGCTTTCCAAAAGCCACTTGCTTCTAGCCCTGATTAAAAATGCTGTTTCAGCCAATTTTCAAATGGGGGGAGAGGGGACCACACACACACACTAAGGGATTTTGTTTAAAATCAATTAAATATATAAGGTTTCTCTATAATAGTATCAATCTCCATGATATCAACGCCTTCATGGCTTTCCGTCAGGACATCTGTAAATTGGATTCATAGTACTAAAGAAGCTTGGCGTTATAAATGGAGGGATCAAAAAAACCTCAGCTATTTCTTTTTTAAATGTGACATTTACAGAATATAGGTGAAGTGGTCAAATGATGGTATTGGTACTTGTTTGGGACCTAAATCAGTCATTTATGGCTTTGCCATTTATTTGGCATTCATTCACATAACTCATATGGTTATTCCAAATTCTAGTCAATAATGTCTTTACAGCACACAACTTTATAATATTGTGGGGGAAACTGCTGTTAACCTTGCTGTTGAAACTGACCCCATCCCATTCTACGGCAAAATCTACGCACTATATGCAACATATGCAAGAACTGTAACGCAAGAGGCCTACAGGCCTGTATCCTGCAAGACTTGGCTTAAGCTAAAGCATTTACGTATACTAGGCTGCGGCACTTGACCAAGATAATGGACTAGGCCAATTTCTAACTAGAAAAGGGCCAAAAGGGGCCTCCAGAAGAGTCCCTAGCTGTCCATTATATGAACTCTCCACCCTGCAAAAGTCCTTAGTCAAAACGTTGCCACAGCAAACTGCAGAACTTGATAAGATCTTGATAATAACATGGTGCGTCAGCACTGTGCTAGTTATGAAACTGCCCTTCCATTAATTCGTTATAAGGCTTTATTAATAATGCTTGAGTGGTAAGGAAATGTATCATTTGGCTTGAACTTGGACCTATATAAGTCTGGTATTATAGGGGCAGGGCAGAGGGAGACCAGGGTGGCACCTGCGTGTGACCATCTCGGTCTCCTTCTCCCTGCATGCTTGTATTCAATAAAGGACCTCAGACTGTTTGAATCAAACAGATGGTGTGACTCGTTTTCCACAACAATGTACACACGTATACATATACTTGCAATTTCTCTCATAAATTGCTCCACTCTCAGGTTTCTCATAAAATTTTAAAAATGATGTCATTTCATGTAAAATAAGTACATAATGTTGGTGGTCCATACATAGCCCTGAAGTCTTCATGAAGACTATTACACACAGCACCAAACTGAATTTTAACGTTTTTATTCATCGATTAGCATAATGCATCTACGTACTAGTCAAATGAAAAAATATGTACTAATCAGTTTCAATACAAATCCATTTTAAATATAAATTCTTCCTTTGTAAATAATTTCTGAACAAAGACTGTCATTGTTAAAAATAACCTACAACTGAACAAAATAAGACATTTAATGAATTCTGAGACTGCATATCTGAAACAAGATTTTTTTGTGCTAGACTATACACTCAATATTTTTAAAGATACCAGGCATGTTTGTTCATCACCATGACCCAAGCGTCCTCCTTGACCATGTCCACAAGTGTAAATCTGTCCTTTCTGGGAAAGGAACACCGAATGAAATTTACAAAGCACCACCTGAAAAAAATATACACAGTTACAGTTTGAGGGGTAGCATTTTAGCATTCTTTTTGTAAATTACTTTGTAAATATGCTGCCTTCACTGAGGAAATACAGTCTGTCCACACAAGACACAACAGAATGTATATCAAACTAGTACACTGTCCATCTTCAATTCATTGTCTATATGGCACTGGAAACTACAACAGCACCATCCTCCTGCATGGAATTATTTATCATCATCATCATCTGTTGTTGCAAAACATAGTTTCCATTTACAAAGCTAGGAATGTACTATGGCTTTCAAATCAGAAGTCAATCCAACATTTTACATCATCGTAAAATACATCCAAAAGGGTATCTATACATCCAAAAAGAGTTGGGAGTCATTGATCTGTGGACTGAAGGGAAAATAGTCCAGGAGCACTTAATCCCCAGAGCAGTTTCAATAACTAAAATAGTACTGTTATATGAGAAAGGGCAGCAAGATCAGCTCCAATATTGAGATTATTACTCTGTGGAAAAAAAAAAAATCTTACTCATGATGGTATACGGGTTATTAACCTTTGTTTTTTCAGAATACCTGTTTGATGTAGACTCCATTTCTAGGAAACAGATCCACCAATTCAGGATGATGTTTGCTCTGTTGACCACCATGACCCAAGGTAAAATTTATGTTGTTTCCCCAAGTGTAGACATCTGTGGGATCTAAAATTCAAAGGACAAATTCCATCTGCAATATCTACTACATCTGTGTGTGAGCTGCATTAATTTAACTCCACCTCTGACATAAGTGTGAACTAGAACAGTATACGTTACTCCAATTAAAAATAAAATTTGAAGAAACAAGGTAAATTCTATTTTAAAGGTATATTTTAAGATTCTTTTGAGAATTTAGAATGATTATTAAGCATGAAATATTTGATCGTATTGCATGTACTGTACATTAGGTCCCTTGTTCACATATATTTCTCACAATATTTGTCCAACTTCACAGAGCACACATTCATCAGTAAGAACTATTTACATGTCAAGTCTGCAATACAAAACTGCATGAACTACCTTAATTGGTATGCAAAGTTTTGTCTTCCACATATATAAAAAAAAAAAAAAAAAAAAAGATCATGCTTGGACTCAAACGGCTAAATAGATTTTCTTCAACTCTTCCCATTTAATTTATATTCTAGACCAACTACAAAACTTTCAACACAAAAGACCCTTTTTGGCTAAAGTTATATAGATTAGAGCTGTGGAAATAGAGTACCCTCTCAGCTGTAATTACCGTGATACTAGAAAGTGAACTTTAACCTATTTCCCTCTGACAAACAGATAAGAAAGTCAAATCAGTTCTGATGCAACACTAAGTTTATATTTTATCTGAAGATTCAAAGCATGACTGTAAAGTAATCAATACATTTTAAAATCAACTAAATATCAAAACAATGATGAAATAGTGTTTAATAAATAGAACATAAGGTAATGTCAGCCCAGAATTAGATTGTATATATTTCTTCTACCAAAAATACTAAACTATATTTGTGCAACGAAATATTACAGCAATCAAAAATTTAATTGACTAGCAAAGGAAACTGACTAAACTATTTTCATTGCACAAAAGCTGACTGAAATGGGGGGAAAGCACAAGTGGAGCATAAATAGGAAAAAGCAGGTTAGATTTTTAAAATTCAATTATAATAATTTAAAGGGATATTAGGAACACAGATGGGGAAGTATATTCAAAGAAGATTTTAAACTTAATGTCTTTTAAGAAAGTTCTGATGTACTCAAATTAGCAGATCACATTACTTAGATATAACAATAACTTGCCAGTGACTAGAATTAGTTTACTTTTTAAAAATCATATAAAAGTTGCACTAAAAAGTGTTTTGAAGATTTATAATTTTGTATCCCAATTTTTTTAAACTGGCTGCGATGAGATATAGGGAATTCATTTAATCTATTAATGCTGGTGTTAAAACCATGAGGGATGTAATTCAATGTCAACAGATTTATTTATTTTTAAGTCACTGAATCCCATCAATTTACTCTAGGCAGGCTCTTGAAAAATAGCTGAACCAAGATGAGGACATCAGACAGAATCCCTCCTAACTTAACCTAATGTTAATACCAGGGTGGATAAAAATCAATGATTTTTTTTTTAATTAAAATCAGGGTTTTTTTTATGAAAAATACCTATTATAGCTCAAAGATATCTCATCATGGAATAGGGATTATAAATTCTAATTCTATAGTATGAGACAATATATTCATGTAATGTTTAAGGAAAGTTTTGTAAATGAGTTCCAATAGTTCATGTATTAGGGACCTAATCTTATGGAGTTCCATAGGCTTCTGTATAGATTATTTAGGTTAATCTTTTTATCTACCCATGGGACTCAGTGCTAAGTCTAAAAGGTACCATCAGAGATGCTTAGTTTTGCAGTTCTCAAACTGCGGATGTGTCTCCCCAGAGGTAACATGCTTGTCAACAGCAAAAGTGTTTTTAAATAAATAAATAATATATAGAGGTGAGAAATAACAGACCTCAACTATTTTGTCCCTCTGCAAATTTGTGTACACAGAGTCGATCCCTTACCTCTCTCTAAAAGTGCAAAGTCTCAAAAAGTTCAATGAATAGAAGATTGTTGAGGGCGGAATAGATCTGGACAAGGAGAAGAAGTCTGGAGATAAATGTGAGAAGCGAGGGACCTACACTTGTTTTGGTAAAATATTATAGGTTTGCTCTTGAAGAAAAAAAAATCAAGAATACTTAACGTTGTTGTTTTAGTTAAATAAAACAATTTAAATGTCTGTCTGGTGATGTTCTCCTAATACAGCAAGGCAAGAAAATCCTCCAAATATTAATGATTAACCTGTTGAATTGGAGATATTTATGAGGTCACTGGGAGGTGAACTATCTGCTTCGATTACCTTTGGTTAATGAAATAACCAAACAATCATTCATTTTCTGATATAGCTGTAAAACTAATCTGAAAAATTTTCAAAATAAATCACTGTTTAAAAATGTATAGCGTGCACCTTCTAAAAATGAAACCTACATCTCTCTCTCTGAGTTGTGAAGCATATGTACTAAGGTTATAAAAACCAACAAGAAAGCACTTTTATGTAGAAATCCAGGATTAAATTGAGTCTTCCTGACTAGTGATTTAAATCATTATTTAAATCAATTTGATTTAAATCAAATCCACCCTGGAACGTAATACCATAGGTACTTTGAATTTCTCACCCGTAACTACAGTAGCAGATGCATCTTCATTCATTGCTGACAGTTAGTAGAGCACCAATACTGAACTCAAAACAAGTTCTCAAGACATGTTCCAGAACATTATTTAGCCCTATTTACCCTAGGACTTAAACTTCTGCCATCATTAAGTGCTGTTGCATTCTCTTCTGACAAAAAGGTATAGAATGTGTATGTGTAGACAAGGTTTTCTTTCTATGCTCTTACCAACTTACCGTGTTGCCTTCACATCTTTTGTATCACATCTGTAAGTACTACACCATTAGTACAGTCATAATTAGAAACAGATAGTACTGTCTACGCATGCACACACATTTATATGTTGATAGCAGTACAGATCTTACAGGAATCTCTGTATTAATTTGATGCCCTACCCGTTTTCTTGAATACTACATAGTCTGGTCTGTCCTTCATCACAAGGTCCAAGGCAGATAAGCCTTCTTTATCTTGCATGTATAAACTAACCCCATGCTGAAAGAGGAAAAAACACCTTGTATGAATATTACTATCACTCCTCATTTCACAGCTAGTAAAGAAATGAATATGATAAATATTCTTAGGTGATCTCAGTGTAATTTTACATTGGAGAAGCTAATAAATCCTTTGCATTCCAAGACATTCTAAAGATGGATTTAAACTCAGTAAATAATAATCAGAGACAAGTGACATGGACTTACTATACCAAAAGAACTCTACAAAAAGGCTTAACTGGACAAGCTTCAACAATAACTACTGTTCTGTGTACAGTGAAAAAAAACCACAGGAACTGGCACTGACTCCCACAGTTGAAAATAGGCAAACAGGTCTCCCTATTGTGCTTTTAAATCTACTGATGAAAAAGCGCTATACAAGAGCTAGGTATTATTACTACTGTTGGGCACCTTCACCAATGGTAGCAAGGGGGTGTGACGGAAGTGTAGCTGCTCTGTAATAATTTACAAATACTGTATGTTTACTTGTTAACTGGAATATTTTCTCTATGAATGTTGGTTTACTAATAGGAAGATGTGTCAGGAAAAAACAAACAGGAAAGAAAACAATGGCTGAAGATACACCACCCCACTTAACCCAGAAGCTAACACACACACTGTTGGTTGTTATTTTTTATTTAAAGGATAGCAGACTAAGTCATTTTCACTAATAGGATGGGGGCTGTGTAATTTTTTTTTTTTTTTTGGCGATTGCTGTGCACATTCAAAACACATAGCAATCTGGACTCCGAACTAAAAGAATCCTTCAGACGTCAGTCTGTACTTCAAACTGTCTTTTGGGGTCTTTTGTTCATTCCTGCAGAGGCTGCAGCCTCTAACACTAGAAGACTAACAGATTTCATCTTTGGATAAATTATTCAAATATTTGCAGGACTGATCTAACATGATTAGTTCCCCAAAAGAGTTCATTTTAGCCCTGGAAGCAGTTCCGAAGAAGATGTCAAAGGAAGAAGTCTATATATTTTTAGTGCAGCTATTGCTAGATAGTATCTAGGGGCAAAGAGAAGCAAGTCACCACACGCACAAAAAAACAACAACAAACAGCAGCTTGGAGTGAATACATATGGGACACAACCTATACTGAAAAAGTTTTAAAATTCTCCAGTAATGAATCTCATACACTCTAAAAAGTTAAGAGGTCATTAGAAAGTGTTGAGAAACATACTACTTGGAAACGTTCCAAGGAAAGAATGCTTAGGATGAAAGTAAAGTGGCACGTGAAACAAGCATTTTAGAAACGCCAAAGCTTCTAAAATTAAAACTGTTGGAGCCACAACCATTTTTATTCATCTGCCAGTTGAAAACAGATACGGCTAACAATGATCAGACAGTGTAATACCTTAAGGGCAGAACGCCCTGGCCGCTATCTGGTCAGTGATTGGCTAAAGAGATCAGTGAGAGCCCAACATTACAATCAACATTACAATCAGCTTCTAATTAATTTCACTTTCATGTACTACTAATAAAATGCTACAAATTTTTGAGCTGCAGATACCTGATTTGTTAAGTACTGTTTCCATTTAACTATTTTTAGTGTCATGGAAACATTTCCGTTACTATATTTGGTAAACGCTTATTTTTACAGAAATTCAAAAATCTGGTGCCAAAGCTAAACCCAGACTGTTTTGTTAAGATCTCTACCCTGCAAGAGTTTCTAAGTAAATGGAAACACAAGCAGCCCATTGACTTCAACAGGATTCCTCACAGGCTCAGGTCCTGTGGAGTCACTTACAAAAATCAACACTTGAGATCCTGTCTATATTCCAAGCTGCACAGGTTTAACTTCAGATTGGCCCAATTGTTATTAGAAATAAGGAACCAAGTTAAACTAAAAATCAATGCAATTCAGGTTTACATTGAATTAAGCTGTGTCCACAAAGCGTTTTGTACTAGTTTAGCTCAATCAGTTTAAAAGTCACACCTTGAGTGAAATTTTGATATAGGAAAAGGCATTTCGATACAAGTTCATGTATCACACATCACAAACACATTAAAAAAAAATTAGTGTGCAATACATGAAGTCAGATACTGACCTTCAGCAATGACCAAACACAGTCGATGTGTCCATAAAAGATGCCTCTGTGCAAAGCTGTCCATCCAGACTCCTTGTCTTTTGCCAGTAAATCCACTCCTTTGGTGTCTGCCAGCCAATCTAGCACACCTTTCTTACCACAGGATGAAGCAAGATGGAGGACATTCCTGCCAAAGGTATCCTTTAGGGTTGCTGCATTGTAGCAGTAAGAAGAGAGAAAGGCCTTGATCTGGCCTTCACTTCCTCTGGTAACTACAGAAATAATATCCAAAGCATGCTGCAGGGAATGACACTTCAGAGTGCAGTCAGGCAGGATAGAATTCATTCTCACCTTTCTGAAACGGCTCCCTCATTAAGAGGAGCAGCCAGTAAGAATGCTAAGGCACTCCCTTTTTACAACACAATACAGTGCTGGAGAAAATTCATGACTCCTAGTACTTAAATTCAGTTTTATACAGCAGCCATGAGAATCTTCATGCACTTATGTTTGGCACTTAATCAAAAAATATAAATATTTATAAATATAAATTTATATTTTAAAGTCTTATTTCTCCATTTTATACAACAAAAATCTTGTTATTGTCCATAGAAAGTTCCAAGAATCAAAAGAGTGGGGAGGGGGGCTCCCCCTCCACACTGTCTAATTCTTCTAAATCTCCATAATTGCAAGGGAGACCTGCAAGAAAAGGGGAAAGAGACAAATAAGGATTATGCAACATTCAATAGACTTTTACACCAAGACCGTACTTGTTTATGGGTTTGGGGTTGTTTTGTTTTTTAATAGATATGAGAAACATTGAATTTTGCTAGGCCCAATTTTTGGTATCTATTGCATTGATGTCTTCATATATCATAAAAGCCCCACCTGATTCCTGTAAAAATATGAAACTTCTCAGTCATGCCCCACAGTTACTCCAGTTGACTGAATCATGCAACAGCCCCCTTGATTATCCAAATGATTTAAATAATATATGGATTAAAAGGACAGTAAGAACTTTAAAGGTAAAACTGCGCCATAATCTACATCCACCCACCCACACACAATACATGTCATTCTTTAAACGTGTTTGGGGGGAGGGAGGAAATTTTTTTTTTTTTTAGCAAAATTTTATTTTAGAAAAACTCAAAAATTTATTCTCTCATAGGAAAAAATAAATATGGGTAAGGAAAACATTTCAATTTCAAGATTCTAATGATTCATTTTCAAGTCTGACCAGTGAGACTAAGAAGGATTCTTAATTATAGGAAATATCCTAGGCTGCCAGACACTATAGTATTGTGTTTTATTCATTTAAAAAACAAACAAATCACACATTAAATGAAGTACAAACAACCAGCATTCAAAGCCAAAAAAATGCCAACCATTCAGCTAAGTACATAATCAATTAGAATCGTCAGTGACCTACATACACCTCTCAGGAAAATTAAAACTGCTGTTCAATCTGAATTTGAACTCCTATTCAAGCTAAACAAAAAATAAAAAAAACCCACAACACACAAACTTTAAAACATCAACCTTCTCCAGCACAAACGTCACATTCTGAGCCAGATACTACTCTCATCTACATGTGTGCAACTCCCTCACTTTAACAGGGTGACAAAGTGAATGGTGTTTGGCCCTCTACATGTAGGATTTAGAACTTTTTAGCTTACGAATGAAACCTGGGTTTGAAATTCGCCTAGAAACGTGAGTGGTATATCCCAAAAGGGCCAGTACAATGTTTTCACAAGAACTTGATTAATAATACATCAATGAGTCCTGTTAATATTAACTCAATATGAAACAAATTTAACATTAGCTATGTTTAAAAACCAGTCGGAGAACACTTCAATCTCTTTGGTCACTCAATTACAGACCTAAAAGTGGCAATTCTTCAACAAAAAAACTTCAAAAACAGACTCCAATGAGAGACTGATGAATTGGAATTAAATTTGCAAACTGGATACAATTAACTTAGGCTTGAATAAAGACTGGGAATGGATGGGTCATTACACAAAGTAAGACTATTTCCCCATGTTTATTTCCCCGCCGCTGTTCCTCAGACTTTCTGGTCAACTGCTGGAAATAGCCCACCTTGATTATCACTACAAAAGGTTCCCCTTCTCCCCCGCTCTCCTGCTGGTAATAGCTCACCTTTCCTGATCACTCTCCTTACAGTGTGTATGGTAACACCCATTGTTTCACGTTCTCTGTGTATATAAATCTCCTCACTGTATTTTCCACTGAACGCATCCGAAGAAGTGAGCTGTAGCTCATGAAAGCTTATGCTCAAATAAATTTGTTAGTCTCTAAGGTGCCACAAGTACTCCTTTTCCTTTTGCAGATACAGACTAACACGGCTGCTAATCTGAAACTTGTCATAGCTGTGTTAGCATCTCATAAGCTATAGCATTCATCACATCTCTGCATATCCCAGAACATTAATGAACTTAGCTGCCCATCACCTTGTGAGGTAGAGAAGTAATATCACCACTTTACAGACAGGAAAACAGGTTAAATCTTTTGCCCAATGTCAACACAGGAACACTGTGGAGGAACCAGGAACAGAACACAGATATCCCGATTCCCAATCCTTGTCCTTATCCCTCTCCATCATCTTACTGGCAGAAATACTTGGAGAAAGCAATCGTTATAGAACATTTGCAGAAAATGAATTCTGAGCTCAAATGTGACTTGCAGCAGAAACATGATTCTAAACAAACAGTATTAATACAAACGATCTCATGTGAAATGTTTCCAAACAAAGTTAAATAATCCCTCAAATATCAAATACGACAAATTTATTGGGAATAAAATAATCTACAAACCAAACTTGTGTTGAAATTATTTAGCAAATACTTTCTAATAACAAGTCATTTTAAGAAAAATAAACTGCTTGTGGAAAATTCAAGAACAGAGTACATTTTTAGTAAGTTATTCACTATGAATTTATTCAGTCCGCTCTATTTAATGTTCAGAAATATTTCATAAATCAAAAGAAATTGCAGCAATCCAATTTACATTTGTTCACCATGTTCTATACTCCACACTATATGGACATTCTACAAACAGACTGGTGCTGGATCTGAGCTGCGGACAAATTCAGTTCTGCATCGGATATTCAGATTCCAAACCCAGAAGGAACCATTGTGATCATCTAGTCTGACCTCCTGTATAACACAGGCTATTTGAACTACAGCACATCTTTCAGAAAAATACCCAATCTGGATTTAAAAATTGCCAGTAATGGAGAATCCACCACAGCCCTGGGTAAACTGTTCCAATGGTTAATTATCTTCATTGTTAAAATATGGTTTCAGAGTAGCAGCCATGTTAGTCTGTATCCGCAAAAAGAAAAGGAGTACTTGTGGCACCTTAGAGACTAACAAATTTATTAGAGCATAAGCTTTCGTGAGCTACAGCTCACTTCATCGGATGCATACAGTGGAAAATATAGCGAGGAGATTGTATATACAGAGAACATGAAACAATGGGTGTTACCATACACACTGTAACAAGAGTGATCAGGAAAGGTGAGCTATTACCAGTGGGGAGGTGGAGGGGGAAACTTTTGTAGTGATAACCAAGGTGGGCCATTTCCAGCAGTTGACAAGAACAGTAGGAGGGGAAATAAACAAGGAGAAATAGTTTTACTTTGTGTAATGACCCATCCACTCCCAGTCTTTATTCAAGCCTAAGTTAATTGTATCCAGTTTGCAAATTAATTCCAACTCAGCAGTCTCTCATTGGAACCTGTTTTTGAAGTTATTTTGTTGAATTGGTCACTCGATTACAGACCTAAAAGTGGCAAAGAGATTGAAGTGTTCTCTGACTGGTTCTTGAATGTTATAATTCTTGACATCTAATTTGTGGCCATTTATTCTTTTACGTAGAGACTGTCCAGTTTGGCCAACGTACATGGCAGAGGGGCATTACTGGCACATGATGGCATATATCACATTGGTAGATGCGCAGGTGAATGAGCCTCTGATAGTGTGGCTGATGCAATTAGGCCCTATGATGGTGTCCCCTGAATAGATATGTTGACACAGCTGGCAACGGGCATTGTTGCAAGGATAGGTTCCTGGGTTAGTGGTTCTGTTGTGTGGTTGCTGGTGAGTATTTGCTTCAGGTTGGGGGGCTGTCTGTAAGCAAGGATCGGCCTGTCTCCAAAGATCTGTGAGAGTGATGGCTCATCCTTCAGGATAGGTTGTAGATCCTTGATGATGCGTTGGAGAGGTTTTAGTTGGGGGCTGAAGATGATGGCTAGTGGCTTTCTGTTATTTTCTTTGTTGGGCCTGTTCTGTAGTAGGTAACTTCTGGGTACTCTTCTGGCTCTGTCAATCTGTTTCTTCACTTCAGCAGGTGGGTATTGTAGTTGTAAGAACGCTTGATAGAGATCTTGTAGGTGTTTGGCTCTGTCCGAGGGGTTGGAGCAAATGCGGTTGTATCATAGAGATTGGCTGTAGACAATGGATCGTGTGGTGTGGTCTGGGTGAAAGCTGGAGCCATGTAGGTAGGAATAGCAGTCAGTAGGTTTCCAGTATAGGGTGGTGTTTATGTGACCACTGCTTATTAGCACTGTAGTGTCCAGGAAGTGGATCTCTTGTGTGGACTGGTCCAGGCTGAGGTTGATGGTGGGATGGAAATTGTTGAAATCATGGTGGAATTCCTCAAGGGCTTCTTTTCCAGGGGTCCAGATGATTAAGATGTCATCAATGTAGCGCAAGTAGAGTAGGGGCATTAGGGGACGAGAGCTGAGGAAGCGTTGTTCTAAGTCAGCCATAAAAATGTTGGCATACTGTGGGGCCATGCACGTACCCATAGCAGTGCCACTGATTTGAAGGTATACATTGTCCCCAAATGTGAAACAGTTATGGGTGAGGACAAAGTCCAGCCACCAGGTTTGCTGTGACATTATCGGGGATACTGTTCCTGACGGCTTGTAGTCCATCTTTGTGTGGAATGTTGGTGTAGAGGGCTTCTACATCCATAGTGGATGGGATAGTGTTTTCAGGAAGATCACCGATGGATTGTAGTTTCCTCAGGAAGGCAGTGGTGTCTCAAAGACAGCTGGGAGTGCTGGTAGCGTAGGGCCTGAGGAGGGAGTCTACATTACCAGACAATCCTGCTGTCAGGGTGCCAATGCCTGAGATGATGGGGCGTCCAGGATTTCCAGGTTTATGGATCTTGGGTAGCAGATAGAATACCCCAGGTCAGGATTCCTAAGGGGTGTGTCTGTGCGGATTTGTTCTTGGGCTTTTTCAGGGAGTTTCTTGAACAAATGCTGTAGTTTCTTTTGGTAACCCTCAGTGGGATCAGAGGGTAATGGCTTGTAGAAATTGGTGTTGGAGAGCTGCCTAGCAGCCTCTAGTTCATATTCTGACCTACTCATGACGACGACAGCACCTCCTTTGTCAGCCTTTTTGATTATGATGTCAGTTGTTTCTGAGGCTGTGGATGGCATTGTGTTCTGCACAGCTGAGGTTATGGGGCAAGCGATGTTGCTTTTGCACAATTACAGCCTGTGCAGGTCAGCAGAAGCACTCTATGTAGAAGTCCAGTCTGTTGTTTCGACCTTCAGGAGGAGTCCACCCAGACTCCAACGAGAGATGGCTGAATTGGAATTAATTTGCAAACTGGATACAATTAACTTAGGCTTGAATAAAGACTGGGAGTGGATGGGTCATTACACAAAGTAAAACTATTTCCCCTTGTTTATTCCACCCCCCTCCCTTACTGTTCTTGTCAACTGCTGGAAATGACCCACCTTGATTATCACTACAGAAGGTCCCCACCCCCCGGCTCTCCTGCTTGTAATAGGTCACCTTTCCTGATCACTCTTGTTACAGTCTGTATGATAACACCCATTGTTTCATGTTCTCTGTGTATATAAAATCTCCCCACTATATTGTCTACTGTATGCATCTGATGAAGTGAGCTGTAGCTCACGAAAGCTTATGCTCTAATAAATTTGTTAGTCTTTAAGGTGCCACAAGTACTCCTTTTCTTATTGTTAAAATATATAGACTTTATTTCCAGTCTGAGTTTCTCTAGCTTCAACTTCCAGCCACTGGATCATGTTATACCTCTATCTGCTAGACTGAAGTGCCCATTATCAAATATTTGTTCCTCATATAAGTACTTATAGGGTGTGATCAAGTCACCCCTTATCCTTCTCTTTGATGTGGGAGTGTTCCACAGTCACCCTTTCTTGAAGGATATGCAAAAGAGAACTGACCCAGTATTGGATATTGATAAGGAAGTCGTCATTCAATGGGCACCAGCCCACCTCCTTATTCCAAGGAAGTGGAAGAGGTGTTTGAGAACCATGACAGCTGCCGAAAGTGATAAACTAGAAATATGAAACTACACCCTGCACAGATACAGAGATAAGTGCTTTCTTACAAATATTTATTTTCCTTTATAAAGCATTTTGAGAGCTTTTCTATAATACATTTAATCTGTAGGTAAGTATTATAATTAATCTAATCTGTCACACTTTAATACCGGACCTTGGTTCAAAAATTAAAAAGGGAAAAAAATATACATATATAAATATTTAGCTTTGACACGTCTATGAGAACCCTGCATTTTCCCTCTCCTTCACTATGCTCCAAAGAATTATTCAAAGTTTATAACAGTGCTATGACTGTACACAGCAGTGCATTCCATATGATGGCATCAATACAAAATTGACATTAATTATAATGTCATGGCCAGCTTTCATTTTAGAGCCCGCACATGGAAAGTTCTATGACCAAGCAAATCTCAAATAGCACCAATTACAAAGACACTTTCGTTGGAGATACTCCAGAAATAAGAACATAAGAACATAGGGTAAGGAAAACAGGAAAAGATGCAGAATTTTTTTTAAAAAAAGGGGGGTGGGCAGAAAAATCAACAGAGAAACAGAAACAGACTTACTGTGGACAGACAGATCAGGTATTAAAAAGGAAATGCAAAAACTACATGGCTAGGAAGCCATGTACAATATTACATAATAAGAAACCAAGAGACAAGCGGTGAGTTACAATAAACTAATTCCATTCTGATTGCACTTTTGCAGCAAATGTAGAATTTTGACATGATAGAATTATTGTCATGTAAGTCAGTTCAGCCCTCCTTTATTACAGTATTACAAACAGGGTTGCATGTACTATTAGTGCATTAATACACCTCTTCAGGCATTTTATGAGGCACAAGGTCGTATATATCTCCAAGGCAAATATTAATAGATCAATTAAAGCACACAGTCATATTATTATAGTGCTCAAAAACAGGTTAGCAATTCTATTTAATTTTTTTTTTTAAAACATAACAGGTCCCCAAGCCAAAAAGTTTATAAATTAAGGCCCCAATACAGCAACTGATCCTCATGTCTATGTGAAATGCTGTTGACTTCAGTGGGGCTCTGCACAGATGCAGGAGTCTACCCACATAGATTCCCAATGAGAGGGATCAGAATCTAAGCAGAAAACATATCAAAAATGAACAGAAAGGGCAGGGAAGTAGCACAAGCGTGTGGTGTTGTTTTGTAATTCTGTTTTTGTATGGTGCATAAGCCATGGTCTATTTCTCTTTCTGTCCAATGACCTCTGCCTATATTTCTCTTTTGATAATTATTAACCCTTATTTTAATTTGTGTTATAACACTAGCCTTTTTTCTTTTTTAAACCTGTAATTATTGAGCTTTTTATTCTTTCAATAAGGACTAAAACCCCATGCCTTTTTTAAAAATATATTTTGTTGTTACAAAAGGCCTAGAATGTCAGTGTTAACTCTTTTTGAAGAGCAACTTCCAATTTTAACATACTCTTTCATTACAGAAAATGGTTTGCAGCAAAGAGAGGAGGAATTAAAAAGAACGGAGTAGCAAGAGTATCATGAAGATGTTTATGTTTGATAGTTCATTTTGCGGCAGGATTGTTTCTAAATCCTCACCCACAGCAAAGACTCTTCACATACAGCACTACTGCCGTGCAGCTGTAGCACTTTAGTGAAAATGTTCCTACACTTCTCCCAACAGAAGTTAATCCACCTCCCCAGGAGGCAGTAGCTATGTCAGTAGGAGAAGCTCTCCTATCAACACAACACTGCTTACGGGGGGGGTGGGGTGGGGTGTAGAATGTCAGTATAACTATGTTACTCAGGGGTGTAGACGG
Source organism: Natator depressus (assembly GCF_965152275.1). Classification (NCBI taxonomy): domain Eukaryota; kingdom Metazoa; phylum Chordata; order Testudines; family Cheloniidae; genus Natator; species Natator depressus. Next base: position 65,109,122 of record NC_134236.1, read on the forward strand.
TTCACACCCTGAGCGACATAGTTATATTGCATGGGTTGGTAGTGTAGACCTGGCCTTAAATATGACTGGCTTTTTCCAGGAGCACAAATCCTCTCACTAGACTCCTCAGCAGCCCACGTGAAGAAGAGAGATCTTACAACTATTGCCCCTCAAGGGTTGCCTATTGGCAACAAGCACATGGGACTATTTCAAAGCCTTGTGAATCAGGGAGCACACAAGCACCCTCATTCACCATCTTACATCAGACACCCTAATGGGTGCGCATTCTCCCAACCTCAGTTTCTTCTCCTGAACTGCAGAGTTCTGTATGTCATCAGAACTTTTTGGGCAGAGGAAAAGATGACTAACATTGCTGGAGTTGCAGCCAACAATTGACTCAGTTCTTTATTAGCACCCCACATAGAAAGTCCGGTCCATTTGTCTGTCACTTCTCAAAGTAGGTAACAGTGAGACTGCTCAAGAGAGCAAAGTTATGTATGTGTTTGCAAGATCAAAGCCATGGTTATCACTATTCAGAATTTTTTCCTGTTCTCTCTCTTCACTATCTTTAAATATTAAAAAGGCAATTTTTCACCACAAAAAGCTCTAATAAAGGTCAAATATAATCTTTTCTGATATAGAAGATTTGATCAATAAATTAAATCTTGTGTAACAATTTAATGTAAATTTAAAGCAGCCTTTAAGCAATTTAACCCCAAAGGTATTCACAAAATTCATCTATATTAATATGCAGCGTAAAGAATCTGTGACAAGAAAAAGGGGTGGCTGCATGTGCAGGAGAGAGCGGGGTAGGGACTGATGGGATAAATTAAACAGAATATGACATTAAGAGAGAAAGATTTGAGGGGAGATTAGGAAAAGACAGACAGAAAGTTAGGGAGAACACAGAGAACACAATGCAGAGTATGAAGGAGAGAGGTAAGTAGGTGAAGAGAAAAACAAATACCGGAAATCACTCAAGAAAAGAAAGGACCATGTGAAGCATAGCAAGAAAGCATATCAAAACCATGAGAGCAGGGGTTTTATTATAGTGTATTAATCAGAAAAGTGACTGACAATATTACATATATTACCAAACTTTTATGCTCTTGAACTGTAGGGAGATGGTTTGGGGAGTACTGTAGCACAATTAGTTTTCACCCTAGCTAGGAAGTGCTTAAATAACACAGCAATGAGCACTATATGTTTAAAAAAAACAAAAGAGAGAGATTAGCTGGACAACTTAGTTCTTGGGGTAGCAGTGTCAGGTAAATATTTCAAGTCCTGTTTTATATTAGGCACAAGTTACAGTATCATTTATGATCTGCAGGGTATCTAACAAGACACAGTACATAGATGAAACATTTCAAACAATATTTCAATGAATGCACTAAAATTCTTGAACAGAAAATGAGGTTTGAAGCTCTGTTTGCAGTATCGTTGTAGCTGTTGTTCATAGAATATTACAGAGACAAGGTGGGTGAGGTAATAGCTTTTATTGGACCAACTTCTGTTGGTGAAATAGACAAGCACTGAAGTTTACAAAGCACTCTTCTTCAGGTCTGATATTTAAGATGACTTTCAGAACTAACCTAAGAGCTGTCATGATTAGAGAAAATATGAATAGCTTACATGTAGATAAACAGTATCTCTTCAAATTCTTCCTGTTCATGCAAAGTGTTGAAAGTCATTTATAATTTAACATTAGAGAAGGAAGAAAAAGTTGAAGCAATGTGGATAGAGAGCACACCTGTTATAATTTGGAAGATGGCAGAAACATTTTTAGTATACTAAAGATTAAGATCATTACATTTTGGGCTAGACACCAATGAAACATGTATTACATTCATTCACTCTGGCATCTAATTATTCTGTAGTTTAATTTTTCTCTCTATTTTGGCAAACACTGGGAGTATTGTAGAGGCAGAACACCTAGCCCCAAGGAAAGGAACAGCAGCATGTTGCTCTTCTCCTTGATACCCTCTGCAATGTTCCAAATCCCTACCAACCTAAGGAAAAAGGGATCAAGACCCAAACCTAAATCTCATTCTTCATGGGTCCAGACGCCCATAAATTTGCTTTTTATTTAAGTGTCTTAGACTTCTAAAATTCTATTATTATTATTTAATTTAGCTAGGTTTTAGTTCTCAAAACATTTTCTAGTATTTCACTATAATTGTAAACTCTTTCCAAAGTGATCATTATTCCAGTGAATAATTCAAGGTCAAATAAAGTGATTTCAGAATGAATACAATACATACCTTGATACTCTCTGGTCCAAAGTAAAGGTCTTAATGTTTAGCCCATTTTTAATGTTAAAAAGGGTTTGCATATCTTTAAAATTGTCTTCCATTTAATAGTAGTATGATCGCCATCAAAACTGCTTCATTACACAGAAGCATTGTCCTACCGGTCTCTTTAGGGTAGTATAAGTGGTTGTTTGAACAACATCAGGTAACAAACATTACACATGTAGCAATTGAAACTTCCTCAAAAAACTACACCAAATCTGGGAAAAAATTAGAGAGCCCATTTGTAAGTGACCAGAGTCACAAACAGGCATAAAATAAGTAAATAAATCACAGTGCATATCCTGACATTACATTAGAACATTTTTTAATCATGATGTAGAGCTGTTCTAACTCAAAGCTATCACACATAAATAAATCATAACCCAAACACATAAACACCAGGATAACATGCTGCAATTATTTTTTGGCACAATGCAACTCATTTGACATAACTTCTCCTTTCTCTGCCTTTACTGCTGCAGAAGGGAGGGAGGTGGAGGAAAGGAATCCCAGCAGCTCTAGCCCACTTGTTCAATGTTCATTAGTCACGCTGTTAATCTCATCACTGTTAATGAATACCATAAAGAGAAAGGTCTGTACTTAATTCATAACAAAATAAAACATCAAAATGGAGCACAATTAATTAACCAGCTTTACTAAAGTATCTTGAAATGACTCCATTTTACACAAATTGAACCCATTTGTCAGAACTAATGAAATACAGATGTTGAAGCCTTTTAAATATAAAAAGGAATGTTGCATGTGGTACATTTGGAAATGGTCAAAATTATTCAGACTTAATATTGTGTATTCAAACACATACAGGCATGCATGCACACACACACACACACAATACAGCTCCCCCAACCCATTTACTGGAACCATATGCTGGATCCTTGATTAAGCTCTATGTGTCAAACAATGTTCACACCTTATAATATATTCTGGTGAACCAACAATACTTTTTTCAACATTTCACTGAATTTAATTTGAATTAAATTGAATTCAATAATTTCACTGAATTATTTGGTGGATTTACCACTTGAAGTGTGAATTTCATAAATAAATTCAGTACACATGCTGCCAAATATCTATTAGGAAACTTTCATCTGAAATGAGTTATTTATTATTTAAAAGGTGGGTGGTTTGTATCATAAATGATCTGGAGGATGGTGTGGATTGCACCCTCAGCAAGTTTGCAGATGACACTAAACTGGGAGGAGAGGCAGATACGCTGAAGGGTAGGGATAGGATACAGAGAGCCTAGACAAATTAGAGGATTGGGCCAAAAGAAATCTGATGAGGTTCAACAAGGACAAGTGCAGAGTCCTGCACTTAGGACGGAAGAATCCCATGCACCGCTACAGACTAGGGACCGAATGGCTCGGCAGCAGTTCTGCAGAAAAGGACCTAGGGGTTACAGTGGACAAGAAGCTGGATATGAGTCAACAGTGTGCCCTTGTTGCCAAGAAGGCCAATGGCATTTTGGGATGTATAAGTAGGGGCATTGCCAGCAGATCGAGGGATGTGATCGTTCCCCTCTATTTGACATTGGTGAGGCCTCATCTGGAGTACTGTGTCCAGTTTTGGGCCACACACTACAAGAAGGATGTGGAAAAATGGGAAAACATCCAGCGGAGGGCAACAAAAATGATTAGGGGACTGGAACACATGACTTATGAGGAGAAGCTGACGGAACTGGGATTGTTTAGTCTGCGGAAGAGAAGAATGAGGGGGGATTTGATAGCTGCTTTCAACTTCCTGAAAGGGGGTTCCAAAAAGGATGGATCTAGACTGTACTCAGTGGTAACTGATGACAGAACAAGGAGTAATGGTCTCAAGTTGCAGTGGGGGAGGTTTAGGTTGGATATTAGGAAAAACTTTTTCACTAGGAGGGTGGTGAAACACTGGAATGTGTTACCTAGGGAGGTGGTGGAATCTCCTTCCTTAGAAGTTTTTAAGGTCAGGCTTGACAAAGCCCTGGCTGGGATGATTTAGTTGGGGATTGGTCCTGCTTTGAGCAGGGGGCTGGACTAGATGACCTCCTGAGGTCCCTTCCAACCCTGATATTCTATGATTCTATAAGACAGGCAGCAGCCAATCTCCTCAGTGGAAAGAGGAGTGAGACCAAACTAAAGAAAAGGTGGTGGAGCACCAAGAAAACCCAGAAAGGTCTCTGGTTTTTTGAACTCTATTAAAAAGTTTCATCACTTTGGTACTTCTCCAAGAATGTTTCTGTACACCGTGTTTGAAGCCAACATCACTGGAGGCCACTGCCAAAAGGTCTAGAATAAATAACCCGAGAGCCCATGAAAGGAAGAGGACTTTCGAGGCTGTCTGTCTGGATAAGGACAGCTGCCCAGATCCCTCCTGTGGTCCCTTTAAGGCGTTTCAAAGCGTCAGTGCCAGGCAGGGGTCTGTGTCTGGGACACGGTGCACACACCTCCCCACTCAGGCTCCTATGGCGAGGGGGCTGCCAGGGGAGGGCTCGGACTGAGCTACCGCCAGCCTCAGCGCCGCTCTCCTCCGCCAGCCGTGCGGCGGCCCCGCCCCTCCCTGAGCCTGTCTGTCCATCTTCCCCCCGCCAGCGACTCTGTCCCCGAGTCTCGCCCCCTCACACCCGCCTATGACTCTGCCTCCTGGGAGAGTTCACGCCCCTTTCCCCCTCGAGCCCCCTGTCCGCCTCCCGGCCAGCTCCCGCCTCCCGCCTGTCTCTCGCCTTGGTCTCCGTCCCCCCGCCCCAGGAACCGGTCCCCGCCGCCCGCCCGACACGTCGGCAGGACTCTGCGCCTCCTCACCAGTCGCTAGATGAAAGGGCTCGGACAGGGTCGGCGAGACGCGCGCTGCGCAGCGCGGGAACTCATCCTCAGTGCCTCCCACTCAGAGCCAGGCTGCCAGAGGGCTCAGACCGAGCGGAGCAGCGGCGGCCACGGCTACAGCCCAGGGCCGGGGGGCAGGAGAGGGAACAGCTGCTGAGTGCCCACACCGAAACAAGAGCTCACGGGATTGGCGGGAGCGCTGTGTATCCCGCACGCCTATTGGCTGACGGTAGCCACCGCTCCGGCCAGCGCCTTCGGGCAGGGAGCCAGGAGTGACTGGCACGCGGGGTCAGAGGGCGGGCACCGCTGACGGGGCTAGGTGCGCGTGGCGGGGCGAGGCAGGGCTGGGCTGGGCGCGCGTGTGTGGCGGCGGTGCAGAGCCCGGCATCGTGGGCAGCGCGCTTTCCCCTCCCTTGTTCCGCACAGGGACGGTTCGTTGCTGCAGGGGTCATGAGCACGGGCAGGACATTTCTAGGGACGGGGAGATGCCACCCCGCTCCCGGGAGAGCCTGCTTTAATGTGAGGGAGGAGAAGCAGCGCATTGCCAGCCTCAAAGATCCAAAATGACGAGTCAGACCCCCCCCCCCCAAAAAAAGAGAGATTTGTTGGGTTTTGTTTGTTTGAAGCTATTAGAGTTTTGTTCAGGCTCCCGCTGTTGACCTCCCACCCCGCCCATGCCCAGGGAAGATGTGGGGCAGTTAGTGTTGCCAGATCTCCCAAATTTAGTGCTAAGATTATCTTGACCCCTGATGTGGGCGCACTCACTACCACATCTGCCCATCCTGCCCAGCAGTTAATTCTGTCCCCACCTCCAAATCTATTCTGTACAGCAGTTCAGCCCCCAGCACCTCTGCTCCTCCAGGGGCTCTTCACCCCCCCCAACACACACACCTTTTCTGGGCCTAGGGTGGGCTACAGTGGGGTCCACTCCCTCTCCCCATTCCAGACTGGGGGCAGGGGTGTCGGCTCCAGGGGCCTCTTCTGCCCCTTCTCAGCCTTGTTGCTGCGAGGCGAGGAAGACACATAGATACCATCCTGGGCATATTGCTTACTGGAAGGGAGTGTGGCTGCCCTGAACTGCCTGGGTTCTTTAGCTCTCCCCTCTCCCACCCCCCAAATGGCTTTGGGTTGGTGAATGAAGGGGGAGAGAGAGCTGTGCCAGCAGTTGTTCAGCTCAGGAGGTAGGCAAGTGGGGCAGGCAGCCACTCAGGGTCAACGTTGCTAGAAAACTGGAGCTTCTCATTGTGAGACTTGCTCCAGCCCCCACTAAAATCCTGTTACTCAGGAAAAAATGATGAGTTGGCAACACAGCAAATCACAACGCACTGTGATGATGTTTGAAGGCAATGCCAGTGTCCGTACAATGCAGTCACCATGGTATACACTATGTTGGCACCATGCACCTGGGATATACAACACTGGTACCAGGTGCCATAGGATGGAGTTTCGTAGTCCATGAATGTTCTTGCCAGACATGCAGATGTTACAGTCTCAGACGTGGGGCTAGTTTTAAACTGGAGCATTTTATCAAAACATTTGCCATAATCCAGCTTGTACAGCTTGTACTTGGGGGGGCTTCCAGGACCCCAGCTTCTGCAACAACCCCTGGTCACATGTCCCTCTGATTTGTTCAGCAGAAAATTCCATCCCTTAAAGAAATGGAAAATAGAGCCCTCGCATACCATCCAGTTCTTATACCAAAAAATAGTCCAAATTTAGACTAGCATTCATATCATAATGTAGAAGTGCTCCACAATCCCCCGCAATAAAACTGGAAGAGGCAGGAGATGGAAGGAGTGTTGTGGATAACTCGTAGTCATATATTGAACACAGTTATGGTTCTCTTATCTCTAATAAGAAAGTGCAAAGACCCTGGACACTGCAGAACCCAACATACCATCGTCTATCTAGATCTCAGCAGCTCATATAAAAATGTTGAATGTCACCTCTGCAGTACCTGGACTGTACTAAGGAAATATTATTGCGGATAGATGGGGACCCAGGGCTGCCAACTACTTCATCTAGGCACAGTTTGAGTGACCTTGCTCCTGACTATTAAGTTTTGTGAACTGAAGACTCACCACCAAATACTGCTCTCAAACAACATTTGTGAAAGGATGTCAGTGGGATTGCATGAGTATCAGGGACAATTGAAAATGGCTCATATTTTTTTCAGTCCAGTCTATTGATGCAGAGTATTTAGAAACAGGCCACATGAGCAGGTATGTGGCCCCAAACCTCATTTGATAGAATTTCATAGATACAGAATTGAAGGCTAGAAGGGACCATTAGTAAGGATGAGATTCTGTCGCGGAAGTCACGGATGTGACGTTGCACTCTATATGCTTATAAGTGTAAATATAAAATAACTGGAATATGCTTTGTGCTAGGTATGCCATGTAACATATCTTTGCAAAGGTTATGATCTACTGCATATATTCATCCTATTTCTATGCATGTTTCATTTTTATGTCTGAAGTTATGAGCATTGGTTCTATGCTTGTATTTGAAGTGTTTGCTGTAGGAAACACATAAGGGAGGTTTGGCCAATATATTGTGAAGGGGCTATTCAAGTAATTGGGAGTACTTAACTAACAATGGACTTTGGGAGATGCCAGTCCACATCTGAGCTTACCTGGGAACGCTAACATGTAAACAATGGCGTTGGCCTGCAAAAAGCTGAATCATTCATGGACATGTGACTTGCCCAGGTGGCTACAAGCTCCATCTTGTTGCTGTGATTTTGCACAGAAGAACAAAGGGGTTTCCATCCACGAGAGAGACTATAAAAGGCCCAGGAAGCCTCTCCATTTTGTCTTCAGCTGGCTCAAGAGATGGCTTCTCTACCCCAAGAGATGCCTGAAAAAAGCTAGAACAAAGGACTGTAACTACAGGGGTGTGAGTGATTGCTGGACCCAGGCTATAAACTACAATGTTGGTCTGAAAAGTACTGTACCTGAGGTAGTATCTAGGGAGAGAAGTTAGTATTTGTAACTAGATCCTTAGTGTAGTAAGTTAGCCTTGCTATTTTGATTTATTTTACTTGGTAACTTACTTTGTTCTGTCTGTTATTACCTGAAACTACTTAAATCCTACTTTTTATACTTAATAAAATCACTTTTTTGCTTATTAATTAAATCAGAGTAAGTAATTAATACCCAGGGGAGCAAACAGCTGTGCATATCTCTATCAGTCTTGTAGAGGGAGGACAATTTATGATTTTATACTTTATAAGCTCTATACAAAGTAAAGCAGATTCATTTGAGGTTTAGCCTCCCAGAAAGACTGGGTGCTGGGAAAGTCCCTGTTAACTGAGAAGCCCCTGGGCTAAGTGAATCTTAGTTTCTGTGAATTCAGGGGGGCCTGGCCCAACCTGGTCTGTGCTGGTGCCAACTTGTGTGTCTAACTCAGCAAGATGGGAGTGGAGGGAAGCCTTTTCTGGCAGGGGGGTTTGTTCTCAGTGGTATTCCAGCACATCTAGTGACAGTCTTGGGGGGGGGGGTTCTGTGACCCAACCCATCACAATGGATTCTGTGACTTTCGCAGCTGCACTGGCTGGTGAGGCTAATCCTAGGGTCAGCTGCTGGGGAACCCTGTGTAGGGGCTAGCTGTCCAGTGCCAGGAGCTGCTAAGTTTTAGTCAGGGGTATTTATATAGTCAAAGTCATGAACAGATGATGGGCTGTGATTTCTTTGGTTTATTGCCCGTGACCTGTCCATGACTTTGACTAAAAATACCGGTGACTAAATCTTAGCCTTAACCATTAGATTGTGTAGTCTGACCTCCTCTATATCACAGGTCATTAAATTTCACCCACATTGATATGCCTTTTATAATTTTTAAAAGCACTAATCTTTTCCTTTTGCAGTCTCCTCTATATTTAGCTTTTTATTTTCAATGTTGTATGTGCATTGCTCCTTTTAAAATCTTTGTGAACACTAGGAAAACCTATAAGTATTTTTCTGCAGCTGAAGTGTAAACAAACAGGGTGCATGTGTTTTTACAATTGTGTTGTCATCTAACCTTGCTAATTGGTGTTGAAGATGTTAGTTTGCCCACCCCTGGTTTACATGATTTTTTGGCCTGAGAGCCACATCGGGTTTCCAAAATTGTATGGAGGGCTGGTTAGGAGAGGCTGTGCCTCCCTAAACAGCCAGGCATGGCCTGGCCCCCAACCCCTATCCGACCCCCCCCTCCCGACAGCCCCCACCCCAGGACTCCTACCCCATCCAACCCCCCCTGCCCCATTTCCTGTTCCCTGATGTGTACCCCCAGCTCGGGACTCCTGCCCCATCCACCACTCCCTGCTCCCTATCCTCTGACTGCCCCCGGACCCGCCTCCCCTGACTGCCCCCCACCGTCCCATCCAACCCCTCCTCTCCTTCCTGACTGCTCGGGACCCCTACCCCCATTCAACCCCCCTGTTTCCTGTCCTCTGACTGCCCTGACACCTATCCACACCCCCGGCCCCGACTATCCCCTCGAACTCCCCTGCCCTCTATCCAACCCTCCCTGCCCCCTTACCAGGTCAGGCTGGGGCTCTGCAGTTGCACTGCTCCAGGAGCTTGCAGCCCCCCCGCCCAGAGCATTGCACTGGCGGCGCAGTGAGCTGAGGCTGTGCGGGAGGAGGAACAGCGGGGGAGGGGATGGGGGTGAGGCTCCTGGGCCAGGAGCTCAGGGGCCGGGCTGGAGGGTCCCGTGGGCCGGATGTGGCCCATGGGCTGTAGTTTGCCCACCTCTGATCTAAACAATAGCTCACACATAAGCTCCGGGGGTGTTATATTCTTTGTATAGGTAACCTGACCCTTGCAACTCTACCAGTGGTGGAAGCTGTTGTGGCACACAAGGACGTTTACCACTGTGTTATCTGATCCTGCTAATGTGGCTTGTGTGGTCTGCTTTCTGTACTCCACTGCACAAAGGTCAAGTTTGCCAGAAGTCATTTACCCATATAAATCATGCACACTCTGGAGTTCATTTTTATACTGTTTTCCCAGGGATCAACTTCTTTTGCTTCAGTCAATAATATTTCTCAGAGGTGGCCTTCCTATGGGTGTGTTGGCAGCTGGCCTGTGAACACTGATGACCATCATAAGGAGATTGAATTCAGCTGGACTTTCATCATAAGCAATTCTTTTTTATATGATGAGGAATTCGAGTGACTAGCTGAGATAGTCATCACTTGGAGAGGCAAGTAGTGCTGTGAAAAGATGAAGGAATCTAAGCTAAGGTTGAGTACAGTAAGACTTGGGATAATAGTAATACGTGGAAGGAAAAAACATGTCAGTTCTCTGAAGAGCTGGACTGAATCCTCAGTACTCTTTCACAGCCCAATATACAGCATGAGACACTGTAGTAAGGGATAACAAAAAGGAGAAAGAATATAAAGACCATGCACTGAGCAGACCAGATGAAAAACTAGACCAAGAAATCTCAGCAAGTTCTGAGGTACATGTTTTAGGAGCCTCAGGATCTAGACATGGCAGCAAACAAGCTAGTGGCAGTTTGTTTACATGCAGAAGTTTAATCTCATTTACAATTGTTAGAATCTTTTAATGGAAAGGTACTACTGTGATTGTTAGAGACTTACTTTAATTGCCTCTGGTTTGTAGGTCTCCCACAAAAGCCCAATGTTTTATGCTTTCTTTGCAAAAGAGTTAACTAGTGAATACTGTTCCCAGAACTGGGATGATATAGTTTGGTTCGGAGAGATTTTGATGTGATAAGGTGATACATCAGTACTTGTTACAAAACAGAAACAGCTGAAACAGGTTAATTTGAGCTGTGTGTGTAAATCACTGTTTTTCAAATGGAAAAGGACATAATTGGTATGGAAAAAAAGATTATTTTTAAGCCTTTGAGAAAGAATGATAAACAATGGAGAGGAAAAGTCAATAAGTCACCCTCCTGCCACTTTAATTGGACATTCCAAACAGCGCTCTATGTACAGATTTGTATTTGAGGTTAGTAATAAGTCTGCTAGCTCGGAGCAGATGACCTGCTTTTTTCAGTTTGATACGTATGTGTGGCACTTTCTTCTCAAAACTCTGAGTTTTATAAGGCACTTTTTTAATTATCTCATAGGAAAAAAATTCTCTCCCCTGATCTTCTTTCTGCACCAGTTCCATAATTTAAACTCTTAAGGATACTCTCCTCCCCACAAAAGTGGAGAAAGAGAATCTTCAGGCTGAGAAAACCAGTGTATTTTTCATCAATCTGGGGACAAAGTTCAGTTCAGAGAGGTCTAATTAGCTTTCAAAGTTTGTTTGATTTGTTTGTGCATGCACAGATGCGGGTCACCCATGACAAGACTGTAGAGTCTGTGTCTTTTTTCCATATGACCTGGGAGGATAAGTGGTCTATTAGTGAGTCTGGGAAGGCTGCCACAACTTAGAGTGGTCCTCGGCGCTGTCTAAATATGCTGGGGGCATCTCCAACTACTGGGAAAAAGATAAGGCTCAGTAAGGCACAAGTATGAATTAAAGCTACCATAGCCTCCACTCTCCCCTCAAGCTGTGAGTTCTGTGGTACCCTGCCTTGCGTAGATCTACATTGCAATTAGACAGCCATGACTGGCCCAGGTCAGCTGACTTGGGCTCAGGGGCTGTTTAATTGTGGTGCAGACTTTCAGGATTGCACTCCTGATAGGATCCCAGGACTCAGGCTTAAGACTGAGCCAAAATATCTACACCACAGTTAAACTGCCCCTTCGCTCAAGACTTTATGATCCTTGGGTTGTTTGTTTGTTTGTTTGTTTTTTTTACAATAGGAACATCAAGTAGGATCTTAGTTTTGTGTGTCATCACAAAAGACTTAAACTTGGTCTTTACCTACCCTTAGTTGACAGAGAAGGAGATGCTGTGTTAGACTCTTTGAATTTTTTTTCACCCTGATTGTTCTTATTAAAAATTGGAGTGAAAGCTGAGTATTTGATCAGATGACTAAAAACACTTATTGAATTAAACAGATGTTTTATTTATATATTGCACACTGTCAAAGACATATCATATATCCAGTAAACAAGTATATCAAGTATTAGAGGGGTAGCCATGTTAGTCTGTATCCACAAAAACAACAAGGTGATTGTACTAGGTGACTTCTGGGTACCCATCTCACTCTGTCAATCTGTTCCCTCACTTCCCCAGGTGGATATTGTAGTGTTAAGAATGCTTGGTAGAGATCTTGTAGGTGTTTGGTCAGATAAGCACCACCGTATACCAGAAACCTGCTGACTGGTATACTTACCCACATGCCTCCAGCTTCCATCCAAACACATCATACGATCCATTGTCTATAGCCAAGCCCTAAGATACAACCGCATTTGCTCCAATTCCTCAGACAGAGACAAACACTTACAAGAGCTCTTCTAAGCATTCTTAAAACTACACTACTCACCTGAGGAACTGAGGAAACAGATTGACAGAGCAAGTCAGGTACCCAGAAGTCACCTACTACAGGACAGGCCCAACAAGGAAAACAACAGAACACCACTGGCCATCACATACAGCCACAAGCTAAAACCTCTCCAGCACATCATCAGCGATCTACAACCTATCCTGGAAAACAATCCCCCGACTCTCACAGGCCTTGGGAGGCAGGCCAATCCTAGCTTACAGACAGCTCCCCAACCTGACACAAATACTCATCAGCAACTACCCACCATACCACAGAAACACTAATCCAGGAATCAATCCCTGTAACAAACCCTGTTGCCTTCTCTGTCCCAATATCCACTCTAGCAAACCACCATAGGACCCAAACACACCATCAGAGGCTCATTCACCTGCATATCTACTAATGTGATATATGCCATCATGTGCCAGCAATGCCCCTCTGCCATGTAATTGGCCAAACTGGACAGTCTCTATGTGAAAAGATAAATGGACATAAATCAGACATCAGGAATGGTAACCTATAAAAGCCAGTAGGAGAACACTTCAGTCTCCCTGGACAGTCAATAACAGATTTAAAAGTAGCCATTCTTCAGCAACAACAGAAGTTCAAAAACAGACTTCAAAGAGAAACTGCTGAGCTACAATTCATTTGCAAACTTAACGCCATCAATTTGGGCTTGAATACAAAAGCAATTTTCCCTCTCTTGGTATTGATACCTCCTCATCAATTATTGGGAGTGGACAACATCCACCCTGACTACATTGGGCTTCAACATTCGTTCTCCACTTGTAAGCTAACTCCCTTCTCTTCGTGTGCCAATATATATATTTATGCCTGTATCTGTAATTTTCATTTCATGCGTCTGAAGAAGTGGGGTTTTTTACCCACAAAAGCTAATGCCCAAATACATCTTAGTCTTTAAGGTGCCACCGGACTCATCATGCAAGCTAAGACTACATGCCCCAAATAAATAAATGGAGCACCTGCCACGGAATTTTGTTGTGAACAGCTCTACAACAGGGATTCCCAGTTTTGGGGGATCTGCTCGAAGACTTTTACCTTGAGGGGCCCCTCCCTTGGAAGAATTTGGATCAGCTCAGCCAGTCCACTGTGCAGCTGAATTGAACCAGAATGAGAAGTGTTACTGAGGAGAACCGCCTCCATCAAGAAGAACAAAAAGAAGATTTGCATCCACCTTAGGTATTAGAAACATAGCCACTGCTTTTTTTGTTTCCTGGCTGTAGGAGGATACGCTTTCTGGATGCTAAGAAGGCTAATCCAACAACCCATAGACTGAGGGAGTTTATGTAAAACTTTCTGCGGGGTGGGGGGGATCTGTGGGGGACATGAATTCTGCATGTGTAGTGGTGCTGAATTCCCCCAGGAGTAATTATCACAATGGCTAAGAGAGAGTCCATTTTGAATCTGAGATTTCCTTAGGAGAGGTTAGGGCACTGGCCTGGCACTTTGGAGATCCAGGTTCAATTTCCTGCTTCACCATAAATTTATTGTGTGACCATGGGCAAATCACATAGTCTCTGTTCTGTGCCTCAGTTCCCCATCTGTAAAATGGAAATCAATGCTTCCCTACCTCACAGGGGTGTTGTGAGAATAAATATATTAAAGATTTTGAAGCACTCAGATACTACAGCAATAGGGGCCATATAAGTACCTAAAATATACAGCTAGAACATGTCTTCTCCCATCAGAAGGTCTCATGCCTCCTTCTTTGGGGTCACAGTGAACCTGGAGTAAGCCACAAAAAAAAAAAGCTGTTCACCTTGATCCAGGATCACGATCCTCAATTCCTAGAGACAATTTGCAGAAAAGGGCCTTTTCTGATGTGTGAAGAGAAAAGAGCTGAAGAAAATGAGAATACCCTTGAAAGACCATGGGAAGGGATCCAGGCATCCAAGGCGATGGCTTCTCATTAGGGTAAAATAAATAAATAGTGAAATCCTCCTTCCCAAAGCAAGTCCATAATGGGGGGAAAGGTGTGTAGTCCCCTACTTCAGGGCTGAGAAGGAAGGCTTTTTCTTACTCCTGGGATACGAAAAAGAGTAAAAATGTTAATACTTCTGTCACATGACAAGGGTCAGAATCCACTGATTTCAATGGCTACTGTTACATCCCTTCCCTAAAACTGGAGTAACCCTGATACTGGGGAAGGAACCTCCTGACTGCAAAGGAGTAACTTTTCCCTCTTTTCTTGGAAGCCAACACAGGAAGACAGATTTGTTTCTAGGCAAGTCAGATAGGGTTGAATCCAGGGTTTTTCCCTAAGACCTATCCCATATGAAGAGAAAAGTGATTTCTGGGACAAGACACCTGCCCTTTCACGCTAAATTCATAATGCTCAACAAGTCATGAGAGAGGAGCTGAGGATGGTAGCAGAAAGCCTGTGGGAGTCCTGGGAAATATCGCTCAGGCAATTGATCAAAAGAACTCTGGCTAGGATTATGTTTAAAAAAAATTTCTAGGAAGGAACAGAAAACCTCATATTTTAAGTTAGACAGATAGCAAATAGCTGACCAGTACATATAAGATGGCTAGACAGCTGCTGAGAACAGCATGGCACCCTCTTTGAGGGGAACCTTTAAGCTGATTGTGAACTCTGTAGGGATGTCTGTCCTTTCTAGTGTGACAAAGCTCCAACCTTGTCTCAGTGGGTCCCGCGCTTCCAGATGGATTTACGCTAGCCTCAGAGGCTCACTGTGACCCTTCACATAGTCCTTCTCTCTCTAGAGGCAAGGGTCACAGTCTACTGAGCCATTTTCATCATAAGCCAGCAAGGGAGATGGGAAGAAGCAACCCTCCATCACACAGTCTCTGTTGTCTCACAGTTTCTGTGATTAATCGCGGTGGGTGGGGGGAGAAGGGGGATCCCAGGCCCGCTCTCTACTCCGTGCCCCAGCCCAGGGACCCTAATAGTAGCAGTTATTGTGAGTGGACCTTTTGAAACAGGACAAGTACAATTCCCTGGGCCACTTCCCCACAGCAGCCCCCACCACTTCCTCAATATCTACTTCAACCTTACCTCAGGGTCTCCTTCCTTGTGCCTGATAGGGTTTGTACTGACTAGTTTCTCCAGCAGCGCAGCTTCCTCCTACAGCTCTTGACACACACACCTCACTGACTAACTGGGAAGCTTTTAAACTCGTTCCAGCCAGCCCTTGATTGGCTTCAGATGTCCCAATCAACTTAGCTATCTCCACTGCTTTCTAGAAAGATCTTAATTGGCCCCAGGTGTCTTGATTAACCTGGAGCAACTGCCATTTGGTTACCATGGTACCAGGGATTTGTTTAGCCTGGGGCTAATATACCTGTTCCTCACAACTTTCCTATAGCCATCTGGCCTTGCCCCATCACACTAGGGAAGGCATAACTGTGGACTCCCTCTAGGTTAGGAGAACTGCTTATTCCCCAAAGTCATTTGGGAATATATTCAATCCCCAAGCAAATTTATTTAAAAAAAACCTCAAAACATGACTGGCATCAGGAGAAGTCTAGGAGGTCTCTGATCTGCCCCCACTACCCACCCTCCACCTATCCAACATATTTTTTGTGGAAATTTATATGTTTTGTCAAAACAGCATATTTTATTTAAATGAATTTTTGATTAAAATGTTCTGACCAGCTCTAATAGTGAGTTTGTCCCTCAGATTCTGAGCTGTGGGGTGGGGAGATCCTATCCTTCTTCCTATTCTGATCCTTGGCCCACCAGAGCTGTCATGAAAATTCAAGACCATAAGGGTGGTGCCAGCAACTGAGAGATTCTTTTACTAAGAAAAAGGATCTATAATTCAACCAAATAAGTGGCTGAAAATAGTGGATAAAACATGAGAGTAAACCACAAAGGATTTTAGATAACATCAGAGGAGAGATTAAAACCTCCTATTAAGATTTAGGAGCCAGTAATGACTCACTAAAAAGAAAAGGAGTACTTGTGGCACCTTAGAGACTAACCAATTTATTTGAGCATAAGCTTTCGTGAGCTACAGCTCACTTCATCGGATGCATACTGTGGAAACTGCCTAATGACTCACTAATTCACTCAAGCACTGGATGATCTTATCTTCCCTTCACACAAGCCAGGTGGGCTGACTTAGTCTTTCACAGCCCCAGAGACCACCTAAAGTCATTGCCTTGCTCTGCTGCTGTTTCAGGGACAGCACTGACCTTTTAGGTGAGCTTTTCTACACCTTTTAGGGAAGATGAGTAGGCTGGTTTTGTCTGTCACTGTCCCAGAAATTGCTTCTGGGACAGTGACAGACAAAATTGATTCTGTCCCAGAATTGTCAAGCCAGGCCTTAAAAACCTCTAAGGATGGAGATTCCACCACCTCCCTAGGTAACCCATTCTAGTGCTTCACCACCCTCCTAATGAAATAGTGTTTCCTAATATCCAACCTAGACCTCCCCCACTGCAACTTGAGACCATTACTCCTTGTTCTGTCATCAGCTACCACTGAGAACAGCTGAGCTCCATCCTCTTTGGAAACCCCCTTCAGGTAGTTGAAGGCTGCTATCAAATCCCCCCTCACTCTTCTCTTCTGCAGACTAAATAAGCTCAGTTCCCTCAGCCTCTCCTCGTAAGTCATGTGCCCCAGCCCCCTAATCATTTATGTTGCCCTCTGCTGTACTCTCTCCAATTTGTCCACATCCTTTCTGTAGTGGGGGGCCCAAAACTGGATGCAATAGTTCAAATGTGGCCTTACCAGAGCCCAATAGAGGAGAATAATCACTTCCCTCGATCTGCTGGCAATGCTCCTACTAATACAGCCCAATATGCCATTGGCCTTCTTGGCAACAAGGGCACACTGCTGACTCATATCCAGCTTCTCATCCACTGTAATCCCCAGGTCCTTTTCTGCAGAACTGCTGCTTAGCCAGTCGGTCCCCAGCCTGTAGCGGTGCATGGGATTCTTCCTTCCTAAGTGCAGGACTCTGCACTTGTCCTTGTTGAACCTCATCAGATTTCTTTTGGCCCAATCCTCCAATTTGTCTACGTCACTCTGGACCCTATCCCTACTTCTCCCCCCAGCTTAATGTCATCTGTGAACTTGCTGAGGGTGGAATTCATCCCATCATCCAGATCATTAATAAAGATGATGAACAAAACTGGCCCCAGGTCCACCTCATCTGGAAGATCAACATAACTCACCAGAAGCAGCCTGCCTCTGATGCTCGAATAATCCAGGCCAAATTGTAAAGTTCAACTGGAACAACAAACTTTGCAGCATCCATAGTTAAGTCAACTGATGTTGGTGGCCAGGAACAACTCATTCCAGGACTGTCAGCCAATGCACTCTTAATGACCAGTGTGGCTAACTGACTTCACATCATGAGCTGGTGTATTTAACTGTTGATCTATCGGATGGCAGATCACCTTGTGATGGAGAATGAATTTGCTCCACTTTGCTCAGAGCTGTCCTTGCATCCAGGGGTGCTGGAACAATTTGTATAGTGGGGTGCTGAGACCCACTGAACCAACCTGTAAACCCTCTATATTTTGAAAACTATTTTAAGTCATGGGGTGCAGCAGCACTCCCTCCCACCCCCCTCACCTCTAGTTCCAGCACCTGTGCCTGAATCTGATCCAGCCTCTGACTGATAAGGAAATCTATTAATAAGCATATGTGTTGACAGTTTGTCAACATACATCATCTCACTAACGTTCTTGCAGTGTGAGGTATGAAAGGAGAGCTGAGGGAAAGTCACGTTTCAGATGATATTTCAGTCTGTCAACTCTAATATAAAAACCATGCATGATTTCTAAAAATAGGGTTCTCCACAGGGACATTGATTGTTTTCGTAAGGCAAGAGTCTTGCTACTGTGTTTTAAATTTATATTTTACAATTGCATTCAAAATTTACTACAGACTTAAAGGTTAGAAAATGCTGTGATGTTTACAGTTCCAGTTGTCTCTACCATGACTGTGCCTAAATGATTATGAAAAAGTCTGCCTATACAATGTCTCTCTTACCTGTAATTTGAAACATCAAGACTTCATGCGTGTTTAGAAGCTCAATGAAAATCTGGGGAATTCCTCTTATCTGCAACATCTACAATGAGCACCTGGTGGATGATGGCAGAAAATTGTGTAGGCATTGAGGTACAGATGATCAGCACGAGTGGGCTCATCCTCATCTGCAGCCTGTGTCAAAAATCATGTGTAGTCTCTAACTGTGACTCAACCGCCACACAATCTTGATCTTGTATGTGAATGAGCATGCTCTGAGCCTCTCAACTCTGCAACTCTTTTTAGCTTTCCTGCACCTGTGGTTTCTGCCTGGACTCATTGATCCTTCTTGTGTTTATGGGGCACAGTGATGTACAGCTCCCTTTTCTTGCATATGATGCAGATGACAGGGACTGATCCTGATGCACACACACGGAGGCCATATTTGACTGAAAGTGTCTTCCAGGAGCTAGGCAAAGGTGTGGAACTGGTGCTGGAGGAGGTAGACTGTCCATCATCCTGTTTCCCCTGAAATATTGACTGCTGAGCACAGCGTTTTCTTGTACTGTCTCTACACTTTTTGTCTATAAACCACACAGAGCAGTTGGGGTGGAACCCTGCATCATTAGGGATGTCATCAAATTCTTTTGGCAGGCGCTGTTGAAATGACTCAGCAATGTATTGATTATCAACATGCAAATCCAACCATGCTTGAGCACATTCATGGTATTTAAACCACCTGACATGTAAATGTTTGAGTGGACTCCTTGATTGAGGCTAGAGGCATATAACAATGCAAACCAGCTATAAAAGGTGATTTTATATGTGACTCTTAGATGATTGATTTCCTGATCTTAGTCACTGTCATAAATAGAAAGGGAAGGGTAAACCCCTTTAAAATCCCTCCTGGCCAGAGGAAATCTCCTCTCACCTGTAAAGGGTTAAGAAGCTAAAGGTAACCTCGCTGGCACCTGACCAAAATGACCAATGAGGAGACAAGATACTTTCAAAAGCTGGTAGGAGGGAGAGAAACAAAGGGTTTGTGGTCTGTCTACATTTTGTCTTTGCCGGGGATAGACCAGGAATGAAGCCTTAGAACTTTTAGTAAGTAATCTAGCTAGGTATGTGTTAGATTATGATTTCTTTAAATGGCTGAGAAAAGAATTGTGCTGAATAGAATAACTATTTCTGTCTGTGTATCTTTTTTGTAACTTAAGGTTTTTGCCTAGAGGGGTTCTCTATGTTTTGAATCTAATTACCCTGTAAGGTATTTACCATCCTGATTTTACAGGGGGGATTTCTTATTTCTAATTCTATTTTTATTAAAAGTCTTCTTGTAAGAAAACTGAATGCTTTTTCATTGTTCTCAGATCCAAGGGTTTGGGTCTGTGGTCACCTATGCAAATTGGTGAGGCTTTTTATCCAACATTTCCCAGGAAAGGGAGGGTGCAAGTGTTGGGAGGATTGTTCATTGTTCTTAAGATCCAAGGGTCTGGGTCTGTAGTCACCTAGGCAAATTGGTGAGGCTTTTTACCAAACCTTGTCCAGGAAGTAGGGTGCAAGGTTTTTGGGAAGTATTTTGGGGGGAAAGACGTGTCCAAACAGCTCTTCCCCAGTAACCAGTATTTGTCTGGTGGTGGTAGCGGCCAATCCAAGGACAAAAGGGTGGAATATTTTGTACCTTGGGGAAGTTTTGACCTAAGCTGGTAAAGATAAGCTTAGGAGGTTTTTCATGCAGGTCCCCACATCTGTACCCTAGAGTTCAGAGTGGGGGAGGAACCTTGACAGTCACCATCACTGAGCATGGCCATATTGGTTCTGTATGAATACATGTGTTAACTGGTCAAATCCAAAGCCTCCAAGCTTTACTAATGTCTCTTTTTTTTGTGCTGCAAGTGGCTGGCTCAGTACTGGGTTAAAGTTCCCATATTTGCACACTGGAGGCTGAAAAGTGAAAAGGTCTAGGAGAAAACAACTAAGTTACTTCTTGAAAATCTATATGGTTGACAATGTTAATTGCTGTGCTTGAAATAGCCTATAAATATTAATTGTTATTGCTAAGAAAATGTAGTGGTGCTAGGTATAAGCACCTTTCATTGTGTTCCTACCCTCTCCTTGTTTTGTTTGAAATTAAATGTATCATTCTTTGAGACATCAAAACCTCCCTTTAAGATGTAAAGATTTTATGTACTTTTTATACAATGCTGCCACTAAGGAAAATAGGCTGTTTGCCATGAAACCACATGTAACTATGAATATTTAGGAAGAAATTAATTTAAAATACCATGCATTTATCATCTAAATAGTTTGCCTGGAGTCAAAATGGAACACATTAATAGCTATATTGAACCATGAGTATTGCTGATGATAGATAAAATTAGAGAGTGGGGTACCGTTTTGCCCCAGTAATTTTACCAAAATAGAGAAATGGCTGATTATTACACATTATCTGTTTGCATGACCAATGAGGAAAATTTGGTGTATAATATGGATGAGACGGACCAGACTTCTGGTCTTTCTAACAATTTCATGCACACGCAAAAAGCCTTTTAAACATGTTTTCACCCATGTATTATGTATAAGTGTATGATGTTTTCACTATTTCAATACATTTTGAATAATATTTCAATTATTTTGGGCCCAGATTAGGCAAATACTGTGGAAATTATATCCAAAAGCTCTTTAATTGATATGCTGTCAAAATAGGTTGACAGCGGGTAACTTTGGATGTGCAGTGTCAGAAAACTGCGGGATTTCTTGCAGAGAACTTTTAATACAAGATCTCTTAGGCTACTGCCTACATAAAATGGCATAGAATATGTAGCGCTCCTCTTGCTGGTATGGAACACCACAATGATGGGCGTCACTATACGGCCTAGTCCTAAAGTCCTGGTTTAGGCCCAGATCAACCTTCACAGGATTTAAACTCAATGCTCTCCCAAACCTGACACATTCCCCAGAATTCACATGAGGCCAAGATACACAGCTGCAGTACTACTACATGAATCCTCCAGGACCATGGGTGCCCCCAGAATTCCCAGCTGAAGGTAACCGTGTAGGGACTATGGTGTGGGTGGTCATGCCTAGTGATCCAGAGCCAAGGATCAGAATCCAGGAAACAGAGCCAGAGCCAGAGCTGGGGTCAGGATCACACCAAGTATTAGATCAGAAGTCATGCCGAAGGCTGAGCTAGAATCAGTGTCAGGAATCACACTGAAGGTCAGGACTGCAGTTAGAGTCAGATAGCAGGATCAAGGATCAGATCGGAGTCAGGGAATAACGCCAGGGCAAACCAGAGTCAGGAGCTAATGTGCAGTACAGCACAGCAGCAGATCAGGAGTTCATGCAATTGTTCAGACAACTGCCTGTGCCTCCTTCTGGCTTAAATAGCATGTCTGGGCCAATCAGTGGAATCAGACATCTGCTCCAATCCAGAGCTTCATGAGAAGAGCACGGGTGGGCCAGAATTGTGCAAGCCCCTTTCCCTAGTGGTTCTAGAGAGCTGTCAGGTGGTGATCATGGTCTGGAACTGCTTGGGGACCTACAGGCCCAGGTTTAGGCCCTGCGAGACCTCACACTTTGTGGAAGAGTTAATAGGACCCAGATTGTATTTCAGGGACTTTTCATGGGGCACAGAGACTGCATCCTGAGCTCACCTACCCACTCCTCCACATATATCTTCAGCTCATACACAGAGACCTCTGCAGTGTCTGGGGGAGGATGGGGCCATCAAAAGAGGTGAGCTCGTAAGATGAGTTTATGGGCGCAAATGTGCCAGGAAGCTTTTATTGCTATTCTCTGTTTTTTAAGTCTTTGGTGTAACTGGACAGGATAGAATGATTGATGGAGAAGGGTGAACTATCAGGACTGTCAAGCATCTCTTCTGCTACCCTTTGTTAGTGATTGGCCTCACTTCACCTCTGGTCAGATCCCCTTCTAGTCTCACCTTACTTCCTTCTTCGGTCTCAGTTATGTTAGTTCAGATTCCATCCTTATAAATGTACGGTAAGAACCTAAATAGAACAGAATCTCAGCAGTAAGCAAACACACCCTTCTTGAAGTGCCATTTATGGTCTTAAATCTATGAACAGCTCCTGTGACACTCAAGCTGTAGCACTACACTACACCAAATTAACTGTTCTCAGATGTAGCTGCCTGATTCTTGAGAGAAAACCTTGCAGTTTCTTTCTTCAATATCTGACCTGATACATACTTTTCCCTGTTACTGTAGTTTGGTTCATTAAAGTTGGCAGCTGGTGGGAAATGTGTTCAGCATGGGACTATGACTCAGAAGAGCTGTGTGCTGTTCTCAGCCCTGCCACTGATGCATTGTCTGATTGTGGGCAAATTGCTTAATCACTCTGTGCCTCAGTTTCCCTATTTCTAACATGGGGATGATGATTGTTTTCTAAAGTGCTTTGTGACCAGTGGATAAAAGACTCTATTATAAATAAATATAATAAATATTGTTAGGTAAAATTTCAGCTCTAACTTCACATCCTCATAAAATAAATGGTATTAGCAGTGCTTTTCCTAAAGTTTTAAAAAAAAAGTCCTGCCAAATTGTTGAAAACCCATATTAAACTGAAAATCATACCTTTATCTTTTCCTGAAACTCAAAACCAGCCAACCCAACAAGGGTACAGCTGGTGAGAAACCAAACACACAAAAACCTACCAATGTCCAAACAAGACAAACCCCACACACCTCAGACTAATATCAGCTGAAATAGTTTTGCTGAAAAAGATATGGTTGGTTAATAAAACAGGAGATTTGATAGAGTCCCTTCTCAACTTTAACTGTAGCAACTTTGGTGCAATGCTATAGATAGATGTGGTCCCATTTTCAAGAGCTGTTTCCAAAACCGGTTGTTTTTCCTCCATATCTGTTCTAATTTTGACTGCACAACTATCCACATATACTAATTTTCTCATCACTTGTCTGATTTTTCAGGGGGGATGAAGACTAAAATCCAGAGGGCGTAGCTGTGGATTGCCAATTTACTTTGCAAATACAGAGTGCATTTTTCCATTACTCATCACCACAGAAGGAAGGTCACCTTAAAAAGTCACAGCTCTTAAAGATAGTCAGGAGCTCTGCAAATTTCTCTACTAAAATATCTACTGGATTTTATTTTGACATTGAAAGTATGTTGAAATTAAATTAGGTTGACTAACTAATAGTCACAGTTGAATTTTCATTGTTTGGTTTATTCTGGATCCTCTAAGAGCAGGCATAATTTTTACTGATTGAGCTGATTTCCAATTTTTGATACAACAGTCCCAGTTTTGAAGGAATGTTTTGGTAGGTTAGAGCTTTTCACTTCTCTATATGTATACATATTGGCTGACACCACGAATTTTGGGGAAATCTGTTAAAACACTAATCACTTTGTAGTTAAGTCCCTAAATGAGAATCTTCTAGATAGACTTTATCACCAAAAATTTGCATTAGAATGACATGTATCAGAAATATTGACAGTCAGCCAGGCTTGCACTCAGAACAAGATTCTTCTCACCTACTTCTTGTGAAAACAGCAAGACCTCTGCTTGCAAATGATCTGAAATAATTTCCTTTAAACTCTGATGTCTGTTATATAATGTTGTGGTGCAATAATGACCGTTACCACCAGACTCATAAAATAATGAAGATAGAACACTGCTTGGTGTGATCTGTTAAATTCTTACTCAAGATTTGTTCTTATTAAAATCTTGGTACAGAGGAACTACAGCTCACAATTAATGTCCATGAGTTACAGTTTGTGCGTGTTAATTTGCAAGAGGGAAGTATCCTGGGCAACATTGGAGAAACAGAAAAAGATCAAGGTGCGAATAAAGTAGTTTACTCAATATAATTTTGTTTTTAACTATTTTATTTTCAAACATGCAAACTCTGCCCCTTCATTCTATATACTCTTGACAAACATTATGCATTTGAGTAGTCCTATTCAGTTCACATAAATCAGCATTTGTAGGATCAGTACCTATTAAAATGCAATACTTTTCTGTAACATTTATCTACGCTGCTAACTACAGCAAAATGAATCAATAGTGTCTTCAGACATTCATAAGTATTAATTACATATCAAGGAAACCATTAATGTTTGAAATACCAAAACATTATATCATTTAATGAGATCAATAACAAATAAAGTGTTTGCCTGCATTTTTCAGCTCTTGCTGATTTGAAAGGTGTTTTGGGGAGAGAGGATTATATCTGCAATCTCCTTTAAGCAAACTGTCTCAGCCACCTACGAACGGTTAGCCCTTTCTGGCTGCCAGCTAGCCTAGGCAGGGAATATACTCTAATATAGCCTAATATATCCCTTATATGATGTAATAACAAACAGAACCAGGGATTTGATAAACTTCACCAAAATCCTGGCAGATTTGAAAGTCTTCTGGTTTATATTATTTTAAAATGTTTTCTCCAAACATAACAGGGTCTCTTCACATGGAAGGACTAGTCCTGTGTCAACTTTGCAGATTTTTATTTTGCCATTTTTGAGCTCTTGGTTTTCCCATAACTTAGAAGCAGCTGGATGGACTATCTTCACATTTTCAGAACAATTCACTTCTGAGCTGACATCAAGCATGGAATGTTTCAGCCCCAAAAGGTGAATTTTGCAGAGTTGTAAACAAATAAAGAAGGGAGTTATAATGGACCTGCAGACTAGTATACGGTATAAGTCTATAGGGCATCATGGACACAAATGCCAGCAATAAGGCAAACACCCAGCTCTCTATTCCATGCTAATAGTATAATCAAGTTGTCCTAGTTCTTGGCTGAGAGCAGCACCTGGAAGCATGGAAGGCAGCATACTAAGATGAGCCCAAGTAAAATGTTTATGGAAATAAGAAAATATTATGGAGCAATAGCCACCACCACTGCATCTCCCTCTCTTAAACACCTGCCCTCAAAGAGGCTCGGATTCCTTCTGGACTCCTCACTGCAAGCTGGGCAGTGGGCACTGGAATAGATATGCTCTCTAAAATGCATTCTTCCATCTGCAGCTGGTCTGCAACCCATACTGTCAGATGATGAGTTGGACATGGATTATTATAACCCACTATATTTGGGAATGAGTACTTTGATCTTAAAAAGAGGTAACATTAATCCAGAACACAGTAGCCCATCTCTGGGCAAAGCTAGAACTAGTTGGAAAACCCCGGGGTGGGGGAAAGGAGGAAGGAAGAGAAATAAAAAGCTTTAACCATTTCCCCCGTCTTTATTGACATTTTATTTTGATAGACATTTTCCTATTCGTGGTGCTGAATGAAAGTACATTACCTTGTTTTCCCTTCACTGTACTGGTTCTCCTAGAACACAAAGTCAACTTCATATTCTTGCTCATTTTTAAGGCCCTGCATGGCATTGGCCCAGGCTACCTAAGTGCACAATTCTCTCTTGGAGACCACAGTCTCCCTCAACAGCTGCACTTTACAGGAAGTATCATCTTCAAGGGTTAATAAAACCTTTCTTTATGAGTGCAAAGAGCAGAGCTTTCTTAGCAGCTGGACCAAATCATGGGACTCTCTTCCAGAGCAGTGAGCACCTCTGATCTCACCGCTTTCTGTGAAGAGTGTTAGTAGAGTTAAGAACTTTCCAATCTGTTCTCAGTGGAAACTTTCTACAAGTCACAAAATGGCATCAATAGGGAAGCTTTCCAGAAAGAATGGATTCATGGAGTAGTCAATTCTCAGCAGTTAAAGGGATTCGTTGGGCAGCTGGCAATGCTATCCTGCAAAATATTAGAAAGGCTCTTGCTGGCTGCTGTATACATTTGTACAGCTTGTTATCTTTTTGCCACTAGATGACAGTGTTGAGACACTTGTTTTCCTGTCCCAATGTTTCTCCAAGGCTACTTGGTAGATTAAATGTCACCAGCAAAATACTTGTTGGTGTCCCTTTGGAAGCATTATTCTTGAAATATGATGGCCTTAAAATCTTAAAAATCACCAACCAAACATACATCATCAATAACTTTTACTGCTTCGGTGCTTTATAACAGAACATATGGTTACATCTCTGCACTTTTTTTTTTCAAGTGAACACACAGTACACTGTAGTGATAATAATAAATTCCTTTTATTGAGGCCTCTTGAGTTCAGAATGAGCCCAAAATGCTTTACAAGCATACTCATTTTACATATAGATCACTGAGCCACCACTAAGAAGCAGTCATCTTTGAGGTGGAGGAGACCCTCAGTGGAGGTTTAAGAGGGAGCGATCAGAGTGTTCTCCACGAAAGGTCTTTTCTTGTGGAACTTGCTCCATTTTGTGCTCTATTTCCAAGGAAACTATGTCTCCTTGAAATTCGCAATGATGATAATTTGGTCCACTAGAGCCTCAATTTATAACTTTCCAGACACATTACAAAATCCATATTTTTCATGGACATTTGCTGAGGAGGAGTCTTGATGGGTTGAACTAAGTACAGTAGATTAACTGGAGGATGTGACTGTTTGCGATTTTCCACTCCACGTATCTGATTAAGTGGGGTTTTAGCCCATGAAAGCTTATGCCTAAAGAAAAGTGTTGATCTCTAAGGTGCCACAAGGACTCCTCATTGTTCTACTACAGTTATCTAGTGGGCTGCTTCAATCAGATTGGTAATATCTCCTCTCAAAAACCAGGGTAGGTTCAGATTTTCAACAAGTCGGCAAATATCTGCCTACTTCATTCATTCATTATTGTGGACAAGAGTAGATGATACTAGAAATCCCAGCCTTCTTAGTCTATTGCATGACCAACAGCAACAATCTGACTCCAGTCTTATTAGCAGTAGCTCCGGAAAGCCATTATAATTCTGCTATAACCACAAATGGATAGTAAACTGAGACATGGAATGTTTTCCAGAGAAAGATATAATTAGTAAAGAATTTAAAAATCACTAGTACGGTCCGAAAATGCCATCTCAGATCATCATATTAACTGAACTCTAACTGCTTTGATCATTAAAATGTAGACGTGGGGGGACGGTGGGAATAAAGATTCTATTCTCCCTGTCACCAGAAAGAGCACAGAGGAAGGTTAGGTTAAAAGAAAAAATCACAGATTAAAGTGATAACAAAAGACCAGATATATTGTAAATGCCGTGTGTCAGATTTCACAATAGATATGGTTAAAAAAACATGTGCAGACACCCATCTGGGGTTAAAAGAAGGTTACTGGATGCACACTGCAGTTCAGTGTTGCTACATGTGAACAAGCATATCACATGGGCTGCAGGCCATATGGGGCAGAAGACAAAGTAAGTTATAGTTCCAGATGTAAGGATAGACTCATAATCACAGCACTCCCAAGGGCAACAAAATATTCTATTATCCAGGGCTTACATCCAGAGCAGAGCTCCAGTAAATATTTTGAAACCTGTGGGGCTGAAAATTCTCATACACTGGTTCCTAGAGCCCCTCACTTCTTTCCCCGCTCCCATTTGGAGGCCCAAATGGGGGGTAGAGACAAGAAATGAGGGGCACTGGGAAAGAGTGTATGAAAATTTAAGCCCTGTTTGTATCTGAACTCAGAGCCAAATCTGGAGACCTCACTGAGTTTTTACCTCTGTCTCAATTTTCGGAGGTGCTGAACACCAGCAATTTCAGGTGAAGTCAGTGGGAGTTGAGGTTTGACGGAGATAAAATGGTATGTTTGCCAGGTGGTGTTTCTTTGCTTTCACGGCTCTATTATTGTAGAGCGTATTAGCAAAGTATGTCTGCAACCATTTTTCATGCCAATGCTAATTAAGCAAATGTGATGCAGCTTCTGAAAAAAATTAAAGTGAATAAAATAATGGGAGCCAGTTGTTCCATGTTGTTTTAGCATCCTTAATGAGCTGACCTGTGAGAAACTATTTTTACATTCTATTGATTTCCCTTACTCAGTGTTATCTTGCTGCTGGGCTCAGCTACACAGCAGCACAAAGGAATCTTTATTATGTTCCCACTAGTGCAGCTACATTTTATACGAATATATCATTATGTTGACCTTCCACTAAAGCACAGAAAACTAAGGGTCAGTGCTATGGATAACTTATTTGAGGTGGTATGCACTTGAGGTCAGTCATAGTAAGGAACTTTCAGGTTCTCAGTATTACACTGTCATAGAGCGGGGCTGCCCTGCAGCACCCCTTATCTGCTGAGTATGGGACTGCCTGAACTCCCTGCCTCAGTTTCCTCCCCCAAGGTTAGACTCCTTGACTTTCCACAAACAGGTCTGTCCTGGAGATGTAGCTTGGCCCTTCCAGTAACAAAAGTCCAACTAAAAAGACCCAAAGTTCTTCCCTTTGTGGGCTTCTCTTCAGCCCACCCTCTTCTCAGCCCCTTTCTAGACTACTAGAATACTAGGCCCCACCCTGGTTCTCCTGGAATACTCAGACTTCTGCTGATCCTGGCTCAGGGCCTTCTACAGGTGCCTACCCACACCCTGCATCTATGCTCTCTCTATGCATCAGACTGCTCTCTCTCAGCCCTCGTATAAGGCCCAGGTGTCCATTAAACTATCACCTGACTCTTTTAATTCCCCTGAAGATGGGAAGCAGCTAATGAGTTCTGGCACAGGCGGGGCTGGTTCCATCTCTTCTTAAGGGGTTGTCTACACTGCAGCTGGGAAGCGAGCCTCCTAGCAAAGGCAGACAGATTCGTGCTAGCGGGGCTTGAATTAACATACTAAAAATAGTACATGGCTGTTGCAGCTCAAGTGGTAGCTCAGGTTCTCAAGGCCACCCAACTCCCTTGGTCTGAGCTTGGGTAGCTAGCCCAGTCTCCCGTGCTGGGATGCTGCAGTGTAGACATATATATGCTGTGATCTACAGTCATGCAAAAGATAGGATAAATGAAGCTTTCATAATAAACCAGCATAAACAGGTGTAGCTTAGCTATATCAAAGGCAGGGTACAATTTGATGATTCCCTGGTGACTCTGAAGAACATCTCAGTTGCAAGCCCTCCTCTGGGTCCTTTTCTTTCAGCATCCAGCTTTAGCATGAGGTGAAGTATCAGGATCAGCCTTTTCTGCTTTAGCAATTTATATCCAGCTGCAATCAGGATTTTTTCCAAATTCTTCCTTATGAGGAGATCTGTATCATCATCAGTATCATCTGTATCATCATCGGCTGGAGCACCCACGGGGAAAAATTGGTGGGTGCTCTGCACCCATGGGCAGCTCCCTGCC
The DNA here is from genome assembly GCF_965152275.1 of Natator depressus. Taxonomy (NCBI): domain Eukaryota; kingdom Metazoa; phylum Chordata; order Testudines; family Cheloniidae; genus Natator; species Natator depressus. The sequence goes on from NC_134236.1 coordinate 65,138,736, forward strand.
CCGCCCCCACACCTCAGCTTACCTCCGTCTCCTCTGCGAGTGCACCACATGCCTGCTTTCCCCCCCTCCCTCCCAGCACTTGCCGCCACGAAACAGCTGTTTCACGGGACAAGCGCTGGGAGGGAAGGGGAACGCGGCGCGCTCAGGGGAGGAGGCAGGGCTGGGGCAGGGATTTTGGGAGGGGTCCAATAGGGGCTGGGAGGGGGGTGAGGACTTTGGGGAAAGGGGTTGGAATGGGGGCGGGGCAGGGATGGGGGCGGAAGTCCCCACTGGTGCCATGAGAAGTTGGCACCTATGCAGGTGCTGACTTTTGTTTTTGATGGTGGGTACTCTGATCCCGCTCAGTTTCTTCCCCTGAGGCACTGCCCCCACTCTGCCTCTTCCCTCCCCTCAGGCATGCTCCTGCCCGCTGCTTGCTCCTCTCCCCTGAATGCCTCCCGCTTGCTCCTTGCTTCCTCTTTCTGCCTTAAGAGTGTGAAGGCAGGAGGCAGAGAGAAGCAAGTGGTGGGGGCCTCAGGGGAAGAGGAGGATGGGGGCAGGAAGAGGCACAGCCTGGGGAGGGTCACGGGGAAAGAGGCTGAGCAGGGATGGGGCCACAGTCTGAGCAGCCCCTATTTTTTTCTGTGGGTGCTTGAGCCCTGTAGCACCCACGGAGTTGGCACCTATAGTGGTGTCCCTTTATGTAGCACTTGATCTGGGCAGGCCAACCCCTTTCCGAAAGAACACAACCTATTCCTGCCCTCAGGCAACCATAGCTTTCTATAGCTGATAGTTAATTGCTTCTTACATAAAAGATTGGTAAGATTCTGGAATAAGTTCTTAACTCCTACAGACATTTTGAAAGTGTTAAGCGCCTGCATGGAGCTTTGTCCCACTGGTGTAGGACTTAAACCTGGCCTCTCTCTCAGGGATTTGACTCGCCACTATCCTGCCACTTCTCTAATAAGTTACACTGGGTGAAGCGAGTGTGAAACACGACGACTGCGATTTGCCAGCACTTTTACACACAGCTGCAAGGGGCTTGACAAGATGCAATTCTGTAAAATAGTCAGGTTCTTGGTGCCAAACATTGTGTCCTGCAAAAGGAAATGACAACCTAAGCAAAAAGGAAAACAGGAATGACTCGCCAGATAGAAAGGCAAACCAAACTAGAAGCATTCTTACTATGATAAATGATAAACAAAGCCAGCATTCTTTCATCAGAAAAGGATGACTTAATTAACCTACTCAGTTAATTAAAATTGTCTTGCACAGTGGGTACCTACTGAGGGAAATCAAGAAGAGAAAGTGCACGCTCCTCCTTCCGGTGTGTCACTGAAGACCTGCACCAGTGTCACCCTGCTAGCTCTACAAAACGTTAGGTCCTTGTAGTAAACAGCATCGATTAACTTCTTAGAGTATTTATACTAATCAATAAACTCAAACTGAGCAATACCTATTTCAGTGTAACAAATGCTAAGTATCCCTGAAAAACCCATAGAGAAGTTCTGTTTTCAGTGCAATACCATGCTTCCAGTGCATCTGTCATGCTGGGGAAAGGGTCTCCCATAAAGAATTTAATGCCTCCGGTTGGAGAAGTGGGGCCCTCAGCCACCATCCATGACGACTGGGCTGCCTGCATAAGAGAAGAGAGGAGAAAGGAAGATGGACCTTCAGCAGTCTGCCTTGAGGACTTTTTTCCAGAAAAGAGTTTGGGTTAACTTTGTACCACTACATAACATTAGCCAAAACATGCTCAAATGGTCTTTTACGACCATATACGCTGGAGACGTACAACACCACATATTTAGAGTAATGCTTATCAGATTCATAACACAACTAAGCAAACAGAGCTCCCTCAAAATGCAGTCAGTCTCCAATGCTGGAGAACAGTGAGACTATAACAGGCCAAGTGCCTTTGAACAGTTTTGTTTTCCCATATTTTTTCCTTAAATCATGTCAAGATCTACATTTTGAAGAGTTAATTGGATTAACTTGTTTTTATTATTTGGCCATAAAAGATTTACACATATTTACAGTGGAAAGTCCCCTTGCAAAGGAAGTCCCCTTGTAAAGCAGCTATAGTAATTAAAAATATAGATCTTGAGCAGAACTATTTGGCACTCAACCTAATTCCAATTGTAATTTCACTTATCACAGTTACTCCATTGAAGCAATTTTCTTAAAGTCAATACACTGAAACAGGAGTTTTCACTTACTTCAGTTAGGTGACCAATGGACTACAGACATAGGGTGGAGTTTTGGAAAGCACTCAGCATTAGCCTAACTCTGCTCCTGTTAAAATCTATGGCTTCAATAGTAGCAAAGGCAGGCCAGTGTGGAGCGCTTGACATTCTTCGTTAATCCCCTTTCTTTTTGGTCAAGCACTGCAATATCCATATTTAGAGCTCTGACCTGCCAAAATCTAACAAGTGTAGAACTAGGTTCTGCTACCATTTCTCATCTGGAGTAGCACATTACTCTGCATTTACACATAGTTTGAGTTGATCTCAGTGCTAATTTATATCCTGATCCTCCCAGCAACTTTGTACAAGTAAAACCCTGAGCCTGCATGCAGGCTCATTGATGTCAGTGGAGCTCAACTCAGCTGCAGAAATGTACCCACAGGGAATTGCTTGCAATATCAGGTTCTAATTTAGCACTGATATTTTAACTATTGCTCTGATTTTAAATCCACTCCTGCCTATCAGTGACACTTCTTTGGTATGATCAGTTCTATCATACATTTGAATCTGAGCTGCTTGAGAAGCTATATCTGGAACTGTAGGAATTCTACCTTCATGTAAAAGAAAAAGGAAAGTTAAAATCCACTGAATTAGGTGGAAAAAAATAAATGTTAGCAACATCTTTGAAGATGTTCACCTTTCAATGGGCAACAAGTAAACAAGATATTAAAACCATAGCAATAAGGGCCTATTCACCGTGTTCCCATTGTTTTGTTTAAACAAAGACAATGTTGTGAAAAAAATAATGAACACAAATTATGGCGTGTAACACTAGATGTGAATTAATTCTCACTCAGCTGAATGAAAAAGGACATTTTCTGACTTGTACTCCTGAGGCATTCTCAAATTTCCTGTTGAATATTTATCTTGGATTATGTTATTTAACTTGCTGTACTTACATAAAAACACCCCATTCCCACAAAAACAGTGAGCTGGGAGCATCTTAATACCCTCAAAGCAATCTGGCATGCTACAGAAATGAACAGAACTGTGACAGATGAAAAAACCCAAACAGTATAGAAAAAAACCAAGTGTCAATGTAAGTAATATATCCAGAATATAAAGGATTTTTTTTATATAAAAATGCAGAATGAACAGTTTAAAGGGTGTGCTACCAGAAAATGGAATTGTTTAGTAATAAGCATATTTTGAAAAATTCAAGATGACTGTGCCTTTCATGAGAAACGCCAACCAGATGTATAGATAACTTCATCCACTGTAGAGAGTTCGGGGATGAAATTTTGCAGCCATTTAACAATGTGCAGCAACTTTTCACTTCAGTATAGCTCAAAAAGTGAAGAATAACACATCCACTTTAAACCGCAGGAGGAATTTCAAATAGACAGTATGCAGTGCCCAGAGAGGAAATTTCTTCAGGATTTTGGGGTTAACTTCCTCCTCTTACAAAGAGCAATTTTAGTGACCTGTGCAAAACAGGGAAGTGTTTATTATTTTGAGTCATTCTGCATCTTCTAATTATCAATAAACCTATCCTGAGGAAAGGGATATGGAACTACAATTGAACATTTGGACTTTCTTTGGACTGCCACCAGTTTAAAAACCTCAGCTGAGATTAGGGTCCTGTATCACTAGACACTATACATATACCTAGCAAGAGACACTGCTTGTCCTGAACAATTTACAGTATGGGATAATCTCCGCAAGGAAATCCTTGCAGATAGTCCCTCCCTGCAAAAGGAGAAAATCTGGCCCAGGGGTGGTCACATGAGGATTTCACTCTTAGGTTACATCCAAAAAAGTAAGTCAGGTGTTTTGTTTAAATTACTCAGGGAGGAGTAATATTGACTGTTTTTTTAAATGATTATTTATAGCTTTGTATTAATTTTTCCAAATACAACAAATATACCAAAATACCAGATTCATCATAATACACAAGAGTTAGGATAAAGAGAGGGGCGGGAAAGTGATATCTCTATCTTCAGGGTCTACATTAATCATAGATTTCTAAAAAGTCAGTTCAACTTATTTGAATTTTTCAGGCATTCCATTTTTGTAGAATGCCAGTTGTTTGTTAGCTACAAAAGCAGTCATATCACAGAGCCAGCCATCAATATTTAGTGGGGATCGACTTTTCCATTTTTGCAGGATTAATTTTTTAGTAACCAAAGCTGCATGTTGGAACCATTCCACCTTCTTACCAGGTCATCTCCAGGTATCGGGAATATATCCAAGAATGAAACTTAAGGGATAAGTAACGTAACATCAAATATCAAATTGGTCCTGTGACCCACCTCATACCAGAAATTCTTGATACAGAGCCACAACCATTAAATATGAGCTAATCTACCACCAAGGGAAGTACACTTCTAGCAGCAGTCAGCAGGCCTGTTACCATTAGTCTATGGGTGAATCAATATATTGGCTTGTTTACTCTAACCAAAAGAAGGCTAAGGGGAGATATGATTGCTGTCTATAAATAAATCAGAGGGATAAATACCAGGAGGGAGAAGAGTTATTTAAGTTAAGTGCCAACGTGGACACAAGAACAAATGGATATAAACTGGCCATCAACAAGTTTAGGCTTGAAATTAGACAGATTTCTAACCATCAGAGAAGTGAAGTTCTGGAACAGCCTTCCAAGGGTGGCAGTGGGGGCAAAAACAACCTAACTGGCTACAAGACTGATCTTCATAAGTTTATGGAGGGGATCGTATGATGAGACTGCCTGCAATGGCATGTAGCCGATTTGCAACTGCTAGAAACAAACATCTGCAAGAGCCAGTGATGGGACACTAGATGGGGAGGGCTCTGAGTTACTACAGAGAATTCTTTCCCAGGTGTCTGGCTGCTGGGTCTTGCCCACATGCTCCGGGTCTAACTCATAAGTTATATTTGGGGACAGAATTTTCCCCTGGTCAGATTGGTGGAGACCCTGGAGGGGTTTTGCCTTCCTTTGCATCAGAGGGCGTGGGTCACTTGCAGACTTAAAGTACTGTAAATGGTGGAGTCTTTGTAATTTGAAGCCTTTAAATCATGATTTTCTGCAGGAAGTCAGACTAGATGATCATGATGGTCCCTTCTGACCTTAAAGTCTATGAGTCTGTTTGGAAAAGTGTATTTTGGTGAATAAACCATAGTCTCAGGTCTATAGTTGCTTTTTTAACATTAGATACAATTGTATTCCATTGGGTCAGAGATAGTTGTGTATCCAGATCGCCATTCCAAGCAACTCTCAATTCATCAACCTTTGCCAGAGTTCTTTGGGCCAGAAAATCATAAAAGAATACCATTGGCTGAGTAAATCTGGGAAGTTTCCTCCAAAATAATAGAAGTTCTGGAGGTTCTGGAACTCCTAATGCATCCAGTCCACATACATTTGTATGTAAATGCTTTAACTGGAGCTATCTCCATGCTCCGGAGCAGGGCAAGCCAAATTGTTGCTGAAGATCGAGAAATGATTTAAATTTATCATTGTCAATTAGCTGTAACGCTGTCATAATCCCTTTGTCTATCCAATCCCTCCACATCAAGGTTTTGCCACCGATTTTAAGGATAGGATTGCTCCATGGGACTCTTCCATTCTACATGGAAGAATGGATGGAAGCAGAACTTTCAAGCCAAGTTTGACTAAGCTTGCCTCGCTGCCATTATATAGGATGTCTTCACTGATTCCCTCTTTAGCTAAATATAGTTTTGAATAAAACTGTTGAAATTGTTTATTAATATCTGATTGTGTTGTATATAATTTATTGCTATCATCGGGAATAGCAGGCATCTTATTTCTGTTAGCCTTTTGCTTAAGGATGTAATTTTGCCAGCTCTTCCATCAGATTCCCAGTAGTTTTCCATCAAACTGGATAAGGCAAATTCAGACATTTGTTGATTTCATATCTTAAATTTATGAGGGCTCTGAGTTTCTCTGGGGAGGGGTCAGAACCAAAATCTTCATCCAAGGCCTTGATTTCCTTTGCATGAGTATCAATTCTTTGTTCTCTCCATTTCTTTTTAAAGATGACATAAGAAATTATATGGCCTCTGAAGAAGGTTTTAAAGGCTTCCCAAAGTGTGGCAGGTGAGGAAGCGGTGGGGGCACTTGTTTTTTAAAAAAGGTCTAACTCCTGCGGATAGAGCTAACAAATGATGCATCAAACAGCAGAGGGGTAGTTAATTTCCACATTTTGGTTGGGGGATCCATAGGCTGTGGACGTAAAAGACATATGTCTAGGAGCACAAGCAGATACAACAATAATACCAGTGCTACAATCAGCGACAGAATTGATCAGGTTTGTAACACTCAAAAATAGTCCAATCTTGAATAAGTTGAATGAGCTGCAGAAGAAAACCCTAGTCTCCAGCCATAGGATTACCTAATCTTCACACATTTGGGAAATCGAAATCAGCCATGTATTTATGAAATACCTGACAAGTATTAGTGTTTTTATATGGAGAAAGAGAAGATTTGCCAAGGACTGGGTCTAGAGTTTCATTAAAGACCCCAGTTATAATAAAAGGATGGTGGCCCATGTCATTTATGTTCATAAAAAATTATGAAAAAGTTTGGGATCATCCTGGTTTGGCCCATAGAGGTTGACAAAGATGATTATAGAATTGCTAGTTTCAGCCTCAAGGACAGTAAATCTGCGCTCACTGTCAAACCTTGTGCTCAGAATATTACCATTCAACTTTTTATGTGTTAGTATAGCAACAACCCTCACTTTAGAATGAAAGCAGCTAAACACTCAGAGGCCTAATCAATCTCTATTCAATCTACAAGCTTTACAGTCTGGCACATGCATCTCCTGGAACATGGCAATGTCTACATTCTCTTTTTTTTTAAGCACTGAACATTTTTTTTTAAATAGGGTTATTAAAACCCTTTATATTTCAGGAGACATATTTAATTATCGGAACCACCGTTGTAAAGTATACCAGATAAAATATAAAGTCGCTTTGGAATAAATGAGAAATTGTCAATTTCCTGAGCAGCATAAAGTTCTTGCATATCTATACTGCAAAAGTTATATAATCCAGGGGTAGAATGTCACTTCCCAACACATATTCTACAGGAGTTGGAAGGAAATTCCCAGTATGGGATGGTAGCAGGATGGGGAGAGAAAGACAAACTAAATAAGTGAAAAGACAAAACAGAAAAGATAGTAGAGAGAGAAATTCACATTTGCATCATACAATCAAAAAGAAGAATCTGTTTAAAAATTCAAAAAATACACACTTGACATTCAAAGGGTGTGGCTGGATCACACGAAACTTGGAGATCCTCCCAGCCCCTCGGGGCGCAAACATTACTACTATAGTTATCACCTATTACCAACAGAATCTTGATACATTAGATCATAAGGAAGCACCATGTAGTAAAACACTGATAAATATATATTTATACATATATGTGTGTGTATACATATAGACTTATTAATCTAATGATAGATTTTACATTAATGCTCCTTTCCTGTTAGTTAAGGCAATAGGAAGTAATTTGATAATAAGCCTTTAACCTTTGAGCCGCAGTGAGAGAGAGGAAAAAAGAAAAGAAAGGGAAATATCTTATCAGTATTAGCTCGGACCTATCAACTTGTTTAGAGCAGCCATATCAGATCTCAGAGAGCAATACATAAATTCCATATGGTCAGATCATTTTGTAGATATCACCTTTTGCAAGGGAGGAATTTGCAGATTTTTGAGGTATTTTTCCACCTCCTAAGTGGAACTGAATGATACCATCTTCTTGCCATTCTTAATATGGAGTATTGCCAGGTATTTAAGAAAATACTTCAAGTCCATCTTCTTGGCCAATTGTTTCACTTGGTTAAAAGCTGCCCTCATGTCAACCACATCACAAGCATAATCTTGAAATGCTGGCTCTCCCCATAACAGCTCTTTTTTTTCTCTGAATTTCTGCAATATAAGCTCCTGAGTGGTAAACTACAGGAACTTCACAATCAATGCTGTAGGCTGACTTCCTGGAGCTGGCTTGGGGGCAAGGGCCTGGTGTGCCTGTTCGATATCAAAACAGAAATCTATCAGCAGATCCAACAACTTTGTTTGCAGTCTAGGGAAAAAGTCAAAGGGTTTACCTTTCTCTGTTCTCTCAGGAACACCTACAGCCCTGACTTTACATTGTTGTGAGTGGCTTTCTAGATCAGTTAGCTTGATCTTAACAGTCTTGATATCACCAGAGTGCTTATAACCTGTAATTTGTTCTCTTTGAAACCATCTTCCACTTCAGAAATTCCCTGTGCTGCTTCACGCATCTGTCGGAATAGAGCTTGTCATGCACTCAGTCATAATGGTCTGTTAGGCAGATACTGCAGATTTAATTTCACAAGATCTGTGGCTACCTATTGTATTACAGCCATCAGCTGCATTCCACCAGGCTCAGGCACCATTTTGTTTGTAGAAGGCAAAGAGGCAGAATTTCTCTATTTTGTCAGTGCCTTCAGATTTGGAGAGGAAGATACAGAGCTAGAGGGCATCTTAGGGGTTTCAGTAGTTGGGCACAATATTTCTTGGTGTTGAATGGTGGGTTTTAAGGGAAGATGGTTAGAATTCTTAATGGGCTGCTTCAGAGTTCAAGCAATCTGCAACCACCTCTGCCACAGCGAGTTCTGGTGTCCTCTTGATGGGTTTTCTAACAAATGAATTGTTAAAGTCTAAGGAAATCTAACCATTCTATAACAATTCCTAGACTTAAAGGCTAGAAGGGATCACTGTGATTATCTAGTCTGACATCCTGTATAGCACAGGCCATAGGACTTCCCCAAAATAACTCCTATTTGAATTAAAGCATATCTTTTAGAAAAACATTAAATCTTGATTTAAAAATTGCCAGTGATGAAGAATTCACCACAATCATAGAATCATAGGACTGGAAGGGACCTCGAGAGGGCATCTAGTCCAGTCCCCTGAATTCATGGCAGGACTAAGTATTATCTAGCCCATTCCTAACCTGCTCTTAAAAATCTCTAATGGTGGAGATTCCACAACTTCCCTAGGCAATTTATTGCAGTGCTTAACCACCCTGACAGTTAGGAAGATTTTCCTAATGTCCAACCTAAACCTCCTTTGCTGCAATTTAAGCCCATTGCTTCTTGAGGTTAAGAAGAACAATTCTTCTCCCTCCTCCTTGTAACAACCTTTTATGTGCTTGAAAACTGTTATCATGTCCCCTCTCAGTCGTCTCAAGAATAAACAAACCCAATTTCTTCAATCTTCCCTCATAGGTCATGTTTTCTAGACATTGAATCATTTTTGTTGCTCTTCTCTGGACGTTTTCCAATTTGTTCACTTCTTTCCTGAAATGTGGCACCCAGAACTGGACACAGAACTCCAGTTGAAGCCTAATCAGCTCAGAATACAGCAGAAGAATTACTTCTTGTGTCTTGCTTACAACACTATTGCTAATACATCCCAGAATGAATTTCATTTTTTTTGCAACAGTGTTACACTGTTGACTCATATTTAGCTTGTGGTCCACTATGATCCCCAGATCCCTTTCCCAATACTCCTTCCTAGGCAGTCATTCCCCATTTTGTATGTGTGCAACTGATTGTTCTCTCCTAAATGAAGTACTTTGCATTTGTCCTTATTGAATTTCATCCTTTACTTCAGACCATTTCTCCAGTTTGCCCAGATCATTTTGAATTTTAATCCTATACTCCAAAGCACTTGCAACCCCTCCCAGCTTGGTATCATCCGCAGATTTTATAAGTGTACTCTCTATGCCATTATCTAAATCATTGATGAAGATATTGAACAGAACCAGACCCAGAACTGATCCCTGCAGGACCCCATTCGTTATGCCCTTTCAACATGACTGTGAACCATTGATAACTACTCTCTGGGAACGGTTTTCCAACCAGTTTTGCACTCATCTTACAGTAGCTCCATCTAGGTTGCATTTCCCTAGTTTGTTTAAAAGGTCTAAAAGGTCATGAGAGACAGTATCAAAAGCTTTACTAAAGTCAAGATGTACCACAACAATCCATGGGTCTGTCGGCTGAAGCTTCTTCAAACTGTAAACTAAGAAACTGCTCCTTTTTTTCTTGGTCTCTTCTGCGTTCAGAGAAACTGGGCTTTGTATATTCATTGTAAACAAATGAGATTTTAACAAAGAAAATACCAAGACTTGATCAATTTCTACTTCCAACCGGAACATCTCCAGGGCCCCAAAATGTGACTAGCCACTTGGGTAAAAAAAGGGGCAACAATACCTTTGTCTGCTAGGTTTCAGAGCCCATTATCAAATACTTGTTCCCCATGTAGGTGTGGAACATATAAACTGTGATCAAGTTACCCTTTATCCTTCTTTTTGTTATGCTAAATAGATTGGGCTCCTGGAGGCTTTCACTATAAAGCATGTCTTCTAATCCTTTAATCATTCTTATGGGTCTTTTCTGAACCCTCTCCAATTTCTCAACATCCTTCTTGAATTGTGGATACCAGAACTAGACACAGTATTCTAGTAACAGTCATACTAGCGTTAAATAGAGGCAACATAATCTGTCTACTCCTACTCAAGGTTCCCCTGTTTATGCATGTAAGGCTTTGTCTACACTGGCAAGTGAAAGACAAAACTTTTGTTGTTCAGAGGTGTTAAAAAAATACCCTCCCGAAAGTCAAAAGTTTTGTTGATGACAAGCACTGGTGTGAACAGCGCTTTGTCAGCAGGAGCGCTCTTCTGCTGACAACACTAACGCCACTCGTTGGGGATGGAAGTTTTTTGTTGGTAGGAGAGCTCTCTCCTGCTGACAAACTGCAGCTACACTACGCACCTTTTAGCAGCATGGTTGTAGCAGCACAACGGTGTCACTAAAAACTGCATAGTGTAGACATAGCCTAAGGCTTGCATTAGCCCTTTTTAGCCATATCAGTACTGGGAGCTCATGCTCAGCTGATTATCCACCGTGAGCCTCAATTCTTTTTCAGAGTCTATTGCTTCCCAGGATAGATTCCCCCCATTGTGTAAGTATGGCCTACGTTCTATTACTTTATGTTGTCCATATTGCAATGCATGTTTGCTTATGCACAAATTACAGAGCAATCCAGATTGCTTGGTATCAGTGACCTATACTCTTAATCATTTACTGCTTCTCCAATTTCTGTGTCATCTGCAAACTTTATCAATAGTGATTTCATGGTTTCTTTCAGTGATTTCATGGTTTCTTTCTTTCATTGATAAAAAAAGTTAAATAACAAGAATCAATCCCTGCAGGACCCCACTAGAAACATACAATTTTACAATTTCATTTTGAGACCTCTCATTTATAATACATTTAATGTGTGCCATGTTAATTTTGCATTGATTCACTTTCTCAATCAAAATGCCGTGCAGTACCAACTCAAATGCCTTACAGAAGTCCATGAATATTACATTAACACGATTACCTTTATCAACCCAACTTGTACTCTCATAAAACAGATAGTGTTAGGATTACTTCTCCACAAACCCATGCTAATTGACATTAATTATATCACACTCTAATTCTCTGTTGACCAAGTCCTGTATCAGCCTCTTCATTATCTTGCCTGGGATCAATGACAGGCTTACAGGCCTATAATTACCCAGGTCAACCTCTTTATCCTTTTTAAATATTGGCATATATTATCTTTCTTCCAGTCTTCTGGAACCTCCCTCAGCACTGAGTCATTTAAAATTAATATTAATGATGGAGCAAGTGCCTTGGACAGCTCTTCTAAAACTCTTGGATGCAAGTTATCAGACCTGCTGATTTACAAAAAGTCTAATTTTAGTAGCTTTTGTTTAACATCCTCTTGAGTTACTATTGGAGTGGAAAGTGTTTCATCATCTATAGGACCCCATCATCTGTATAGCCTTCTCCACAAGTACTAGACAGAAATATTTATTGAACATTTCTACCTTTTCTGCAACTATTGACAATTCTACCATTCCTGTCTAGTAATGGACCAGTACATTTGTTAGCATTATTTTTATTTCTAATATATTTTTAAAACTCTTTGTCCTTAATTCTACTGGCCATAGATTTCTCCATGTGGCCTTTTCCCTCCTTAGCAATGTTCTGCAATTCCTAGCTTCTGATTTATATTCATTACTATCACCTTAACTTTTCTTCCATTTGTTCTATATTTTGTATAGACGCCTTCACCTCCCCTCTAAGTCAGGTTTTTTTTTTTAGCCAGGTGTAGCTTCCTCTCTCAGTTGTGGCTTTTTGGGCATCTAATAAGGTGTTCTTAAACAGGTCCCAATTATCGTTCATATTTTTGTTTAAATTTCTCCTGCCATCATAATTGTTTTCAGGTTTGTGAAAATGGCCTTTGAAAACAGCAAATATATATATAAAGTACAACCAATTTGTACTTTATTCTGTTTGCACATAACAAGTGTGATCAAGTCATGATCACTTGTACCTAAGCTTCCACTATATTTTATTTCCATGATCAATTCCTCTTTATCTGTCAAGATGAGGTCTAACATAGAACTCACTCATTATCATGTCATCATCTGACTTAAAGAAAAGAAAAGCACAAAATCGTAAGTTAAGAGATAATAATGAGGAAAGCTAAAAGAATCATGAAGAAATCTAAAAAGATTTGGAGTAATGGAGCAATTGTCAATCTTCCATATTTTCTTACGACTGTCTTGGTTCAAAGCACAACTACAGGACCTAGGCACCACCTCGGCGTGCATAAATGGAAGAGCTCATGTTAATAATTCATTTCAGTCTATTTTATGATGAGCCTGCAACATCATTCTCTTTTATCATGCGATCATGATATTATTTCTACAGAACCCCTGTTTAATTCAAGGCCCAATTTTATTCCCAATGAACACACTGGCCAAATGTCACATGTTGTATGTAGCACTCATGCATTTGGCAGATCTATCACACTTGCCTGCATCTCAGGTAAAACATCAGTCCTTGTCTACATGGGAAAGGTTTTTTTGGTATAACTTTTTCTGCTATAACTATACTGAAAGTGCGTATCCACACTGCTTTATTTATGCCAGCTTAAGCTACTTCCATTGTGAGATGGTAAGACATTTTCCATGTCATTTCCGTCTTACATAGGACCCCAGGCTGTAACAATGGGGGGTGGATGGGTGGGACGAGGGGTAGGTTAATAATTGCACCTTTGAAAGCCATCCTTACATTGACAAATTTTGCCCCCAGGACATGTCTCCAAGACACAGAGAAGGGTCCTGCTCAAAAAGGCAATGGACAAACTGGGAAGATATGCAGCACTGCTATTTACCAGGATGGCACCCTCTGAGTCAGTGCAGGAGTTGAAGGTAACCACCACCTGTATGGATGACCCTAAGAAGGCCACATTGTCTTGCAATGTGAATGCCATATAGTCTAATTTATAATACCTGATGATCAGCACAAAGCGCAGTACAAAATTAATAGACTTTTGCAGTAATTCACACCCATTTTGCTGTGAAGGGATTAGCAATGCTGTGCACTGCAACAAAAGAGAGTTTGATGGAAATTAACCATGCATAGCTACAAATGCCTTATAATCTCTATGCACTATGAAGTGTTTCGGGAGCCACTCTGGGCCATTTAGCTTACCTTCCAGTTAATGTCTGAAAACGTGAAGGTAACTAAAAGATCTGGGCATTAATCAAAACAGTGATCCAAAGTTTTCTATTGTTATTTCGCTGTCTGTGTCTGCTGCTACGATAAAAAAGGCCTGCCATGCAACATGTTTGATTTTTTTTAGCTCTCGTTGTGCTCCCATCTTGAGCAAGGGGGCCAGGGACAGTCAACCAAGAGGGAGAGGGAGCCTCAAGCAGCACAGGAAGGCAAGATTTTAGGCAAATAACTTTTTGCCCAAACGTTCCAGCCTGGTCAGCGTTTTGAGCATGCTAGGAAGGAGAGGGTGACAAAAGCTGAACAAATAAGAGAATGAAGGTTACTGCCCAGAGACAGACATGTCTGTCAGTTCATGTAGTAACACCTGAGCAACGTGGCACTGCCCAGCCAGAACCTGGAGCAAAGTTATTTAAATCCCCCTATACAGTCAGTACCCAGATGGTTTATTGGAATACAGCACATAATACTAACTGGTAGAAGTTCCTCAGCAGCGCTGCCAGGCTGGCTATATGCCTGGATCTCAGGGGCCATCTCCGGCACTCTCTGTACTTGGATCTCTGCCTTAGCATTGGGCATGGCAAAAAGATGTTACAGGGGGCATCCCTCCCCCATGAAATACCCTTTGGTCAACATGCCCAAGGCTGAGAGCATGACAGTGTTGCCGGCTTCAGAGATTTTATTGTGAGTCTCATAATATCTGCTGTTTTTCTTTAAGCTTCTGCTCCCGGGAATCATGTAAGTATATAAGAACCTGAATTTTTATATTAAAAAAGTCCTCATGGTTGCAGAGAAGAGCTTGAAAACATGAACCATAAAGGCTCAAAACCAAGAAGGCAAATAAAAAGAAATAGTTAACAAGACATTTGCCTACACACAGGCACAAATAAGCAATATGGAACAGATCCTGGCACTGAAACAATGGTGTAGTACTTTGAAGAGGTTCAACATAATACTATGAGTTTTTAATAACATTAATTAAACCCTTTCTGTAGTTATTCTTCTCTCTTTCCTATTTTTGCAGTTATCGATCTTGACTTTGTTTTCCTGCAAGTCTGAACTGTGACTTGGCAGCACACGACTGGCAAGGTGAGGGCATTTTTAATGCTGATATTAGATGCTAGGTGAAATGCACACTGAAAGGAGACTCCATTGCCCTGGGTTACATAAATGCTACTTCCAGTTTAAATGGAAATGGTGACTGCTTGTCTTTTAACTTCTTTTACACTTCAGTAGAAAATACAATAACAAGCAAGTAAATGCAGCATCCAGACCCACATTCTTTGGTCTCTTCCCTCTGGCCCTGTTTCATGGCTTGCAGCATCTGTTCAGAGACATATGGATTTGCTGTAGCATTCATTGTGTTCAAAGGGCTAAATGAATTGCAGGGGCAGGCAATTATGACAAGCCTGAAGTGCAAAATGCTGCAGGTCAGTTATTCTATGGCTTTGGGACTATGGGCAGCTATGTGTTAACATCAGAATGTTTCTATTTTTAACTTCAGAACTTCTACAATATTATAGGATTCCTATTTACAATGAACTCCTTAATAATACAAATAAATGTAAGTTCTCTGCACATTGCACTCCTTATTTTCAAGAGGTAAGAGTAGTCTTTTTTTCAGATTAGGTTATTTTTTAAAAGCTCTTACTATTTTCAGTTAAAATTGTTTACCCTTCAAGGAAACACTTGGCTCTAACCCCAACTTAGATTAACATACAACCCCCACCAGAGCTCATTTATGTTAATAACTATCATTAGTGAATTTATATGATAAGCAATAAAACATTCCCCATGTTAAAAGCTTTTAGTAGGATTTTTTTAAAACACCGTGACCTAAAGATAATTTAGACAGTATTAACAAATCCTTTCTGGCCCTGTTCTCTGATACCATATTAATTTTTAAATGTCACATGTATTTATTTGGTATCAAAGTGCTGAACCTCAGAATATTTTAATCTAGTTCTAGAAGTAGTAACTTTTGCCCACTGTTCTTCTTTCTTGCCACTTCCCTATATGGGGTCAATTACTTTTATAGCCTTCTTCCAAAACTCACGATTGTACACCTGGCTGTCATGCAATTTGGCCTCTCTAAAATCTGCTGACTCCAGTACATGTACCAAGCCTTTGACATCCACCTTGGTCATTTTCCGTCATTGAGCATTGCAAGGGCCATTCTACCAGTATAAGTATCAGATCTCTGCTGGACACTTTTGCTCACTATGGTTCTAAATTCTGGTCATAGACTAACTACATTCTACTCTGGGTTCTAAATGCATCAATTCAGCAAGAAAGTCTTAAAAGAAGTATAGATTTTTGTTATATTGTTTGTGGTATCTTTTTACAAAAGCCCACTAGCTTCATTGACAGAGTCAAAATATGACCTAAGTCTTTTCTCACAAGTCTGTCCCTTTTTTATTTCAATGTTTCATAACAATAATGCTTCAGTACTCTTATAAAAAAATCATATAATCTCAGTGCCAGCAGCCCTACACTCACAAGACACCTTACAACATTTCAGTATGCATACACCATAGAATGGAAAACCATTGTGCATTTCCTTGAAATCAGAATTAACAAATAGGACCTGATTCTTCAGCTATTCCATTAATAAGTTTGGGACATGGACAAAGGGGTGGGGGGCAAAGATGGCTTATACTCCTTGTATTCTGGATCAATCCAGAGTCTTACCCAGCCCTTACAGCAAGTTAGAGCAGCCTTGGGTATAAACTGCATTCCATGGCCCTGGGAAAGTCAATAGTCTGACCATACCCCTTATCCACCTGTACGCCAGGGACTGGAAGTAGGGCCAGTAAATTTGCCTTTACTAACAATTCTGCATTAGCCATGTAGGGTCTTTGTATAAGGGATCCTCTCAGGGGGTCATTTTACCCACTTTAAGTCACCTTTAGGCTGCCTGCATGGCATAAAGAGGCCTTAATGTAACTCAGAATCAAGCCAATGATTATGTGTCTGGCCCAATAGAGTGGGTCTGCTAGAAGCCCATTGTGGCATTACACCCCATATTCTTCATAGTAGTAATATTATGATATGATTATGGCATACCTATGATGTATTTTGGGTGAGATATCATTGAAAAGGTTATGATTTACTGAATATGCATGTATCATTTTGGTATCTGAAGTTAGGAATATTGTCTATGCATCTATTACAAATGTGTTTACACCTGGGGAATGGACACTAGACAGAATACAATCAGTCTAGATGGCTGGCTGGGAAGGACCATTAGGGAAAACAACAGGTCTTAGAAGATGCTAATCTCCCATCAGGGAGCCTTCCTGAGGATGATACAAACAGCCTTCCAGTCATGGCTGCTATAGCCATACAGAGACATGTGACCAAGTCACCTGATACTGGACTCCATCACAGAATACTAGTGTTTTTCCACTGAAAGGGGTGGGAACTAAAACTGGGAGACAAAGGGTTCCTGCCATCTGCAAAAGCTATTTAAGGCAGGGAGTGACATCATCGTGGTTGATTCTTCATTGACTCCCCGCCCAAGAAAGAAGACTGCTGGAAACATCTGAGAAACAAAAGACTGAACTAGGGGAGAAGGGCTGAACCCAGGCTAGAAGGTTTTCTAACCTGTGAAAGGAATACCTAGAGTTTTAAGCTGCAAGCAAGTATAGCTTGCCCTCAAGAATCTCTGCAAACTGCCTACAACAACATTTAGGGTAAGAATTTGCTACTTATGTCCAATTTCTTTAGTATATTAAGCTTAAATTGCATTTTGTTTTATTTGCTAGGTAATCTGCTTTGATCTGTTTGCTATCCCTTATAATCACTTAAAATCTATCTTTTGTAGTTAATAAACTTGTTTTTGTTTTGTCTAAAACCAGTGTGTGGAAATCATAACCAGGAGGCAGAAAGCTGTTGCATATATTCCTCCACATTGAGGGAGGGGGTGAATTTCATGAGCTTGCACTGTACAGTTCCTTGTGCAGCGCAAGACAGTATAATTTTGGGTTTATGCTCCAGAGGGGAGTGCGTCTTAGGAACTGGGATGTGCTGTTCCTTCCCATGCAGAGCTGATCTCAGTATCTGTGTGTGTAGCTGCAGGTGGGTGTGTCCCTACCTGTATGTGTGCTGGTATAGTGCAATCTGAAGCATGGGGGAAGGGTTGGCAGGCTGAACAGCAATGCAGAGAGAGGGAGCCCAGGCTGGTGGGTCAGGCGGGCTCAGTGGTACCCCAGTTCCAAGTGGCACCCCGGGGGAACCTGTCACACCCATGATCTTTTTAAGCTAACGTTTGTAGCAGGTTCACACCCAAGAGTTTATTCAACAGTACCCAACAATGCAGTACTGCAATGAAAGAACATTCTTCATGCTAAGAAGAATGCTAAGAAACTATTTAAAAAAAAACCCTCTTTCATTTGACTTCTTATTAAAGTTTAAGAAATTTAATAAACTTTTAACCTGTTAAACATCACTATGGAGTTGGGTAGAACAGTTATTATTCAGAGAGCATTTCATAACTAGAGCTGACCGAACAACTTTTTTTGGAGAAAATTTTCAAATTAAAAAAAAGGTTCTTTCAAAATGTTTCAACTGTTTGTGGGAAAATTTCAAAACAATTCACTTTAGATGTTTTATTTTAACTGACATTTTTATTTTGAGTTGTTTTTGAAAACTGAAAAATTCTAGATTTTGGTCTTTATTTCTTCTTTCTCTTCCTTTTCCTTCCACCTACACCCCGACCTCCACAGAGCACAAGAGAGTGAATGATGTCTAGGGACTTCCCCTCCCCCACTTTTTCCTCTCTCTTTTATTCTATTCTGACTTTTCAAAATCTGTCCCACTTTGAAAAAGTTAGAGCGACAAAAGAAAAAATGAAGCTCTATAATTCTGACTTAGTTTATAGTTTCCCATTAAAAATAATGTTTTTTAAATCAAAAGCAATATTTTCCCACAACAAAATCTGATTTAAACCTCTTTTTGGAGGGGCGGGAGGAATTTTTCCACTGAAACTATTCATAACTTTGAAGTACTGTTAACAAATGCTCTGGCACTCGTCTTTTCCGATTTATATTCATTCAGAATAGTTAGTAAATCAGAACTCTGGTAGTGTATGGAATGGAATCTAAGACTTTAAACTAATAATTATAACAGAACGCTTATGAAAAGTGCATGCAATACTATAAAAAGACCTATATAGTTAATTAAAACCAGGATTTTTATGTCAGTGGCTGGGTAATAATTAAATACCCAAGGATCATTATTGTTTTAATCCTCTGTAGTAATCACATTTTTAAAAGATCAAATCAGGGCAGAAAGAATAAAAATTGAACATTTAGATACTAATTATATTAGGCAAACAGAGGTAGAATAGCTTCTTCCTTTACACACAATTGCTGAGGACTTGACTTAGTGATTCTTGACGTGGATAGATTAGGAAAAGAGAAACCATTTAAAGGACAAGTGCTCAGAAACTGTATTTCCTGAGCAGTTCCTTCACACATTAATTCCTTCTATGCTGCCTTTAGTTAGTCCCAGATTTTTAAGACTCTCCTGTATTGTAGTTTGCACATTCTATTACTCCCAGAAAATATGTTGAATCTTCCATGATTGAAGTATCCTGGGCACAGTGCAATGCTGGAATTGTATTTAAAATTCCTTATATGATAAAAGGCAATTACACCTCCCAGTTCAGGGGGAGTCTCAAAGGCACAGATGGCAGGTATGAAAGGAGCTAAGCACCTGTCACAGGGTGAACTCACGGCCAGACTGCCACCTTGTAGACACAGCGTTTCAGAGGTTCTTCTGCTCTAGCACTGCCTGTTGTCTGTCATCTGATGCCACAGCAGTCTGCAGCTTCCGTGGTGTAGCCCTCTGGCCAGCTCACCTTCTGGTTCAGTCTTCTTCCAGGGTAACAGAAAAATCCAAAGTTTAATGGTCCTTATGCCAGGCCTTCAGCCCTATCAGGGACTTATAAGTCTCTACCTCTTTTAATCCAGAGATTTGTATTCCCCTTCTTGCTGGGTGAGGTCTAGGGGAACCCAAGCCTAGCTTCTCCTCTAGGTTCCAGACCAGGAACCCTGTGTTAGGCAGCTAATGACTGCGCCTTACAATCCCCTGGGCACTTCTTGGACGGCTCCCACCTTTTCCCTCTTTGTCCACATCTCTCACAGGGCTGTGGACTCCACTCTCCCACCCTGGAGTTCTCCCTCCGCAGCTTCTTGCCAACAAGCTACTAAGGTACTTTCTCAACACCACTCTCAGCCTCTCTAGCAACAGCCCTTCTCTAACTGAGCTGCAGCTTTTATGCCAGTGCTGTTAATTGGCTGCTTAGGGTATGTCTACACAGCAATAAAAGATCTGCGGCATGGCTGCAGCTGGACCAGGCTCACAGGAGCTCAGGCTCTGGGCTAAAAATTGTTGTATAGACATTTGGGCTTGGGCTGGAGCCCAAGCTCTGGGACCATCCACCCTTGCAGGGTCGTCCCAGAGCTTGGGCTCCAGCCCAAGCTCAAATATCTACACTGCAGTTTTTCAGCCCCA
Organism: Natator depressus; assembly: GCF_965152275.1. Taxonomy (NCBI): domain Eukaryota; kingdom Metazoa; phylum Chordata; order Testudines; family Cheloniidae; genus Natator; species Natator depressus. Next base: position 65,159,029 of record NC_134236.1, read on the forward strand.
CAGCCCAACTCCCACAAGTCTAAGCCAGTTGACTTGGGGCAGCATCAGGTTTTTTATCCCCTTGTGGACCTATCCTTAGTCTCAGCTGGAGCAGTAATTGGTCCATCTATTAATTCTTTCCTGGCTGTCACAGTGTGCGGTCTATGCACCCCATCAGAACGCCATTTGTGCCTTTGAGAATCTCTCGCTAAACAAATTACATGGCAGAAACACTGTGATATATTATATTTGCCTTCTCACAGGTTTAGTTAATCAACTTTTATTACAGAGAATGGAATATGAATTCTGAAGTACTTTCCTGAATTAGGTAAAGAAGTTTGTTTAAAACTCCACTGCTCGAGTGTGCCCATTAGGCAGTTCCACAGTCTAAGCAAGCTCATTTCTTGGTATCGAGTCTGAATTTTAATTTGCTTCATTTGTTCCCATTACGCCTACTTATTCCTCTCAAATCACGCTAGACAATTCATCTTCCTCCTTAGTGTTTACCCTCTTCCAAGTGTTTATAGACCTTTTGATATCCCCCTTAGTCTTTGTCTGGACAAGCTATACATATTTAAAATTCTTTTATATTGTTCCTCATAAGTCAATCCCACCAGCCCCTAATCATTTTTATTGCTCTTTTCTGAATTATCTTGTCACCTTTGGAGACTTGCTGGTACTGGAGTGCCAGAATGGAATGCAATATTTTAGGTGCAGCCTCCCTGGTACTGCACAGAAGAGGAATTATCGCCTCCCTGCTCTGTGACAATATGACTCTTCTTGTGCAGCCCTCTGAAGAATCACACAGGCTTTCCTTCCTCCCCCAGATTATAAAGGTTTAGATACATTTACAAGTATGCAATCAGTCCAAAGAAGAGGAGCTGCAGCTCCCAAGAAAAACAGAAAGAACTGATGGAGAGATGAGAGGAGAAGGGAAGAAAAGCAGAAGTGAAGGAGAGGAGGGGTGTTCAGTGAATGAACAGCAGGTATAACATGAAAGTGTAATATGGAGGTTCACAGTGGTTAACAGTGGATCACTGATCATACATGAAAAGGAAGAGAGGCCTTACTCTCCAGTGTCTTACTCCTTGTAAACTTGTGTACTCCTTTATATTTGTGGCTGTAAAACATAATTTTTCTTCTCTTAGGAATGTGCACTATTTTACTTGGTGTTGAAATAAAATTTGCTAGACAGTAATCGAGATTCACTTGTGTACTCCTTGTAAACTTTTACAAGTTTTACATCCACATTGCAAAAGTGTAAATAACTACACAAGGTGCAAGACAGTGGAGAATCATGCCTCATATGTTTTCAATTCCTTACAATCTGTTCAGTCTTTTGTATGCCACCCTTTTCAAATCATTCAAATCACAAAGTTCACAGTCTAGTCCTCTATGCTTCAGATGTTGAGGCCCTGTATTTCTGCAGAACTTGGTTCTTAGCCAAGTTAGCCATTATGAAACCAGGGCAGAGTCAGCTTCTTCGCATTAAATGAGGTCCAGAGACCTTGAAATTACACTAGAATGAATAGCTGTGCTTTGAGTGGGACTATCGTTTGAAATATGAGGGAACAGGGCCCAAATTCAGTGCTGCACTAAGTTTCTACAGGGAAGGGGAGCCAACTGGGAGCCTGCTGAGACTCCTTGATTCTCACAGTAAAACTGCTCCCTGTAGACGCCTGGATACTGCTTTAAATTATGGCAGCTTTCAACAATCCCAAAGGAACCACACACCAGCTAGTTGGATCATGCTGTGCTCCAATCAGGCATCGTCCCCACTCACTACACTGAATCCAGGACAGGGCATGGCACAGGAGACAGGCATTTCAGCCATGACAGCTGAGAGCTCCCTATTGCCAGGAAAAATCACAGCTGGCCAGATCCAGCTGCTCTCCAACCCTTAGCTACACCTTGTCACAATGTTTAAAAGTAGGTACCTTGATAACAGCTTTCCAGTCTTCAGGAGCTGATTCCATTCCTCCGGTCTATTCACATCATCAGTATCCGCTATTTCACATTTCCTTTCCTTAATAACTCTCTGATTAATACTTCCTATCTGATAGCCAGATTCTGCTACCCTTACACAGTGTTTAATCCTTACCCAATGAATCATTCCATTACTTAACCACTGCAGAACAATGGAAGCAGAAAGAGACAAGAGGCAGGGAATCCCATGATGCAAGGACTTGGGATGCGGATGCAGAAGGAGGGGGTGGGGTTGCACGCTCTAGGAGGGGGGAGGGGTGCAGGCTCTGGGAGGAAGTTTGGGGGTGGAAGGTGGTATGTGGGGAGGGGATGGAGGTGCAGGCTCTGGGAGGGGATAGGTGGGGAGGGGGTGGGGGTGCAGCGCTTACATGGGGCTTCAAGGCAGGGCAGGCCGGGGGGCCTCTGTGCACTGCTGCCCTCAGGCACCGCCCCCACAACTTCCCATTGGCCTCAGGGGTGCTCGGGGCAGGAGCAGCATGCGGAGACACAGCCCTGCCCCGCCCCAGGGAGGGGCCGGCAGATACGTGGAGTGAGCAGGCAGACACCGCTCAGCTCCACTGCACTGTCAGGGCCCCGGGCCACTGTAAATCGCCTTGGGCGGGGGGAGCGCCCCGGGGGCAGCAGGTGGGGCCAAGGGAGAGACCCGGCCCCAAAATGGCTGGAGCCCCGTGGGCCACATTGGGAGGTTCGTGGGCCACAGATAGCCCGCGGGCCAGGAATTTGCAACCCCTGGTCTAGGGGTTATAGTGGGTCACAAACTGTATATAAGTCAACAATGTGATGCAGTTTGCAGGCTAACAATGTTTTAATAGGAGCGTTGTATAAAGACAAAGGAGGTAGTTGTCGTGCCCCACTCAGCACTGGTGAGTCCTCAGCTGGAGGTCTTAAGAAACGTGGACAACCTGCAGAGAATCCAGAGGAGAACAACAAAAATTATAAAATGTAACCTATAAGGAAAGGTTAAAAAAACTGGACATGTTTAGCCTTATGAAATAAAGACTAAGGGGTGACCTGGTAACAAGCTTCAAATATTGGAAGGACTGTTATAAAGAGGATGGTGATCAGTTGTTCTCCATATCCACACAAGCTAGGACAAGAAAAAGTTGGCTTAACCTGCAACAAGCAAGATTTTGGCTAGATATTAGGAAAAGCTTTATACCTGTAAGGACAGTTAAGTCCTGGAATAGGTTACCAAGGAAGGTTGTGGACTCCCCATAACTAGACTACATGGCCTCTCAAGATCCCTTCCAGCCACCCTACATTTCTATGTTTCTATAAATGACCTGAAATGCAGGAAATCTCTTCTCAACCACACTGAAGTTCAACTGTCTAATCACATGCTTACTTTTTTGGACAAGGGATGAGGTAGGAAATAAAATGAGGAGCAAGTCCTAATAAACCTTGTATAGTACTCTTGTTCACAACATTGTTATTCTAAAACTTGTAATTTGTCAAATTTGCAGGAGTAATAATCACCTATCCTGGGTTAGCTTTGGCCAGTGTCAATCCTGGGGTCATGTCTGTGTATCTACTGGCTTTATGGAGATCACAGTAAAACATACTGACTTAAAGGATAGAACTTTAGAAAACTTTTTAAATTCCGTAAGTAGTTTTTCTCTCTCCTTGCCACATAAGTTGTCATTCAAGTGGTTGACAGGAAACCGAGTAAATAATTCCCTGCACTCTGTTTTCATTAACACAACATAAATATTTCAAGAGCCAGAAGCTAAATCAACTAGATTATGTATCTTTTAGAACAAAACCCTTCTCCATTCTTTTTTGTTTCTGTATTTTTTACTTTTCAGTTTGTTTTATATTGCATTACAAATTTTTTTGAAGTGATTTGTGTTTTGGTGGCTGCATTCATAACGCTTTCGTAAGGACAAAAAAATTGCTGCTAGTTTGAACCATTTTTACTCCCATAAAACTGCCTCTATATTCCCCAGGCACCACCCCAAGCACAGATATTGTTATCTGCCTACATAAAGTGACTGTCTCCATATTATCACAGTTTGCAATTTGATTGATACTACCTTTTACACAGCAGTCACAGAAGGACAGACCAAGGAAAAAGTACTTCTATCCCATTCTCACTAGCAAATTTAAATATACAATGTATTCTTTTGAGATTTTTAGTTTATAATTCTCTTGAGCATGAAGTTACATTACATTAGATCTAAAAGTCACTGATATTTCAATCAAAAGTACTTATGCTCAAATAAATTTGTTAGTCTCTAAGGTGCCACAAGTCCTCCTGTTCTTTTTGCGGATACAGACTCAGGGCCGGCTCTAGGTTTTTTGCTGCCCCAAGCGCCAAAAAAAACAACAAAAAAAAGCCGGAGTGCTGCTGAAGCAGTGCCCCCGAAGCTCAAAAAAAAAGGGGGGCCAGAGTGCTGCCCCTGGAAAAGTGCCACCCCAAGCATGTGCTTAGTTTGCTGGTGCCTAGAGCTGGCACTGTACAGACTAACATGGCTGCTACTCTGAAACCTGATATTTCAATCACGTTTGAGCTTCAATTTTGTTCATTTTAATCAAACATAAGTTTATAAATAATCAGCAGAATGTTCCCCAAAGCCACCTGTCCTAGAAATCAGTTGGTATGGGAATAGATATTTTAGAAAAAAATATCAGCCTAAATTTAAGTGCAAAATCTTCATTAACAAAAATGATGAACCCCAATCTCCTTAAGTGTGCCCTAATCACCTGTTCTCTGCAAAGGTGGGCCGGCTCCAGAGCACAGTAGCTATTTCTCAGGTCTTGACAAATACACTCACTTTTTGTCCCCAAGCATTACTGCACTGAAAGTTGTGTAAAAAGAAAAGGAGGACTTGTGGCACCTTAGAGACTAACAAATTTATTAGAACATAAGCTTTCGTGAGCTACAGCTCACTTCATTGGATGCATACAGTGGAAAATATAGTGGGGAGATTTTATATACACAGAGAACATGAAACAATGGGTGTTACCATACAGACTGTAACAAGAGTGATCAGGAAAGGTGAGCTATTACCAGCAGGAGGTGGGGGGGACGGACTTTTGTAGTGATAATCAAGGTGGGCCATTTCCAGCAGTTGACAAGAACGGGCGGTGGGGGGGAATAAACAAGGGGAAACAGTTTTACTTTGTGTAATGACCCATCCACTCCCAGTCTCTATTCAAGCCTAAGTTCATTGTATCCAATTTGCAAATTAATTCCAATTCAGCAGTCTCTCGTTGGAGTCTGTTTTTGAAATTTTTTTGTTGAAGAATTGCCACTTTTAGGTCTGTAATCGAGTGACCAAAGAGATTGAAGTGTTCTCCGACTGGTTTTTGAATGTTATAAGTCTTGACGTCTGATTTGTGTCCATTTATTCTTTTACATAGAGACTGTCCAGTTTGGCCAATGTACATGGCAGAGGGGCATTGCTGGCACATGATGGCATAGCACATTGGTAGATGCGCAGGTGAACGAGCCTGTGATAGTGTGGCTGATGTCATTAGGCCCTATGATGGTGTCCCCTGAATAGATATGTGGACACAGTTGGCAACGGGCTTTGTTGCAAGGATAGGTTCCTGGGTTAGTGTGTTTGTTGTGTGGTTGCTGGTGAGTATTTGCTTCAGGTTGGGGGAGTGTCTGTGAGCAAGGACTGGCCTGTCTCCCAAGATCTGTGAGAGTGATTGCTCATCCTTCAGGATAGGTTGTAGATCCTTGATGATGCACTGGAGAGGTTTTAGTTGGGGGCTGAAGCTGATGGCTAGTGGCGTTCTGTTATTTTCTTTGTTGGGCCTGTCCTGTAGTAGGTAACTTGGCAAATGTGGTTGTATCGTAGAGTTTGGCTGTAGACAATGGATCGTGTGGTGTGGTCTGGGTGAACGCTGGAGGCATGTAGGTAGGAATAGCGGTCAGTAGGTCAATAGGGTGGTGTTTATGTGACCATCGCTTATTAGCACCGTACTGTCCAAGAAGTGGATCTCTTGTGCGAACTGGTCCAGGCTGAGGTTGATGGTGGGATGGAATTTGTTGAAATCATGGTGGAATTCCTCAAGGGCTTCTTTTTCATGGGTCCAGATGATGAGGACGTCATCCATGTAGCGCAAGTAGAGTAGGGGCATTAGGGGACGAGAGCTGAGGAAGCATTGTTCTAAGTCAACCATAAAAAGCTTGGCATACTGTGGGGTCATCCGGGTACCCATAGCAGTGCGGCTGATTTGAAGGTATACATTGTCCCCAAATGTGAAACAGGTACGGGTGAGGTTGTGCTCTGATCAGTTTCACACCTGGAAGGGAAGACTGACAACTCCTTGGTAACTAGGCTGGCTGCTCGTCCCTCTTTGAACACCCTGATGAAGCCTCCAACAATGCCACCTGTTATCCCACCGAGAGACAAGGTGAGCGAGGTATTATCTTACATCGGTCCAATAAAAGATAGTACCTCACTCACCTTGTCTCTCTAATAGCCTGGGACCAACAGGCAACAACCAGATCCCTTAACTGAGTCACACACAACCCTAGTACTAGTCTTTGTTGCAACAGCCCTTCTTTGGTTCTCCAGCCGTCCTCTCACGTTGTGGGGGGCAGTGAGGATAGTTTATTTTTTCCCTACACTCCGCTGTCAACCAGACCCCGCTGTCAGCCCGCCTCGACCATCTTGAAACCAAAACCTCACTTACACACCCTTCATCGGACTAGAAGCTTTAGTAGGGGGACGTTTGATCGTCAGTAGGAGCGTGAGAGCAGGGCCGGGGAGGTTCGCTTGTCTTCAACATCAGTCACAATTCTGTCTGCTGGGGCTGCCCTGCTCCGCCTGCTCTGCAGGGATCCGGTCAGTTCCTCCCTGGCCGGACGGGGGAGCGCCCCACGTGGCTCCGCTCAGCTCCAAGGTAAACGTGGGGAAGCAGCACCAAGCTGGGGAAGCGGGGACCTCCCTCGGGGGCTCCATGGCGCCGGGCTGCCAGGGGATATTCCCGGAACGCGGAGCCGGTGTTCGCAGGGGCATGTCCCAGCCCCTCCCCTAGTCGCGGTTGGTGTGTGACGGCAGCGGGGCTGGGCGAGGCGCTGCGCGGGGGCGGGACCGCGGAGGAAGTGGTGGCCGCCGAGGCGGGGGAGCCCGGCCACTTCCTCGCCCTCGGTTGCTGCGGAGTTTGCACGGGGCTCGCTCGGCGCCCAGCCGGGAGGTGAGGCTGGAGGCGGCGGCGGCGCGGGGTGCCGCGCCTCGGCACAACTTCGCGAGTGGAGTCGGGTCTCTCTTGCGGCGGCTTTGGCTGGGGGGGTATCGCAGCCGCCTCTGGACTGGGGCAGCCCGGAGGAGCCGCGCGATGGGCCGGGCGGGGCGCTGGTTCCGATGGGGATTCTGGTTTACCCCGGCGCGGGGAGCTTCCCTGGGAGAGGACAGCGGAGCCAGGGGTCTCCAGCCCGGTGCTGGGGAAGCCGGGCTGTGCCGGGTAAGGAGCGACCCCGGAGGGCTGCCCTGCCCTGCGCGGGGTGGGGGACACGAGTGAGGCTGGGGCGCGGGGGGAGTCTCCTTTTCTTGCCTTCGCGGGGGAGGGGCGCTCCGCAGGTCCGGCGAAGTGCTGCCGCTTTATCCGTCTCTTTGCTCCTTGCAGGTCTCGCTGGGGGTGAGGGGACGCCCCTCCCCCCCGCTCCGCGCCGAAGAAGGGGAGCGAGTGGCTACCTGCGAGGCGCCCCGGGCCCCGCGGCTGCGGCACCTCAGCCGACGGGAGGGCGCTGCCTTGCTCCCCTCCTGCACCCCCGGCGGCAGCGGAAAGGACCCCGAGCGGAGAGTTTCTGTCCAGGCTCCCGCGGCGGGCAGCAGCGTCCGGATCCCGGCGCGGGCGAGCCGGACAGGGGCGCGAGGATGGCGGGGCGCGCTCGGCGGGGCGCGGCGGCCCCTTCCCCGGGCGCGGAGAGGCGGGCGGCGCTGGGGCTGCTGCTGCAGGTGCTGCTGGGCTGGGGCTCGGCTCAGCAGCCCGGCTCCTGCCCCGCGCCCTGCGAGTGCTCCGAGGCGGCCCGGACGGTGAAGTGCGTGAACAGGAACCTGACGGCGGTGCCCCGGGACCTGCCGCCCTACGCGCGGCTCCTCTTCCTCACGGGCAACCGGCTCGCCAGCCTCCCGCCCGGCGCCTTCCTTTCGCCCCCCCTGCCGCAGCTCAGCCTCCTCAACCTGAGCGGCAGCCACCTGCAGCAGGTGGAGGCGGGCGCCTTCGCCAGCCTGCCCAGCCTAAGGCAGCTGGACCTGAGCGGCAACGCCCTGGCCAAGCTGAGTCCCGAGGCCTTCGGCAACGCCAGCAGCCCCCTGGAGGAGCTGAACCTCAGCAACTCCCTCCACAGCCAGAGCGTGGTGCCCGCCCTGGCCGAGCTGCTGGGCTGGGGGGTGCTGGGCAACTTGAGCCGCCTAGAGCTGGCAGACAACAGGCTGATCTCCCTGCCTGCGGGCATGTTCTCCTGCCTGCCCAGCCTGCAGCACCTGGACCTGCGGAACAACTCCCTGATGAGCTTGCAGGCCGTGGCCTTCCTCAGCCTGGCCCAGCTCCAGAGCCTTGACCTCAGCCACAACTCCCTGAAGTGCCTGAGGAACGCCACCATCTCCCAGCTCCACAGCCTGCCCGCGCTCCGCCGGATCAGCCTGGGCCACAACACCTGGGTCTGCGACTGCTGCCTCGAGCACTTGGTGAGCTGGCTCAGGGAGAGCGACCAGGTGGAAGGGAAAGAGGCCTTGAAGTGCTCTTATCCTGACAAGATGCGGGACAAACCCCTAGTGAAGACCAACAGCTCAGACCTGGACTGTTCTGTGCCTGTAGACATCCAGTCCCAATTGCAAACGTCCTATGTCTTCTTAGGGATAGTGCTGGCTCTCATTGGAGCCATTTTTCTCCTGGTTTTGTATTTGAACCGAAAAGGAATCAAAAAGTGGATGTACAATATCAGAGATGCATGTAGGGATCACATGGAGGGATATCACTACAGATACGAGATGAACGCAGACCCCAGGTTAACAAACCTCAGCTCTAGTTCTGATGTATGAAGATACATTATGGAAGCAGGGCAAGGCACAGTAGCTATGCACGGCTGCTACTGAAACCTGTCATTATGCATGAAATGTAGACTTAAGCTTTACCCCCATGCTCACTTCCCCTCTCCCAGAGAAACAACAGATTTATTTGTGCCACGTGGGGAATATGCCTCTATGTAATGTAAAGATAATGACTATTTTCTGTTACCCTGAAACATTGAGCAATTTTGCATGGTGTTGGGCTGTACATAAGAAACATGCTGCTATTCCCTCCCCTCCCCGCCCCTGTTTTTCTTTGGAACTTGCTCTCAATAGTTATTTGAAACATTTTTCAAGATCTAAAATGAAAAAAGATCCTCTTTGATGTTCCCAAACCGCAAGAGCATATAAAATTTACCAGTAGAGATACGATCCAACAAAAGCTGCCTCAATTTTTTTGGGAAAGAAGCTTTATTCATTAATTACAGTTTTGTTCTTAGGTATCCTGAGAAGAAATACCTGCAGATTTAAAAAGCTCCTAACAACTCTGTGAAAAGAAGCAACTAAAATAGTGAGCATGCACAAATACTTTGTAGTTTTACATGTTAGGGAAAACTTACAACCTCAATAAACCTCTTACTCTTTTGTAAAGTTCTTTTTGATGGCAGTTTAAGTGAAAATAGAATGCTTTTTTAATATAAACTGCATATAAACTCAGTTTGAACTGTTAAATAATTCAATAAATGTTCTTACAAAGAATTACTGTTGTGCTGAAATTTGTTGTTTAATGATAAAACTCTGAAATAAATGCATGGAAGTAGTTGTACTATATTAATGCATGGAAAACATTCTGTTTTTATAGAACAGGGTCCAGTTTAGAGTCTGGTTATAAGTATTCACATGACAACTTGTGAAACACCATATAAGAATATATAGATTCCACAGGGAAAACCAATTTCCTTTAGTAAAAAAACTTAGCAAACAAAAGAACAGAGGCTAATGCTAGGTTCTCCCTTATCACTAAAATACTGCAAGATTATAAACAAAAATTACATGAAAGTGTACACCTCACTTAAAAATCAAGTGTGATGATGTGTGCTTAAAGCTTCAGAAAAATCACATCTAAACTATTGCTTTTAATTGCAAAATAGATTTTCCATAGTAAATTAAATGTTGACAAATCCTGAAGGCAGAGTTTGGCACATGAAACTTAATGTTTATTATTTGAAACTTGCAATCCTTGGGCAATACTGCAGTAATCTACACTGTGCATCATGTTTTGAGATCTGACCTAATTTTACAGCTTCTTAAAACTACTAACAGGTGATCTTTAATAATAATTCTATACATGTTTGTGCTTGACATTTGCCTGTGAGTGACACTTTGATTAAATATTTATGCAAAATATGTAAGGAAGGACTTTATCATATTGCCTATTTAATTTTGATGGCACATATCAAAAGGGTAACAACAGATAACCTAAGGAGATTTCTTTTGTAAACAGATTCTAAATGAAAGGGGACAGAGTCACTTTGAACTTTTAAGACTTAATTTAATATTTCTGCTTTTTGGCTGAGCATGTCAATTATTTTATCCAACATTCTTAAACAATACTTAGCATAATGTAATATAAAGTTGGTCTGGTATATAGAGTATTTTTGCTTTTAATGAAAATTTTAGTAGCTATATGCCTTTCATAAGCATTTTTATGTACATAAAGAAGCTCTTAAACTAAGATATTGTGTAAAAATATATAAACTTAGTTTGACAGTTTTCACTGTTTAAATGCAATTGATTTTTATCCCTGCAGCTTGTGGTATTCTTAGAGTAACTAATTTGTTTTAAGACTAACTTCTATAGCTTGAAATCAGCAACATTCATGAATGCTGATATTTGTTTTAAATGTACAGTATACATAATTTTGAGAATAAGGCAAAGGGAAGAACACACAATTTTGATAAATATTTTTTAAAACTAATGACCTATGATAGCTTCTCCTACTCTAATGATGAAGGATCACAGCCAACTAGATTCAGTTTACAGATTAAAAAACCAAAAACTCCAATGCCTTTCCAAAAGTCAGTTACAAGTATTATAATAGTGTGATTAGTGTCTGAATAACTTACTGTGCAACTACAAAAAAATTCCTTAAAACTCATGGTTACTTAGTAAATGCAAAATAGTTACGTGACAAGCTATATTGTACTGGTTATTTGAGAGAGTGTCCTCTTCCATATGTTTGTATAGTGCCTAGAACAATGGGGCCTCAATATCATTGGCCTGTAGGTACTACAGCTATATATAATGTTTAATAATAATTTGAAATATATACCAGCCAAGCAGTTTCCTGGAGGCGTGTACAGTAAAATATCAGTCTATCATACATGGCTTATTAAGGATAGCTAATTGACTATCTTAGTCACATAATCTGTAACTAAAAAATTCAGCAAGTCAGTGTTTGAGTAGTGGAAAAGTGTCTCAATTGTACCAACATATATTAGACTCAATGATTATCAGTATTTTTGTATGATAAAGTCACTGTAGAAGAATTGTTGAGAGAATTGGTGACACCTGCTTTAAAAAAGTTCTTCCATTTACTTTCAAGTAGATTTATTAGTGTATGACCATTAGACTGACACTGTTGTGTTGTTTTGATACACACCTAAAATGTTTGACCAATAATAAATGCTTTGGTATTTTTGTAGAGACTATAAAATGCATTTGATCTTTAAAATCTTTTTTTATAAAATCCGTGGTTGGCGCTTGTCTTCCTTTCCTATAAGAAATAGTTATAGTACACAGAAGACAAGTATAAGAGTTATAAAAGTGCTTCTGAATTTTTAAACGTGTACGTTGCAAATGCTTTGGGATTGCAGGGTTTTCTAAAGCTTACTCTTTCCCACTGCTTATCGTGCTTTGACTCCTTAAATTTCACCTAATTACTACTTCCAAAGCAGTTTAATTGGTGGGAGGGCTATTTTATTCCTTCAGACTTTAATAAAAAGTACACAGTATTAAATGTTTTCAACTTTTTTTTTATATAAGCAACAGCTGAAAGTTCCAAATGGGCTGGTTGTCATTGAGGTTTCATAGGAAAGAGGATATGGCCTAAAGCAGGGGGTAAGCTTCAACAAGGATGAGTAGCCAAGAATCAAAAAGGCTAAATAGTATTTGATTAAAGGGTCTATCGCTGTCCTAAAAGTAATCTAATTATAACAAGTTTAATCTTCTTTAAGAGGGGGAAGCAAAGTGAAGCTGGGAGTTAGAAGAATTTTAGTATGCTTCTCATAAATAAGAAGTGTAGTTTGGATAAGTTGTCATTGTCCATTCAGGGATAGAAAATTCCCCAAATCTTCCTAGGCCCAGTCAGCTGTTAGGTAGCTAAACATTTCATATGTTCAGCAAAACAGCGCATGACTGCTAGATTACTCCAAAAGTAATCAGAATTTTTAAACACCTGTTTTTAAATCTTTTCTTGTTGAGTAGTTTAACTTTTAAGCATGGCTAATAATGCCCTCCTAACAGATAGGTGAAGCCATCAGTCCAAACCAATATACAGTACTGGCGAAAGCTGCCATTGAAGTTCTATATACACATGGTAGTAACATTCTCAGTGCAACAAAACTTCGAGCTAAAGCTCTAATTTTATAACTAACAGGTGTTTTCAATGAGGATTCATTATAGATCCATACTGTGAGTAAGTACACGGTTTCTCTTTTCTCATTCCCCAGAAATCCACTTGTAGGTATATATAATGAAAGGTTCCACAAATAGAAAATCAGTCTGAGTACAACTGCATTTTGAGATTCACCGTTGTCATTTGCTCATAAGTTTTGATACTAAAAGGGCCCTGGTCAAAATTGACAGGACGAAAACTTGACACACACTTTTTTTTATCTCTGCAGCAGCTGAGTGTTCATGAGCAACCGTACAATAACTCTGAACATGTGATGAAGGAAAATAACATTTGGTAAGAAAACATTTAAATTCCAAGCTTCCAAATTAATTTGTATACTGTGATGGGGGGGGGAGGGTTAAAAAGATAAATTTTTAAAAGAGACCTTGATGATATCAGTTTTAAATTTGTCAGCAATGATAATCCCAACACAGCTGATAGATACAATTATTGATCGCTGTCAGATAGTGTTCTTACACTGTCGGAGACCCATGGGCTTTCTTATTGTGGACTGTCTTTATGGGTCTACACGCATCTTATTTCTAACTATCTACGGCAGCGAGGTTTTTATGTAAAGCAAGTAGAGCTAGGTTCTTATAACATTCTTAATTCAGGTGTTTCACCTGTGACTTTTTGGTGTGGCAAAATGAAATATAGATGTATATAGCAGCAAACATATGTGATAGTTTACAAACAGATTTACATGTTTTCTGCCCAAATGGGCTTTCAGTGCTCTTTTAAGTGCAAGTTCTTTTAAATTAGCAAATCAACAAACTTGCAATCTTTAAGACTGCTGAAAATTATGTTCTAGGCCTACTACAGTTCCTATTAAATCAGTGGAGACTCCCTTTGAATTCAGTTAAATTTGGACATTGATATAAATCAGAATAATAAAAATGGGGAACGATTAAGATAAAGGTTATTTTAATAGATGTATTTATATTGTAACTCTTTAAAAATAGTAATTATTTACATTTTTTCCCAAAGCATTCATTGGACAGCATTTTCCTCTTTTGCAGAGCTCAGTTTTATGGCATGTTAGGGAAATGTGTCTCGAGTTTGAGTTCTCTAAAATTATGCATGAGAAAACATCTAACATCTGAACAAACTAGTCATGATATTTTAATAGTGTGGTGAAAGATTTAGAAAGTTAGTCTGATTATTCTAGAAGTCTTATGCATGGAAGAGACTTGTAAAATTTTTAGATTCAGGGCATGTGCAAATTGAAGCTATGTTTTATAATTAAGAATGATTGTTGAACAAAGACATGTTGGTTTTGCTGTCAGATTACTTATAAATGTTGTGTGCTCTCTCTAGATTTATCTACTTTAAATTTTATAGGCAATGCTGGATTGTGGTTTTAAATAAAAATTTAATTTTTCTTTATAGTAGAGATTATGGATGTGGTACCAATTTTCATTAACTAGTACTGATAAGCCATTTATGTGCAAACTGCATGACTTTTTTTTAAGCAAGTAAATTTGACAAGTGATTTAAGGGATTGTGGCCTAATTATTCTTGTGGTTTTGAATGTAATGTAATAGCTTTCTGCTTTAAGATTAATATGTGCAGTAGTTTCCAAGTTACATATTGATTTTAACACTATTAATGATGGATTTTCAGGTTTTTAATGGTTAGATAAAAAATCTGTATTTTACGGTCTGCAAATATATATATTTACATATAATGAAATATATAGAAATTATGGTGACAGTGTCAATTCTCTTACTATGGGGAAATTATTAAAGAAATTCCCAAGAGTTCTGCCTACACAGAGGTTGCAGGCTCAATCACTTAAAACAACAACCAAAAAACACCTTTTCCCTTGGGAATAAATCTCATTTTAAAAATCCCTATTTTCTGGGAACATTTTAGATTGTGACAAAGTGGAAATAAAAGTGAAGGTTGCTGTTTCATCTTCTGAGACATTGATATTGCAGAGGATTGAGGTCATTACAGTACTGTTGTGTTCTTTGTTAAAATACATTGGCACAAGAATAAACCAGAATGCATGGTCAGTCTTAGAGCAAACTTCCTTTCTTTGTTTTGTTGCATTCTTAGTGTTAACTCAGCACAAAAAGATGCTTAAATGTAAACATATTAGGGTTGTCTACATATTGGAGTTTTACAGTCTAAAAACATTCAAACACTTGTGTATGTTGAACTTTATGTACTAGAGAAGTCCCATTGAAGCCAATAGGTTTGTTCATGAGTTAAATATAGGGAGATACTTTTGCTTTTAAGCATCTAAACAAAAATGCATTGTTGACACCATTAAAAGTAAAATATTAATGGTCAAAAGAGTTTGTGGGATCCATTATATTGGTTAATCAACGGAGAGAGAGTTATTTACCCCTAGGGATATTCTGTGCCACTGCGCATTTGCAGAATTTATGTCCCCGGCCAATTTCTTTATTTCCCTGCAGAAAAATGACTTTCTGATGGGAAAGCAAAGGGAAGCCACAAGAGCGGTCATGAGACCCTCCCCAGCAGTATGTTTCGGGTGCCCAGGGCAGCTGACAGAGGTAAATCACTGTGCGGTAGGGAGTGGGACTGGGGAAGATCTGGCTGGTGGCTCCTACTCTGCACTGGGTTCAGCTGCTAGTCCCGGTTGGGCTGGGGAGACAGGACTTCCTCTTCCCATGCATGGCATCTGGGGCCATGTCAGACCCACCCCAAATTTCTCCCCCTGGCTGTAGGAAGCTCTACAAACTCTCCCCCCTTCCCCCCGTGCTTCCTGCACCCATTGCTCCTCAGGTGGAGGGATCTCTGTGCAGGGAGCTGCTTCCCATGCATCCAGACTCCCTCATACCCAGACCCTCCTACCAAGCCTCACCACTCCAACCAGCTGCACCTGGATCCCCACCCCACTGAGGCCCACTCCCCCAGCATCTAGACCCACCCACTGAGCCTCCCACACCACCCTTCTGAGTTCTGTTCCCCTCCCCACCCAGAACCTCCCCCGCTGAGCCCCAAGTACCTTCACATGGACCCCCCCCTGCAAAGTCCCATTACCGTTGCATCCAGAACCCTCCAACAAGCCCCTGTACATCCAGATCCTCGCCTGCTCCTGGATCTTCCACTGAGCTGCTTGCACCCAAACTGCCCCATACAGAACCCTCTCAACCCGCACTCAGCCCCTCCACGCTTGGATCCTGTCTTGCTGAGCCTGCCTGTCCACACCTGGTCCACCTGGCAGAGAGGAGCAGGGCCCTGGGGTGTTTCTAGGGCAGGCCTGGTCCTTGTGGTGTGTCAGGGTTGGGTGCAGCCTCACTGCTGAGTCCGTGTCCCAGGGGGAGCTGCACAGTGATCTCCCACTTCTGTGCAGCCAGTGGCCTGCGCTCAAATCAATGCCACGCTGGAGCCTCCACATTTATCTGACAAATAAAATTTGCAGAATTTTAAAATATAGTGCACAACATTTTAATTCTTTGGTAAAGAATGCCCTCAGGAATAGTTGAAGTGACAGCCTGTCTCTTCTGCTTAACCAGTATGTGACCTTGGGCACATCACTTATGGGCTAGACTTTTCATGAGTGCGGAACACTTATAACAGGGTGAATTGGCTTTAAATCACCAAGTGGAAAACCTCCATTTAAATCAGAGATTTTTAATCAACTTTTTCATTTGTACTTGAGCTATTTTCTAAAGAAAGATGCATTCTCCTAGGTTGCTATAACCATTAAATCATGTTGATTTACAATTAAATAGAGCCTTTACATGAGATGTGGTACATCTTTTTGCTACACTATAACTATATTTATTTAAGCAATTATATAGCTTAATAGTTTCACATTCTTATTAGCTATACATTTTTAGTAGGTTAGAAAATAGTGAATGATGTTGCTTATTTACTAGAAAAAAGCATCTTTTTTCATGATTTGTGTTAAGCTGCATTAGGATGGTAACTGAAATTTAAACACTGCAACATATACAATTTAAACAGATCAAACTTAAATGTTTAGATATATAAACATCTCATCAAAACATGGTTTACATTCACAATTAAATGATTTATTAAAACAGGGGAATTAACTATAGTGAATTAAATTATTCTTTCAGGTCAGCCTGGGAAAGTTTTCAAATATGGTTAAGTGAAAATGACTGGCACTTAAGGTCCTACTCCCCTAAATCCTGATGAAGATGACACACTCTCTTAAATTACTTAGGCTGACCTATTGTGCCATATTTGGAAAGCTTGACCTCAAAACTTAGCTGTTTTTCCCCAGATTCTTTCTTTATGTAGAAAGCAGCCTTTAAATTACATTTTTGATAAATGCTCTTGGATTCAGCATATTTATTTTTATTTGAATTTTTAAAGGTATAATTTAGGCCTAAATACATTGTGTATTAAATTCAAAGATTTTCTTGCAAAGAGATTTATTTTCTTTCAAAGAGATTTTCTATCAAAGAGATTTTTTTTTTAAATCCAATTAAAAAAAATTGGAATTTAAACCCTTACATTCCACCTCCCCCCCCCCCCCATCACTCTCAGTGGAAGCTGCTGGTGCTTAAATAACCAATGTTTTAAAAAATGACTAATGATTCTGGGTGCTCAGCTTGACACCTTTAAGGGGCCTGACTTTTGAAAAGTGCTGAAAATCAGGCCTCTGGAAATTGTCTTAAGTTGGGCATCCAAAACTTGAGCAATTCTAATCATAAATTTTGGCCAACATCTCTGAAGATCAAGTTCATTGTACCTCTGTGCCTCTATGTGAGAGAGCTGGTGAACAGTAGGTACCTCACAGAGATACTGAAAGTTTTAGTTTGTGTAGTGCTTTGAGATTCTTAGTTCTCTCTACTCCCTTTCTTGTTCCCTCTGCTCACTTAGTACAGCCTGCCTTTGTCCATTCCCAGAATCTTGCTACTTCCATCAAGAGCCTTCTCTGTAACTTCTGGCATATGCAACAGCCTCCTACATCTCTTGCCTCACTCACTCACCATCTATATTTTAAATATTTTCTCCCTCTCCTTTCTCTCCATCTTTACGCTATTAAGCGATCAAGGATACAGTTTGTATGAAAGCAGCCACGTACAAAATAAAATTGGTTGCTTTTTAAGCAAATGAATTCACAAGGTTGAATATTCCTTCAGACTTCAGTGGGGATTTTCTATGCAGCATTTCTCTTTCCTGCGTGCACTTTATATTCTCAGTTTTCCAGGATACCATAAAAATTTCTTAGGTAGGACAGAGGGACTCTGATCCAAAGCTCTGATAGTGTAAGAGAGTGTATTTTGGTCTGAAAGAGCAATCTGGGAAACATAGGTTTCCTTCCCCCAGCAGAGCTGGTACCCGGAATTCTCACTATGACTGCAGAAGTGGTATTCAAATTTACCTAAAGATCAGACTTGGTTAAATGCCTCAATTAAATGAATCAAGTGTGAAGAAGTACTGTGTCTCAAGTGAACAAGGAAGAGGGTCAAACAGAGCATGTGGAGAGTGGGAGTTTTAATATAGGACTACTAGGAAATCACACTGGTTCTCCAAAGTCAATCTAATCTTTGTACTATTAAGGAGAGCAGGAATTTGTCTATTGATAAATGGAACACTACGTAAAGATTACAGTGTCTGTAGTATGTATAATTTATTACCTACTGAGAAAAGGAAAGATGGGATTTTGCAAACTAGAGCCCAGAGGAAAACATAACTACTGAAAAATACACCTGGCAAAGACGAACAGTAAGGTACCAGAACACATGTAGAAAGCATTGGGATAAAAATGGATTGCTATTGAATGATATTGAAATACTTTTTTATTTAACTGCAAGGAGTGAAGAGGTCTGGTTTTTGTAATTTTTTGCACTTTGCTTTTAAGTAAAATGGCTACTTAATAGTTTGTGGTTGTCACTTCTAGAGTGTGTTTTGATTTTTTCATTTCCCTAACTCCTTCCACGTCTACAGAACCAATACACTTGAACTATCTGCAGAGCACTTGTACTCATCTGGGGGCATGTCCAATTATTTTATTATTATTTTGTTAGTGTTACTTTTGTGTGAGTGCATTCATATTTGTATACTTCAAGAAAATAACTTGAGGATAAAGTTTAATGTTAACTGTGAGGTAAACTAGCTTACATAAGCCTGATTTCATAACGTATCTGTAAATATAACTGTTACATCACTGCTCTAAATTAGAATTTAGAAGGAACATGTGTCTTTCAGGAAGCTTGAATGTAAATTCTGCAGGGTTTCTAGTTTAGTCCAGCAAATGACAGAAATTTACTGCAAACATAGGCTCTGCATAATAGTTATGCAGACTAGGCCTTTTCCACAAAGTGGTACAAGATACTTTTACAGCGTAGGTTTCCAGGGAGACAGTCACAATCCAGTAGGGGTTACTGTTGTCCTGAATAAAGCTCTTCAGAGCTTTGTAGTTTGTCATTTTTATGATCACAAATACCTGTATATCTAACACAACAGAATTTGATGAATGAGATGAAGTAGCATGAACTGACTTGACCTTTTAAAAAAAAAACAACAACAAACGTGTAGGAGACCAGTTAGACTAGATGATATCAGTACCGCTAACGACAGAATCGTTGTCCTAACTTCAAATACAAACCCAGGTCTTATCTGAGTAAGAATCATTTCAAAGATTTATACGAAATGTCCTAAAATTTAGCACTTAATATTCCCTTAGTATATTTGTGTAGTAGCCTCTATGCTGCAGCATAACTAGGGCAAAATAGGTACCTTATGTATTTTGTAGAAGTGCCCAGAGGCTGATCTCTTCAATTGTTTCTGAGAAATAAAAGTGGAAGTGAACAAAAGGATGGAGTAGTGTAACTTCAGTTAAACAATAAAATCTAGTGTACTTTCCTACAGAAAATCACAGTAGTAACTAGAGACATTTGTGGTGAGATTTTTAAAAAATTGTGACCATGCAAATATGTTCCCTCAGTTTCCTTATAATTGTAGATCCCACAATAGACTGAGACAACTCTGCTTACAAAGCAGTCACACTTACAGAGCAAAAGTGAAGAGCAAGAAGGTAAATGTCTTTAATATAATTTTATAACAGGTCAGTAAGGTAAGAAATGGAATAGGACTGAAGGTCTCTAGGCAGTTGCAGTTCTTTCTGCCATCACTGTAAAATAAAATGGAAAGGTTGAAGGTTTACACACTGGACTAGGGTGCAGTTTCTTATAGAAATTTCTATTTACTGACGTTCATTCTCCTATGCTTCATTTTGCTTGAACTGCAGCTAATGCTCTATCAGAGATTTAATGTAATTTACCAGAACATACAAATACCACAGTACTGTACCCATTCCATTCCATACAGATTCTTATACCATGCTTATCACGTATAGGAATGCACATGAACTGTTCATGTGTGGAAGTACAGTGAATCCCTTTGGAAAGTTTACTATCACTGCTATAAAAACTATTACACAAGATAAAAATGGATGAATATTGCACCAGTCTGGAATTCATATGTTATGCAATAGTAGTTAATCTCTATTGAGTTACTGAGGGTTTGAAAGGGTGGGTGGGTACATAGCTAGAAAAAGAAGGGTGCTCAGTCAAAAAAGAGCATTTCACGGATGTATCAGGGGAAAGTTCCAAGAATGCTGCTTGGACTACCACTGAACTGCCAAGGTATGCATGTAAGCATCCTCCATAAACTAACTTACACCTGCCACACCAATAGTACAAACAAAGCTCCTCCCACAACCTCCAGGATACGTCTGCACTGTGATAAAAGACCTGGGGCTGGCTTGGGTCAGCTGACTTGGGCTCAAAGGGCTATCAAATTGCAGTGCAAAGGCTCGGGCTGGAGCCTGGGCTCAGACCTCCACAAGGGGGGAGAGCCTATGGCCTGGGCTCATATCTACACTGCAATTTTTAGCCCCACTGCCCAAGCTAGCTGATCCTGGCTCAGACGTCGTGGTGTGAGTTTTTTTTATTCTGGCCACTGTCAGAAGACAGGATACTGGGCTAGATGGACCTTTGGACTGACCCATTATCGCCGCTATGTCCTTATGCCAGGTAAGGGCAGCCTTTTCTGCAGGGTGAGAGAGGACCTCCACTCCTGCTGGGATGACATGCAGGCTAACTGTGATGGATTCAAAAGTAGAGAGTTCTGTGTGTACAGAAAATGCAGTATGTGGCCCATCATGGATACTAATGGAAAACACAGCACAAAAACAAAAGCAGCACATCCCCAGAGTGGGCTAAATTTATCATGGAGGTGTAGGGTATAAATACTAAACATGTTTTATTATCTATCCCTTTATTATCTATCCCTCTATCATGGAGGTGTAGGGTATAAATATCTTTTAGGGTATATCTACAGGCGCTGCCCCCGCCTGCAGGCGCTGCCTCCGCAACTCCCACTGGCTGCGGTTCCTGGCCAATTGGAGCCCGTGGAGCCAGTGCTTGGGACGGGGCAGTGCGCAGAGACCCCCTGAGCCTAGGAGCCAGAGGGATGTGCCAGTCGCTTCCAGGAGCTGCATGGAGCCAGGATGCTTAGAGCACCTGCCTTAGCCCCGCTGCACTGCCAACTGGACTTTTAGTGACCTATTAAAATTTCCTGGATTGGTTTCAGCAGCCACTATGAGATCGATTCTGGGAGACTTCAGCCAATCTGGGAGGTTGGCAACCCTATTTCACAGTGTAAATGCACAGCACAAAAACATCCATATATTAGGAGAGAAGACAGAGAAATTCATTTGAATCCTTTTTACAGATTTTATTTCCACATTGCTAGACTCTATTGTATTTAGAAATTAGTGCTTGAGATTTCTCTCACCCAGACTTTTAAGAGAAATGTTTAACAGCCAGATTTTTTCCCTTTATTAAAAATTACTCACTTTTTAGTATGTCCAATTTTAGATAAAAAAAGAGGCAATTATTTTAGTGTTAAGTATTAATTGCAGTAATGTTAATCATGCTGAACTAATTTTATAGCAGGAAGGATACCTCAGGAAAACTGGGAAATTTATTGCATCTAGCAAGTTTTGCAGGTCACTTTAAAATTCATAACTTGTAAGACAATGAGATGGAGGCCACTCCTGGGTTGATAGTTTTAACCAAAACACTCCTGTCTCCACTTTCTTTTTATTAAAAAGAAAAGGAGTACTTGTGGCACCTTAGAGACTAACAGATTTGTTGTTTAGTCTCTAAGGTGCCACAAGTACTTTTCTTTTTGCGAATACAGACTAACGTGGCTGCTACTCTGAAACCTCTTTTTATTGTATTTCCAGCAATGAGATGCTGCCAATATTTTGACAAAGGAATGCCGCAAAAAACATTTCCTCCCGTAGCCTGTCACAAAACCTGTGTAGCTGTGTGTATGCTTTCAGAGTATAGGAATGAGGGACAGGGGAAGATAGTCATGCATTTTCTCACCGAAACAAAGACAATCATAACCAAGAAGGGAGAGAATTCAACCCTGCAATAATATAGTAAGTACACATGCTAGAAATACTTGTACTTTGTGCAATACCATCAATACACTTTGGTTGTTTGGGTACAGCATTCAACTTACTTAATTTGAAAACCATGGCCCTGATTCTCCTATGTAGCTGAACAGCACAACACATGCACCCCTCCTGAGGGTGTAAAGGTGGCTTTCCATCACCATTATGCTGGTCCTTGTTTGGCTGTGTGTTGGGCTAGTACCCTGCCATAAGCTAGAGAAGCCTGAAGGCTCCTCTAAATTAAGTCAGCTGCCCATGGCCCTAAGGAGCCACGATGATACTGTGGGAGAATCTCCCCAGTGTTGCAGAAGCAGCGTAATAGTCCCTTTACCATGCTCCTCCCCTGCATTCCACTGTTTGTGACACTGGAAGGCTCCCCACTTGCTCTGGCCTTGTGGCTAGTGTGTGGTGGAAAGCAGGCCCACTGCAGGCAAAATTTGGAGGCCTATGGTATCCTTAGAGAATTGTGAAAGTACTTGACACTTGTGGGAATTAGGGCATTCCAGCAATGAAAACATGAGAATCAGATGTATTTTCTGAGTCCAGGAATAAATATTCTAGGCAGGGATGGATTTAAAATTGTTCAGAGGGAGCTCTACCAGAAGCAGGGAAATTGCCCCTTTCAACATGATGGTTTAATTTTAACAAGGGGCTGCTGGTATCCCTCTTCAGCACAAAGGTTTTTTTTTGGTTGTGGGTTTTTTTTTTTTTTTGTTACACGACAGAGTAGTACAGTGCCAGACTGACACTGAAGGTGAGAAAAATGGTAGTGCACTTCACTAAAGCTCAGATTTCATCCCCAGGATCATCCTGGCTAGCGAATACTAATGCAAAACATTTGTCGACAGAATCACATTCATGAAATATCGACAACAGGATCTTAGATCCAGGTTATGGAAATAACGTTTAAGCAGGAGGAAGATGTTCTAGACGTATTGTACAATGATGTTTTCAGAAGCTTGGTCTTCTCTTACTTAGATTGTAAACTCTTAGGGCAAAGACCAGCTTTGTTCTGTGTTTGTACAGCACCTAGCACAATATAGAGTTCTGGTCTAAGATGAGGCTCCTAAGCCCTATTGCAATATAAATAATAGTAATGGTGCTCTGAAACTTTATAGTTTTGAACATAAAGAAAACATGAATAATAAAATTGTTCCTGGAAGAAGCTGTTGTGTTCAATGAGACTATTCTGCATGAGCGCTTAACATTAGAAAAACTGCACATTCTGGGTCTGAAGTGTGAAGAGTTATAATACAGCTTTTTTTTTAAAAAAAAAAGTGCAAATGTACTGAAAGAACCTCTGAACATTTAAAAATAACTACTAAGCACTAAATGCTACACATAAAAAAAAAAACCACTTGATTCAAGACCCAAAACTATTTAAAATAAAATCTGACTTTTTAATATTTCATGTTTCAACGTGGGGTTCACCTACCAAAGAATGAGAAGCGCGTATTTGGATACAGACTGGCTAACCTAGCAAGGAGGGCTTTAAAACTAGGTTCAAGGGGGGCAGGTGACAAAAGCCAACAGGTAAGTCAAAAACATGGAGACCTGGGAGAAAGGTCAGAATCTGGGGGGAGTATGGGCCGTCATAGCAGGGATAAGGGAGAGAAAAGAGAATCGGGGGGGGGGGGGGAATCAAAGATGCATCAGTATCTTAGATGTCTGTATACTAATGCGAGAAGTATGGGGAATTAAGTAAGCAGGAAGAACTTGAAATGCTAAAAAATAAACACAACCATGACAGTTGGCATCACAGAGACCTGGTGGGATAATACACACGACTGGAATATTGGCCCATTACTCAATGTGGGGGAGGGAGACAAACAGAAAATGTGGAAATGGCAGAATATATGACTTTTGTTTCAGTTTTCATCGAAAAGGTTAATAGTGATTGGACAGCTAACAATGAATTCCAGTGAAAAATGAGGTAGGATCAGAGGCTAAAATAGGAAAACAAGTCAAAAATTACTCAGACAAGTTAGATGTGTTCAAGTCACCAGGGCCTGATGAAATACATCCTAGAATACTCAAGTAGCTGACTTGGAGATATTTGAGCCATTAGTGATTATCTTTGAAAACTCATGGAAGACGTGAGATTCCAGAGGACTGGAAAAGGGCAAATATAGTGCCCATCTATAAAAGGGGAAATAAGGACAACCCAGGGAATTACAGACCAGTCCTCTTAACTTCAGTACCCGGACAGATAATAGAGCAAACAATCAATTAGCGAACACCTAGTAGATAATAAGGTGATAAGTAACAGTCAGCATGGATTTGTCAAGAACAAATCATGTCAAACTAACCTAATAGCTTTCTTTGACAGGGTAACAAGCCTTTTGGATGGGGGTGGGGTGGGGGGGGAAAGTGGTAGATGTGGTACATCTTGACATGAGTAAGTCTTTTGATACTGTCTCGCATGAATTCTTAGACAAATGAGGGAAATAAAACCTAGATGGCGCTACTATAAGGTGGGTGCAGAACTGGTTGGGAAACCATTCCCAGAAAGTAATCATGAGTGGTTCACAATGAAGCTGGAAGGGCATATTGAGTGGGGTCCTGCAGGGATCAGTTCTGGGTCTGGTTCTGTTCAGTATCTTCATCAGTGTTTCAGATTGGCATAGAGAGTACACTTACAAAGTTTGTGGATTGATACCAAGCTGGGAGGGATTGTAAGTGCTTTGAAGGATAGGATTAAAATTCAAAATGATCTGGAGAAATGGTCTCAAGTGAATAGGATGAAATTCAATAAGGACAAATGGAAAGTACTCCTTTTAGGAAGGAACAATCAGTTGCACACATACAAATGGGAAATGACTGCCTAGGAAGGAAAGGGATCTGGGGGGTCATAGTGGACCACAAGCTAAATGAGTCAACAGTGCAACTCTTTTGCAATAAATAAATTAGATAAAGCAAACATCATTCTGGGATGTATTAGCAGGAGTATTGTAAGCAAGACACAAGAAGTAATTCTTCTGCTCTACTCAAGCCTCAGCTGGAGTATTGTGTCCAGTTCTGGGCACCACATTTCAGGAAAGATGTGGACAAATTGGAGAAAGTCCAGAGAAGAGCAACAAAAATAATTAAAGGTCTAGAAAACATGACTAAAGCTATGATTTAGGCACAGGTATTTTTAATGGACAGGTCATGGGCAATAAACAAAAATTTACAGCCAGTGACCTGTCCAAGACTTATACTAAAAATATCTGTGATTAAGTTTTGGGGGGCTGCTGCCGGGGGGTGTCCGTGGGGGCTGCTATCTGGGGCCATGGACCGCAGCTGGTTCAGCCAGCCGGGAACTGCTGCCCCCAGTGTCTCTCCAGCAGCTGCTCTTGTGGCAGTCCTGGGGACACCTGAGCAACTGGCTCCAGAGCCAGCTGCTTGGGTGGCCCTGGGGTCAGCCACACTGGCCCCTGCAGATGTCACAGAAAGTCATGGAAGCTGAGACTTCTGTGACAGACACAGAGCCCTAACATGACCTATGAGGGAAGACTGAAAAGACTGGGTTTGTTTAGTCTGGAGAAGAGAAGACAGAGGGGACATGCTAATAGTTTTCAAGTACATAAAAGGTTGTTACAAGGAGGAGGGAGAAAAATTGTTCTCCTTATTTGCTGAGGATAGGACAAGAAGCTATAGGCTTAAAATTTCAGCAAGGGAAGTTTAGGTTGGACATTGGGAAAAACATCCTAATTGTCAGGGTGATTAAGTACTGCAATAAATTTCCTAGGGAGTTTGTGGAATCTCCATCATCGGAGATTTTTAAGAGCTGGTTAGACAATCACCTGTCAGGGATGATCTAGATAATATTTAGTTCTGCCATGAGTGCAGGGGACTGGACTAGATGACCTGGAAGGGACCTAGAGAGTTCTATGATTCTATGACTCTCTCCTCAAATAAAAATTCTTCCAAGGCAGGAAATAAAGATGAACCCTCCTTTAAACTCCCGTAAAGACTTCAGGGCTTAATCTTGTACATACAGTTGTAATGGGAATGGGCGTTGTTGTGCAGGCACCTCTAAGGGCAGAACTGGGTCCTCGATGAGTAGATATGATGGTTAAAACAGGTGATATCTGAATAAATGTACATATTCCAGAGAGACAAAAAATAGGAGCTGTTCCTTAACTCAAAACAAAAATCACAATACAGTTTCTTTAAAAGTAATTGTAGCCAAATCCTGATATGTAACCACAGTAATGTGAATAGACGATGGGATTCCTAGTTCTTTCATAAAGGGTTGTTAGTTTTTTTCCATTTCACATCCACATCTGAAGGAATCATGTAAAAATGCATGTTCTTCTGTAGAGTAGAGTTTACCTTTTTCAAGAAGAAAGCGTACCACCTGGCATAATTAAATAGCCATGCCACTTTTATTTGTGGGGGAAGAGGAAGGCTCAGGAAGAACAGATGATTCACCTACTTTATAGTCTGTTCCATAAGAGAGAAATTCATGAAAATAAGGGAACTTTGACTCAGAAAGGTTTGTTTTTATTACAAATGAGTTACTATGTGTTGTCATTAGTCATTTCACTGGGAAAGTGCTTTTAAAAATCAGAATATACATGTGTAATATGGTAACTGATGTCAATTAGACATTTATATTATATTATTTATATATTACAACACTTAGAGGCCCCAGTCTCCTGTACTGCTGCTAACCATCATTAAAAATCCAGTCATACAGGAATTCCTGGCTCATCAAATCTATCATGTAAATGGGATTCACAAACTCACTTTTATTTTCTTGATATACTTAGAAAAGAATGGAACAAATACGGGACATCATGGCTCAGAGGGCAAGGGAGAGGTTTCTACACTGTCTTGCCTACTGGTCTAGGAGGAGAAAGAGGCAATGATCAAATATGGACGAATTCACCTATCCCCAGTTTCTCCTTTCTCTGCAGCTGGATGAGTGAGAACATCAGAATGAAGTTTAGCTGGACCTCCCTAGTGTTTGGCTGTTATATAAAGTTGAATGCCTTTACACTGAAACTATTCTTGCAGTGAAGTCAAATTTTATTTTAATGCCATGCAGTGTGCAAATTACAATTCAAGATATTGTTAACCTCGGCTTATGAAGTTGTTCTCTGAAAAACTCCTCCCTGGGACAAGTCTTTGGCCCCCATTCCACTCCCTCTATAGGCACATCAATTTCTGCTCTACATTGCAGGGGATTGTGGGGAACAGGCTGCAGAAAGCCAAGACACCTCAATACCCTTCCTACAGAGAGCTATATGTATGTTCCAGGGTTTGGGACACATTCAGTGAGTGCACAAGAATTCATAGATTTCAAGGCCAGAAGGAATCAGTATGCTAATCTACAATGACCTCCTGTATCTAACAAGCCAAAGAATTTCACCCGAGAAGTATGTGATCCATTAGCCAAATCCACACCCATGGAAGTCGGGGATGGGGGGGGGGGAAGTGGGAGAGGCTGAAGTGTAATAGTGGTCAGTGTCTCTCTGGTGGCATTCTGTAGCCTACAGAGAAGTTTGACCCTTCTGGAGAACCCTTCTGCAAAGCCTGATTATTGCACTTAAATCTTTGTGCAGGAGGAGGAGGAGGAGGAGGATGATTTGGGCCTATGAAAGGGTTCCACTCAACCACCAAATTGTATAGCTGTTATAGTGTAGATTTCGATGGCATCGCTCAGTGAAGGACTTTGACAACATCCTCATAGCCCATGGATGCCTTATAGGTATGTGAACTAACATACCCAAATTACTGCTGCACATGAACAACTTTCACTTTTATCTCTTGGAATCTTATTAAAAAGAAAAAAAAAGATCTGGTTGAGCTGCCAAAATAATTGACAACAAGTACTCCATCTCTTGCATGCCATGTGTGGAGAAACCTCATTCTATGAGTGTGAGCAGATGTGCTAGTGAGAGATGCCACCTCTCAGCTGCATATCTGCTTCATGTGCTACTCTTATTATGCTAGTATGTTATGTGCATTTCAAGGTCTCTCTTTCTATGACAATTAAATTAACATTGTAGAAGATGCTCATTTCACATAATGCAATGTGTGTTTTTCCTACAGCTATGTAAATATGCCTCTAAGTACAGCTCAGATGCTAGCATATAATTCTTACTGGGTTTTTTATTCGATTCATTCTCAAAGAACATTTGCAAAGTAAACGCTTAAGGCTGGGGTTTTATTTGTATAGATATACAGCAATAGTCAGTCACAGATATTTTCTGCACAGTATCAAACCTAATAAAATGAGTTAATGCAGTTATGGAACCACAATACAGAGCTGCATAATCAGGATTGAAAAAAATCTTAGCCTTCATTTAAAAAAGAATTTACCTCTTATGGTTGGTGGGATAAGCTTCAAATTTAGACAGAGGCAGTGAAGTGTGCTTGAGTCAGACAGTCTAACAGTAGCTCTACGAGAAGCATATATTAACTCTGAAGCTTAATGATGTATAGAAAAACCATCAACATTAACTATTTACTATTAATTATTTGAGCAGTGCCATCAAAATAATTTGCTTATCCATCATTGTTGGAAGGCATGATAGATATTGAGGTGAGATAAGAGGCCCTGCCCTCACCAATTTAAAGTCACCTCTGTCCCCAGTGCATAAAACCAAAGCTGCATTCTGGAGGTCAACAACAACAACGTCCTCTCATGACTCACTGGTTGCTAAAAGCCCCCCCAACGTCTATCAAAACCCCTCTCTCCCCCTCCTACCCCCAACAGCTTCTACAACGTAAGTGTTTTCTCAATACAAAAATTACAGCATACAAAACATACAGGGTGGTATAACTCAGGGAGTAGACTCTAGTTGGAAGGGTTGAGCAGGGGGCTTCTGAGCACAGTGCCAAGTTTCTCCTGGGTCCCTACTGCACATGCCACATAGGATATATGATATTGCCTCCTGTGAAGGGCGCTTGGGTGCAGCACCATCTGGAACTCATCAATACATGTCTTAAGATTTTCCAGAGAGAGTGTTGCTAGACAGACACATGAGGTGAGCCCTCTGCCTTGAGGGCACTGCTTCCACGGCAGGCATCATTCTAAGACTCAGAACTCAAACATGCTGACCCTGAATTCCAATTTTGCCTGATAAAGGACTGGCCCAATATTATAATCTTTGTTGCAACCTGCTGCATACAGTTAAAAAGCTTTAATTTCCTTTCCTGCAGATCTCTGTAGAAACACTATAGGTGCAAAGTATTAACACAGGAGGTGGGGGGAGAGGTGTATTTTATGAGGTTAGTTCACTTATACATGTAGATTTTGTAAACAAAAAGACCATTTCAGCTTTAATCATTAGATATGAGATGCTTTGTAAAAAATTATCCATATTTATCAGAAAAGTTAGGAATTACAAGAAAATATTGGTGCTAGAAAGTTCAGCAGATCTGAAGTATAATACCCTCCTGGGCACACATGTTCTCAGTATCATATAAAGCAGTCTTCATTAACACGCTACTTCATGGATAGCATAAAAGACATTCAGCTGATGCAGACAATATGAGGAAGCAGGTAGCTAACTTACAACACTGAAAGTTATGCACTGAAAACTTGGCCTCCTGGGGAAAAACATAATACCCTGAGATCCGATATAAAACATTTATAACCTCTTTTTAAAAGGCTCCAGGGAGGAAGTTTCAGCTTCTACATTTGTTGCATAATGCTTCACTGTAAGAAACATATCATATAAACTCAAGAAAGGAAAGATCACAGAAGGTTAGCAGTAATTCCATCTTGCTTCAGTTAAGGTACTTGTGTGGTAACATAATTTACAAGCTAAAGCATTTTATACATTTCAAATACATAAAACGAATAGTTTCTCACTCAATCAGGAAAAATTATATTTCTTATAAAAAATGCTTGGGCTATCCTATGCAATTTTTCCTCGGTCTCTGCATTAGATCCCCTATACTGCCCAATATAACTGTAGGCTATGCCTAGTAATATATAAACTTACAAGTAACACTGCCTAAAAATTGATTCTTAATATCTTTATAGCCATAAAAAGGAGTCTGGTTACATTCTCCCTTATAGTATTTCTCAAAACAACCTCAACATTCACAGCCATGTTACATTTTCACACACTGCAGAAAATGCCCCACTTCTCACTGACATTTATCACACTCTGGGAATCTTCTCTATTCAATTTTTGTTGAGTATATTTAGTTTAATGTACCCAAATTATGCAAAAGTAAATGAAATTTAGTACCTATAGCAATTATTTTCATCTGACTGCAACTTTCACTCCAGTGTCCTGATGAGAGAGGGTGTAAAGTCTCATTCCAATTGATGCGGAGGTTAATCATAAAAATAAAAGTGTATCTAAAAATTCTAACCAAGAAATCACATTCCAATTCATTTGCAGAGATGAAGCATTTAAACTGATTTGATTAACCAAGGCCATTTGTCTTGTGTGCTCACAAACACAAATTTCTCAGTAATAAGTGGAATATGAGTGGGCAGGGCCGGTTCCAGGCACCAGCTTTCCAAGCAGGTGCTTGGGGCAGCATTCAGAATGGGGCGTCAGTCTGTGTCCCGGGGCGGCAATTCGCCAGCAGCTCTGCCGCTCTTCCTCCCGCCGCGGTGGCTTTTGGGCAGCAGCTCCGCCGTTCTGAGCGCGGCAGCAGCTCTGCTGATGTTGTGGCAGCAGCAATTCAGCGGCGGCTGCTTGGGGTGACAAAATTGGTAGAGCCGCCCCTGTGAGTGGGAAATATCAATTGTGCAAATGAAATAAATCTATGAATTTAAAAACAGAACAGCTATTCAGTTGTTTTGTTACCAACCAGCAATCCCCAAACTACCTCTGGTGTTTCCTCAGTGTGCCCAATGAACTAGTGTTCATTATGCTCAAACACATTTGTGACATTGCAAAGGGGAAAGAGGTCACAACAAGGAGAAGTTCCAACTGCCAGAACTCTTACCAGAAATCATTTTTAATGAGCATGTTCACTCCTTCAGAGCAATCTTCACAATTTCCCTTTGCTCTGAGCTAGAACACCTGGGATTTGTCAGTGAGGCTGTGTGTTGAGAACAGACCAAAAATAGTTCCGCAGAGGATCCCATGATGAATTGCTAGCTTTTATGAGTCACCTTTGAAATGTGAACTAGTGTACTTGGTGATTTGGCTTGCATCATTAGGATGAGAAAGTTCAGTGAACTTAACCACAAACATTTGAATAATTTGAGTGTATACAAGAGAAGGGATTTCTCCTGATCTAAAATATGGCCAAACCTAAATGAAAATAAAATTTTGAATGCAGAAATCTGAAGAATCTTATGAAATGCAACTATCCTTTACCTATCTGCCCCTCCACATGCATGCTTTTAACAAAGCAACAGCACAGAAATACAACATATTGCTCCAGAAGAAAACTTTAATACAGATGAAGCTGAGAATGGATTATCTTTACAAGCACAAGCTGTACGACACTGTTAGCATTTAAATTTTCAGTAAAAAGTCAGAATCTTCTCAGTTAGGGTTTCAATACAAGGTTTAATTCTACATTGCATACGCAGGCTGAAAATCCTTCTCTCAATTCCCAAAGCAACTTTCATTCTGGGCCCCTTCAGACATAACCCGGAAAGTCACCACTCTAAATTTGGGGCAGAGATCCCAGCAGATCTAGACAACATAAAGATGAAAATGTTTAATCACATCGTAGCATACCACTGCTACTATGTGGTAAGACAGTATCGGTATTAGTGCAATAGTGGAAGACTTCCTGAAAAAAAATGCTAGTGTAGACTAAGGCCCCAATCCTGCAATAAGCTAAACTTGGGTCGGCCCCTATACACATGCAGGGAGTGAGGTCTTGAAATGCAAGCCTGCAGATGGCCATTTTCTTGTACATTCAGGAAAAAAAAAAAAAAGATAGAACTCAGCATCCCTGGTAGGTAACCTTTTGACCAGGGCAAGACACTGGAGTTCTATGGTCCTAGGCTGGGGGGCTGAGGGGAAACTGGTTGAAGCCTCTATTGTTGGTTTGTGAGTGGCTGGCAAAAGCATTCATGTAACTCAGCTGGGTGTGTCCCTGCCTGTGAATGTTTGTGTAAGTGCAAGACCTGGGGGTCTCTGCAGCTTGTCACAGCATCCACAGTGTGAGAGGGCGCCCAGATTGGTCAGACAGAGGGCTCAGCAGTATTCCCATTCCAGGTTGCACCCCAAGAACGCCCATTACAAGCCCCACATCAGAATATCCCATAGTCCAGCAACTAGGGCACTCATCTGAGCTGAGACAGAAAGTGGGGGGACTGAACTGGAGTCTCCTACATCCTGGGGTGAGTGCCGTATCCCTTCAGCTCAAAGTTGCACAGGAGGCTGCTGCTGCCGCCATCATTTTGCGTGGAGTTAGGCAGGCACCAAAGCCATTTTTGCCAACAGTGGCTTAGGTGCCTAAGCCGCCTGACTCCAGGTGAGGGGTTCTCAGCTGCAGATCGCAAGCAAAGATAGGAGTCTCCTTGCATCCCAGACTTAGGACCAGGCTCTGTGAAGGGGTAGGGCTTAGGACAAACCCCTCTTATCAGAATCAATGGCCGAGATGGCTCTGCGCCTAGCATGCTGGCTTTTGGGGATCTCATTCTTAGGTGCCTATATCTTCACATTCACTGGATAGATAGCCTAGCTGTGTAATGCAGGCTTTGTGGATCACATTGTTGTTCCTAAGAACCTGAAAGGTAGACATTAAAATGCCTACGTCCCTTTGTGGATCCAGTCCACAGAGCCTGGAATAGCTGCCTTCTTTTACTTCTATTATAAACTGAACTAAAATACAATAATGATAAAAAGTAATCCAATGAATACAATGAACATTCCCTGTATTGAAGCAGGGGAAGAAAACACCATGGTTGGTACTGATATAGAAGAAAAAGGGGAAGAATTATCAGATATGGACATCCAAATCAGTGCCCATAGGTCAGGACAACACTGGTCACTTATTCTGAGGCTGGGTTGCAGGTTAGTGTTGTTGTTTCTACACAGATAAAGAGATGAGGATGTGAGGGGAAAACCCCCCTCACACACACACAGAATGAGAAACTCTCAGCCCTGATAGGAATATGAGTGGCTGTCAGGCAATATTCCTCATACTACTCCCTCTCTTGCCAGCATGTAATTGCCTGTAACAGCAGAACACAAAAATGCACCAGAAGAGGTCATTGAGAAGGAGGTGTTAGTTGTCTGATGAATGTTAATATGCCAGACCAATTATGTTATTCTGAGAATCCATGAGTTCAGGAAGAGAGGTATGATTGTATATGCTGCCCATCAACAGGTGAAAAAAAGAGGCGGCATTTTCCATTCTATTTGCAATTGAACTTTTTGAAATGGATGTGCCTGCTTGGTTTATCCTTTCTACTCTGTCTGGAAAATGCACAAATAGTGGAAATTATGGGATAAATTAGTTCCCCTTTGACTCTACCTGATGAGACTATTGCTATGGGCTTCCTAGCATGGAAATATATTCTAGACACCCTGATGAAAGCTAAAGTCTAATATCCTAAAGTGAAAATCATTCAGGACAAAGTGATGATTGGGATTCAAATTTATGGAGTCTTCTCATCTTTAGAGCACCTGGCTACTTGAGATTGGTTTTAGACAAACTCCTAAGGAGTCTTGGTTTCCATTGTGTGTGGCTGAGAAAGGAATGAAGAGTTCCTGCCTTTTATTCAGGGGTGCAGGGGAGTGACAGGGGTGAGCAGAGAAGGAAGCATAACAAAATAGTAGGAATATAACCTTTTGTCATTATGTCTGTGGCTCCCAAACTTAGACCAGATGCATCCTCTTTCCTCAGAAGTGTCTTATGAGAGGCATCCTTGGAAAAAGTGATGGACTTCCAACTTAACCAGTCCCTAAAAGATGGAGATGGAATTTATTGGTTCTCTGAAGTACCACAAACTTCTTCTTTGAGGCTGCTAGTGGAGGAGGAGGAGGAAACTTGGAGGGGGAATAAGGTCTTTGTCAATGCTGATGGGTCATGAAGGTCTAAGCTCACAGAGGCTGCCTTTGTGTCTGCTGAGCCAGAAAAACCAAGTGAACAGGAGGCTCACTATTTGTGACATGTGTGACGGAGTGCCTGAGATGGGCCACACTGAGAATGCCACACTCAGGGAAGACTGCAAGAAATAGGGCAGGCAATCCCCAAAAAACCGGTGGTTTATTTTATTAGAGTCATCAAACCAGTATCAGAAGAGCTTCTATAGAACCACACTGGTTAAGAAGCCAGAGACAGTCCACTTTAGGCATTCCAGCCCTTGGTTCTTATCTAGGCAAACACATCTATCTAGGCAAAAATCTTATCTAGGCAAACACATGGATTCACCAAGGGAAGGTCATGCCTGACTAATCTAATCGCCTTTTATGATGAGATTACTGGTTCTGTGGATGAAGGGAAAGCAGTGGATGTATTGTTTCTTGACTTTAGCAAAGCTTTTGACACGGTCTCCCACAGTATTCTTGTCAGCAAGTTAAGGAAGTATGGGCTGGATGAATGCACTATAAGGTGGGTAGAAAGCTGGCTAGATTGTCGGGCTCAACGGGTAGTGATCAATGGCTCCATGTCTAGTTGGCAGCCGGTGTCAAGTGGAGTGCCCCAGGGGTCAGTCCTGGGGCCGGTTTTGTTCAATATCTTCATAAATGATCTGGAGGATGGTGTGGATTGCACTCTCAGCAAATTTGTGGATGATACTAAACTGGGAGGAGTGGTAGATACGCTGGAGGGGAGGGATAGGATACAGAAGGACCTAGACAAATTGGAGGATTGGGCCAAAAGAAATCTGATGAGGTTCAATAAGGATAAGTGCAGGGTCCTACACTTAGGATGGAAGAATCCAATGCACCGCTACAGACTAGGGACTGAATGGCTAGGCAGCAGTTCTGCGGAAAAGGACCTAGGGGTGACAGTGGACGAGAAGCTGGATATGAGTCAGCAGTGCGCCCTTGTTGCCAAGAAGGCCAATGGCATTTTGGGATGTATAAGTAGGGGCATAGCGAGCAGATCGAGGGACGTGATCGTTCCCCTCTATTCGACACTGGTGAGGCCTCATCTGGAGTACTGTGTCCAGTTTTGGGCCCCACACTACAAGAAGGATGTGGATAAATTGGAGAGAGTCCAGCGAAGGGCAACAAAAATGATTAGGGGTCTAGAGCACATGACTTATGAAGAGAGGCTGAGGGAGCTGGGATTGTTTAGTCTGCAGAAGAGAAGAATGAGGGGGGATTTGATAGCTGCTTTCAACTACCTGAAAGGGGGTTCCAAAGAGGATGGCTTTAGACTGTTCTCAATGGTAGCAGATGACAGAACGAGGAGTAATGGTCTCAAGTTGCAATGGGGGAGGTTTAGATTGGATATTAGGAAAAACTTTTTCACTAAGAGGGTGGTGAAACACTGGAATGCGTTACCTAGGGAGGTGGTAGAATCTCCTTCCTTAGAGGTTTTTAAGGTCAGGCTTGACAAAGCCCTGGCTGGGATGATTTAACTGGGAATTGGTCCTGCTTCGAGCAGGGGGTTGGACTAGATGACCTTCTGGGGTCCCTTCCAACCCTGATATTCTATGATTCTATGATTTACATTTAGCCATATTAGAATGAATAGTGCTTGTTTGTGCCCAGTCTACCAAGCAATCCAAGTCACTGAGTCAGTGACCTGTCCTTTTCATTATTTACCAATCCCCCAATTTTGGGTCATCTGCAAACTGTATCTGTGGTGCATGGGTGGCTGGTGACCTGGCCGTTGGGGAGGCTAGCCCCCAGCCCTGCCCAAGGCACTGCCCCACCCCATCTGCCCCCCTTCTACCTCCCCTCCCCTGCAGGAGCCTGTAGCCCCCCCACCACGAGCTCCAGCGCCAGGCGGCGAGGCCCAAGCTTTGGTGTGCTGGCTGGCAGCACTCCTGGCCCTGGGACACCAGGCAGCGTGACCCCAGCACCAGCCATCCTGACTCCCTGCAGGAGGTGAGGCAGCCAGCCCCGGTGCTCCCAGCAACACAACCCCAGCCGCCTGCGGAATGAAAAATGCCAGCAACAAAAATTCAGAAGTTACTAACAACTCATTCTCAACAACAACATTTAAAGGAATATCATACTGTCAGTCCATCACTAGTCATTTCAAGGAGAAGCCCATCTGCTCTAAGGTATTATTAAAAGGCCTGGAGAATTTAAGCATTTATCCTACAAACTTTCACACACTTGGCAATGGGAGTTAATTAAGCCAGTGCATATCTGTTTGCAGAATTAGGTCTTAGTGTCTTGACTGAAGTCAGCTCAATTAATTTTATCCCCTTTTTGGATCATTGGCTTTCTGATTTCAGGGATGGAGTGAGAGTTCAGTTATAGAAAGTCTGTTTTCTTTCTTAATGCATCTTTAAGAGATTGCCAGATTGCCATATTAATTGCCTTTCAATCACTAGCCATATTATACCGTATTTTAAAAAAAATAAAAGGTTGATGTACTATTTAAACGGCTAGGAATTCCTTTAAATTTCCAACACCTTTAACAATTTAGTTTAAATGATACATGCATATCTAAAAGATGGGATTTTTACTAACCATTTTCTGACTCAAAGAAATCTGAAGAGGGATTGAAAGCCATAATGCTGTCACAGAGTTGCATTTTAGTTAGAAAACAATTAATGTTTCTGTATTCTGCACACTTCTAAAGGGATAACAGATTTTTTGGGGGGCGGGGGAGGAAAAGAGTAATGCAGAATTTTAGCATATTGAAAAGTAATACATTATGTATCACTATCAACTCCTAGAAATAATACTCCTAAATGCAGGGAATAAAAGACTAAGTACTAAATCTCTGTGTATGCTAGTTACTGTAGGTTCCACTACCTCATGTAACAAATAAAACTGTATTGGAGTTATCTGCCCCTTCTTATGATCTGTCATATCAAACTGCACTCTAGTTGAGAAGTGTGAATTAGTCACATCTCATATACTTTGTCTTTGAACAAACAGAATAACTGAGCCGAGTTATGCTGCAAGAATGGCCTAGTTTCTGACTAAGTCAATGATTCCTTTAAGGTTGTTATCTTTGCCCTTCTACCCATCTCCCTTTCAGCAGATCCACGCAAACCTGAAATCGCACTATTGCCAGTGTAACTGAGAGGACCTATCCGTGAAGAGCACCTGAAAAAAAAAGTTCTATTCCTAAGAGAGCTGTTACACATTTCCTAGTCAGCTGTTATTTCATGTGATCACCTGCTGTGGTCTATAGAGCCATTTAGCAGCCTCAGTGAAAATACAGCTTTATCTCTGTTTTGCAGCCATGGGTTTCATTTTCAGTCCCTGAAGGACAAATAGTTCATATAATTCTAACCACCAGCACAACCACCAAGCTTGTCACACACTTACTGCCTCATCAATATAAAGTTCTGGAGAAGAGCCATAGAAAATTCTTGTAAATGAAAAATGAAACACTCTTCTGAGGAAAACGGAAAAATAATCTATCATATCCTCTGTCACTGTGTTGTACACAGTGGAAATCATGCCCACATGTCCACTTTACCATGATAAATTTCACTGGCAAAAGAAGCCAGAGCACCTGCAGCTGAGGAGGAAAATAGACTGGGGTTTCCTTTCCTAGTTATAAACTGTTTGGCTGTATCAATGTGCACATTTAACTCTAGAAAATGAATAAAATAATAAAACATGACAGTGAAAAAATTGTTTCTAGAATGAAGAATTTATTTTCTCCTTTTGCTGTGGACATAGTTGTAAATACAGATAAAATCCAGTGTCTTGCACATAAGCACACTTGCTTCTGAGCAAACTATAACCAAAATTCAATATGCACTGCAAAGACAAATAAAAGAATAGCCCACCTGACAAGAGAAAGAGAAGCAAAAAGTTTTGGAGGAAGAGGACTTGCGTGGATGAAGACATTGTGGGAGCCCAAGCAGCTTCTGTTGTGCTTCAGCATCAGAAGAAAAAAACTTTCAGTACAAATATGAAACACTGGGCAAAATTCACCCCAGTGCAACCCCTGTGCTAACTCCCTTGACTTCATCATAGTGACACCCAGGGTGAGTTTGACCCAATTTAAAATGTTACACATT
Source organism: Natator depressus (assembly GCF_965152275.1). Classification (NCBI taxonomy): domain Eukaryota; kingdom Metazoa; phylum Chordata; order Testudines; family Cheloniidae; genus Natator; species Natator depressus. Next base: position 65,197,101 of record NC_134236.1, read on the forward strand.
CACATTTTAAAAAGTCAGAAAATAAACTGACCTACCTCTCTGCCATTGGTTCCTCACGCTGTGGCCCAGCTAAGCCAGGTATTCAAGAACATGCCTAACTTCACTCATCTGCATAAAGTCAGGCATATTCTTAAGGACTTTGCTGAATTTATGTCACAATTTTCTGTGAGGTGGCCATGGTGCTAGCAGACGACTGAGAAATGCTGTTTAGAATTACACACTATTTTCAAAGTTCATAACTTAGATCACATGTTGAGAGTTTGTTTGTAGTGTTGAGAAGTTATCACTTTACTGTGCTGAGCAAAATCAGTAGTCTGCCTGAAATATCTGGACTGCGACAGCTACAGAAAATGAACAGGAAGCTGCATGAAGCAGATGTACAGTAGCTATAGAAACCACAGCTGATACAAAACAAATAAGCATGGGCCATTACCTACAATTTGTTTCATGTTCCTTTAACTGCGTCATAACATCTGTTCTAGGACGCCTTGTAAACAGAGCTGTGAAAATATGTTGAACACAAATACTGCTGAATGAAGAATAAAGCCATTTCAGATTAAACGATGCTAAAGGAATATTGAAATGTACTAATGAGGGATGACACTGATCCCAAAGCAAAATGCAAGAGAAAATTAGTTATAATAACCTGCCTACTTAGTGGTACACATTATCATCCCTTGCTCCAGTGTGATGCAAGATAGGGTTGAAACAGCCTTAACTAAAAACAGGTTAACTAAAAAGCAAAATATTAAGAGATTTGTATGATTTTAGCTTCTTGGCAGTGTATAATGTCTTCCTCAAACATGGTTCTTCCCTCAAAAATCTCTTTCCCCCTTAAAAATTAGTTTGGGAATAGGAAGGGGGAAGTAGTGCTTGGATTTCAGCCTCTTTGAATCTCTTTATCCCTCTTCACCTCTGGCACACCACAAGGGCCTCCAATAAAACATCTGGCATATTTCAGTTAGGAAAACAAGGCAGGCCTTAGAAATAGAGATGTTAGAGATAACTAAGTATGTCTATCATAAACAGGAGTAAGAGGCCTACAGAAAACATTCATTTGCAGTTCACCTTTAAGGAATCTCTGATGTAATGGCTGAAGCAATGGACAGAGACCCAAGAGAACACTATGGTGTGCAATGTTTTATTGTAAGTCATCGTGCTGAGGGTCAGAGTGTTTGAAAGGTAGGTAAGTGCATGGAGAGAGAGAGAGAGAAAAAAAAAATCTGAATATGATGTAAGGAGCCCCATCGAAGGATGCAAAGCTTTGTATGTGGATAGGGTGAGGCCTTTCTCCAGAATCAGATGAGTGGGAAGAAGAATGTATGGCATTCAGGGACTATGCCAACATTCGGGTAAAGGATGTTGTAATCTAGTAGCAGAATAAGCGTGTTTCACCTGTAGCAGGTGTAGTTAATGGCACATTTTGCTTGCCTTGTACCATTAACTGCAATCAGATCATTCTCAAACATCTGTGTCCCTCCAGTTTATATAAGGATTTCTTTTTGAGGGAAGTGGGCAAGAAGAAAGTTAACTAGCAGCAGAACTGCAGTAAGTTCACATTAAATCCTAGAGTCTAAGGCCAGGTCTAAACTTACATCAGTATAACTATGTCACTCAAGGGGGTGAAAAAGCCGAGTGATGCAGTTATATGGACCTAACTCTAGTGTAGACAGCGCTATGCCAACCAGAGGGCTTCTCCCATCAACACAATCCGCTCCACTATGCTGATGGCAGTGTAGTAGTGTCTTCACTGAAGAACTGCAGCATTTTAAATATAGACCTGCCCTTAGTGCATGAGCTAACAAAATCAGACACAATTATGGATGGAGTAACAAATATTTTAACACAATGTATCAGCCTTCTCCACTGTACTGTCTCTTGAGCTCCCCCTGTTAAGCTTCCTCTACAAACCAAACCCCTAGAACAAGAGCATGTGAAATATTTATGTAGAACACCAATGTTAAATTTCAAAATATGACAATTAATCTAGCAGGGCCATCTAGTCAATGATTACAATAAATTTTCATTGCATGGTCTAAGACTTTTCTATAGAAATAGAAAGTTAAAGGTCTGATTGTTTGTATTACACTAGTATTCAAAAGTCCAATTGTGCTAGGTACTGTACATGCACATAGAAAGACCACCCATGTCCTGGAGAGATTAGAATTTAAATAGACAAGACAAAAGGGTGAGGGAGAAGGGAAGTGTTATCCCCATTTTACAGATGGAAAACTGAGACACAGAGGGATTTAAGGCCCCAATCCTGCAGAGACTTTCATGGATGTGTAACTTGACGCACTTAGTAGTCCTGTTGAAGCTAGTTCTAGAGACAGTGGCTTCCATGGGACTACCCACAACTTGTAAAGTTAGCACATGCCTAAGTCTTTGCAGGATTGGGGCCTAAATGATTTGCCCAATTATGACATTACCCAGGGTGCTATCTGGACTGCTGAATAGCTGTGTCTCCTCAGTTCTCCAACCTGGGATGCCTTTTACACTTCTGTACTGGTGAACAGCTACTCCTGGCTAGTTAACACACAGCCTCCAGCATGTAACTTGTGCCCAGCTGCACATACTAGTTCGCCACCCATGAATTACACTTAACACCAGCAGATTCCTTGTCCCTTAGAAGTGTGCATCTTGTACTGCTCAGTACATGATTGAACAATACAAGCTCTAATAAAGTCCATCATTTCATCCACGAAAAATGATATGCACCAGCCTTGTTATCCCAAATGGCACCTCCACACACACTTTAATCCAAACACACTGGTAAGATAAAATCTTTTCTGTAGTTAAAATAGTAAAACAAGTTTAAGTGGCTACAAGTAATGAGGCATCATCATAGAATATCAGGGTTGGAAGGGACCCCAGAAGGTCATCTAGTCCAACCCCCTGCTCGAAGCAGGACCAATTCCCAGTTAAATCATCCCAGCCAGGGCTTTGTCAAGCCTGACCTTAAAAACCTCTAAGGAAGGAGATTCTACCACCTCCCTAGGTAACGCATTCCAGTGTTTCACCACCCTCTTAGTGAAAAAGTTTTTCCTAATATCCAATCTAAACCTCCCCCATTGCAACTTGAGACCATTACTCCTCGTTCTGTCATCTGCTACCATTGAGAACAGTCTAAAGCCATCCTCTTTGGAACCCCCTTTCAGGTAGTTGAAAGCAGCTATCAAATCCCCCCTCATTCTTCTCTTCTGCAGACTAAACAATCCCAGCTCCCTCAGCCTCTCTTCATAAGTCATGTGCTCTAGACCCCTAATCATTTTTGTTGCCCTTCGCTGGACTCTCTCCAATTTATCCACATCCTTCTTGTAGTGTGGGGCCCAAAACTGGACACAGTACTCCAGATGAGGCCTCACCAGTGTCAAATAGAGGGGAACGATCACATCCCTCGATCTGCTCGCTATGCCCCTACTTATACATCCCAAAATGCCATTGGCCTTCTTGGCAACAAGGGCACACTGTTGACTCATATCCAGCTTCTCGTCCACTGTCACCCCTAGGTCCTTTTCCGCAGAACTGCTGCCTAGCCATTCGGTCCCTAGTCTGTAGCGGTGCATTGGATTCTTCCATCCTAAGTGCAGGACCCTGCACTTATCCTTATTGAACCTCATCAGATTTCTTTTGGCCCAATCCTCCAATTTGTCTAGGTCCTTCTGTATCCTATCCCTCCCCTCCAGCGTATCTACCACTCCTCCCAGTTTAGTATCATCTGCAAATTTGCTGAGAGTGCAATCCACACCATCCTCCAGATCATTTATGAAGATATTGAACAAAACCGGCCCCAGGACCGACCCCTGGGGCACTCCACTTGACACCGGCTGCCAACTAGACATGGAGCCATTTATCACTACCCGTTGAGCCCGACAATCTAGCCAGCTTTCTACCCACCTTATAGTGCATTCATCTAGCCCATACTTCCTTAACTTGCTGACAAGAATACTGTGGGAGACCGTGTCAAAAGCTTTGCTAAAGTCAAGAAACAATACATCCACTGCTTTCCCTTCATCCACAGATGAAATGTCAGGACTGGTTACAAAATAAAAAGATAGGCATTTAAGCCGCATTTTAACTTAACAAGCTAAAGTGAACTTAAAAGCAAAACATCTTTCTCACTGTAAGATTACAGCTGTCTGCACTGGCTGAAAAGCCTCGCAGACAGGAAAAGGCTTCCTCCCAGTTCAAAGATGTTTCCTTTGTCTTTCAAGCATTTTAGCTGCTGTGACTAGAGATGTGGGAGAGAGGTAATTTGTGTGTGGGGGGGGATTACACAGACCCTCCACCCCCAGTGTCTTTGCCAATATGTAAAGTTTTCACGCACACCCTTCTTCCTGCCAAGGAATGCCCATTTAATTAGGTGATTGTCCAATTGATTATGCTGATGCCTGGTTGAGGGTGCCAGTGTGTCTTTGTCTGGTTTGGGCCTGCCTTTCTAACACTGGAACATGTTACAACAATGTTATACAGTAGAAATGTATAAGTTTACATGCAATGATGATACACATTTTACCAGGACAATAATGTTCAGCAGATTATGAGTTTAAGTGATACCTCACAGGGCATATTTTGTACAAAATTTATCATAGTCTTATAAAAGTGGTGACCATAATAGCATAAACTGTCACACCAATGTCTACAGCATAGCCAGGGACTGAACCCAGATTTCCTGAATCAGATCAGAGGTATATTGGGAAACAAGTTGGAGTCAGGCATGATATTCTGACATAAGTAAACTAGTAAGATGTGCACAAGATGCTAATAGAAAAAGTGATCACCTCTTGAGGGCTGGTTTAGAATTTGGCTTGGATCACCAGTGTGATAGTTCTGTCCCTAGTGAGGACCCATAGATACCCACCTAGAATTCAACACAAAGATACACAATTAGTACCGGGACAGCAAGAGTATTGCAAGGCAGAAGGAAGGAGCAAAAGCATTTCACTGCTTGCTTTGAAGTTAACTGAATAATATCTCTCAAATAATTTAAATGCATTATTCATTTTTCCATTTACACAGCTTATGGTCAGCAAATTTTACAACATGTTTAGATAAAATACTTGTAGTATAGTTTCTTTCATTATTCATTGAGCTGTAGGTTGCACTCATTTTCATAAACACTACAGTTCATCAAGAAAAGGTTTCTGGGAAGTGAGAAATGGCTATAATAGATGGAGAGGAAATAAGAAAAAACTACATCTCTCATTTTACCATTTGAAGGATATGAATCCAAAAGGAACAGCATGAGTTTGCCAGTAGTATATTTAAAACTCATCTTTGGGTGAAACTTCTTATCTTCCTTCCTAGAAGAGAAGTTTGTGTGTTGTACCAACTTCTTGTCTTCCATCTTTCGTACTGATAACTCATGATATTTGGTGTTTTTCTTAAAGTCTGAGATACTGAATCAATAGATTAAAAGCTGCGATTCTCAGGCAGTGTCATTTAAAAAACGTTTCTAGCCCTAGCGGTGGCAGAGAAAAAGCTTGAAAGCATGAAGCACGAGAACCCTAAAGGCTCAGAAACAAAACGTGTACTATTTAACACAATCACGATTTTTAAACCATTTTCATTATATGTGGGGCCTCACTTATTTTTGAATACTTTTGACAATACTACATTTTATACCTAAACTGCGAGCTCCTTGGGGTGGACATTCTCTTTTCATGAGATGTTTGCACAGTGAGGTTAGGGCCGCTAAATGCTATACATGTGCAGCTAATTATGCAGGAGTTCAAACACGCTAGAAGCCTGGCTCTAACACTTTATGCACCTCTGCACTCCGAATGCTGCAGTGTACCGTAAGCTTTCTGCAGAAGCACAACATTATACAGCCCATACCTGACGGGGCAAGCCAAATAAAAGCTAATAGGATTCATAACCTAAATGGGAGGCAATTGTGCTGTACAACAAGGTATAATGGCACAAAAAACACTTAAAACTCCTTGGTCTGACACAGTAAGTTATGTATAGCTTTCAGCCGGAACAGGACATGTTGAACTGTGGGCTTTCTATTCAATTTAGAATTAGTTTGCAATGATTTTGAGAGAGCTGCTGCTGCATCTGTTCATTTGTGGTCAGTGGTTAGATAAGGTCACTTTTCCATTTTTAAAAGCCACACAGAGTGGGATTAGAATACAGTATGGCTACAACCAAAAATTTAATGATGTGCTTCAGTGAGTGCACATATATTAACACTGACATGCTAAAAGCACATAATATTAGTCAGCATCAAAGTTAGAGATAAATAAGCTAAATAATTGGTAGATAAAATTGATGGGAGGAGGAGAATGAAAAAGTAATTGTTTGCCCCGTGTTTTGATTCTATAAAATGGAGGTGTTATTTTCATTATTTATTGTCTCCAGTTACCCCAACAGACACTGGGTCATTGATTTACTAGGAATTTAACAAGCAGATTCTGAGTTTAAAGGAGAAACTGCTGAGCTTGAATTAATATGCAAACTAGATACCATTAACTTGGGTTTGAATAGAGATGGGGAGTGGCTGAGTCATTACACATACTGAATCTATTTCCCTAAAGTTAAGTATCCTCACACCTTCTTGTCAACTGTCTAAAATGGGCCATCTTGATCACTACAAAAAAGTTTGTCTTCTGCTGATAATAGCACATCTTAACTGATTGGCCTCTCACAGTTTGTATGGCAACTTCCAACTTATCTGTATATATTATATATACACACATACAGATATTTCTTCTTACTATATGTTCCATTCTATGCATCTGATGAAGTGATCTGTTGCCCATGAAAGCTCATGCTCTAATAAATATGTTAGTCTCTAAGGTGCCACAAGTCCTCCTGTTCTTTTTGCGGATACAGACTAACACGGCTCCTACTCTGAAACCTGAGTTTAAACTGAAACTCAGAGCCCACTCTCCAGATTTCCCCAAGGATAGACTGTCAGCTATTGTTCAATACAATATATTTCAAATTACAAGTGTTGCATTATTGCTAAAATGTCTCAGCTGCCTGAAGCCCATCTTATCGGTGTTGAATAGACATACCCGTCACACTTTTGTAGGTGGAAAAAAGTTAGAGATGGAGGAAAATCTTAAGAAACACTGAGGAAAGTGGTCAGACTGCATCTTCCATTATTTATTATATAAATCTTAAAATAAGGCAAGAGAAAAAAAGCTGGCAATTTGGCTAGCCTACCCTCCACAGAAATATAGAGAACAACACTGTTTAACAACAATTACATAACTGATGGCAGGGAGGTCCCATGGGAATGATTCTCTTGTGTATATCCATATCCACACTACACTTTAATTTTTCCTAGGAGAGCTGCAAGTGTGGCAGATTAGGCCCTTCAAAAAGAAGGCTCAATTTGCTGTTGTGCAAGACTCTTGGGAGGCAGAATTGACAGTTTTAACAATCCTTTCTTACCATTTTTCTTTGGATACCTACAATAGAAGAAAATGTGAGCTGAGTAACATTCTGTGTTTCTTTGAAGTCAATGCATGTGTGTTGAGGGATGGGGCTCAGCAGATGTCTATTTCTGCAGTTTGCTCCTCACTTTATGCAATAATCCTCTGCCATCAGAATCATTTGCTAACAAAAATAACTTTCCCCCCTCAAATATAGGATCAGGTCTTAAGGGGGAGAAAGGAGGTGAAAGGAGCAGATGAACTATGAAAAAGCCAAGGCCTTTCATGATTTATATCTATGGAAGGGATCTATTCAGGCAAACATTTGCCTTTTTTCTTCCAAAACATTTGTCTTGGAGAACTGTCACTGAGTGTCCTTGCTATATTCTCAATAGTAATTATCACCATCATGATACATACATCACATCATTTGTCAATAATGTTGTGACTTGCTAGCTAGTTCCTGACTATGTGAATGTCATAGAAATAAAAGGGTTAATGCACAAACAGGGCTAAATTTTGGTTACAAAATATTGCTTGACTACTATATATTTCCCAGAGAATGGTTCTTTTCACTGTAATTCCTTCCCCCCCCACCCCAAGGTGCCATGTCAAACAAAAAACTATAAGGTTCATTATGTAAAAATGAATTATTTAGAACCAAACAGTTCTGTGTGCCAGTTATTTTTACATAGGAAACGGGGAACTGTGCATGTTTAGACTTCATTGATAATTACTTCCTACCAATCCTAAACTAGGCCATGTTTAAATCAGTTATCTAGAGGTGGTAGACTCCATATCCCATATAATAATCCTTATCCCCTAAACCTCCCAGTCCCTGGAGGTTCTCAACTGAAATTTTCAGAACTAGGCTTTCATAATGTTTCTCATTAACTACAGTTTATCTTTATGCAAAACCATTATTAAAAGCTTTACACAAAGCTGGTCTGCTGCAGAGGATTTTTACAATGTAAAGTTTTTGTAAACCTCAAAGGCTTGAAAGACTGACTTTATTTCTCAAGTTCATATTTTTACATATTTAATCTGCTCAAATTAATTAGTAACTCCATCTCTAATCTTTTAGAGATATATTGCTTTAGAGTTTAATTAAGTTAGTATACAAGGAGGATCATATAGATTCCTGCTGCCTCTGGCAGGACTTCTATTTTACTGACAAAGGGTCTGATCCTGAAATCAATACTCAGGTATCTTGCCCAGTCCCACTAAAGCCATGAATGTGTGTGGATGCCCACAAGGAGTACAATGAAAAGTCTATTTCACACCACTGTATATATAAGGGACAGACAAACTTACTGACCCTCTGAGCTGCATATGACAATCTCTGGGGCTTGGGGCTTCAGCCCTGCTCCTGCTGGAGCCCCGAGCCCCAGCAGGTACACCCAGCAGGGCTGAAGCCACGAGACCCCCTTCCCCGCTGTGCAGAAGCCCTACCCCACCTGCTGCAAGGCAGAGGTCCTGAGCTCCACCCCCACAAGTCTGGTAGGTGGAGAATGGAGGTGGGGGGGCCTGGAGAACTCCACGAGCCGCACTTTAAGTGTAAAAAAGCTGCTGAGGGCTTGCGAGCCACAGTTTGGACACCCCTGGTATACATGGACAAAGATTCCAAGCTTTCTGAAAAGTCTTATTTCTCAGTCTATAAATTAGTTCATTGGTGATAGACTAAAGCTTCCAGAGTCCATTCACAAACACTAGAAAAGCTCCCAATGGTATATTGCTGAGTGATATATACTATTGCTCAAGGGGAAATAGAAAGTGATTCTACTTCTGATCAGATTTTTGGAGGGACTCAAGAGAACCATCCTGGAATCCAGTAGAGAATTTCATCCTATTTGCTATTTTTTGCATATTTTCCCAAAAGATTTGTGGTTTAGACAAAATTACATGAGAGAGTTAAGTGTTCTGTAGCACAGCTTCAATAAGTTTATTTTCTTAGAATCCAATAATAATTAGGAATCAAGAAATATTGTAACATTTAAAGTACATTTGCTATTGTAACATGCCATACCCAGTGATGTCATTGGCAGGGGGGATTGAACCCAGAACCTCTCATTCTAAAAACCATGAGCTCAGCTAAAGGAAATATAGCAGAGTCAAAGCTCTGTGGTCTAGCTCCCTAGGCTGAGAGGGCCACACAGTATGTATGTGTTAAATTTTGTATTTATTCAGTGCTAGATTATGTTTCCCATACATGATGCATAGTTCCAATCCTCCCCACCCCCAACAGTGAAGCCCACTGACACATTTGTAAGACAATGAATTAAAAAAACTCTAGTATTTTGGAGAAAAAACTGTGGGCAAGATCCCCAGCTGAGGAATCTGGCACTGAACCTTTAGTTGCTGGAAGGATTTAAAATAATTGATCTTCTTGATTCAAATTATGAGCATATTCACCAAAAAGTAATTAATATACCATAAAAAGTGGATTAAAGTTAAATGTTTGGCTCACAAGTAGTTTTCTGGAGCATTCTGGGGTCTGACTCAATGTCAATTACTTTTTTCAAATCAATATTTGTGACAAAGAAACTGTTACACTCTGGTGCAAGCCAAAAAAAAAAACCAAAAACATATATGCAATAACCATGAACCAGTTAGCATATTCAGGTCAGACTGTTGCTGACATGAACATGCTAACAGCAGATACATTGCAGCAGCCCCTAGGTAGTTGCAAGCACCCAATACTATGCACACACGCAGCCTTAAACAGGACAGGAAAACTGAGTTCAGGGAGCAGAAAACAAAACTAGCATAAGAATTGGGAGCAGGAAGGCAATACACAGTCACAGAAACCCATTGGACCTGAGATAAGGACTCAGAGCCAGAATAATGAGGAATGAGAAAAAAGTTCACCCAAGGCTCAGCTTTGAACACACTATCACCACCTCTGGGTATGTTTTTGTAGATTTTAAGGGACCATTAGGTCTAGTCTGACCTCCTGTCTAAAACAGGCCATTGAATTTCACCCTATATTGAGCCCAACAAACTTGGGTTTGACTGAAGCAGGTCTTCCAGAAAAGGCATCTGGTCTTGAGTTGAAGGCATCAAGAGATGAAGAATCCATCACTTCCCTTCGTAGGTCATTCCAATGGTTTAGTCACCCTCACTGTTAAAAATTTGTGCCTAACTTCTAATTTGAATTTGTCTGGCTTCAGCCACTGGTTCTTTTGATACCGTTCTCTGCTACATGAAAGAGCCCTCAAGTACCTTGTATTTTCTCCTGAGGAGGGTACTTATACACTGACAGGTTTCAGAGTAGCTGCCGTGTTAGTCTGTATCTGTAAAAAGAAGAGTACTTGTGGCACCTTAGAGACTAAAATTTATTAGAGCATAAGCTTTCGTGAGCTACAGCTCACTTCATCGGATGCATACAGTGGAATGCATCCGATGAAGTGAGCTGTAGTTCATGAAAGCTTATGCTCTAATAAATTTTAGTCTCTAAGGTGCCACAAGTACTCCTTTTCTTTTTACTTTTACACGGTAACCAAGTTACCTCTCACTCTGTTTTGATAAGCTAAACAGATTCAGCTCTTCAAATCTGGTTGTTAGTCATTTTCTCCACTCCACAAAACATTTGGCTCTTTTCTGCTGTCTCCTTTTTTCAATGTCCTTTTTAAAATGTGGACCCTAGAACTGTACACAGTATGCCGGTGCTGGTCTCCCCAAAGCCATGCACAGAGCTGAACACCCTCTCCTTACCACAGCTCCTGTTTACCCCAGGATCCCGTTAGCCCCTTTCCCCACAGCATTGCACTGGGAGCTCACATTCATTATGACCCCTACATTCTTTCCAGAGTTCCTGATTTCTGGGATGCAGTCCTCTATTTTGTAGGTATGGCCTATATTCGTAGGTATATCAACACCTTTGAAAACCAATCTGCATCTTTAGGCACTTAAATACTTTTCAAAATACCTTTTTCCTAAATATATGACCTTGCCTTTAGCTGTATTAAAACACATTTTCTTTGAATAGGCCCAAAACACTGAGCAATCCAGCTTGCTCTGTCCTCATTATTTGCCACTCCACCAATCTTGGTGTCGTCTGCAAATTTTATATTTCTAAGCCATTGATAAAAATATTGAATAGCATCAGGCCTAGTACCAATTCCTGTGGAACCCCCCAAAAAGAACCTCATTAGATAACTGCGTATTGGAAAGGTTCTGGGTGAATTCAGATTGGTCAATTTGGTATCAAAGTCTGTAGCTGCAGTCTGTGTGACATAAGCTGTCATGCAGTAAGAGGGAAGGTCCTCTCATGGATTGGTAACTGGTTAAAAGATAGGAAACAAAGGGTAGGAATAAATGATCTGTTTCCAGAATGGAGAGAGGTAAATAGTGGTGTCCCCCAGGAGTCTGTTCTGGGACCCACCCTATTAAACATATGCATAAATGATCTGGAAAAAGGGGTAAACAGTGAGGTGGCAAAATTTGCAAATGATACAAAACTACTCCAGATAGTTAAGTCCCAGGCAGACTGCAAAGAGCTACAGAAGGATCTCCCAAAACTGGGAGACTGGGCAACAAAATGGCAGATGAAATTCAATGTTGATAAATGCAAAGTAATGCACATTGGAAAACAATCCCAACTATACATATAAAATGATGGGCTCTTAATTAGCAGTTACCACTCAAGAAAGATCTTGGGGTCATTGTGGATAGTTCTCTGAAAACATCCACTCAATGTGCAACAGCAGTCAGAAAAGAAAACAAAATGTTGGGAATCATTAAGAAAGGGATAGATAATAAAACAGAAAATACCATATTGCCTCTATATAGATACATTGTACACCCACATCTTGAATACTACATGCAGATGTGGCGCCCTATCTCAGAAAAAGGTATATTGGAGTTGGAAAAGGTTTAGAAAAGGGCAACCAAAATAATTCGGCCTAAGGAACAGCATCTATATGAGGAGAGATTAATAAGACTGGGACTTTTCAGCTTGGAAAAGAGATGACTAAGTGGGGGGAATATGATTGAGGTCTATAAAATCATGAGTGGTGTGGAGAAAGTAAATAAGGAAGTGTTATTTACTCCTTCTCATAACACAAGAACTAGGGGGTCACCAAATGAAATTAAAAGGCAGCAGGTTTAAAACAAACGAACCAAACAGAAGGAAGTATTTCTTCACACAACATACAGTCAACCCGTGGAACTCATTGTCAGAGACTGTTGTGAAGGCCAAGACTATAACAGGGTTCACAAAAGAACTAGATAAATTCATAGAAGATAGGTTCCTCAATGGCTATTAGCCCAGATGGGCAGGGATGGTGTCCCTAACCTCTGTTTGCCAGAAACTGGGAAATGGGTGACAGGGGATGGATCACTTGATGACAGGGGGAGGGATAGCTCAGTGGTTTGAGCATTGCCCTGCTAAACCCAGGGTTGTGAGCTCAATCCTTGAGGGGGCTATTTAGGGATCTGGGGCAAAAATTGGGGATTGGTCCTGCTTTGAGCAGAGGGTTGGACTAGATGACCTCCTGAGGTCCCTTCCATCCCTGATATTCTATGATTACCTGTTCTGTTCATTCCCTCTGGGGCACCTGGCATTGGCTATTGTTTGAAGACAGGCTACTGGGCTAGATGGACCTTTGGTCTGACCCAGTATGGCCGTTCTTGTGTGTGCAATTTCGAAAGCTTATTCACTTACAAGTTTCACAAACCATATAGACTTGTTCCATGCCCTGGATTCTGGTCAATGTAATACCATTGTTTCTCACCCCTCTGTGAGCAACTTTTTTTTCCATAGATTCACAGATCCATAAAATCTAATGTTTTTTTCAATTTCAAGGGGTTGAATAGAACTTGACTGAGCTGCACTTACCTCTTTGAAGATCTTCTAAGCCCTGGCTTAGTGTGCATCAGCAGGGTGCATGGACCAATTCACACACAATACATTAGCATACTTTAGAAGTCACACCCCCCAGAGCACATTACCCACCACATAGACAATCTCCCCTTGCTTGATGCCCAGAGTAACAACCTAACACTCCCTTTCTGGCTTTATGGGCTAATGTTTTCAAATGGGAAAGCATAGCCCATAAAGCCAGAAAGCATAGCCTCAAGCCACAAGCATAGCCTCTGTGCATGTATTTGTTGTTAAAATTGGAGAACAGTCAACTGCAGGAACAATTAGTAAAAACTACATGTTTAACGGCAAGTCAGGAAATTAGACATCTAAAATCTATCTTTTCCCCTCCGCAGTTGCCTGCGAGTGTAATGGGTTGAAACCAGTAAAAAAAAAGTCACAGGGCAGGGCTACATCTCAGTTTCCAAGCATACACTCCCTGCCCAATCTCCTTTAAGAAGGTTTATTGTGCAAACATAAGTGAATAAAACAAACAGTCCCTTAGCTCACCCTTTGTCCTAGGGTTTCACAGCCTCCCCTCCAAGGGATCACTGGCGATCCTGCTTTTTGCAGCTTCCCAGTCCCAGCCAGCTCTGCTCCCCTTCTGCAATATCAGCCACAGGGCTACCGTGCCAGACAAAGGTCCCTTGCTCCAGGGCCCCATCACAGGAGTTAGCCCCACTCCTCTGTGGCTCTTCTTCCCAGGAACAGCCTGCCCCAATCACTCCTCCCCTTCCTCCTCTCCAACAGGTCTTTATAGCCCCCTTGCTCTTTTAATTAGCTCAACTGGACCCATCTGGTGCACTGGGCCTGGTCTAATCACAGGGACTAGCTATCCTCTGGCAATATCCCATTGTCTCTCCCATTTAAATGCATTCACTGTTTCTTACACTTTATATATACAGTAATTTAGGACTCAGTTGAGATCCAGAAACCTGGACATCAACATGTGGTAAAGATTAGCCCTAGTGTATGGAGTTGCTATACTAACTTTTTAACTGACCTAGATTTAATAGTGGTCAAGGAAATCCCTAAGGCGACACTCCTTATTAAGTCAAGTAGATATCCATGCCCAAGGTGACTTGGTTCTTTTCATGTATGGCAAGTGAAGAATAATAAAAAGGTTACAAAAGTCAAGCCAGAAAAAACACATTCTACAATATTCAAAAACATCAAAATCTTTTGCAATATAGCATTTATGCATGTCAAAAAGGTAACTATGTCTCCTCATCCATCCAATTCTGTTCCAGCTAGTCACAAAGCTTTATCTTCATTGATCTATAACATGTATGATACAAAATTAAATTTATATTATACACACAGAGTAAAAACAGTCATGGATGGTAAAGGGTCCCAGTGCAGAACTCTTACTCATGTTGGTGAGCACTGATACAAACAATCCCATTAACATCAATGGGACTAAGCGGTCCCAAGTGTAATTAAGGATTCTATAGTGGGGCTCAGAGTGGTCAGAAAAACAAAGGCCCCCAATCCTGCAAACATGCTTACATTTGTACTTCGCTTTACACATGGGACTACTACTTATGTGTATGAAGGTAAGCACATGTGAGGCTGTAGGAATGGGACCTAACTACAGTAATGATGTCATGGAAGAGGTTCATTTCATTCAGGCCTCAGGTAAGGTCATATTGTGAAATAGTTTTTTTTTTTTTAAAGTGCCTGCTAGCACTGCTTTAGTAAAGGGTCTTGCAATCTTTCCAGTATGAAGCAATTTAAACTAGGGCTGTCAAGCGATTAAAAAAAGTAATCGCGATTAATCGCGTTGTTAAACAATAATGGAATACCATTTATTTAAATATTTTGGTTGTTTTCTACATTTTCAAATATACTGATTTCAATTACAACACAAAATACAAAGTGTACAGTGCTCACTTTATATTTATTTTTGATTACAAATATTTGCACTGTAAAAAACAAAAGAAATAGTATTTTTCAATTCACCTCATACAAGTACTGTAGTGCAATCTCTCTATCATGAACGTTGAACTTACAAATGTAGAATTATGTATAAAAAATAACCGCATTGAAAAATAAAACAATGTAAAACTTTAAAGCCTACAAGGCCACTCAGTCTTACTTCAGCCAATCGCCCAGACAACCAATTTACAGGAGATAATGCTGCCCGCTTCTTGTTTACAATGTAACCTGAAAGTGAGAACAGATGTTTACATAGCACTTTCGTAGCTGGCATTGCAAGGTATTTACATGCCACATGCGCTAAAGATTCATTTGTCCCTTCATCTTAAACACGAAACCCACCATTCCAAAGGACATGTGTGAATGCTGATGATGGGTTCTGCTCGATAACGATCCAAAGCAGAGTGGACCGATGCATGTTCATTTTCATCTTCTGAGTCAGATGCCACCAGCAGGAGGTTGATTTTCTTTTTTCGTGGTTCGGGTTCTATAGTTTCTGCACTAAGTGTAGCTGTTTTAAGACTTCTGAAAGCATGCTCCACACCTTGTCCCTCTCAGATTTTGGAAGGCACTTCCGATTCTTAAACCTTGGATTGAGTGCTGTAGCTATTTTTAGAAATCTCACACTGGTATCTTCTTCGCATTTTGTCAATTCTGCTATGAAAGTGTTCTTAAAACAAACATATGCTGGGTCATCATCCGAGACTGCTATAACATGAAAAATAGGGCAGAATGCGGGTAAAACAGAACCAAAGACATACAGTTCTCCCCCAACGAGTTCAGTCACAAATTTAATTAACACATTATTTTTTAATGAGCATCATCAGCATGGAAGCATATCCTCTGGAATGGTGGCCGAAGTATGAAGGGGCATACAAATGTTTAGCATATCTGACATGTAAATACCTTGCAATGCCAGCTACAAAAGAGCCATGTGAACGCCTGTTCTCACTTTCAGGTGACATTGTAAATAAGAGGCAGGCAGCAGCATCTCCTGTAAATGTAAACAAACTTGTTTGTCCTAGCGATTGGCTGAACAAGAAGTAGGACTGAGTGGACTTGTAGGCTCTAAAGTTTTACATTGTTTTCTTTTTGAGAGCAGTTATGTAACAAAAAAAATCTGCATTTGTAAGTTACAGTTTCAGGATAAAGAGATTGCACTACAGTATTTGTATGAGGTGAATTGAAAAATACTATTTCTTTTATCATTTTTACAGTGCAAATATTTGTAATAAAAATAATATAAAGTGAGCACGGTACACTTTGTATTCTGTGTTGTAATAGAAATCAATGTATTTGAAAATGTAGAAAAACATCAAAAAAATTTAATACATTTCAATTGGTATTCTATTAACAGTACAATTAATTGGGATAATTTTTTTAATCATGATTAATTTTTCTGAGTTAATTGCATGAGTTAACTGCAATTAATTGACAGCCCTAATTTAAATGTGATAAAACTGGAGTGCAAAGCCTAGGAGTTGATACAGTGTACACAGTATTGAAGTTAGAAGTTCTGATGGATTTTTTTGTTTTAATTAGTGCAGTGAGTAAATAGGAATGTTACTAATTTTGAATTTCTTTTTGTGCTGCTCCAGCTAAAAATAGCTTTGTTTTTATAAACGGAAAATAGCCATATTTCATCGGTTTCCAGATGAACTGTAAACCTAGTCCCTAACAACTTGAGTGAGCTGTAGCTCACAAAAGCTTATGCTCAAATAAATTTGTTAGTCTCTAAGGTGCCACAAGTACTCCTGTTCTTTTTGCGAATACAGACTAACATGGCTGCTACTCTGAAACTTGCTATTATTTTTGTATTTTATAATTATCCCGGACACTGTCGTTGAACTGAACACTGTCACATACATGTATATAGTTTTAAACTCTGCTATTCTTTAAATACCCTTTTAAGAGCTTTGAAGTAACATCTCCCACTCCCTACTGGTGTTATCTTTTGCCATCTGACCAATGTTAACAATGATTCCTTTTGAAAGAGGCACCAACAGTAGCAACAACTGATGCTGGCATTTCCTCCTGCGTCTAGAGGAACTGCCTTCTCTTTCCCCCTTGCCAACCTACGTCTTTCACCCCTTCACAGCATCTTCACACCACTGAAAGTGATTTTGCCAAGGTTATAAGCTAGGTTAAACGTGCTGGTCTCAGTTATTATTCTTGATATCTGCTGCCTTTGACATAGTTAATCATTCTTCTCCATTCCCTCTACACTAATCTCCTGTGATTCTGTGCTGTCCTGCTTCTCCTACCCGCTGACCTTTCATCCAGTGTCTCTCGTGGTGGCTCCGCATTTTCTCGCTCTCCCCATATCAGCTTTTCAGTCCCAGCCAGCTCTGAGCCTGAAAAGCTGATATGGGGAGAGAGAGAAAATGCCCCTTAGAGTTCTGTACACGCTCTCTCTATACTCTCTCTATGGGACCTTATCTACTGTACTCCCAAGGTTTCAACCACTGCCTCAGTGTCAATGATTCCCAAATCTACCTCCCTATCATCAGCTGTTTCTGACTGTCTCTCAGGTGTCTCCTCTTGCTGACATCTCACAATCTTTTTTCTTTTGATCCAGGCTTGAACAATTTACCAGACACCTGCTTGCCAGATAACTAAATTTGCCATCCTAAATGGCTATAGAAGATGAGGGTCCCACCGAGTAGGTCAAAAGGCAACACTCTGGTGAGAAGCATAGCCTCCTGATAGCCCCAGCTCCTGGGGAGGGGGAACTTGCTGAAATTTTGATTGTGGTGCTGTCCCTGGGCCCTGTCTCATGGCAGTGGCACTGAAGAATTTGTACAGTGGGGGTGTTGAAAGTCATTGAACCAAATTGTAAACCCCATGTATGATGAAGACCACTTCAAGCCAGGGGGTGCAGCAGCCCCCGCCACCCCCGCTCCCCCCCAGCATCCCTAGTTCCAGCACCCCTACCTTATGGATTCCTCTTTCATAAGAAATCCATTAATTCCATACTGCTGTACCTCACATCCCAACTCTTTCAGCCTCTCATCTTTTTACGCTCCAGAACAATATCTCAATCCATCAGGTTTCCCACACTCAGGTACCTCACTGAGGCTCCTCCAGGTGGCCCCCCTAAATGGCCACTGTTCCTCACAACAGCAGCTGTGACAAGCATGTTGGCCTGTGGCTTCTGCTAGCTGCCGTGAGGGCAGGCTCATCATCCTATGGGCTCTGCTTATGCGGTGGCTGGCCAGGGAATAAGGATTCCCCACTGGTGATGGGTAGGTGATTAGCTAGGAAATAGGTCCCCATTGGTTCTTGACATGGGCAGGCTCCCCTGACTGCTTGAGGCTTTCCCAGCTGGTGTGGGGGCATGGGTATGGCACTGATAGAGTTTTGCAGAGGGCAGGAGAAAGGAAGGGAAGTTTTGCAGAGGGCAGGAGAAAGTATTTTACCCATAAGGAGGTGGAGAAGAGGGGCTCCACAGGGTGGTTGGTGAGATCTGTCCCAGCTGATGGGTAGGGGAATTCTCTAGCTTTTGGCATCATTGTAACATAGCTTCTCTGTACTACCTTTCACAATAAAGCACCAAAATCTGTTTTACAGAATACAGCTATTAGTCCAATGAGGCTTTATTTAAGCATTTACCCTATCTTCTTCCATTAACAGAAAAGGGTGCATTGCATACTAAGCACTACAAGCAAGCAAAGAAGAAAGAGAGAGAAACCTTAATACTCTCCCAAAGAGCTGTCAAATCAAAATAGGGCCCGATCCTGAGGGGTGCTGAGTACACCCTCAACGCCCACTGACCTCTCAAGACCAGGCCCTTGGACTCTTGTCAGATTGATGAAGGTTTTAATCAAGATGCTCTATAGACTGGAGAGCAATTGGATATAAAAAGCCTCTCTCAATTAACTCCATCTGGTCAGTAAACAAATGGATCCCCAGTGCCTGCGAGCATTTAAAAAGTTCTTGTAGGAAGTAGAGCCCCATGAGTTCGGTATAAAGTTTCCCCTTGTCAGTTTTCAAACAATCTGCACCTGGGAAATGGGTTGTATTAAGTTAATATATTAGGCTCACTATAATACAGTGTCTAGCCTTTGTGTTGGGGGGAGGGAGGGGGCTTACCTCCGTTTCCTACCACTAGGCAGCTTAGCTCTCTGGTTAAACTAAAAAACTCCACTTTTTCAGCAAAACTCCAGATAAACAATGGTTTCCACAAATTGTTCGGTGTCCCGGGGAGGCACCAGAAACTGGACAGAGAGCAGTCTTCCCCCTAATGTAGGGGAGCTGCCCTCTGCCTCTCAGAAGTGCCAGCCATGGGCCCCACAGCAGGAAACTAATGCTTGCGCCACATTCCAAGACCATTATGCTCCTTTGACCACAGACTCTGCCTTCCTTCAGCTAGCCCTTTAACTTCCCTCCAGGGAATTGCTACAGGTGGCCTTCTAGACTAACAACCTCCCTCCTCAGGTAATTCAACCCTTCCAGCTCTAGCCTTTCCAGGGCTCTGTATCAGAGGCCGGAGAACGTCCCCCTCCCTAGGGTTCCTTACTCTTCTGCCCACCTGCCTCTTAGGCCTCCTGTCAGGCCCTTCCACAGGCTTCCTCCAAGCCTTTTGTCTGTAAAGAGAGACAGTTACTGCTAGGCAGAAGCAGGAGAGACCTGCCCCACAGCTGTACCTTGAACTCTTCTTTAAGGGCCATCTTGCCCCAGGACCAGGGCCAGCCCACAACATTTTGGCACCTGAGGCGGGGAGCTCAAATGACGCCCCGATGCCCCCTCGCTTGGGCCAAAACTTTGAAAGATCTCAATTCTGCCTTCTTCCTGTTCTACTCCTCTCATGGTATTGCTCTGCTACCCCAATAAAGGAGAATTAACAACTTAAAATGCCTTGTTCGAAAATTTTAACTAATACTTAACTTTCAAATGCCTGAACAGCAAATGTAACTTTTCTTGTCTGCATCGTAAACACTGGCATTTTTATCGGTTTGAATAATCAAAGTGGTGCCCTCTGTGCCTTCTTGGTTGAAAAGATTTGAACTGCTTCCTGCTGAAGATCCACAGTCTGGGCCAGCTCATGCTCTGTTGAGACGGTTGCAAGGCCGACCAGCCTCTCGTGTCACTGTGGAGCGTAGATGTGATTTTATTAACTTCAGCTTGGAGAAGCTGCGTTCTCCACTGGCAACTGTTACAGGAAGTGTTAGACCTATGTGCAGAGCAACAAAAGCATTTGGAAAGAGAGTGGTCATCTTATTTGTGCACATATATTCCAGAACAGCCTTTAGAGTTGATCCTGCTGAAATGTATCTTGAAAGAGCTTTCAGTTCATCACCTAAATCACTCGCATCAATATCGTGCATGTCATCATGTGTCAACACTGTCTCTAGAGCCCTGCATTGCTGGTGTAGGTCTTCTTCAGGTGTAGTGAGGAGTTTTGGAATGTCATACAACATCCCAAATATACTGCTGTGTTCCTTGAGCTGCATGAAACGTTCTTCGACTGACTGTATTGTACAATCTAGCACCTGGTTAAAGAATTCAACTTTGAATTGTTGTTTGGGGTCTCTTATGGGATTATCCCGTGCCTCGTAATCAAAATGTCTTCTTCTTCGGTGACTCTTGTGTTCTTGAATGGGTGGGAAAATAGCTTCAGTGTGAAGTTCCTCTGCCAACTTCTGTGCACTCTTCAGAATGTTTTGAAATCCCTCACCTGACCGGTAAGACTGTAGGTATGACTTTGCTTTGTCCAGTTGTTCCATTGCTCCAGATATATCAAGGTCAACACCTTGGAGTCTCTTGCTTACAACATTTATTTCAAACAGTATGTCATGCCACAACATGAAATTTTAAGAAATTTGAAGTTATGTATGTTTCTGGTGATTCCATTTCCCTCTGCCACTGTTCTCCCATGAACAGTTCCTGTCATAGCATTATCCTCCATAATGGCAACTATGGCATCATCTATCTTCCCAATTTGGTGTTTGATAGGCTTTATCGCCTCCACTCAACTATCGCCTCCACTCCACTCATCGTGTGGCACTCAGTGGTTTCAGTGTCAGAGAGGATGTGCCCAGATGTTGCTTCAAAATTTGCCATCGATGAGTTGATGCAGAGAAAAATACATAGATGCTTTGAATTACATTAAAAAATTCAGCAGCCTCACGAAAAGCTGATGCTGCATCACTGACCACCAAGTTCAATGAATGAGAACTGCATGGGACAAAAAAAGCTCAAGGGTTTAACTCTTGGATCCGTCTCTTCACTCCTCTGTTCTTTCCTCTCATGTTGGCATCATTATCATAGCCCTGACCTCTTATGTCAGCTACTGTCATTTGTTCCGTACGGTTGATGTCAGGTGTGCAGTCCAGAATAACAGACTAACATCTTGCTGACTTCAGATCTGCCACAATCTTCTGTTTGACTTTTGTTGCCAGTAACTGTATGATCTCATTTTGAATTGTTTTTCCAAGGTAGTGGTGTGTGTACATTTCTTGGGTGGTGACTCTTCTTAGATGCTCCTGGAGTACTGCATCAAACTCAGCCATCAGCTCCACAATTTTAAGGAAGTTTTCATTGTTTGACACATACAGCTGATCTGAAGTGCCACGCAGTGTCAGGTTTTTTTTCAGAACATTTTGCCAGTAAAGAGACTTTGATGCAATCTTCTCTTGATGTTGATCATCTATGGTGGCCTTTAACCTTAGTCCCATCTCAAACTCTTTCCACCTATGGAATGCTCTCTGGTGATTTGCTGCCTTTTCATGGCATGCCAGATTTCTAGCCAGATTTTTCCAGTCCTTTGTTCCTGTAGAACCCAATTGGGCTGGAACATTAGACTGGAAGAGTTTGCAACAAAAACAGTATGCAGCATTCTGGGTTTTTGAGTACATAAGCCATGGCCTCTCCACTTTGTCACCATTGGGGATTTCACGCCAGTAATGTGTTGGATGGAAACTTCTATTTTCATTGCCTTTGGGGAACGTGAAGTTTTTCACTTGCTGTGGCCCATGCAGTACAAGAAAGTCCCTCAGGCTACTGCTCAAGTGGGTCCACAGTCCTGGATCATCTAGACTTAAGGAACTAAACTCAGTAGCAGCTGTTTCTTGCGCCTCGACCACACTCTTCTCTGATCTACACTTTTCTTCAGGAATGTGCATGGTTACATCCATTTGAGATGGAGATATGGATGCTGCAGTAGCTGCCAGGTCACCTGCACTCTGACGAACTGGAAGATCAGGCATCTCTTCACCACTCACATCCTCACTGGGGCCGGAAGGCTCACCGTGAACATTTGTGTCTATGTATCTGAGGAGAGCTCCTTCCTGCTGAGATAGAAAATCTTCCTGTGCTTTCTTTCTTTTTCTGAATGCTGCCCCAGAGAGGCGTTTTCTTCTTTCACTCATGGCTACTGTTCTGTGCCAGCTACAGTGGCTCTCAACACTCAGTTGAAGGGGACAAATAAGCAGGCTGGTACCAGGGCCTGAGTGAGAGAAGACATCAGCGTCTTAAGGGCCTAACTGGCTCCTACTACTTCAGTTGACTGCCTGTTCTCCTCAAGTGGGTTCAGGGAAGCAGCAGGAAACAGGAACTCACTGAGAAGCTGGTGTTAATCAGTCCAGGCTCCTGGGGAGGCTGGAGAGGTACATAAGAGTCTCCTCCTCCTCTCTCTCCCTGCAGCTCCTGCTGCTTTCTGTTATTCCCTCTGACCTTTTCTCCTGCCTGCCTATTATGTCTCTTGTGCCCTCCTTCCTCCAGCACAGCACTCCACCATCTCTGTGCATCTAGAGCAGAGAGAATACATATGCACCAGCAGCAGACACAATTTTCTACAATCTGGGTCCTAGTGCCCCCTTGTCCCCCAAGTCTGGCACCTGAGGCGGCCGCCTCAGTTCGCCTCATGGTAAGGCCAGCCCTGCCCAGGACAGTCACTCTTTAGAAGTCTAAGAAAAAGCCTTTAAAAGGAGTTGTTATTGGATGGACTCATTGACCTTCTTAAAGGCACTTTTTAGGCCATACAGCAACAAGCTATATACATGACATGTTGATTTCCTCTTTTATCAGTGACCATTATATTATCTGGAACTATAGACATCAAGTGGCCAAATATCAAAACTGAAAGGACATATCATTACAAAAGTCATCTCTTACATAAGGGGTTTTCAACCTGAGGAGTCATGAACAGATGTCATGGGGTCATGACCACCCTGCCTATTCTATATTGCTATGTAAGAGAGTGATGGTGGCTAGATCCCAGTCCCAGGTGGTCCTGTTATGGAAAAGGGGATCACAGTACAGAAAAGAGAACCACTACTTCACATGATACTAGTATATAAAGCATCACCAAAAGCTGAGTACTGCTAGGATATATACATAAACCCTCTCAGGTCTCTGAGACATTCTCTGCATGCATTTCTAATGTATCCATTACCACAGTATCTAGGAAACAATTTCTTGTCTTTCTTCATTTTGCATACTGTAGTAACCATTTATGAAGATCCATACTGTCCATTTTTTCTGCAGTTATGAGACAGGCGCCATGTCGGAGCGACACAGCAATGGTATGACTAAAAGTTCCCTGTGTACATTTTTCTAGGTTCTCCATTCAGCTGTTGTTTGGAAATGTTTTCCATTAATGTAGATTATGTAGCCATATTTCCTCTTCATGACTTTGTAAATGAAAAGCAAATTAGCTGTTTATGCTACATTTTGCAGTTCTCTTTACTGGAATAAATAGGCAAAGGAAAGCACTTTATCCCTGGATTACTTGATTAGCATCCTAATCAAGGTCGATTCTTCAGGATCCCTGTAAGGAAGCAATAAAGACAGACCAAACAAAAACTTTTTTCAAGTGGTTTGTCTTGTAGTTTCCGCAGGGAAACAGAGAAAAGCAAGATAATATACATCAAATCCAACAGTCTTAGCTGGAGACAAATAACTTTTATCCACTATGGGATGCAGAACTTAAAATAGTATTACACAAAGAGTTGAAAGCCATGCTGTCACATGAGTGTGGCAGGTGGGCCAAGTAATCCACTGTTTGTGCAGTCTCCCTCATAAAACCATGAAATTGTTGTATGCAAATTGGCAGTAGAGTAAGGGTGGGAATTGGTTGAGTTATCTCAGATATCACAGTGTCTAGCCTTTGTGTTGTGGGGAGGGGCATTGCCTCAGTTTCCTACCACTAGGCAGCTTAGCTCTGTGGCTAAACTAAAAAACTCCACTTTTTTCAGCAAAACTCCAGATAAGCAATGGTTTTCACAAATCGTTCTGTGTCCCAGAGAGGTACCAGACACGTGCCTTACTGTAGCTGTATGCCGCACAGTTGTAATTCATATGGTCAAAGTGGCTGAGAGCTTAAAAATTGGATGGTAACAGGCTGTGAAACTCCATGTTGATTGAACCTGGTGATATTCTGAACAAAAAGATGCTTGTAGCTGTTTCAACTACTTCACACAACTGTTCAACTGCAACTGTTCAACCATGCTTGTAGCTGTTTCAATTGCTTCACACCGACTCAGACAATCTAGGCTTTAGAGCGACAATCCTGAATTCTTATTATACAGATGACATCACACACAAAAACGCTAACAAATAGTGTAAGTATGTTTGACCTCCATCATCAATGAATTCAGAGTGCTCAAGTATGAAGCTATCTTGAGCTAGGCTAGGACTTTTCAGCTTGGAAAAGAGAAGACTAAGGGGGGATATGATAAAGGTACATAAAATCATGAGTGGTGTGGAGAAAGTGAATAAGGAAAAGTTATGTACTTGTTCCCATAATATAAGAACTAGGGGCTACCAAATGAAATTAATGGGTAGCAGGTTTAAAACAAATAAAAGAAAGTTCTTCGTCACTCAGCACACAGTCAACCTGTGGAACTCCTTGCCTGAGGAGGTTGTGAAGGCTAGGACTATAACAGGGTTTAAAAGAGAACTGGATAAATTCATGGAGGTTAAGTCCATTAATGGCTATTAGCCAGGATGGGCAAGGAATGGAGTCCCTAGCCTCTGTTTGTCAGAGGGTGGAGATGGATGGCAGGAGAGAGATCACTTGATCATTACCTGTTAGGTTCACTCCCTCTGGGGCACCTGGCATTGGCCACAGTCAGTAGACGGGATACTGGGCTGGATGGACCTTTCGTCTGACCCAGGATAGCCATTCTTATGTTCTTATGTTCTTATCGGCAGCAAGCAACAGTATGTTTAACGAATGACTTCCATAGCCAAGACAGGCCTCACCTTATCTTGTTTTACAGACAAAGACTGAACTGTCTAAAATTGCTAGCAGTAAAGTTAGAAACTAGAGCTGCACAAACTCTACAGAGTGCAGATCAGATGGGCTTAACAGCAGACAAACTCTTTAATGTTTTCTTTGTAGTTTGAGTTTGCAAATTTGAGCATTCAAAGGAGCTTTCCACCATCCCACTCCCGCTTCTACTGACTAAAATTCCCCTCACTCCTCTCATCAGATCCTGGGACCCCCATTTACTATTGGGACAGGAGGCAGTGGCCATGCCTGCCTCCTGAATATAGAAGACGGGGAGAGAAGCAAGATGGTACCAGGCAGACACCCAGGTCGGGAGATGCTGGGTTACACAAAAAGCAGAGGGGAGGCACCCCTGTTGATGGCTTGTTGGGGATGAAAGCTGGCTGAATGGGAGGAATCTTCTGACAAAGTCTATACATTTCTCCACTGTGTGAACTCCCTCTCACCTGTACCTACCAAATCCAGACAGGCTCAGTTCAAGCAGGTTCAAGTTTTGATATGAACATTTAGCACATTTAGTTCTACGGTAACAAAGAAACAAATGGATGAAAGCTATAGCCTGAGGGGGAAAAACAGGTGATGCAGAACCCAAATCCCCTGCAATGTAGCAACAGCAAGTAATAAAAACAGTTCAATAAAATGTATTTTACAGATCCAGCAATTAGTTTAAAAACAAGAACAGAGTGCGTGATTCACCATTGCTGGTGCAGGCAATGCAGCTTGCAGTCACTTGCACAGAGGGAGGCAGCGGTGCCAGAAAGGAGATTCACCCTGAGAAGGGCAGCTTTAAAGTACAGATAGGGCTTCAGAATTGAAAGATGGCTAAATATCTTTGGAGTCATTTTGTCTAAGGGCTGTTGTGGGACATTTTTAATGTGCTTTATTGAACTGTTCAGCAGCCATCAATATATTGTTTATTTGGGGGGTCGTTTTAGATATAATTTTGCTGGGCAACATTGGATGCCTAGAGTTAGGCACCTAAATCCATATTTAAACCCTAAGGAAACATGGCTTGATTTTAAGAGCTGCTGGCTACTACCTGCATCTCCCATTGACTTGAACGGAAACCCAAATTATTAGATTTTCCATCATCATTGATTCGATGGGAGATTCTTTTTGGCCAGGACTAAATATTACAAGTGTCACAATGCTCTGTGACTCCTCACATAACACCTTCTTGCTCTTTAGTTTTTATTATCATTTGTGAACAAGATGGGAGAGAGGCTGCATTTCTGATCATGTTCAGTATTAAAATTCCATTTCTCAGTTAAGCAGCCAACTTTGTGGGGTTTGGCTGCTGGACAGTAGCCCTGTTGCAGTAAACAGAATAGAAGCAGAAGTTGTGTTGTGTTCTTGTAACTCAGGCATCCTTGGTGGACCAGAACAATATGTAGAGTGTGACACACGGAAATGGTTGCTGCCAGTTTTCTCTTCTGTGGGTCTGTTTTTCTTTAACATTAGTTTCACTTTAGAGATTAGCAGATTGAGACTTGTTAGACTTTGAGAGCTTTTCTGTGCTTCTAGTTCTTGAAATGGGGGGCGGGGGGAGTGGTTAAATTCTCTTTCCCCACACACACACTAGAAACAATATGTCTGACAAACTGATATGGTTTCAGGGGAAACTGTAAATTGAGAGAGATCATACTGTAAGATTAGAAGGGAGGAAAAATCAGCTTGCGATTTCTGAGCTAATGGGAAGTATTGATGGGGGTTTTGTGCTAAATTTTCCCTTCTGTTTTGAATAACAATTCCAAAATACTTAACTCACTGAGAGCCAAGTAGGTGGTATAAGCAATAGCATACTCATTCTACTCTGTTTGGAGGTGTCCAAATTTTGTGACCATGATCAGTTAAGTGGTCTCAGTTGTTTTTTGTTTTGTTTTAAGGAATGAGGTAAAACAATTCCGGATTTGGAATGGAAAGCATTCAAAAGTTAAACTAATACCAGCTGTTGTGTGCATCATCTAGCAATATACACACAGGGTAAAAACAAAACCAACAATGTAGATGAAGAAGAAAAGCAAAAAACAATACAGAGCAAGGAAAAAAAGGTTTTGAGAGATATACAGATAAACACTGAAAAAACTATAAAATTAAGAACTTTATAATACAGAGAGATAAGAAGTATCTCTATAGTTAAGGTTACAACCAGTTTCTATTATAAGTCCAGTCTTTAGTTCTTCCCAACTTCTAAATTTTGACTATCAAACCTGATTACTCAATAACTTTACTCTGAAAGAGAAGAAGAATTTTTCTGCAATGCTTGAATAAAATTGGTCAAACTGATTTTGAGATATGGATCACTTAAATAATCTGTGATATGCAAAGCTCATGCATTCATCATGGCAATGAAATACCGAAAGAGCAAGGACTACAATGCAGATATTTCTGGGTCATAGAATCATAGAATCCTAGGACTGGAAGGGACTTCAGGGGTCATCTAGTCCAGTCCCCTGCACTCATGGCAGGACTAAGTATACCCTATGAGATCTGCAGCACAGTGAGAGCTAGGAAAGCCAGAGATCATCTGGGAGCTGTGCATTTACCCAGGTAACAAACAGAAAATTTCATTAACTTTATATTCCAGTTGTCACTAGATAATGTATATCACAGCACATTTCAGTTATATCTAGCCACTTAAAAATAAGGTGTTTGAATAGGTTAGGGAAAGCTAATAAATATCCAATTACATTCATAGTTCATATAGTATCTTGCATAAGGGAAAATGTGTAAGTAAAATGCCATGTTACATGTTCCAAATTCACCATTAATTTTGCTTGGCTTTGAGGTTAAAAGAAAAGTTCGTCACAAGAAACAGAAGCTGTTAGAAGTACAAGCTACTGTCTGGTTTAAAAGACTTTTCATTATTGAACATGTCCAAATGGCAATAGTCTCCTTATCACGCATTGGATGGCATTCTGCAGATTGTTCTGTATAGAATCTAATTTTCTCAGAGATGCCACTCTGATTCTTCTAGCCACCTTAACAAGTAGTTTCAGAAAGAGGGAGAAAACGTTCTTAAAAAATGGGTTCAACTGGCTTTCCAGGCATTAGAATCCCTCTTCCCCCTTGTGGGTCAGAAAATAAGTGAATATATAAATGTTTTTACTGACATTAAGTAAAAAAAAGTGGGGGGAGGATAAGTTTTGTGTGTGTGTGTCCTATTTTGGGTTTTTTGATCTGCATCCCAGGAAATGTTGTGATACAATTCTCTAAAAGGATAAAACTTACAATACTGGTCAGACAAAATCTTATATGTAGGTCACGTGTAAAGCAGACCTGTAAACTTCATTTACACTTAGAAAATGTGAATGTTCTAGCAAGACAAAGCACCCAAAAATATCCCACAGGGAATAATACTACTCTGGCAAGGCCATGAACTAGATTAGCACTAGGTACTAGTCCAAACAGTGCTTTAGTCCACACCAGAGGGGTATAAATTTTAGTCTACACTAGTGTGTCATGCACTAATTGCCCCATGTGCACCCTGCTGGTGCACATTAAAAGTTTTTTTTTGTATGTTGATGTATTCCCATTTTAAATAGGAACCACATGGGCCAGCAGGGTCCGCACAGGCCAGTTAGTATGGGACATGCTAGTCCAAACTAAAATTTGCATCACAGTAGTGCAGATTAAAGCACCGGACAGACAAACCCTACTTCTTTTTTACCTCTAATATCTGTTGGCCAATCTTGCAGTCCTTTATGCAGGCAAAATTCATAGTGAAAGCAGTGGGAGATTTGCCAAATAAGGACTACACAATTTGTGATTCTAGGATAATAAAAAAATCTAAAACTAGAAACAATTTATTTAACTGGTTCCTCTTGTTTGTCTTGTCATTTCATGAAAGGCAGTGTGATCTAATGCATAGGACACTGTGATGGGTAGTGTTCCATTAAGGGCAGTGCTGCTTGATGGTCAGCCTACCCTGTCATATAGCATGGTTTGAAAGGTCCTACATATAAAGGACCTCGGGAATATTGATAGCAGCACAAAGTCCCAGGAATAAGTGGTACTTGGGAGAAAATCCCACAGTTATATCCTTAAGAGCCTGGGGCCAGGAGCCATGCAGAGAGGTGATAAATGAAGGGGGGAGAGGTAGCTCCCTTTTATGGACCCAGCCAGAACAGCTATAAAATCCCTCTTAGTAGCTGTTCTCTACTTGCTTTACCTGCAAAAGGTTAACAGTCTCACTGCTATGTATGGGTAAAAGGAATTGAGTGGGCACCTGGCCAAAAGATCCAATGGGAAGGCTAGAACTTTTAAAAATTGAAACAAGACTCCCCTTTTGTCTGTCTGTAGTTGTTCTCGGGGAGACGCAGACAGGGCAGCAGCTATGCTGTAAGAAGCTTGGGGCAAGGAATGGAAAATCATCAGTATCATACCTAGAAACTACTCATTTGAAATCCCAGATATGTAAGTAGATCAGGAAATGTCTAGGAAGACGCGATCAGGTTTATCTCTTTTTATTTCTTTATGGCTTGTGGACTCCTCTGTGCTAACCCCAGATGCTTTTGTTTTGCTTATAACCTTTAAGCTGGACCTCAAGAAACTATTCTTGATGCTTAATCATTGTAATTGCTCTTTTTAAATCTAGCAATAACCTAAGTTCCCAGATGTATTTTCTTCCTTTTGTTTTTTAATAAAATTTACCTTTTTGTAAGAACAGAATTGGATTTTTGTGTCCTAAGAGGTTTGTGAACATGTTGTTTAATTAGCTGGGGGCAACAGCTGTTTTTCTTTGTTTTTCTTTCTCAGCTCTTCCCCGGAGGGGGGGTGAACGGGCTTGAGAGTACCCCACAGGAAGGAATTCCCAAGTGCACCTTCCTGTGTTCTCAAAGGGGTTTTGCACTTGGGTGGTGGCAGCATTTACCAGTCCAAGGTCAGAGAAAAGCTGTAACCGTGGGAGTTTAATACAAGCCTGGAGTGGCCAGTATTAATTTTTAGAGTCCTTGCAGGCCCCCACCTTCTCCACTCGAAGTGCCAGAGTGGGGAATCAGCCTTGACAGCTCCTTTCTCACCTAGTAACTGGGGATGAGCTGGGAGATGGGGACCAGTATAAAGCTGCCTCCTCCCTCATAGCAGGGCAGACTCCAGCCAAAGATTAGCCTGCTAAGTGCTTGGAATCTGAGGGCTAACTGGGATAGGAGCCAGCTGAGAGAGAAGCTTGCTAAAGCCTTGCAGCTGCTAATGCACAATCTAATTCTGGGGATGAAAGTGGGGGACTGCTGGTCAAGGAGATACTGTTTGAAGCACAAGCCCAGCTCCAGGCTAGGGCTCTGGGATGGTCTCCTGAGAGCTGACAGAGAGGTTCAAGCCTGAGATGTTTTGGTAGAGTTTAGTTTATTTGTAGTTCTGGAGTTCTGCTGAGGGGCCCAGGAAGAACCCCTTGGACATGTGTCTCTCCCACTCTAAACACAACCAAAAACTGTGACTGTGACTGTTTTAGAAGGACTTTGCTGCCAGCCCACAGGGAGCCAGATGAACTTGAATATCCCGGAAGGGCACTGAACTTTTAAGTGACCTAGCTAGAGGTGCCAACCAGTGGGAAGGCCCAGCAACCCCACACTCTGCCACAAGGGGATACCAGCTGATGAGTCACTTCTCTGCATGTGCTGCTTGATCTGAGGTGGGACCCTTTGATGGGCACTGGACAGGGAATCTGGAGACCTGGGATGTATTCGAAGTTCTACTACTGACCGACTGTATAACCTTAAGTAAAAGTCGCATCACCTCTTTGTTTCTCTTCCTGCCTTTTCACTGTCTATTTTGACTGGAGGATCTCCATCTATGTACTTTTGAGTGCTTATCACAATGAGGCTTATCACAATGATCTCAGTTGGGGCCTCTAGGTGCTACAGTAACACAAATAAATAATAAACCTGTGCTGAAATGCTGCACTGAGAGTAATAGGTTCTCTATTAATCAGGAAGTTTTGAGGGTTAGGAGGAAAACAAATGTATATGATTTGTGTATATTAAGCAGCTATTTCCTTATACAATATAACTCCATCATGGGGGAGGAGGGAACTGAATCATCTCTTTTTTAGCATGACATTTCCGAAGAGAATGGGAAACTGATGTTTTAGAGGCTAAGAATGATCCAACATTCGTGGGGGGGTGGGGAGGGGAAGCCTACATACAGGAGTGTAAAACCAGCATTACACAATTCTGTGTCACCTCACTGTCGATGCTTGGACAGGAGAGCAACTAAGCTGTAGCATGAGCTTTATAATCAATATTTATTGTACTGCATAAATACTTGGTGCCTTAGAATGGGTAAAGTGTATGAAACTAGTCTCTGAAGATCTTCTAACAGCTGTGCAAAACAGAGCAAACACAGAGCCAGGGTATAGTCTTTACAGCTATCGTGTTTCACGCAACAGGTTCAAACAGTTAATTCCACATAACTCTGTATGTATTAGAATTAACTGGATTTATCATGATACTGACAGGTAGCTCAAAAATATTCACCATAAAGTAGGTAACCTAACCCAATGCATAAACAGTCGTGCAGATGATGAGCCAAACTTAAGGAATAAATGGAGTTGCACTTTTTTAAAAATTATTTTTCAGTACCACATGGTGAAGGATTAAAGTGGCCCGATGAGAGAGCACAGAGAAGGAAAATGCTTCGGAACTGTGCTGTGGATTCTCCTCTAATGAATTCCTTTCTCATCCGGCTCTAAATAAGGCTATTTCAATACATACTTACAGGCAAGACATTTAATTAAGGTGAAGTTAAGGATGTAAATATCCATCATTGCCTAAACGGGGAAAGCCATTAAGAAAGTTGCTGGTTTTGTGTGTTTTGGAAAAGTATAACAAATGCTAGAACACCTGAAAATTCACAGTACTGTTATACCTTAACCTCCCCCTCATCACCACCACACCCCCAAAAAGAAACCTAGGAACTGTGGGGATGCAAAGCTAAGACCCTCCACAAATCTCAACTTTCTTCCAATGCCGTGCTCACTTTCCACCCTAGATAACTGTCAAACAGTGTTAATAAACTGGAGGTATTTTGTTGAAGATTTTGATAAGGACTTCAAGACGTTTGCAGCTGATGGCTGTAAATAGTTTAAGTCTACTAAATCCACTTGAGTTGTGTGTTTTGTCTGTGGAGCCAAGTAAATCTGGGGTACTCAGCTTTCGTTTAGTACATGCATGTCCATATGTATGTGTGATTCCCCCACTGGCCTACACTTCTAACAGATAAATTATCTAGGTATTTACATGACACATCACCATCGTATCTGGGCACCTACATATCTATGTGAAGTCCCTCACAATGAGAGTACTTTCTCATTTGAAAACCTGCATGCTTTTGAAATTGTTCCCCAAAGACTGTTCTGAGCATGGTCATTTGAGTGGGAGTCACCTTGTCTTACAATAGGTTGCTCTATAATCTCTGCCATAATTTCAACAAGAAATACAGGTTTGCTATGACCACAAAAGGTTTAACTTTCATTGGTAAAGGTAAACAGATTCTACAGACTTTAACAGGAAAATATTCCTAATTACTTTATATAGGAATCAAGTTTTTAAATCCCTCACAACTACACAACGCAGATATTAACATTTGTAGTAAAACTGCAAAGAAAATAAGATGACTGAACTATACTGTGCCATTACCCAGGGTACAATCTGGACTGTTGAACAGCTGTTCCCATCCCCTCAATTCTCCAACCTGGGGTGCCTTTTACTCTGCTTTGCTGTGAAAGCAACCACTCCTGGTCTGCTCACACACAGCCTCCACCATTTAAATTACTCCCAGCTATACAGTACGAGTGCTCTGGCCAGCTACTCTTGTATTACACTGCAGAGTAACACCAGCAAATTCCTAGTACCAGACCTTCCCCCAGAAATGAGCATCTTGTACTGCCCAGCACTCTCCTGGACAATACAAGCTCATACAAAGTCTGTCATTTTCTTAATAGAAAACAATATGCACAAATCTCAAACGGACTTTCCCAAACATTTCAATCCAAGCACACTGGTTTAGATAAAACAATAAAACAAGTTCATTAACTATGGAAGGATAGACTTTAAGTGATTACAAGTAATGAGGCATAAAAGTCAGAATTGGTTACAAAGAAATAAAAGGTAAAATGTAATTAACACCTAATTTAACAAGCTAAGTGATTTCAAAGCAAAAGTCTCTCTCACCTCTCTGAGGTACTGGTTTCTGCCTGCTTTTCTAAACTTGGAGCATGTCTCAGTAATGTCATGCTGTAGAATTTAATAACTTTAGAGACAATGTTGCCACACATAATTTACCAGGACAATAATGATCAGCAAATTATGAGTTTTCAAATGAGACCTCACAAGGCACACTCAGTCTTGTAAAAAGGGTGAACATAGGGATACAGACTGTCACATATACCCAGGATCCTTTTTACCACCATTGGAACTCCATTTATGGAGGAATATGATGAATACTCTGTCCTTCCAACCAGTCTTCCATAGATCAGAAACTCTTTTTTTGGTATATACTAAATAGATGCTAAAAGTGATGCAGTGTTCTGGGTCTGAGCTTCATGCCTTTGAAATAGGGTGAGAGAGGAGGCTGTTTGTATTAATCAGAACCAGGAGCACTTTTAGTACAAGTAACCATCTTTTGAATGTTATGTCTTCTAAGTAGGTCAGTGCTGCTGTTAATGGGCCAGCACTCCCTGCCTAGTGATAAACCTTTTGTTTCTTCAAGAATATCTGTTACTGTTTCAGCATCTGTTTTTCTGTGATAGCATGAGTGCAGCTTGCACGAAAATATTTGTCCTCTTTAATTGATCCATTAATTTATTCCCAGTGCAGAAAACCTTTGTACAGGTTCAGTGTTTGTAGAAAATAGCCATCTAAAGGATAAGCTATTTTATAAAAAGCAGCCTCCTTTCACCCAGCCATTATTCATAATTGCCACTCTGCATTTTGTAATTTCAAACATAAACCTGGATATTACAATATATTAAAATAAATGCAACCTGGGGTTTGTATTTTTAACAAAGATGAACATAGGCTGTATTAATATTTTTCAATAAAAGAATGGTTCTGTGTTTGGTAAACTAGTTAAAGTGGGAGACTATTATTTGCAGTCTGGAAGGAGCAACATATAAAAAGAAAAAGAGTTACATACATGCAAGTCCCAGTCCTTGGGAAATACAAAGCATTCTGTGCATCCATTGAACTGCAGCAACTTGCAGGATTGGCTGCCCTTGCTCAGACCTTCACAGGATTGGCCCCTCTGCCATTTTCTCCTTATAAATACTGTTAATAGTAATTAGCAAGGAGCCCTAAGCTTCAAAGTAAAAACTGGATCCAAATGTTTCATATGTTCAGGAGCTGTGCTCAGGTTTGTGGTTCTGCTTTGGTCCCATCTCTAATTGTAAACAGTAAATACTTTCATCTTCATAGCATCAAGGTAAAACGAGCTCTTTTGCTACAGTGATGTTTGCCATCTCTCCATTTTATAGTTGGGGGCGGGGGAGTGGAGGAAAGTATTTTAATAAGCAATCATTCAATCAGGTGCAGAATGTACAGTATCTAGCCAATCCACTGAGAAGACTCAGTTTTGAGATTTTCTCCTTTGTCTCATTTACACCCCTAGGAGAGACAGTAAGTAACCAGCTGCCCTTTCTTATTAGTAAACCAACTTATTGAGAGCAACCTGTTCTCTTGGCTAAAAAATGAAAATTTCCCTTTCCAATAGCTTCTTTTGTCCAGAGATGCAGGAGCACTTCAGTCTAATTTAACAGTTCAAGATGATTTTACACAAGTATTTTGAAAAAATATTTCTATTATCAATCTATGGTTCTGATAGTCTTAGAATCATAGAGTTAGAAGGGACCACAAGGGTCCTCTAGTCTAACCCCCAAAGAATGCTAGTACAATCCATCATCCTCTGGATTATGGACCCAGCATGCTCCCACTGCACCACTCTGCTTAACCAGCTACATCTTTAAAGACACTGGAGGATGTCTTATTATTAACTACGTAAACCAATAACCAGAAGCTACAAAATTCCTTTCAGACAGAGTAGGAATTTGTTAGACTATACTCAAAAAGAAAAGGAGAACTTGTGGCATCTTAGAGACTAACAAATTTATTTGAGCATAAGCTTTCGTGAGCTACAGCTCACTTCATCGGATGCATACTATGGAAAATACAGTGGGGAGATTTATATACACAGAGAACATGAAACAATGGGTGTTACCATACATACTGTAACGAGAGTGATCAGGTAAGGTGAGCTATTACCAGCAGGAGAGCGGGGGGAGGGGATGAGGGAAAAACCTTTTGTAGTGATAATCAAGGTGGGCCATTTCCAGCAGTTGACAAGAATGTCTGAGGAACAGCAGGGGGGTGGGGGTGGGGGAATAAACATGGGCCACTTTAGATAAGCTATTACCAGCAGGAGAGTGGGGTGGGGGGAGAGAAAACCTTTTGTAGTGGTAAACACCCATTTTTTCATGCTTTGTGTGTATAAAAAGATCTTCTATACTTCCACAGTATGCATCCGATGAAGTGAGCTGTAGCTCACGAAAGCTCATGCTCAAATAAATTGGTTAGTCTCTAAGGTGCCACAAGTACTCCTTTTCTTTTTGCGAATACAGACCAACACAGCTGTTATTCTGAAACATGGGGAAATAGTTTTACTTTGTGTAATACTGTGTGCCCTTATTCCAAACGTGTAAGAGTGACACTGTACTGTATACTTATAAAATTATGACACATCTAGTAGACTGTGCAGAACACTGGGAGCCAAGAGCTCCCAAATACAGTCGGTCATGAATCTTTTTATGAAACACCTTTCACCAAACAAATGCGGATTTGTTGAAACCAAAAGTGTTCCTGGGAAAGGATTGGTTTTGATGAATTTTCTGATGCAGTGTCCCATTTTGACATCTTTGAAACAAAGATTAATTCTTTGGTTCAAAGTTACTTTTCATTTTGAAATTTAACTCAATTCATACTAAAAAATGTTGCAGTAATTTAGAGAACACATTATAATACAAAGTACAACAGTTTCAGATGGAAATATGACTTTTTTAAAGTTGCTAGTATCTCTTTAGCCTAAAAGATTGTAGTCAGCCTTAATGTATAACATACACAGCTGTGCACAAATGGTCTCCATCTACTCTTTCCACAAATCCTCTTTTCCGCATTCTTCCTACATTTATCTCTTCACTGATAATCTCTCTCATTCCTTAGTTGTCCTACATATTTTTGTCTAAGACAATCAAAGCTTTTCAGAGTAGGGAATATGTCTTATATAATTTTGTCAAGCACCATGTAAATTTAGAGGGCTACGTAATAGTTCTGCTGGTTTTTGATAACATCACAGTACACATTGCTTCTCAAAAGCAGTGGCCAGCAGGTCCGGCTCCTAGGCAGGGCAGGCCACGGGGCTCCGTGCGCTGCCCCTGCCCTGAGCACCAGCTCCGCACTGGTTCCTGGCCAACGGGAGCTGGGGGGTGGGTGCCTGTGGGCGAGAGTAGCACACGGCACCTCAGAGCCTCCTGCCCCCTCCCCTGCCTAGGAGCTGGACCTGCTCGCTGCTTCCGGGCTGCAGCACAGAGCCAGGACAGGCAGGGACTAGCTTGCCTTAACCCTGCTGCGCTGCTGACCGGGAGCCAGCTGAGGGAAGCCCACACCCCAACCCTGAGTCCTAAGTTCCCCCAACCCCCAACCCCAACCTTTTCCTCCCCCAACCCAGACCCCCTTCCTGCACCCCAAACCCCTCATCCCCCCACCCCCTCCGAGCCCTCACCCCCTCCTGCACGCCAACACCCTGCCTGAACCCGCAGCCCCCATCACATTCCAAATCCCTCGGCCCCACCCCTCAGCCTGGAGCCCCCTCCTGCACCCCAAACACCTCATCCCCAGCCCCACCCCAGAGCCCGCATCCCCAGCAGGAGCCCTCACCCCCTCCCGCACCCCAACCCCCTGCTCTAGCCCAGTGAAAGTGAGTGAGGGTGGGGGAGAGTGAGCCACTGAGGGAGGGGGAATGTAGTAAGTGAGGAGCGGGGCCTCAGGGAAGGGGCAAGGCAGGGAGAGGGCTCTTGGGGATGATGGGGGCTAGGGTGTTTGGTTTTGTGCCAATAGAAACTCCACTGATGTTAATTATTATGTTTTAGAAGGGAGGCATTTGGCCCAGAACATCTTCCCACATTTATCTCTCAGGAACCATAAAAGGGAATGGTCTGAAATCATCACTCTCATCTGGCTCAATAGTGCATAGCACAATATGCCTCAGATATCTTTAGCATGTCTATTGGGATTATAAAAAGAGGCAGATTATCTTGCTGTATGCATCATAACCACAACTGAAATTAATGGTTAAGAACATGCTTTTCTACTGAATGCATTGATCTTCATGCCTCTAAAAGGAATACTGTGCAGGAACAGGAAATTAATTAACATACACTGAGAATTACACTACAGATAGCAACACTATTGCTCTTTTTCATACCTTAGTTTCTATCCCTACATATCCTAAATAGATGCAGAATATGGGATACTTCCTTTCCTTTAAACTTCTTATTGTGTGCACCTTTAACCATGCATCAACCCTGAGATCATAATCACTACAAGCATCTTTTTTTTAACCTAAAAATGCAAAAATACAGTAAACTGGTAATTCCAAAGCATCATATGGTGTAAATCTATTGACTCAATTGAGCTATCCCAGTTTATACCATCTGTGGATCTGGCCCCAGAGGAGTCCCATTTGTAATCAATTTTTACATTAACATACATTCTGATATGAACCAAGAGAAGCCCAGTTTTAAATCTGTAATCTTTATATATGAATGTGTTGATTTTTCCCCTTATACTTGCTATATTTCTGCTGCATTCAAAGTGCCAAACTGCATACCTTCTCTAGCTGAACACCTATAAATTCCCATAAGTAGCATGCACAAACTTTGCAAGATAGCGGATGAAGTGTGTGATTATTACAAGAGAAGACAAATTGTGAAACTGTTGCTGTTCTTATTAAAGTGTCTATTAATATTTTCCATCAATAAAATACCTTGATCAATTCTCTTAACTTTTTTTAAAAAAAAATCTCTCAAATTAAACCTGAATTAAAACATTTCAAAAGTCAACTTAGATATTGTGGCAGAATTTCAAGATCTGGGCCTTTTTATATTTGGCAGAAATACTATGAAAAGTAGAAGCATGGACAGCTTGCTAAAGATGAGTACAAAAAATAGCACAATGAGTTTTGCACTCACCTTATAGCAGGGGTTCTCAAACTGGGGGTCGGGACCCCTCAGGGGGTCGCGAGGTTATTACATGGGGGGTTGCGAGCTGTCAGCCTCCACCCCAAACCCTGCTTTGCCTCCAGCATTTATAATTGTGTTAAATAGATTTTTAAGTGTTTTTAATTTATAGGGGGGGGTCACACTCCGGGTCTTGCTATGTGAAAGGGGTCACCAGTACAAACGTTTGAGAACCACTGCCTTATAGTAATTTCATCTAGACCACATTTCCCTTGTTTGCTTACGACAAAGATTGTTAGTTTGTTGTATTATCTTTCCAGGAAACAAAGTAAGCTGAAAGAAAAGGAGGACTTGTGGCACCTTAGAGACTAACCAATTTATTTGAGCATGAGCTTTCGTGAGCTACAGCTCACTTCATCGGATGCATACTGTGGAAATTGCAGAAGACATTATATACACAGACACCATGAAACCATCCTTCAGGATAGGTTGTAGATCCTTAATAATGCGTTGGAGGGGTTTTAGTTGGGTGCTGAAGGTGACGGCTAGTGGCGTTCTGTTATTTTCTTTGTTAGGCCTTTCCTGTAGTAGGTGACTTCTGGGAACTCTTCTGGCTCTATCAATCTGTTTCTTCACTTCCGCAGGTGGGTATTGTAGTTGTAAGAATGCTTGATAGAGATCTTGTAGGTGTTTGTCTCTGTCTGAGGGATTGGAGCAAATGCGGTTGTAACGCAGAGCTTGGCTGTAGACGATGGATCGTGTGGTGTGGTCAGGGTGAAAGCTGGAGGCATGTAGGTAGGAATAGCGGTCAGTAGGTTTCCGGTATAGGGTGGTGTTTATGTGACCATTGTTTATTAGCACTGTAGTGTCCAGGAAGTGGATCTCTTGTGTGGACTGGACCAGGCTGAGGTTGATGGTGGGATGGAAATTGTTGAAATCATGGTGGAATTCCTCAAGGGCTTCTTTTCCATGGGTCCAGATGATGAAGATGTCATCAATATAGCGCAAGTAGAGTAGGGGCGTTAGGGGACGAGAGCTGAGGAAGCGTTGTTCTAAATCAGCCATAAAAATGTTGGCATACTGTGGGGCCATGCGGGTACCCATAGCAGTGCCGCTGATCTGAAGGAATACATTGTCCCCAAATGTAAAATAGTTATGGGTAAGGACAAAGTCACAAAGTTCAGCCACCAGGTTTGCCGTGACATTATCGGGGATACTGTTCCTGATGGCTTGTAGTCCATCTTAGTGTGGAATGTTGGTGTAGAGGGCTTCTACATCCATTGTGGCCAGGATGGTGTTATCAGGAAGATCACCGATGGATTGTAGTTTCCTCAGGAAGTCAGTGGTATCTCGAAGGTAGCTGGGAGTGCTGGTAGCGTAGGGCCTGAGGAGGGAGTCTACATAGCCAGACAATCCTGCTGTCAGGGTGCCAATGCCTGAGATGATGGGGTGCCCAGGATTTCCAGGTTTATGGATCTTGGGTAGTAGATAGAATATCCCAGGTCGGGGTTCCAGGGGTGTGTCTGTGCGGTTTTGATCTTGTGCTTTTTCAGCATTTGCTCAAGAAACTTCCTGAGTTTGTGTGTGTGGTTTTTGGAGGGGGGTGAGGGGGTGAGAGAACCTGGATTTCTGCAGGAAATGGCCCACCTTGATTATCATACACATTGTGAAGACAGTGGTCACCTTTGATGGGCTATTACCAGCAAGAGAGTGAGTTTGTCTGTGGGGGGGCGGAGGGTGAGAAAACCTGGATTTGTGCTGGAAATGGCCCAACTTGATGATCACTTTAGATAAGCTATTACCAGCAGGAGAGTGGGGTGGGAGGAGGTATTGTTTCATGGTGTCTGTGTATATAATGTCTTCTGCAATTTCCACAGTATGCATCCGATGAAGTGAGCTGTAGCTCACGAAAGCTCATGCTCAAATAAATTGGTTAGTCTCTAAGGTGCCACAAGTCCTCCTTTTCTTTTTGCGAATACAGACTAACACGGCTGTTACTCTGAAAGTAAGCTGACTAGTCTAAAATTCCTTGGGTCCTCTTTGTTCCACCTTTCTAAAGGCAGATCTCATTCTACCATACTTAAGGAACTAACTGCAGCAATCTCAGAACTGTTAGCAATTCTCTTTGAGAACTCCTGGAGGACGGGTGAGATCCCAGAGGAACTGCAATAAAGACAAATGCAAAGTACTACACTTAAAGTATGTCTACACTGCACACTCCTTTCAGCAGTGTGTAGCTTACACATGCCACCTAGCAAGAGTATAATTAGCAGTGTAGGTGGTGAGGCACTGCTTAGGCAAGTAGCATATAAAGACACACCTGAACGCTGTGGGATGTGCCCTACATGGCTCTTCACTCACCCAAGCAGTGCCTTCCTGTCTACACTTCTATATCACAGGGAAAGACTCCAGCAGTGGGGAGAGACTCTGGCAGCTCCTTACTGCCAAGTTTTTTCCCTGCTGCCTCCCCCTGGCAGAGGCTTTCACTGACACACTTGGATGCACTTGGATGCAGCCTTCTTTTCCCTGTGGTGTGTGGCTACACATACCCTACATGCTGCAGCAAGAGATGTGCAGTGTAGACATAGCTTTAGGAAGGAAAAAAATCAAATGCACAACTACAAAGTGGAGAATAACTGGCTAGGTGGTAGAGCTGCAGAAAAGAATCTAGGGGTTACAGTGGCTCAAATTGAATATGAGCCAGCAGTATGATGCAGTTGCAAAAAAAGACTATTATTCTGGGGTGTACTAAGAGTAGTGTAATATGTATCACACGGGAGGTAATTGTTCCACTCCACTCAGCACTGGTGAGGCTCGGCTGGAGTACTGTGTCCAATTCTGGGTGCCACACTTGGAGAAAGATGTGGACAAATTGGAGAGAGTCCAAAAGAACAAAAAAAAATTATAAAATGTTTAGAAAATCTGACCTGTAAAGAGATATTTAAGTAAGTGAGCATGTTTAGTCTTGAGAACAGAAGACTGAAGGGGGACCTGTTAACAGTCTTCAAATACGTTAAGGGCTGTTATAAAGAGGTCAGTGATCTATTGTTCTCTATGTCCACTGAAGGTAGCACAAGAAGTAAAACTACTTAATCTGCTGCAGAGGAGATTTAGGGTAGTTGTTAGGAAAAACTTACTATAAGAATAGCCGGAATAGTTTACCAGTGGAGGTTGTGGAATCCCTGTCCTTGGAGGTTTTTAAGAACAGATTAGACAAACACCTGTCAGGGTGGTCTCAGTATACTGATCCTGCCTCAGTGTGGGGGAGATGGAATAGATGACCTCTTGAGGTCCCTTCTAGCCCTACATATCTCTATGATTCTATGCTCACATGAAGGTATGGAGCCATTTTGTTGGCTTAGGTCCTGACCCACTCACTGAAGTCAACATGAGTTTTTCCACTGAATTCCCTGATCTTTGAATAAGTCCCTAAGGAACCAGTTCTGCAATGAAATGTGGTAGTTGGATGCCTGAACCTGTCAGAGCCCTAACGTAGTCAAAGGAACTATGAATACATGTGCATGGGCAAACCCGTCCAGCTGTCATAGGGAGTTGGACATAATCCCACCTGTGACTGACTACCTGCCTCCTAGATGGTGAGAAAAGACAACAAGCAGCTGAGTTTGGTGGAAATTTTCAGGGAGAAGAGAGGCTCTTGCAGGAGATGCTGGGTCAGGGAAAGGACCTGGAAGGAGGCATGCCACGTCAATTAGGTGAAAGACCTGCCTACTTCATAGGCAGCAGCAGTAACCTTCTGAGGCAGAACACTTAGGATGGCTCAGGGAGTGCAACTTGGCTTACCTAACTGATGCTGAACTGTTTGTGTTTCAGCAACAAATTCATCCTCAGGAACAGGGAAAGAAATGCTGGCACACTGATGAGAGCTACACTGATTCACAGGCCAGAGAATTGGCCTGCCATCTTACTCAAAAGTGGAAAACTGAGGCAGAGGCAGCCTCTGAGACCTGATTTGTTACAGTATTTTATTGCAGGATTAAGACCTTATGTACTCAGCCAGACTAGGAGGATCACAAATAGGAGTTACACACACAGTATTACAGTACCTTTAACCTGCTCCCCTTCTAAGCAACAGACTGGCTTCTGTTCTCTCTCAAGGTTGAATCCACATTCTTAGACTAGTTCCCAATACCCTGGTTTACCAACTGCGTCCTCAGTAGGACCAACTGGGCTTTGGCCCCTGCCGTAGGCTTTGGAGGTTAAAACAAGAAGCTAATAAGATGTTCCCTTAGTTAAACCTTAGCCTTTCCTT
Source organism: Natator depressus (assembly GCF_965152275.1). Classification (NCBI taxonomy): domain Eukaryota; kingdom Metazoa; phylum Chordata; order Testudines; family Cheloniidae; genus Natator; species Natator depressus. Next base: position 65,240,013 of record NC_134236.1, read on the forward strand.
GTAAATTAGGTAGGTTCCATCTGTCCCAAACATACCCCTCCCCAACCCTCACTATTGGGCTGCACCCCTATAGCTTCTGCCTCAGTCTGACCGTCTGAGTCCCTGGTTTTATTTGCTTTCAAGTAGGGCTGTCGATTAATTGCAGTTAACTCATGATTAACTGAAAAAAATTAATTGTGATTTTAGAAAATGTAATCGTGATTAATCGCAGTTTTAATTACACTGTTAAACAATAGAATACCAATTGAAATGTATTAAATATTTTGGATGTTCTTCTACATTTTCATATATATTGTATTCTGTGTTGTAATTGAAATCAAAGTATATATTATTTTTTATTACAAATACTTGTACTGTAAAAATGATAACCAAAATAAATAGTATTTTTCAATTCATCTCATACAAGTACTGTAGTGCAATCTTTCTGCCATGAAAGTGCAATTTACAAATGTAGATTTTTTTTTGTTACATAACTGCATTCAAAAACAAACAATGTAAAACTTCAGAGCCTACAAATCCACTCAGTCCTACTTCTTGTTCAGCTAATCACTCAGACAAACAAGTTATTTTATATTTACAGGAGATAATGCTGCCCTCTTCTTATTTACAATGCCACCAGAAAGTGAGAACAGGCATTTGCATGGCACTTTTATATCAAGGTATTTACATGCCAGATATGCCAAACATTTGTATGCCCCTTCATCCTTTGGCCACCATTCCAGAGGACTTGCTTCCATGCTGGTGATGATCATTAAAAAAGAATGTGTTAATTAAATTTGTGACTGAACTCCTTGGGGGAGAATTGTATGTCCCCTGCTCTGTTTTACCCACATTCTGCCATATATTTCATGTTATAGCAGTCTCAGATGATGACCCCACATGTTGTTCATTTTAAGAACACTTTCACTGCAGATTTGACAAAACACAAAGAAGGTACCAATGTGAGATTTCTAAATATAGCTACAGCACTTGACCCAAGGTTTAAGAATCTGAAGTGCTTTCAAAAATCTGAGAGGGACGAGGTGTGGAGCATGATTTCAGAAGTCTTAAAAAAGCAACACTCCGATGCAGAAACTACAGAACCCGAACCACCAAAAAAAAAAAATCAACCTTCTGCTGGTGGCATCTGACTCAGCTGATAAAAATGAACATGCTTTGGATTGTTATCGAACAGAACCCATCATCAGCATGCCCCCTGGAATGGTGGTTGAAGCATGATGGAACATATGAATCTTTAGCGCATCTGGCACGTAAATATTTTGGGACACCGGCAACAACAGTGCTATGAGAATGCCTGTTCTCACTTTCAGGTGACATTGTAAACAAGAAGCGGGCAGCATTATCTCCTGCAAATGTAAACCACCTTGTTTGTCTGAGCGATTCACTGAACAAGAAATAGGATTGAGTGGACTTGCAATATCTAAAATTTTACATTGTTTTATTTTTGAATGCAGGTTATTTTATACATAATTCTACATTTGTAAGTTCAACTTTCATGATAAAAATATTGCAGTACAGTACTTGTATTAGGTGAATTGAAAAAATACTATTTCTCTTGGTTTTTTACAGTGCAAATGTATCAAAAATAATCAAAAATAATATAAAGTGAGCACTGTACATTTTGTATTCTGTGTTGTAATTGAAATCAATATATTTGAAAATGTAGAAAACACCCACACATATTTAAATAAATGATATTCTATTATTGTTTAACAGTGCGATTAATCACATGATTAATTTTTTTAATTGCGTGATTAATCACGATTAATTTTTTTAATCACTTGACAGCCCTACTTTCAAGCTGTCTGTTTTGGAATTCCCCTGAGGACAGAGGCTGGAACCTTACTCCTTCTGTAGGATAAGCCAGACTTCTGATTCCACACTGGTGGGAGGTTTGATTCCTGCAGACCAAATCTAACTGAGTTGACATATCCCCTGGAAGACCTCTACGTACCCCTGGTTGAGAACCACTGCTTCAGAGGACCCTCTAAAATGATATTCTAGCAACCACCACATTTTAGAGCAACCCAAACCACTGTAAATTTTTCTTGCTTTTTTGTAAGTCAAACTGCATAGAGTACAACAACATTTAGAAACCCTCCATACTATAGCTGTAAATCATTCAAAACATCCCTCACTCCTGCCACTTCAATCTTCAGTTTAGAATGATTGGTGGGGTGGTATGATGACATTCTTCATTAATAATATCTTTTAATTTACTTGTCTCAAAATGAGGCAGAGAAAGGTATATTTTTCAAATTGGAAGCTTGAAAGTACCATTTAAAACAGCAAATCAATAGTTTGAACAAAGAGGAAACAGTTTTCCATTTCTTCTCCATTCATAACTGAATGTCAGTCTTAGTAACTGATTGATAGCAGTGGGATGTGATTCCAAACTGTGCATGAATTAACAAACTTAAAAAAATAAAGTTAAAGAGTATCTTATGCGAATGTAGTTTGCTCTAACAAGTATGTCCTGATCTTTTACCAATTATAATGTAGAAAACATAGAGCACAGCAAGCCATCAGCAAGTTAGAGATGAGAATCAAAAACCAGTGAATATCTCCTCACAAAACTTCAGCAGAAATCTGACAGGAAACCTGCATGAGCAACACAACTGGTCAAATTAGAATGTTATTCAAATTCTGAGCAGCTGATCAGACTACTGTTATTAGTGGACATTTTCAAAAATAGGTATGTCTCAACAACTATTTGAGGAATGGCTGTTCTTCACACAGATACTCTCATTTGCACAAGAACAAGAATATGGTCCATTAATAATTGGCTATTCTTCACTTGTTCTGCTTAAAAAGTCTCAGTTATGAGAAACACAAAACTATGTGACTTAGGTGATTAGTCAGCTCCTTTGAGCAACAAATAGCATGGACTCAAATACAAAGATTGTCTTGTGGACAACTTATCCTCCCAGTCCCAACCTCACCTGCCAATGGCAATAGATCCTATGTTTAGCTATAAAACTGTGGCCATAAAAATAAATTAACAGAGTGAAGGATAGGTCAGAAACGGAAGGATGAATCAATGACTCACCAATGTCTATAACCAGCGCCACACAGACTTTCGGCCAAAGGAAGGTTCTGACTGACTAACAAAGCCAATGGAGCAGCCCGGTCCCTGTCCAAAAGCAGGGTTAATGATTCCCGGCCTGGGTCATCAGCCAGTGCACAGACCTTTTCCATCTGAGCTAAGGGTAACTCTGTTAGTTGGAAGGAGTAGAGGTGTTGCCAACTCTTTTTTTTCTCTCTTCCACCCCTCTTAAATCCCCAATTTCTGGAGTCATGTCATTATGTGAGAAATCTCAGCTTTCATGTGGAAGAACTGTAAGTTTCTAACACTAATTGCAGAGAAAAGCTTGGAAAAAGTGAATCTCAAGGGCTCAAAAATGAGATAGCACATAAAAAGAACCCCACATATATTTCTTTTAAAAATCCACGAGTAAGTTAATTCATAACTTGGGGTGGAGGTGCAGGACTAATGCATAATGTTGTGGTTGGCAATGCTGCAGTTAACAGACTATCAGCTAGCAGGCCAGCCATTACAGGAGGACATGAGACACTATCAGGGTTAGAGCTGGTTGGGAATTTTCCATCAATGTGTTGTTTTTCAAACAGAACAGGCTGTTTCTGCAAAACCAAAGTTTTCCTGTGGAAAATTTTAGGGTTTCCCCTCCACCATCCAAATTTAACCCCTCCCATCCCCCATCATGCTGAACCAATGTGGTGCATCATAGAAGTTGTAATCTAGCTGCACAGCCTGGCCCACAGAGGAGAACGGGGGCATAAGGCAGCTGACCTATCCTTCCATGCAGCCGTTCAGGGAGGCAGATTAATGTCACGCCAAAACTTTTTGACATTTCTGAAAATTTTCAGTTCAGAACTTTATATTCCATGAACAAACTTATTTTGACTTTGTCCAAATTTGGGCCAAACCCAAAACTGGATAGAGTGGAATTTGCCACAGGATAGAAATTCCAGTTTTCTATTTGCGCCAGTCAGTGTATATCAACAGGCACACTGTATCACAGGCTGTATCTATTATTATTTTCCTCTTTCCCAGACCTAGGCAACTCACCTGTGCAATGTAAGAATAATCTACAGATAATAAATTATAAATCTATTAAATCTTCCAGAAAAACTAGAAATGTCTGAGATCCAGTAATTGTAATCCCATAAGTTTAGTCGTTTGTTCAGGAGTCAGTTTAGCTGGAGAGAAGAAACAGCTCAGTAACAGCACAACTCTCAGCCCAGTGTAACTCTGCTTAGGCTTCTGGAAACATACAGTTTGCATTAGTCATACTCAGGGGCTTAAGCTGGGAATTAGCATAGTCACTCCTTTATTAATAAACAAGATAACTATTCTTACAGAACTCTTGTAAATCACTTTAACAACCCTGCAGTCTTGCTGGTGCTTCATACTATATGTCAGGCAGAGCCACGGTGAAGTCCCAACATTTTGCAAGTGAATTGAGATGTTTAAAAGTGGGGTGAACGACAATAAAACAGAGGGTCTAATTCTGCTCTCACACTTCAGTTATTCTCTACTGACACTATTGATTACAATGTAACTACTCTGAATTTACATCAGTGCAACAAAGCAGAATTTGATTTCTGTGTGCAACAGAATGAACAATAATTCCTTTCAATGTTGGTGGGAATTGTAAACAAGTATCAAAGAAAGAATAACCACAGTCTGGCTCAGAGTTCTCAGTAACACTCCAAAGACTTCTACTTAGTGTATAACAGGACAGAATTTTGCCCCTGTAAGGGGATACTTAATAACTACTGATACCAGTCAGTTCTGTGTTCTTGGGGAATCAGGGCACAGTATCTAGCCTGTCTGACTCATGAAAGACAACCCCCCTCCCACCCCGACCAGTCTCCGCCTGAACCAAAACCAACCAGAGAAAAGGCTTGCAGAGAGCAGTGAAGGGTGTTGGGAGACACACCTAGACCCCTCCTGACAAGGTTGACAAGATTAAGACGTCTCCATTAGCATATAGAATGAAGAACAGAGACAACTCCCCTAGCCTCATCTGCATGGAAGATGAGACAGGGAGACATCTTCATTTGCATACAGAATGGAGAACAGAGAACTGCACTGAACTCTGGGACCAGAAAAGCCAGGAAGTACTGCATCATGGGGGTCTCTGCTCCAGATGTTAATGAACCTACACCTGCACACACCCAGCTCAGCAGTTATCAGACCAATTGTAGTAATGAATCCTTGATTGATATCCAAAATACTGAAGCAGCCTAGTTGCATTGTGAGCTCCCTGGAAGAAAACAGCACCCACAGCCAAGAGTGATCAGCTGCTATTGTCTAGCCTAAAGAAAACCCTTAAGTCATCAGTTTACCAATAACCAAATCTAGTGTTCTCCCTTGAACCATTGTATTTTCTCTACAAAAATCCCTACTCACCCTCCAGTAGTGTTCTGATGCATGGACCCAAATTCTGTATCAATTCCACTGGGACTCCATCTCCTGATTGATCGTGCTGGGAGCTCTGCCTGTCTCCAGCACTCAGGACCCTGAGCTACCACCATCACCTGGGAACCCCGACCAGTTCAAGCCTCATGGAGTGGGTGAGATCCCTCTCTCTCTCTCTGTATTTTCTTTTCTACCTCAGGTATTAACCTTTAATAATGTAACTGTTATGTTGGTTTAGGCTCTCCTTGTGTAGTTATCACTATTATTCAATAAATAACTTTTAAGGTTAAGCTGGTTGCTTCTCTCTCTCTCTCTCTGAACTTTACTCTTTTGTGTTTTTAGCTTCCCCATTTACTCTGCAGCACCGCTTCTTTTACCTAAGCTAAAGATCCCTGTAGTGCCCAAAATACTTTGGGGTTTGCTCATCAAGTGATTCATAGATATTTAGATCAGAAGGGACCATTATGATCATCATTATGGGTTACTATCAATACAATGGTGACGTGAAAGTGGGGATAGGGATGTTCTAAACCTGTGGCACATAAGGGTTGCAGTTTGAAAGTGCTGCCTGGCCCAGCCTATCGAGCCCAGGGGCATGTAAGGGGGACAGCTTGAAAGTGCTGATTGACCCAGTCCGCTCAGACTTGCTCTGTTAGTGTGTGTGTGTGTGTGTGCGCGCGCGCATGCATTCATCTGGTTCTACGGCTGGAGGAACCCAGCCCTGGGGAACCTAGGTCCTGCAGGATAGCTCCATTGGGAAGGGACTTCCGTAAGGGAGAAGTAGAGATCCATATGAAAACACACATGACATAAGGAGTACATTGACAGAATTACAGAACCCCGCCCCCAGAAGAGTAACCCTAATAAATGAGCATACCCCAAAGTAACGGGCACATCTGGTAACATTACTGAATGGGGTATTTCTTTCAGTCCTTCAGCTTTATGAATTCCTCTCCAAAGTAGCTGAAAAATCTTAACCTATAACTGTTTAATCACACGGGGCTTAACCCCTTTTGAACTCTTCCTGTATTTATTTAAATCCAAAAGTTCACATTCTACTGCACTCACCCATTATGTTAATGGCCTATTTTTCAAATAACCCCTTGAAATACAACAAGAATTGAATTCTCTGGTAAGAGGCTTAGTACTCCCAAATGCTGTTATGATGGATAGAACTTTTTGATGGAGTGAACAATATGCTGCAGAGTCATCAAAATTTGCAATTTTCACTCACAGTAAGATCTGATAAAGAACCAAAGCATTGGGAATGTTGGAGGAAAGAGAGGAAAGAAGAGCACTTATTAAGCCTAACTTGTAAGTAACAGATACAATGCAGCAACTGAGTTATTTTCAATGACTGACTGAAGTGAATATTCAGGTGGATGTATTCATGCACCACAACCTGGAAGAATAACACACCAGGATTTATTTATCTGCTGAAACTTAAAGGTGTGTTTAAATGGGTTATCTGTAAAGACGATAAAGGGAAGAAAGATATCATTTCCTGTTCTTCAATGTGATTTTTTAATGTTAATTTTAAATAGGAGAGGGTGCCTGGGAGAGTAGTTGGGACCAGAAAATCTGTGTTCTGCGTCAGACTGCAGGACTGACTCAGTGTGTAAGGCTGGGCATGTTACGTTACCCTTTTGTGTCTCTGTTTCTACATCTCTGCAATGGGGATTTGAAGCCTTCCTACCTCATTGAAACACAGTGAGACTTAATTCACTTATGACTGTAAAGTCCTTTCAGTTCTAAGTATAAATAGTTGCTGGCAATTCACATATGAGAGACAAACAAGTGGCTTGTTGCAGCGTGATGAACTTTTTGTTTAAAGGTTCATAAAAGCAGATATTTGAAAAGCTAATCTCTCTCTGAGCCAATTTATGTCGTTGTTACCCCTGTGAAATGCCAATTTATGTCAATGAGATCTTAGCCTGAGTGAGAACTGTAGGACTGAATGTTTCTGTCTTAAGGAAATAAATGCAGACTATTTTAAAAAAAATGTACATCTGCTCTCAGTCTCTTAGATATACTTTCACTGAATATGTATCAGGACTGTGAACCAATATAATGTTATCACGCTACATGGCTGTTTATGCTTTAAAAAGAAAGTAGAATGTCAGAAATAATCCCAAGGCAATAGGTGACTTTTTAAACCTGCATCTGTACTGAATTCTTTAGTTTCACACCAGAATTGCAAAGGTGAATGGTGTCACATCAGAGACAGAAGGTTTGCAAGGGGTTCATTTTATTATTTACCAAGCTTGTTTGCTGGGAAACAATGTCTTTTGTTGAATAATATTTCAGAGTCTTTAAAAATGTCTTAGTTTGCTATATTTTTTTAGCTTTCAGAGTAGCAGCTGTGTTAGTCTGTATCCACAAAAAGAAAAGGAGTACTTGTGGCACCTTAGAGACTAACCAATTTATTTGAGCATAAGCTTTCGTGAGCTACAGCTCACTTCATCGGATGCATTCAGTGGAAAATACAGTGAGGAGATTTATATACACACAGAACATGAAAAAATGGGTGTTTATCATGCACACTGTAAGGAGAGTGATCACTTAAGATGACCTATTACCAGCAGGAGAGTGTGTGCGGGGTGGGGGGGGGAATAAAACCTTTTGTAGTGATAATCAAGGTGGGCCATTTCCAGCAGTTAACAAGAACGTTTTTTAACTGCCTAAATTTAATGTCACTGTAATCTCATTGTAAACAGTGAGGATGCCATCAGCATTAGCACAACTGAGATAAGGTTTTTTTTAAAATCTGATTTTAAATGGTGGGTCACTATTTTAAAACCAAATCAATATTTGCCAAGGTATCTACTTCTATTTTTCCCTGTTTTAAACATGAGGGGAACTGTAGTATCTCAGGGTCAGATCCTCAGCTGATACAGCCCTCATGGTGCTGGTATTTTAAATTGTGGCCACAGCAGCAATTCTTTAGAGAGAGGGAGGGACTAGTGGGTTGAGCAAGATGCTATGAATCAAACTCCTCATGTTTTAATCCCAGCTTTCACACCCTGTGACAAGTCACTTAACACCTCTGTGCTTCAGTTTCCCCTCTGAAAACTGAGATAGTACTTACCTGCCTAAGCCTCAGAGCATTGTGAAGATGGATTAATGTTTGTACAGTACTTTGGACATAAAGAAGCGCAGTAATGTCTAAGTATTATTATACAGGGAACAATCCTGCATGGGCAGTGACGCAGACCAGTTGATCTATTAGATCATGTCCTTATTTAAGTCTTAGGCCTTTTAGCTGAATGATAAAACTACATCAGACATATATGGGTCAGATTCTATTTACACCCAGGCCACTTTATACCACCATAGTGGTATAAAGTGGGTTCAAATGTAGTTTGCTCTAACTCTAAGACCCTGTCACAGGGCGTCTCTGTCACTGCCCGGTGAACTACCCTGCCTGGCCCATTCTTGTGTCACAAACACATATTGGATTGTTATCTTTCACCAAGGTGTGTATTTATTCTTTTGTTACATAGTAACACTGCATAATGCAGGCTTACAGCAAGGGTAGGCTTCCCTGCAGCCCTCACTCCTCAGCCCAGGCTCTGAGCTGCCCCTTATGTCCTGTTTTTCCACTTATATTGTCCCAATTACCTTGTAGCCCAGTGATTACTACCCAGGTGCTCACAATCTCCCAACAGTACAGTAAGTGTATAATCAGCATCAGTTAAGTCTGCACTCTTCCCAGTGCTGCAGCAAACCCAGTGACCAGGGTGCTACTCTTAGTACCCTGTCACACACACCCCTTGACATTACCACTGTTTATATGAGAATATGACTCACGTGCATGATAAAACATGTACTATGTGCCACATCAAACTTAAACATATAGCAATGCACCCAATTTGTGTAGCAGGGCCGCACTGAATTATGGCACAAACTGGAAATTATGTAGCAATGATAACAGATTGCAAAACTTTGTGCTCTATTTGGAAGAAGTCTAAAAAAACTTCTTATTTGCATAAGAGCTGAGGGATACTACTTCTATGATGCTTAGGGGCTGCACAACAATGAAAGGCAACTACCATGCAGAGTTCCTTAGGTGCCCCAGGCATTACCCATCACCTCCTGCCAGCTCCCCAGGGTTCACAAGACAGCAGATCAAATATTTCTGGATTGAGACCTCAGAAGATGCTAGAAGCACAGAGTGGTACAAAACCTTAAGGTTATAGTTCAGTCAGCTAGGAACATTTCTATCTGTATGTTCTGTCCCTCCACCTACTATGCCCCCCTTTCTGTCTTCAGACAGCTTACTCTGGCACCTTATCCACACTGGGAAATTGAGCAGGGTTAGATGACATAAGGCTTAAAATGCCTGTGATTCATCTACACTAGAGCTCACGACATTGGTCACACGGGTTCAGCACTGTTGGCAACAGCAGGAAATTGTTCACAAGTCTTCAGTGACAGACTGGCCGTGATTAAAAGGAAAATCCCAAAGGATTTTACATTGTGAAGACAGAGCTACACTGGGTAGTGAGTCTTAATTTGAGCAAGTGCACTGAGAAAGCTGGCATTAGTTTTGCATGGGAGCCCTGAGAGAACCTGTTTAATTGGCTGTAACTTATGATATTTCTGATCTGGGGATGACAGAGCCTCCTTTTACACGGAATAATCATTACCAAGTGGTTTTTCTGAGAAAGGTGTTTATTACAACTGATTCTGTCACAAATCCTGCACCTTCCAATTGCCCGCTGCTTTTGTATCATTGGCATCATTGGCATTAGCAAAGGGAGACTTTCTGAAGAGCCTCTTTGTGAGCTAAAAATCATACTTCAGTAGTTTACTCAAGGACTTTATTCTATCAGCTCTGCGCCTAATTAACCTTGGAAATCACAGCCACCAAGCAATTTACATATGTAGCTGTCTACCAGCCCTAACATGGAAGCATTTGTGTAACCCTTTTATGTACTGTTTACTGAATTCTAACATACAGGAGGTTGACACTCCTAGTTTTCAAGGTTGCCAAGAATGACATATCGTGCATACATGTATTGCGCTGGGAGTCAGTGGGTCATTGTTCCTCTCAGACCTGTGCAACAGCCACACAATAGTCAGAGCCCTGTGTTTGCCATGATTCCACAGCTGGGGATTGTTGCCAGAGAATCAGGCTCCCAGTGCAGACTCAGCCAAGAAAATCTGTTTCCCTTGATGTTTCTCATACCATATAGCCAAGCAGAGCAGTGAAACTGCAGTTCAGAGCTCTGCTTGCTCTGCCTGGCTTAGGATCAAAATCAGTGACATTCTCTGAAAGAAGAGCTGGTGATAGGTAATCCTTTGTCCCTACTAGAGATGGAAGAAACCATCAAAACGCACACCTCATCCCTGCCACACCAAATGAGAGGAAAGGAAAGGGAAGACACGCCATCAGAAGCCACAAGCGGGAGGAAGGAACAAGGGTAAGAGGAGAAGGCTCTTCAGTAAATCACCAGAAGGAGGGAGGAAGGGAGAGACATTCCTTTCCAGCACACCACAGAAGACCTTATCCCTGGATGAAGCTGCCATTCCATACAGAGCAGATAAAAGATGGGGAATAACAATGGAAAGCACCTTCCCAAAAGTTAGGACTGGAATATGAGGGAGCCTTGCTCTTTGCACAATAAACAAGTTGAAGGAACCACAAATGCATGGTGGGATCCATCTAACAGTGTTGAATATATACAACATGCAGGGCCTACCTACATATACCTATTGGTGGCTTCTAAAACCTAGAACACAGTAAGCACCACTACAAGGCTTACAAATTACTTAAAGGGATATTACCCTATTCCTATATGCCTCAGAGAGAGTCGAGACCAAATCTACTCCCAACATGGAGGGGGACCTGAATCTTGTATCAACTTGTCCAATTCCTTTTATCAGTTAGGGGCAAAGGTAACTTTCTGTTCCAGCATAAAATGCCTGGAATAACTCTGTAGAGAGGTTTCATAGTAGCAGCCATGTTAGTCTGTGTCCGCAAAAAGAAAAGGAGGACTTGTGGCACCTTAGAGACTAACAAATGTATTTGAGCATAAGCTTTCGTGAGCTACAGCTCACTTCATCGGATGCATTCCTGTCATTATGTGAGGCACTGAATTTAGCCTTATGGAGTGGAAATCTACCAACTTCATGAAAGGAATGCATCCGATGAAGTGAGCTGTAGCTCACGAAAGCTTATGCTCAAATACATTTGTTAGTCTCTAAGGTGCCACAAGTCCTCCTTTTCTTTTTCTGTAGAGAGGTTTTTAACTGAATGTTAGTAAATAGTCTAATATCGTCTTATTCATTGTAGTACTTCATTCAGAATAAACTTCTGGGTTTCGAATGCATCCCACATTGCGGAGTTCTTAGTGTATGTGGCTGTGTAGCTAATTAAGGGAGTTTCTCACAGAATAGAGGTTTAATCTGCCACAGGATTTGTGGCATGCTTCCAATAATGAAATTCATTAGACTGACTACACAACAGTTTTCACTGTCAAAGGCAAATTGTAAAAAGTAAACCAACGGCATGAAGAGTTTACAATATTTTCAGTTTTCCTAAATGCTTTTGGAACAGTAAAAGACACTACATTTAAAAAAATATGGGGCCAAATCCAAGGCTTTACTTAAGCAAAATATCCATTCAGATAGCTTACTGGAGTAGGAACTTCAGGATTGGGCCTGACAGTTTATCTTTAAGAGAAGAACAGAGTAAAATACAGATGGATTTGAAGTCTCTCAGTCCATCAGAATTCCAGCTGTGCCGGCACTACCCCAATATAATCCGTGCATAAAACAACATCATATCATCTCCCTGCACTTTCGAGCTTTCCAGATATAAACAGCAGTCAAGGATTATGAGGCGTACTCTGTTACTACTTTGCTATTGTTTCCCAATTGGATCCACAGAAACATTTCTGGTATATTTCTGGCAATTGCTATCCAGGGCAGATCAGCATCTAACACACATCAATCTTTTTTCTTTATCTTCCCATTGCCCTCATCCGTGTTCCAATGGTTGTAATATTTATTTGGCAACCTTTTCAGCAGCTTGCAGGACAGAGAGCAGATATACACAGAGAGCTGTAGCTCACGAAAGCTTATGCTGTAATAAATTTGTTAGTCTCTAAGGTGCCACAAGTACTCTTTTTCTTTTTACGGATACAGACTAACACGGCTGCTACTCTGAAACAGAGAGACTGCCAGTGAAAATAAGATATGGGTTTTTACTTATTTTCCTCTGTCTTTAAATAAGAACAGACAAGTGGTGCAACTAGTTCCAGATCCTGTCTCCAACAGTCACCCACACCAGATGTATCAGAAAGTGTAAAACCCCTGTTCTGCATCCAGTTTTGCACTGATGTTCCAAGGAGGAAATGCATTTCTGACTCCGACAGTGATCATCTTATTCCTTGAACTAGGTTTACTTTTGACTCCACATTTCACAAGTTCTGTTGATCAGATATAAATACCAAACAACTCTTGACTAACAGGACACACGACTTTCTTCAGAATAAATATTCACTCCTCTTCTTTCCCTATAGTACCTTTGCTTGTGTCAATTACCATTTTTTAAAATGAGACACCTACCATGTGCATCCCAGAGCTTATAGTAGCTTTGATGAACAACATATATTCCAGATGCCAAATTAACTGTGCATAAAAGCTTCCCCTGTTCACCAATATATGGATATTTGCTGCTTAATAATACAGAGGCCTATTATTGTATGGGAATTATTTTTATGCTGTTAAGTGTACCAATTGCATGTATAAGAATCAAACAGGGCTGATAGCTTGGTGGACTGGAATAAAGAAATTCTCTATCTGTACCTTACACTCAAGTGTTCTGAAGAAGGTGCTCAAGCTATTAACATTATTTCAATTTCTCTGCCTTGGAAAAATAGGACCCAGCAAGATTCTCACTAACTATTTGAAATATAGCAGTAAAAGACTAATCCTATTTACTTACTATGGAATGACTAAGAACTAATACATTTTATCTTCCTCAAGATGCATTAGTTTGAACATTTTCAGCACTGAATAAAAATACTTCTTTTGTGTACATTTGTACGTGATTCAGAATACATAAACCTGAACCTATCAGAGCCGTTCATGTGCAAAACAGATTAACAGACTTTTCAGGATCAAAATGCAATTCCCCACTTACACAAAGTCCAAGAACCCTGTTTAGTAAGAGCAGCGCTGCAGTCATCTTGCTGTTGAAAGGTATTTTTATTCTTACTTTTTATCAGTCACTTAGGTTTCAAGAGTCCATGTCCCTTTGGACCATCAGTCTTGCTGATGGTCAGCACTGTAGAATGGTAAACTAATTAACTTACATTGGCATATATCAACCCAGTAATTAGATTCCTTATAGACAATAACTCATTTTCTGTATGTTAGACACTGATGCATAATTTGATATACAACTAACTCAGCATGGAATGCAATTTATTTATTTTGTATCTCAGTTTTTTTCTGGTGGTGGTGCCACCTCTGTCAGACACTTTTGCTAATCTAGTAACCCTTAGTTTCTTAGTCCTGGCTCTTTCATTGCATGGTACCATGTAATGCCATTCATAGCCAGTCCTGTATAAGTAATTTCCATGAAAGAGCTCATGATGATAAAATGATTTGTGACAGGGGGATTAATCAGAGTCATTCTCTTAATAACAGTGATGTTCTAACAGTTTCCCCTTTTTAGGTATACCGTATATCTGAAAGGCACCTTACTGTTAAATGCAAGCATCCTGCTGCTAGAGTTCTGCTCTTACAAAAGATGGCCACTCTCCCCCCGTTCTCTCTCTCATTGTTCTTGGGAAGGGAAAATTCTTCTGCACTATTTGGATTAATTTTCCATTCCTCCCACTTAGGCTCATAGACTTTAAGGCCAGGAGAGACCATTATGATAATCTAATCTGACTTTCTGCACATTGCAGGCCACAAAACCTTACCCACCCACTCCTGTAATAGACCCATAACTTCTGGCTGAGTTACTGATGTCCTCAAATCATGATTTAAAAACTTTCACTAATCCCTTTGGAAAGGCTTGCCTTCAACCTCCATATGATGTCAATAGGGAATCCATAGAGCAAGTAGAGTCTTCCAATCCCAGCTGAGGAAGGACTACACTAGGACAACTAGACTCTGCTTTTTGGGGGGAAACAATTTGACTAAGGAGCACAAAGAGAAGAGTGTGTAGGAGGGAAAAGGAGAAAAAAGAAGAGGATGAAAGTATTTCTTGTTTAATTTTTGTTGTAAGTCAGTCAGGTCTATGACCCAAGATGGCAATGGAAATCCAGGTCCACGGAGTGAAGAGAACTCACCCTCTTAAGAGGGCACATAAGATCATTGTTAGCCCTGTTGAATGAGATAGTTCATAGATATCTTCCATTTTGCAGTTCTCTGCCTCAGAGGTGACTCAAGGTGTAAGGATTCTTCATTGCTTCTGGCAATTTGAAAGCTTGCCAAAGCTGAATGCATCCACAACTTCAGGTTGAATGCTCAGAGCCAGCCTTATGGGCACTCAAAGCCATCACTGAGCAACAAGCTGACCAGCCATTACAGCTTTAAATGCCCCTCTCTGACTCTCCAAAGGTCACTATAACCAAACCTCCTTGTTCTGTGCACTTGCAACTTTAAGGTCAGCCTGTCTCTGCAGCCTGGTCCATCGCTGTAAACAGCTAATCACTTCTGCCAATAAGTGAGTACTAGTCTTCAGTCCACAAGGTGTTACTTTAACTGATCCCGCAATGAGACAATAACTAAAGCCGTATGAATAACTGATTTTTTTTTCCAGTTTGCAGGCTGTTCCAAACCAACAGGAAAAAATTGTTTCAGGTCCAACCTGAAATAAAAAATTCTTAATTTGTTTGGTGAACCAAAACGTCAGGGAAAAGAAACTGTTTCAGGTTGAACAAGCTCAGTGAAATGTTTCATTTAGATTGAGGAGGTTAAAAAATTTTAAATAAAACTTAAGAAAATTTTGAAACGAGAACTCACTTCAAATAAAATCATTTCATTTTGACACTTGAAATATTGTGCTTTTTTGTTTCTAAATGAACAATTTGGCAAAATGACAAATTCACAAGATTGCTGAATCAGCATTTTGTGCTTAAAAAAAGTTTTGGCCAAAAAAATTTCACCAAGCTCTAGACATAATATAGCAGACATTCAGTTTAAACTAAATTATTCTATTTAGGATCTTATAGGCTCTGATTCAGCCACAAGACTACTATTTTACTTAAGAGTTAAACACATTTTTAAATGGTTACTGGATCAAGAACATAGTACACCTGTCATCGCATCTTTTGAATGCCTATCTAAGCAGAGTCTGAAAGAGCTCTCCACAACATCTAGTAATGAACTGGGGAAAAATACCTCAGGATCAGACCATATTTGCATAGACATGCCTACTAAGCCTAGGTCATCTGCAGAAAGCCCTGCTTTACCAAAGTCCTCAATTTTAGCTGCTATGGGTTAAAATTCATTTTAGTGTTTAATGCAGGGGTAATTAAATGTTGTTGCCCTGACTGTATGAGTAAAGGGCAACAGAAGTGTACCTAACATGCCCTAACTGAAGGGGTCACCCTAACTGAAATCTAACTCACTAAACAGTTGAGGGGGGTGTGTGTGTGAGGAAGAGAGTGATTCCAAATCCAAATCCAAGTCATCAGGAAGAGGGACATTTCCAGATGAAAAAGTAGTTCTGTACTGCAAGACTTCTAAGGCTGGGTGAGTCTTAGATATAGATTTCCAGACTCTTGTTTTGTTTGTGAATTTGATATTTATAAATACACAAAACACCACCATCACATAGTTTACATTGTAGCAAAGGAGACCCCTTTCTTCTGAATTCTAAGAAACTGTATTTCATGGAGTGCTTATTCTACATTCAGGCTGTAGCATACAATGCATGGTGTCTAACCAATTTATTTGAGCATGAGCTTTCGTGAGCTACAGCTCACTTCATCGGATGCATACTGTGGAAATTGCAGAATACATTATTATATACACAGACACCATGAAACAATACCTCCTCCCACCCCACTCTCCTGCTGGTAATAGCTTATCTAAAGTGATCATCAAGATGGGCCATTTCCAGCACAAATCCAGGTTTTCTCACCCTCCGCCCCCCACAGACAAACTCACTCTCTTGCTGGTAATAGCCCATCCAAAGTGACCACTCTCTTCACAATGTGTATGATAATCAAGGTGGGCCATTTCCTGCAGGAATCCAGGTTCTCTCACCCCCTCACCCCCCTCCAAAAACCACACACACAAACTCTCCTTACAACAAGCATGAAAATCAAGGTGGGCCATTTCCAGCACAAATACAGGTTTTCTCACCTTCCCACCCCCATACACACTCTAAGGTGCCACAAGTCCTCCTTTTCTTTTTGCAAATACAGACTAACACGGCTGTTACTCTGAAACAATGCATGGTGTGTATTTTTAGCTGTTCTGTTCCTACTTAAATTTCAGGAACACATATTGCTCTGTATTTTAGCAGGAGCTATTTTGCATAGTGCACAGTGGGTAGTGTAATACATTAAATCTACATTCCTGCTGCAAAAGAAGAATGGGTTATAACAGAAATAGGTTTATAATAGGAACCTGCTTCATCATTCCAAGTTAGTTGAATGAATAATAGAGGGGAAGGCATGGTTTGATTCTGCAAGGCCTGGCTGATGGAGTATCAAATTCACAAACAAAACAAGAGTCTGGAAATCTATATCTAAGGCTCACCCAGCTCCACAAGTCTTGCAGTACAGAACTGCTTTTTCATCTGGAAAATTGTCCTCTTTTCCTCCTACCTTATTTACATTTGTACTAAGGTCTGAGGGACAGTAGAGTGTCCTGCTGAAATGAGCACACTGAGCTGCCTTTTCATGTATCTTTTGAATACCAGACATGATATCCTCCCCCTCACTCTGTTCCCTGTATGCTGAGTAAAATGGTTGGAGCAGCATAAGGGGCTCTATAAGCCCCATATCTGCTTGAGTGGATTCTGCTGGTGAAAGCATTGCAGAAGATGGCTGTATGGCTGCCTTCTGACCATCCCCGTCCAAGCCCTGGTGCAGCAGGAGGGGAATGTTAGGAGTGGGTTTGCAGCACTGAAGAGATTCCAGGCAGTGCTGTGGCCCATAAGTTCCAGCTTGGGGAGACCTACCCGCTCTAGCACTGATTGAGCTAGCATGCTAAAAATAGAAGGGTAGCTGCAGTGGCTCAAGTGGTGGCAGGGGCTGAATGCCTCAAGTACAAACCCACCTGAGACCTTAGGTATGTACTTGGGGCAGCTAGTCCCTTCTGTCACTCACTCTGCCATGGCTACACTTCTATTTTTAGCATGCTAGCTCAATCAGAGATAGCGAGGGTCTGTCACCTCAAGCTGGAATTTATACTCCAGCTCTAGCATAGACATACGCTAAATTATGCTAGGAGCCTCTCTAGCTGGCAGAGCCCAGGATCAGGAGAATGTAAAGATGGCTTAAAGCCAACTTAACTCCTCCCCTCTCACATGTGAGTTCTGTGCTGCACTGCTTAGATGGGCTGCACAGAATCTCATCCTATATATTAATTATGGGATATGTAGAGCTGGATCAGAGAAATTCCGACTAAATAGTCTTTGGTCAGAAATTGCTGAGCTGTGGAAAACTCACCTATCTGGTTCCTTGGCAGCCAGCCTGGCAAACTTGGAGCTGATAACTCCAGGGTTTCCAGTGTCTGTGGCTTTGGAGCAGCGAGCCATGCACACTACCCCAGGGCAAGAGACCCTGGGTCTTCCTGGGTCTAGGGTCCTGGAGCAGCCCACCAGGCAAGGTCAGGGCTTGTTCTAATAATTGGGACTACAAATTTACCTCACTTTTTACTGTTGCGCTTACAATTATGTAAAAGCTCATAAAATGTCACAATGACTTGTCATAACACATTGATGGGAAAAGGTTCGCAAAGGAGACAGAGTGAATTAGTCTAAACGAAAGAGCCTACTACTATGGTTCAAGGACTTTGTTGAAATCATGCTTAGTAAAAACAGAAGATGTAGAATTGAAAATTAATGAACCAAAGGTGGTGTCATATATTAGGCTTAATTAGTGGATAAAATCACGAAGGGATGGGCTATTCCACCAATTGCTCCTTTCTGGGTTCTTAAAAAAAAAAAGAGAAAGAGACTTTGGGGGGAAATAGGGAAGTAAGGAGGTAGGCTACTGGAATGAACTTCACCACCATGGCTGCCACTCCCACTGTCTCCTGGGACCCTAGACCTTCTTCATCCTAATCCCAAGGGATGTCCTGACCAGCTCAAGCCAAAGAGAGAGAGGGATCCAGATGATATCATCACCCCTACCAGCTACAACTGAATCCTAAACACCACCTCGGATGAAACAACAAACTTCTTTTCTTTTCCCAAAAGAACAGTTTTTACCATTTTTGATACCACCTAAAAGTGTCAAACAAAGGGGGGGGGGGTTTCCTTCTAAAACTCTCTCCAGCTAAAGGGAAAAGAAACAAAAATGTTGTTAAAATGACAGCCTTATTTAATACTTTATATTTAAGTGCTTTAACTGTTTTTCCTTTTCTTTATCTTTAAAAAAGGTTAAAAGGAATTGTAATGGTGGGTTTGCCATGCTACTAAGCAAGATGAGGTCTCTGTTTACCAAACCCCAAAACATTTTTCACACTGTTTAATGCTGGACAGCGACAGGATTATAACAACACCTTTGGTCCATATATTCCATCAAAAGTAATACAACAGGCTCCTTCCCTTTCACAGAGAATTTCTGAATTGTTATGTTCTTTGCCAAATTGGAACGAAACCAAATTTCAAAATCCTGTGTAAAATGGAATTACTTTTTTCCTCCCCACTTTAGTTATACAGTTGAATCTATAATTTACCTGATTTTACATGAGTATGTATGATTTTTTTATTCTATACATTAGAGTTGATGTTTAGCTGCAGATTTGCTATATCATGTCTAATTTATCATTTATTCATATTGTTGGTGTTTGGGAGGAAGGGATCAGGAATCAACAAATCCAAATATCTGAAATATGATTAGGTTCCCATATAAGCAGAATCTTAACTAAGGGAATTGTCACTCCCCCTACTTAACTTTTTACCAGTAAATTGAAAAACAAAGAGGGAAAAAAATTAATGTAAGATTACAACAATCTTTATGTCCCTGAAAGACAGAAGCCATTTCAGAACTGTTCCATGATGTCATTTGAATCATAAAGCATGTATTATGGGTCAGATAACCACCACATATGCCAATATACATATTCAGCAGCTGAATTAAATCCATGAGTTAAATATCCTTAGGACATTTTTGATGAAATATGTGTGTGCAGTGATATCCCCAGAAAGATCACGGCACCAGTTCTGAGCTTGTTTGTTATCATGTAAGGGCGTCATGGGATACAACATCATGTAGACCACATACTGAGAACAGGGCTCTTGAGACAAAAGCACAAAGTAAAGAAAAAGAGAGGCTGTAGATGAGGTTTGCATGAAACTGGAGTGATATTTGGCTCTTTCTTAAAATAATAATCCCTTTGGAAACCAGAGATCCCATCTCAGATGTTTAGGAAAGTCTCTAGCTGATTCTGAGAGAAACTGTCTGTAGAATAATGCATTCAGTGCTGGGCAACTCAGGACCAGAAAAATGTGGACTAATTGAAGGGAATTCATAGAAAGGCAACACAAATGATTAAGGGTTGAAGGAACTGACCTATATGAAAAGATTAAAAGCACTAAATAAATGTTCTTTGGCCAGGGGTGGGGAGAAGGAATGGAGGGGGAGTCATAATCACTGTTCACAAGTATTTTAAGTGGTAAATACCAAAAAGGGGGAAAATGTTACAAGCAGGGCTGAATTAAGGCCATCTGGGGCTCCATATAAGAATGGCCATATTGGGTCAAATCAATGGTCCATCTAACCCAGTATCTTGTCTTCTGACAGTGGCCAGTGCCCGGTGCTTCAGAGGGAATGAACAGAACAGGCAATCATCGAGTGATTCATCCCCTGTAACCCATACCCAGCTTCTCGCAAACAGAGGAAGGAGACACTCAGAGCATGGTGCCCTTAGACACACCATAGCTTGGGGCAGGGAAGGAGGCAGTCAATCAGAAGGGGAGGTCTTCACTCCAGAATACCTTTCCCCCCCGCCTGAACTGGAAGAGACAGGTGGACAGGTGGATGCCTTCTTGCTCTATCCCCCTACCATGGAGCATGCTTTGGGGAGCCAGCATGGTTAGAGAGATGAAGAAATTAAGCCTCTTTCATTTTCCTCTCCCTTCCTCTGATGGCTGAGCACACACAACTGTTAAGTGTCTCAGAAAAGAGAGCAAGGATCAACTTTTTAGGGCTAATGGCTTTTCCAGTTTTCCGATTTTCACCAAAGTCAATAGGGTTCTGCCTATTAAGGCCTAGAGCATTCCCTGAAATGTTTGTATTGATCAGCTGCAGTTTGCAAACGTTATCATGTCATATCCAGACAAGTAGGCAGATAAATATCATCACACTGAGCCTAAGGCCTACCTTTGCTCAGCCAACAACAATAGGTCTTATCCATTTTTCACTTTGCGGTCAAATTTAGATGTGCAGCTCCCATTGACTCTGAGAAGTTGCACAAGTGCACACACACACACACACACACGAACACACACAGGTGAGGGCAGAATTCTAATCTTGTCTCATTTGCACTAATGGGGAGAGACCCACATTTTTCTCTCTCTCATCCCCTCGCCCACCGTGACTCCATAATCACAGTCACTTAAAGTAGCGCAGATTCAAACTGATTTTTCTCTCCTGCAGCTAGCCCAGCCAAGAGTCACTGTGACATCCTGACACCCCAATATTCAGCACTGTCATGTAATTAGGATATGCCTTATACAAAGTATGCCTTGTGCGGTATCATTCTAAAAGTCTTGATCTGCTAGACAGTAATATCTCATTGCATTGTATGTGCTGTCATCATATGTGAAGTTATGAAGTTTGGCTATGTGTGTGTTGCTGAAACATGTTGTGAGGTTGAAAACACCCACAAGTAGCCTTTCTGGTACGACAGTAAAAAGGCCAAACAATGATAATGGCTTATTGAGGAAATGCACACAAGCACAAGGATTACCCCAGGAACTGTGTACAATACACACAGGGTCCAGAGTGATCTAGACAAATTGGAGGATTGGACCAAAAGAAATCTGATGAGGTTCAAAAAGGACAAGTGCAGAGTCCTGCACTTAGGAAGGAAGAATCCCATGCACCACTACAGGCTGGGGACTGACTGGCTAGGCAGCAGTTCTGCAGAAAAGGGCCTGGGGATTACAGTGAACGAGAAGCTGGATATGAGTCAGCAGTGTGCCCTTGTTGCCAAAGAGGCCAACGGCATATGGGGCTGTATTAGTAGGAGCATTGCCAGCAGATCAAGGGAAGTGATTATTTCCCTTTACTTGGCACTGGTGAGGGCACACCTGGAGTATTGCGTCCTGTTTTGGTCCCCCCACTACAGAAGGGATGTGTACAAATTGGAGACAGTCCAGAGGAGGGCAACTAAAATGATTAGGGGGCTGGGACACATGACGTATGAGGAGAGGCTGAGGGAACCAGGGTTATTTAGTCTGCAGAAGAGAAGAGTGAGGGGGGATTTGATAGTAGCCTTCAACTACCTGAAAGGGGGTTCCAAAGAGGATGGGGCTCGGCTGTTCTCAGTGGTGGCAGAAGACAGAACAAGGAGCAATGGTCTCAAGTTGCAGTGGGGAAGGTCTAGGTTGGATATTAGGAAACACTATTTCACTAGGAGGGTGGTGAAGCACTGAAATGGGTTAACTAGGAAGGTGGTGGAATCTCTACCCTCAGAGGTTTTAAGGACCGGCCTGACAAAGCCCTGGCTGGGATGATTTAGTGGGTGTTGATCCTGCTTTGAGCAGGGGATTGGACTAGATGACCTCCTGAGGTCTCTTCCAACCCTAATATTCTATGATTCTATGAATATAAACCTCTCAGAGATAGCACTACCCAATGGGAACTGTTTGACCCATGTCACAGCAAAAGAGCTTTCCAGCAAATGGGGAGAAAATATAAAAGGGGGACAATGACATCATGGAGGCACCTCACTCTCCCTGCAACAACACACCTGGAAACACCTGAGGGGCAAGGACGGAACTGTGGGACGTGATGGTTCCAGGCTAGAAGGAGCTTTAGCCTATGTATGAAAACCTGGGAAACCAAAGGCAACTTGTGCCTTAAGAATCTGCCAGCCTGTTTATCACTCAGGGTGAGAATTCGCTAATTTATATCCTACCTATCTAGTGTGTTAAAATCAGTTTGCTGGTTTTCTTTATTTACTAAGGTAATCTGCTTTGATTTGTTTGCTATCATTTATAATCACTTAAAATCTATCTTTTCTGGTTCATAAATTTGTTTTGTTTTGGAACTCAGACTTGGGCAGAAAGCTGTTGCATATTTCTCTCCACATTGAGGGAGAGGGTGAATTTTATGAGCTTACGCTGTATAGTTCTCTATACAGTGCAAGACAATATAATTTTGGGTTTATACTCCAGAGGGTGTGTGCACCAAAGTGCTGGGCAATTCCCTGAGCTGAGTCCTTCCACACACAGCTGATTGCAGACTCTGTGTGATTTTACAGTTGGGTGTGTCCCTACCTGTGTGCATGCTTGAAGGGGGCTTGAGAGCAGCACAGGGTGGAGGGGGACCCAGACTGATGGGACAGGTGGGCTCAGTGGGACCCCAGCTCACCAGATGGCACCCCGGAAGGGGGAGATCAACCCATCATAATCACCGCTTATAAACACCTCCCTTCAATTACTGAGAACTACTGCCCTCTATCTCCCTCCTTGGCTTACATGGGCTGGCCCTGTCTGAAGGGGTTGAGGAAGTGCTAGGGACTGCAGTACAATATATTCAGAGTTAAAATACATTGGTGTGGCAGCATGGGGAATCTTGTACGTCCTCTGTGCTAACTGCTTGGGGATCAGAGGATTTCTGTCTCCACAACTGTTAATCAGGACCTATTTTCACACAACTTTTTTTTAAACTTACATTTTACCCTTTGCTGCTACAGAGCCAGCAGAGGGATTGCAGGTTAACAGACATTCTATTCCCAGAGTTGCACACTTCTGCCATCATTACCACTGTGCACCAGCATCATCAGAGAAACAAACAGAAAACAATTTCAGTCATAAAGCATGTATTATGTACAACAAGAGGAAAAAATTGGCAGGGAAAGAAAACATATTTCCAACTACTCAAAAGACCAATACAAACAAGAGAGATTTAAACTGCATTTGACAGTGTTCTTTGAGATTTTGCTGCTTCGCATTACATTGTACTACATTGTATTATGGAATGTGAATGAACACATTTTAAAATATTGTTTATTAATTCCTGCTGAACATTTCTCAGCTCTTTCACCACTATCATGAGTAATTACTGCAGCGAGCAGTTTCAGCATATCTTGTTTCCAATGCCAATAGTCACAACTTGCAAAATCACTATTTTACTGAGTCTTTTAACTGAGTATTTCAAAAGTTTGCAGTGTAGTTGTAGCCATGTTGGCCCCAGGATATTAGAGAGACAAGGTTGTACAGAAGTTGGTTCAATAAAAGATATTTCCTAGATCACCTTGTCTCTCTAGTTCCAGAGTTTGACATTTAGGGTTTTTTTTAAAAAAAAAAAAAAGTTCCAGTTCCCTGACTTGCAAACATTTGTTTTTTAACTCCACAGGCCTAGTGTATCTCAGATGAGATCTGAGGTAATGCGTGCACCATGAAATAATACTTACAAGCTGAAACATTGCTGGAGCACTATTCATGACATTGCTTAAAATTGGTTTCTTTTAAAGATGGGCCCACACTTTGAAATTTGGATCTGAATTGGAACTTTGAACACTCCAAGCTGTGCAGAAGATCAGATCTGAGGTTTTTGTTTAGTCCCATACAAAGATGGGACGATTTGCAAAATATGGTACCAAATTTAACCCAGTTCCAATCCTAAAGCTATGGGGTGCTCCACATCATTCAGTACCTGCACTTTAATTCAGGCTAGTCTCTGGTTTCTTTTGATTTTGCTTATGTGACCTGAGGCAAGCAGGTTTTTGTCTTTAATAGGAGGATGTTTTCAGGAAAAATAATAATTTAAAGCAGTGATCACCAACCCATCGATCACGATTGACGGGTCGATCCTGGGGACTCTCCCAGTCAATTGTGATCTCCGGCCGCAGTGGCGCAATGGGGCTGGCTGCCGTGGCCCCATGCTGCTCCCGAAGCAGCCAGTGTGCCCCCACAGCCCCACGGGGTGGGGAAGGACAGGGATCTTGGCGCACCGCTCCTGCCTGCAAGCACCGCCCCTGCAGCTCCCATTGGCCTGCAATGGGGAGCTGTGGCCAATGGGACCTGCAGGGGTGGTGCCTGCAGAGAGGCACAGCAAGCGATGCCATGTGCCTCTCCCCCCCCCCCCCGATATGTGTTGGCCCCTTCTGGGAGAGGCGTGGCCACGTGGGGCACTACTGCCTGGCAGTAGGCAGGGCAAGGCACAGGGGGTGTGGCCCAGCTCGTGATGGGGAGGAGGTGCTGATGTGCCTGAGTGGGGCCGGGGCAGGCAGGGAGCCTGCCTTAGTCCCACTGTGCCACTGACCAGGAGCCACCGGACGTAAGTGCCCCCTGGCGGGAGCCCGCACCCCAACCTCCAGCCCTGAGCCCCCTCCCAGAGCCACCACCCCATACCTCCTCCTGCACCCCAACCCCCTGCCCCAGCCCTAAGGCCTCTCCCAGAGCCAGCCTCCTGTACCCCAACACTCTGCCCAAGCCCGGAGCCCCCTCCTGCACCCAAACTCCCTCCCAAAGCTTGCACTCCTCACCCCCTCCTGAAGTCCAAACCCCTGGCCCAAGCTAAGCCCAGAGTCCCCTCCCAAACTGCAAACCCTTTGGCCCCAGCCCATAGCCCACACCCACTCCCAAATCCCAACACCCTGTTCCAGACTGGGGAAAGTGAGTGAGGGTGGGGGAGAGTGAGCGATGGAGCGAGGGGGGGATGGAATGAATGGGGCAGGGTCTCAGGGAAGGGGTGGGGCCTCAGGGAAGGGGCAGGATAGATCCTGGGTTGCCTTTAAATTCAAAAAGTGTTCTTGGGCATAAAAAGGTTGGAGACCGCTGATTTAAAGCTAGCACTATGAAGTACAACCTCAAGGTCCAGCCCTGCTTGCTATCTCATGTGTGGGATCAAGCTAGATATATTAATTATACCTCTCTAGCTGCTGTAATTAGCTAAATCCACTTCTGAACAACAGCTGATATGCAGCAAGTGTCTGTTACTGAATCACTTTTCTTTCTCATGGTCATTAATAATTTGCCTAAAAAGGAAACACGTCCCTTAAAGACTCTTGTTACTTTTCCCAGACTTTGCAGTAAGGGTGGCACTGATATATTCCACCAATCTCAGTAGGTAAATTGCCTGCCAGCACATTCTGAATTGGGAACTACAGGTCCTTGCAGCTGCTTTCTGCTCTCAGCTTCATCTCTGCCAATCCTTTTTTTAAAAAGTAAAAACAACGTGACTTTAAAAGCTGATAAAAATTAAGAAACAAATGGTTCTGCTTTCTTGGGGGAATCAGAGGAAGGAAAATCAGGTCACTGATAATCATTTGTTCTTTTCATCTATCTTCTTGTATGGGCCAGGTTGAGATCTCAGCTATGTGTGCAAATCCGGAGTCATTCCACTGAATTCATGATTCACGCTGCTGTTGCTGAGACCAGAATGTGGCCCCACATCCCTAGATTTAAGAGGAGACACAACATTTGGACAGAAACATCAGAGGGAAGAAATACACAAAACAAAAGAAAGCATTTAATTATTATTCTTTATTTTGTTCCCTTCTTTGAACACTGTGTAAGCCAGAGGCTTTTTATCTTTCTAAGAAAAAGCAGAGGTAGCTGAATACAGTAAGTGACCATGAATAAGTGCGAAAGCAAAGGAAAAAAATGAAGTTAAGGTTAGCCCTTGGGGCAAGGAATGTCATTTTGTTCTGTGTGTTGTACTGTACCTAGCATAGTAGTGTCCCAGTCCATGACTAGGCACAATGGTAATACATATAACAAGGTTGGAATGGATATCTATTAACTACATCATTAGACCAATATAGTTTATAACAACAACAAACGTTTGACATGAAGAAAATTTAAACACTAAGGTTAAAAAAAAAACACACTCAAAACTAATCTCCACTTTTTTCCCCTACCAAACATTTTATGATTTTTAGATAAATTATAAGACCACCTCCATGTTAATTAATAATAATAATTTGCAATTCTATAGCACCTCCCTCTGAGAATCTTGAAGCATTTTACAGTTAGTTAAGTCTGTCTGCCCTGCAGAACAGGTAATTATCATCCACATATTACAGATGGGAAACTGACACCAAGAGAATAAGTGACTTGCCCAGTGCCAGGTAGGAATTCTACATTAGAGACATGAATACAATCCAGACCTCCTGAGTTGTAGCCACATGACCTTCTTCTTACTAATGAGCTACAAGGAAAAACAGATTAAATAGTGGAAAGACTCTTGTATCCACTATTATTTTTTTAACAATTTCCAAGATTCCCTTCAACATGTTAAATGCATAAACCCAGTAACATCTGGGGTATTTGCCCCACCCCCCCAAACCTCGTTCATCAAGTTTTCCCTGTATGCTGCCAGACAACTTCACTTAGCATTAGTTCACCAATGCTCTGCCACCCTTTCGTCTTTGAGTTTGGGAGCAGACTTTTACAATTTTATTAAGACACTGGGAGCTGAATATAGTCCAGCCGCTTGGGAAGCACAGTTGCATACAATAGATAGGGGCAGCTTGTGAAGAAAAATGGTGTGGGTAGAATCTCCCTCTGATTTTGGGCTGCTGCTCTTAAGAGTAGTTTATTGGTGACAACGTCTCTTTCAAGCCTTAGCTTCTATTTTAAAAAGTTACATTGTGTTGTAGTCACAGGTGCTGCTCACAGACTTCCCTGCTGAATCTCTTTATTATTTGTTTACACTAGTACTTAGGGGTGCCAAGTGAGATGGAGGCCCCATTGTGCAAGGCATTTTATACGTGGAAATTGGAAGTGCTGGTGTCAGTACAGAAGGTAATAAAAGTGGCAGCCCTGGAACCTGCAGGCAAGTTTTAGGTGTGAGTTATGAGGTTAGGAAAGTTAATTATGTAGAGGAAGTTCTCATTTCTATAATGGCCACCGTTGTTGGAAAGTATCAAAGATCCTGGGTTTAGAAAATTCCATCAATGACTCAATGCAGCTGTCAGGTAATAACGTTTAAAAGTGCAAATTTTCTGCCAATTCTGTGAAAGCCTCCCTGTAGGAAACAAGGTAATACAGTGGTGACATTGGAATTTTTTTTTGAGAGAGAGAGAGAAAGAGAGAATGAGCACACGCACACACACGAGAGAGAAACAGGCAGACACCGTCTTCCCCAAGAAATTCCTCAGAGGCGGGACAGTGCTGGCTTCCGCTCACCCTGTGCCTCCTGCAGCAGGACCACTGGGAGACTGTTGGCAGCCCATTCCACATGGGAGTTTGACAAAAGGGGATGAGCAATCCAAACCCTCAGAAGAGATAGGCCAGACAGAAAAAACCTGAGAATTCGTCAGATTTTTGTTTACCACATTCTTCTTTTTTTCTCCTCTCCCACCATCCTCCACATATCCCTCTTTCCTTGATTACATTATTGCGTATTGTCTCTCTCCTCCCCATCCTTTTGGGCTTTCTTCTCCTCCATATTTGGTCACCCTTCTGTCACTCCCCTGGTCCCTGCCACTGTTTTCCAGGTTCCACTGTTTTCCATGTCCTTGAACAATACTTAAGCCACTTGGACATAGGTCCATCTACATGAGAAGGAACAGCTCCATCTAGCTCCAAGAGTAAACACCTGGCCTACAAACATACTGCACCTTACCAAACCATTTAGTAACAAATGTGGGCCCATCTGCATGACCAGCAGCACCAGGTGTGACAGGTTGGAACCTGCCCCTCCCATCCGGGATGCCACCTGTTATACTGGGGTTTCACTGAGCCTCTCCTGCTCTACCAGACTGGATTCCCTCTCCCTGTTTTGCTGAATTAGGCTCTCCATCCTCTTGCAGCACACACACACACAGGTAGGGCCACACCCAGCTGCAAACACAGACTGAAGTCAACTCTTTGAGAGAGGACTCCCGCAGCACTCATGTGCACACCCCTTTTGGGGGATAAACCCAAAATAATACTGTCTTGCACTGTATAGAAAAATCTGCACAGCACAAGCTCATTAAATTTTGCCCTCTTCGTCAATGTGAAGAGAGATGTGCACGACTTCTTGTCCCTACCCCAGTTAGAAATTACATAAACTAGGTTTAATAATAAACAAAACACATTTTATTAACTATAAAAGACAGATTTTAAGTGGTTTAATAGATAGCAAACAGAACAAAGCAGAGTACAAAGCAAATAAAACAAAACACGCAAACTAAGCTTGATTCACTAAATAAATTGGCTACAAATAATAATTTCTCACCCTAAATATTGTGACAGGCAGATTACAGAGAGTATTGAAAGCCAACAGCACTAGCCTTAAGCTTGAAACTTCAGGTATATCCACTCACAGACTGGATGCCCTCCCAGCCTGGCTTCAACCCTTCTCCCCTCAGTTCAGTTCTTGCTTCCAGGGGTTTTTCAGTGTCTCTTTGGGTGGGGAGGCAGAGAACCACAATGATGTCACTCCCCTGCCTTATATACCTTTTGTGTATGGCAGGAACCCTTTGTCTTCCAGTGGAAAAACACTGGCATTCCGGGGCGGGGGAGGGTCCAGTACCAAGTGACTCAGACCCATGTCTCTGCAGGGCTGTGACAGCCATTACTCACAGGCTGTCTGGAGAGTCCACAGGAAGACTAAGCCCTTTCACAGTCCATTGTCTTTGCTAATGGGTCATCAGTCCTGTCAGGCTTTTCATTGTTGTACCTGAAGGGCTAGCTGTGGATGACACCCAAAGTAGTACATTTGAAATACAGATACATGGTCAATATTTCTAACTTCAGATACAGAAATGATACAGGCATACAAATCGGATAATCACATTCAGTAACTCATAACCTTTCCAATGATATCTTACACGAGCCATCTTGCATAAAGTATATCTCAGTATTGTCATATCCATATCATAAGCATATTTTCATAAATAATATGGAACGTAACATCACACCAGGGATGGAGAGTAACAGAAGCCTGCACTCCATCGCTCTCTAATCTTAGAGTCTGTAGCTTGGAGATTTGGTGCTATTGCCTCATCACTCTCACGGTTCATTTGGGCCTCTGAGGCTGGAAAAAATATCCTCACACACCAGTCCTTCTCAATCTAATGTAACAACTGTCCAGATTGAATTTGCAGGCTGGCCACTTCCTTTTTCCTTTTACTCTTATTCTGCTTTTCGGAGACAGTGGTAGGTCCCACTAGATACATCTTTTCCCCTTCACTTTGAAATGCAAATAATTAGTTAAATGAAAAAAAATGCACAGCTAGCTGGTGATTAAAAAAGAAACTCCTGGTTCTCAAAATATGTGTTCAACAGATGGCATTAAATGCACACAACCCTCTTTATGTCACAGAGATGCTAATTCCCTAGGAAGTCACAGGTAGGTAGACAGATGAAAGTGCAAATTTTGTACAGTCGCCAGATTTAGGTCCTCAAATAACCAAATGATGTGTACCATACTGGGTCTGGAACTGTTTGCTAACGCAGTAGTATTTTCAATGTTGAAAATGTTTTGGAACTTTTTTATAAAGTTAGACACTTAAAGTAGTTTATATATACATGTGTATGCATGCATCTGCACATATATATGAAAAACAGCAACACACACACCTCATGCTGCCTTTCTGACAGAGGTACAGTCAAGCGCCCCTCTTGGCCACTCACCAGACTGCTGTGAAGGGATTTAGATGATGCATTCTCCCTCGGTACCCACTATTTTAAGCCTCCAGAGTCTGACCAGAGGCCTGTCACTCCTTCTGGCTTCGGGTCCAGTTTTGGGGGCGCATATCTCCCTGAGACCCCCTTCCTGCCCAATCCCTGGAACCAGTCATGGCCTCTGAGACTCCTCCCATACCTTAAACACACCATCTTCCAGAACTCCACCCAGATAGCTCACACCTTTTGGTTTACCTCCTGAAAGGGCTGTGTGGCGGGTGTAAAAGTTTAACACAGACAGACATTGCATCTGATTTTAAACACTCATTGCTCCTTTTTTAATAGCATGAGAAATACAGATCTATACACAAATAATAAACCCTATATGCCTTTCTCTGCCTCAGTTTCTTCACCACTCCAGAGCAGTCACCTGGTTTGTCCAGGATCCTTCTGTTGCAGTACATGGCTTGGGTTCTGTGACATGGAACCTTCTCCACACCAGCTTACCTACTCTGACATTGGCCAGTCCATCCCCTTCCCCTCTTCTGCCCCAAACCTGCTGTGTGTTTTCCCTCTGAGGGTCCTTTTATAATCTTTCAATAGCGCAGCTGACTTTTCAGGTGATCTCAGCCCTTTACCAGGTGACTGTTGCTAGGCCTCTCCCCTGACAAACTAATTTTCCTGGTTGGGAGCCTGTCTCTTGTCTAGGATATTTGTATTTGAATAGAGGACTATTTCAAGTTAACGATTCTTTATTGTCAGACCTGTGTCACTACCCATTGGAATTTCAGTCCAACACGGAGGTAAAAGAGTCAACAGTGAAGGCAACTAGCCCCTATATTAAAAATTGAGTTTGCAGTTTGGTAAAGATACGTAACCTCTATATACAGTCCACTCAGACTGTGATGAATATTCATAAAATATTAACCTCTAGAGGTCATTACAATTATGAAATTTATGCCAGCTTCCTAGTTAAAATGCTTGTGTTCACAGCAGAAAAAATGGCAGTGAGTAGAAGTTATGAGCAGTCCTCTTATACACCTATCAACTGAGCAATAAGGCATGAACGGAATGAAATGTAAAATAGCTCTGCTACATTGTTTTGAGTTCCATTGTTTGAGACCCACACAATACAAGCTGAAAATGGATCCATGGTTATACAAAGAAAAAAAGTGAAGACAATGACTCTTTAGCTGTTGCCATATTTTGTGACAGGTTTCTATTAGTAGTTAATACAAAGCAGTTAATACAAAGTTAATGTTGAGTAATGCCAATGTCATTAGAGTATAACAGTTCCATTGAACCCTAATGACATTGGCATTACTCAACATTAATCAGTCAGGCAACATTTTTATAGGGAATGTTATAAAGTCTTAGTTATTACTCTGTGGGAGACCAAGAAAAATGAATATTTTAACTAACACAACGTGGTAAGTACCATGGTCTCCATTAACACTATCACCATTTTTAATTTGATAGATGATGCCAGCTTAAGGTTTCTTTAAATTAAACAAGACTTTGTGGACTCCCCGCCCCTCGATTGCCTTGAAGTACTGAGCAACATCTATTTGCTTCTGTGAATATTTCTGCTATTCCAGCCCTGCTGCCTGGCATAATTTTTGAGAGGAATAATAATAAATAACAACAACAACAAAAGGCTGTGGACTCAGAACATTTCTTGCTTTTCAGAATATTTTCACAAGAACACTAACAACCCTACTCAGTCACCAGAACCAGCATCTTATTGGAAGGGGAGAGCATCACTTAAGGACTCCTTCCAGGTAAAAGTAGCCTCCTTGGTAGCTGACCCATGGACTACACAACTAGGAAGTCAGTTCCTGATTCCCCCTTCGGTGGTGATCACTTCATGACACATTAGGCATTACATAGCTGCTTATGAGCAGCCAGGCACACATACAAATAAGGTTTATGTGAAGTACATTCATTCAGTGGATGCGTCCCTGGTTGATCAACATGTAGTCAGAACCTTTTTTAAAGTGGCTTTGTATTTATA
Source organism: Natator depressus (assembly GCF_965152275.1). NCBI lineage: Eukaryota > Metazoa > Chordata > Testudines > Cheloniidae > Natator > Natator depressus. The sequence continues at coordinate 65,272,410 of NC_134236.1, forward strand.
AGTCAAACAAGAAAAGAAAGAGGTCTGTTGGGTTATATGTTCACTTTCTCTCCAAATTCCCTCACCTCCCCACCTGCCCTGAAAAAATGATGACCTAGAGGAGGAGGAGAAATAAATCAGGTGAATTTGACAGATAAAGAAAAGCGAGGTGAGAAGGAAAGTGATTTGCCCAAGACCACACAGGAGCAGAGCCAGGATTAGAACTCAGGAATGCCTAGCTCCCCACTCTATGGCCCAGTAGCCTACATTGATTCTCAGATATGGGACCTACAAAGAACTACTGTATGTGATGGATTAGGCATAAAAAACAAAAGAAGTGTCACTGCTTAATACTGTCCAGACATTATCTTTGATTCCCCATTAAACGTAGTCCTGTATAGAATAAATGTAGCACTCGCTTTCTAATTTGGCTTAAATTCTCCCCCACTACACTTAGGCTATGTCTACACTGCCCGGCAGGTTGGACTATGGGGGTGTGAATAGCAATATGCATTGAAGTGCTACGCTGTAACTCCCCAGTACAGCACTTTGGTGCAAACTGCTATTCACATCTCTGTAGTCCAAACTGTAGGGCAGTGTAGACAAGCCCTTAGCCAACACCGCCTACAGAGTGTCAGCTCACATAGAAGTCTTGTGTACCAAAGGGTGAGGACTGGCTCTGTTTAAACATTATACAGGCTATCTCTGTAATTCTGTCACTTTGAAATTGAAAAAAGGAAATGGTTGCAAATCTATGAGTGGAAAAAAAATCCTCCCTGATCTCCCACTGTAAAGGAATATGGGAGACAAATTGCCAAACCAGATCCCAAAGCATATAGCAAAAGGCATTTATAAAAGTTACAAAAATATAGCACAGCCAATCAACAGGAGTAATACGATACATTTTCCCCTTTCCTCAGCACTTAATTAGTCTCTCCCAGTTCTTTTTCTCCATCTCTCAGGGGACAGGGGAAGTCTATAAATTATAAGTTTGTGTTGGGTTTGTCTAAAGCAAAGCAGTTTCTGAACTCCTCTGACATGCTGAGGAAATCAGGTTTTAATCCCACCACCAATTCATGCTTTTTTGCACCTTACCCTGAGGTGTATTTCTTTTCACATGTTCAGATTGGAACACCTGGAGAATTTTAAATTCAAACCACTTTAAATTAATTAAAAGGAGTCTCAGCCAGACAGACACACACAAAACTCAGACCTGGCTGAATAAGTCTCTGGCCTGCAGAAGTTAATAAATCTTGGAAGTCCTGGGAAGTTCCAGAAGACTAAAAGAGTGCTGATATTGTGCCAGTATTAAAAAGGGCAAGTGGAATGACCCAGGCCAGTTAGCCTGACAACAGTCCCTGGAAAAATAATGAAAAAGCTGATACAGGATTCAATTAACAAAGAATTAAAGGATAGGAATATAATTAATGCCTATTAACATGGTTTTACGGCAAATAGGTTTTGTCAAACAAACTTGATTTCATTCTTTGAGATTACAAGTTTGATTGATAAATGTAACTGCGTAGACATAATAGACTTTTATAAGGTATTTGGCTTAGTACAGCACAACATTCTGATTTCAAAAAGCACTAAACAACATCAATAAAGCACATGTTAAATGGACTAAGAACTTGCTAAATGACAAATATTGAAAGTAGTTTTCAATGGGGAATCATCATTGAATGTGGCTGTTTCTAGTGGGGTTCCACAGGGTGCATGCTATTCAACATTTTCATCAGTAATCTGGAAGTAAATGTAAAATCGCTGGTGATAAAATTTGTGGATGACATAAAGATAGGCA